>NC_133038.1:6167142-6826785 GCF_048771995.1 Taeniopygia guttata | reverse complement strand
CTGCAAAAAAGTCACTTCTCCTCTAGAGAGCGGCTGCCCTGCCTCCCTCCGCCTCCAGGATGAAATGGATTCATCACAAGGTGCTTAGCGGGATGAGCCGTCTCCTCTCAAATCCCGGGATTTGCAATTTGTGCTGCTCGGGGCTGTGGGAGGGCGCTGGGCTCACTCTCCCTTTCCATTTGACTCAGCCTTCTCATAGCAGGGATTATCCCCCTCTATCAAAGGGAAAGCTGCGGAGCAGACGCCCGCCTATTCTCCCCGAGCACTGAGCCTGACAGCCGGCTTTTCAGCCCCGCTCCCATTACCAGCTGCCCTACAATGAGCCAGCTAAACTCCACACAAGGCCCACATGGAGCTCCAGAAGGAGCTGGGGGCTGCAGGGAGCGGGAGAGGAGAGGGGGAAGCCGGGCAGAGTGGCCAAGGGAGAGAAACAACTCATGCAGATGAGGGAGAGTTAATCCTATTTAGCACATGTATATTATCAATGAGTGTGTGCGGTGGGGAAGGGCAGGGGGGGAGCCCCCCACTGCAGGCAGGCGGAGGCGGACAAAAAGGTCATTCATGTGTGGCTCACAGAATTAAGAAGGTACCACAATCTGCTGCTGGTTTGGCTCCAAATGCTTCTTCGTATTCAAATCAAAGCCCCTTCCCCCAGCCCAGCCTGGAAAACTTCCTCGCTTCCCTGTCCCTGCCTGGATGTGCAATTACCTGGCCCAGTTTCACCCTCCATCCATTCTGGTGGCAGTGGGGAGATGAGGGGCAGCAGCTGCATCCCAGGCCTCAAAATTTCAATTTACACTAAGATTTGGGCTTTAGAAGCGTAACATTGGTGTGGCTCCCCCTGTTCCAAGAGTTACTCCAGTAATGGCTAAGGACCCACATTTCCTCAGTGTTGAGAGCAGCTTCTAAATTGTTGAGCTCTTCAGAAATTTTGGTCTAGAATTAGGATATCAGCCTGAGACCTCAGGAATATTTTGGTTTGATCCTGGACCGTCATTAGCTGTGGCTTTGCAGTAAGACTGAGTTTGCAAAGATCCTCTCTGTCCAAGTTTTATCCCCAGCACATCCCAACAAATTACTTTCTACATCCTCCTAACGTGGCTGTTCAGCAGAGCTGTGCCTTCCCCTGCAAAGTTCCTGCTTCCTCAAGAGCCCATGAAAAGGAATTCAAAACTCAGAGCTCTTTTCAATAACAGTGCGGGGATGAAAGACCGTGGCTGGAGCGAGTAATTTAAAATGCATAAAAAAATCTGAGGCTTGAATCTACAGTCTGCCCCTTTAGAGGAAAAACAAAATGTATTTTGGACAAACCACTTGACTGCTTATGAACCACAAACACAAATATTGCTCCTTAATTTGCATTCAGTGCCAGAGGAGAGCTGCACTCCCTCTAATGAGCACAGCCAGCCACCTTTTCCAGGGAGAACTCCCCAGCCACCCCAAAGGAACCAGCAATTCCTCTGGGGCCCTGGTGCTGGCTAACTCCAGCCTTTGGATGGCTGCTCATGCTGCATGGCACAGATCTCACTTCACCCCCCGGTAATCTCCTTGCCTTCTCCACAGGAATCAGGGATAGAGGAGCTCTCTCCTCCCCTACTGTACATGCTCATAGGTTTTAATCCAATTAAACTGTTCTCTCCCCTTGACAGAGTCTCTTTTTTCTTCATTTGCTTTCAATAAAGGAGCATCATTTGCTTGGGAGCATTCCAGGGTTGCAACAACAGGCCTTTGCTTACATGTGCTGCTTACAAGTGGAAAACTGCAAACGAAGCTCAAGGTTTATTTTAGGAGGAGGGTAGAAATGGCCCTGTTATTTAATTTTTTTTTTTAATGCTTTTAAAACCTTATTAAGCAAATTAAATTTCAAGAGACATCTCACTCTTATTCTGGGAAGTCCCTTCCTCATCCCTTTCTTGTCCCAGATTGGTTTGTCAGCACAGGCTGCCCATTGCCTGGCTCCCACAGACCCATCAAGCATCGATTTTGACACTTAACAGAATTAGAAATGCCAGCCATCCAAACCCTGATGGCTTTTCACGGGGAACGAGAGCTAACCTCCATTAGGAGACCTCCTTTTATCACATAGATCCTCCTAAAATTCAATTTGCAATGAAATTCTCCCCCATCTCCCCAAACCCTGCCAGCTGCCAGCCCCATCCCACTACCTCCAACACTTATTCCTCACTCAGATAGACCTATATCCAATCCTTTCTGTAACCTAAAAAACCCCATCACTTATACCACTACTCTCTGCTGGAAGGAAGCCACAGTCAATAGGTGAATCAGGTCTGCACCTTGTACCCCTGAGCTAATAAATGTTGAAAAGAGGGTGAGCTGAAGCCTTTGATAAATATCTCTTTTGCCAACTGAATAAACTTATTGTCACAATGCAGCACCCCTAAGTTCATTGTAAAAATGTGCCTGAAATATGAAGATAACAGTGAAAAACTCAAATATCATTGGCCTGCAAATCCTCCAGCCTCGAGCAAAGAACTATCTGCAGAGAAACAAAGTCAGGAAAATCCAACTCAAAGATAAGTGGAACTGCTGTTAATGTGAGGCAGTGCACTACCTGGGTTTGATCCAAAAATTAGTCAAGTTTTTCATTTAACTACAGGGGGTGGTTGGATTAGATCCCACTTAGCTGATGTGCCAGGGGCAGGAACGTGCAATTCTCTATCTTTCTCCTCCTTTTAAATGCTCTCAGACTCTTATGGTATTTTACAAATCATTCAAGGACTTGATGGGTTAGCAGGAAATTTCCTTTGTGCTGCTGTGCCAGAGACAAGGAACAGATCTGGTAGGCAGCTCTGCATTTTACAGTGAGATCCCCATTCAGCTCCATGAAATGTATGCACAGGATTAAAAATTATCCATGATTACAATTTAGAGTGTTATAAACCACTCAGCACCTGGAGCCCTAGTGAGGCGATATGTAAAGATTAATAAAATAAGCATTTGAAAATCCACTTCCCCTTTGGTTATTTGCCAGGATCACAGTTCAGAATATAGCATTTTCCATGCAAGAAGTGGTAAACTGATAAACAGCTAAAGGAGATCACTTTTGTGCACTTTCTTCAGCATGTACAGTACATACCATGTCATCAACCCATCCTGAACCTGTATCTCAATAACCAAAAACTCAGTCTGGGGACTGCATTTTAATAAATAGTTATTGAAGGGGCAAGTGCTGCTCAGATATTTGGCCAAATTGACTCTCCATAAATTTGGATTAGTTCAGTTGAAATTTAAGGCATTTGATTTGTCTGATGATGATTTGACTTTCATTAAATGCATGTTTTCCTCCTGAGCATAGTTTTAAGGTTTGATCCCCAAGACTGAGCAAATGCATTTAACTCCACCAAGCCATGGAGTCAAAATTCATCTGGTGTTCAGAGTCTGGTTCATTAAAATTAGTGTCTATGTTTCCACTGGCCTCAGCAGGCTATAGATTTCATCCCAGTTCAGATCTCTTCATTTAAGTTTAACACCAAAGTCTTCTGGAGTGAATCAAGCAATTCCCATTGACACCAGTGATCTCAGAACCATGCTTGCTTATCTCCAGCTTTGTCTTAAAAGCATCAAAAGGAAATTAAAACCAGAGCACCTTAGACAGGTAAATAGCATTTCAACTATAAAGGACTCTAACCTCTTAAGCTGTACATGTTTGGGTAAGGTTTTTGGAAATTAAACACATTTTTCCTCCCATAGTGTATTTTTACTCTTCAACAGTCTGCTCCAGAGTTTACACTGGAATGGGATTTGCTGTTGAGTGAGCTTTACTCATATAACTTCTCAAAGTGCAGAGAATTGTTGCAAATGATGCTCCCCATTAACAGTAAATGCTTTCACTGTCTCCAGCTCTATAAATTGCTAAATATTACAGGAGTTACTTCTTAGTTCCTCTCATGAGAGATTAGAAATGGGACTTCTGTGGACACAACTAGTAAAAGTAAAAAAGGATTTTTCTCTCTTGTCCTTTTAGTAGCTGTTTATGGAATGGGAAGGGAGTTAATTTTTTTCCCATATAGTTTTCCTTATGCTCTGTATTAGAACTCCCCTAGAAGAAATTAATTGAGAAGACAATTCTGAACCATTAGCACTCCCTGTTAATTTTTACAAGAATCTTCCTAATACTAAGACCATAAATAAAAAGCTTAGGAGTTCTCTGAGTTACAGATTTAGTTTCAAGTGGTTTTTGTACCAGTGGCATGAGTGGAACAAGCACTCAGAGCATAAATAGCAGATGCTGTAGAGGATGGAGTAGGGCAGGTCGCTCCAGCACGAGAGGTTTATCCAAATGCCAGTCAATGAAATGCCCCAGAGAAGGGGACATCATTCCTTTCCTTCACTCTGTTTCTCTCGATACTTAGAGGACAGACCTTGTTCTCACTTTCCCCTTGCCAACCCTCATCACCTCCATTGGCTTTCTAGGAGGGACTTGAGATTAATGCCTGTGTAGCAGAGCAGATTTAAGAATTACTTTATTTCAGTGGAAAGGTCTTGCTGCTACTTTAAAATATGTCCTTCTCTTTTTGTCTGACATTGCAATTAATCAAGTCTCCCACCCACTCAGAGCCTGTCTTTAGAGCTTCTCTGTATCTCACTTTCTTTTATAGATGAGGCTTTAGTGCCTGCCAGAATTTATGGAGGGAAGTAATATGGATTCAGCCAGGACCTCAGAAAACAGGCTCTGATATTCTCATGGCACATCTTCTCCTTGCCCCCTATCACAAGATGGACCAGCAGCTGTTCTCTCTCCTTGAGCCTTCATCTGCTACTGCATCCCTACAGCCACAGAGGGCCTTGTACAGCAATCATCCTGGCTCTGCCAAAGGGGAAGGAAACATCTAACATGCCATGTTAGAGGAATCTCAGGGCTCCAATTAGCATAATTAACTTAGAGAGTCTAACAAAGGGCACTGTGCAACCTGATCTCTCCCAGCAAACCAGCCTCACAGGCTCTCCCCCACTCCCAAATCTGGGGCTTCAAGAATTCGGCTGGTTTAGGGGAGGGGACTAGAACCAGGGGAGAGGGGGAGTAGGAATCTGAGTTTTGCTCCCAGTGAAAGTACTTTTCCATGAACAGAAGTAATTTAGCCCTTTGTTTGTAACATTACTGTATTTGGCTAAGAGTTCTGGACTCGGTCCCTCTCACACTATCCAATAGTCAGCTTCAGTTTCCAGGAGCCCAAGTGAAAACCTGGGCGCAGAGTTAATGACTCCCAGCTGCAGGGCTGTGTTCAGCCCCAAGGTCTGGGTCAGATTCGTCACCAAACAGTCCTCGACAGGCACGAAGTCAGCACAAGGTATTAGAGCAGGGTCATGTATGTGCAAGGTCAGCACAGGGAGAGGGCTGGGGTTTGTTTGTTTTGCATATGTGTTAGTAAAGGGAAATCACGACAGAACAATGTAAATGTTATACCTTCCAACTGTAAATGTTGTACCTCTCACTTAAAAAAAATAGGCCTGGTTATTTGTTTCTTGGCAAAACATGTCTGTTTCTCCTTTGTCAGTAGGTGCAAGTTGATTTCTGGAGCCCAAAACACCTCTTTTTGGCTAAATACCTGTTTCTTTTTTCTTTTAGTAGCACACCCTGGAGGAGCATAACTGAACTGACATAAATTACATGTGGAGGAAGCGGGAGTTTAATGAATAGAAGACTCGTGGAATTCACTTGATGTTGGCACATTAACACACTTTTCCTGTGCACTGAAAGTAGTTTCTGTAGTTTCCCCACATAAATTGGGAAGAAGAAAAAAAAAAAAAAAAAAGAGAAAAAGAAAACTTTTAAGACATAAACCTTAGGGTTCTATGAGCAGTTTGATCATTCTGTGAAATGACATTTGAGCAAACCAAGATCAGACAAGAAAGGCAGTGCTGAAGTAGGTAGCAGAAATTTTCTTGTTCCCTCTTTGGTATATGCTTAGTAAATATTTGCCAACAAATAATTCTGTGATAGATTTAATTTGAAATAAATAAGTACCACCAACCTGGCTCTCTCAATACTCTTTCAAATAATAAACTCAGCCCAAAAACTGATATCTTGAAGAATATAGCAGCACCAAGAGAGTAATACCAATGCCCTTGGTAATGGCATCCATTTCTGCATTCCCTCTGGTTCTTTAAATACTACACACGGGTGAACTGGGAGTCTTTCAAAACAGAACCTGAGTGCATAAATAAATGTGTGCTGACTTGTGCTGTTGCTCTTCCAGCATTATAGGAAACACATTTGTTTATCAGGTCTGATTAAGCTTACACGATCCAAGCCCTGCCAGAGTCAGGAGTGCATTGTACACATTATTTGATAAGGGAGAAGGATGAGTTATGTAAACACCTAGCAACATGTGAGGGAGATTTACTCTAATTGTTTATGTGCCTTTGTGGGAAGATTATAATCATGTTGTTTCATTAAACAAAACAGTTGTACAAGTTCTATAAGACAAATTGCCTTTTGCTCTATTCACTCACAAAGGTCATCCTGTTACCACTGATTAGCACCAGACAGCCAGTCATACTTTGGCAAAAGGAGAGTTCATTCATAGCAGGAATGCAAAGTCTTTCTCAGAATAGGTTTCCCAGTGACTGACTTGGCAAAGACACAACAGAGAAAACACTTCTGCCCAGTATCAAACATTCACCTTCTGACAGCTCCAGAGGACATCTCTCCTTCACAGCAGTGCTGAGCACCACCAGTCCAAGCCTTTGGCTGCATCAGTGAGAGCCAGAAGTAAATACACAGCAGTGAAATGCAGGTAAATCCTTTCCAGATATTGCTAACTAATGGAGTAACCAACCTCATTGCTAAGTAATCCCCAAAAGAACTGTTAAAGTTGGAAGAAATACAGCAGCAGAGGAAGCTGAAGCTCTGCTTTAGGTCTCTCCTAGTGTTAGAGAAGCCACTTCTGATTTCTTCTTCCTGCATCCCCATCTCACTTCACTACAGGCAGCCCAAGAGCAGCCATGGACTCTCTGAACACACACCCCACTCCCCAGAGCTTGACAACCATCTCGCTTTGTCTCTTTGATGGGCATGTAGGAAACAAATGAGGAGAAGATGTTTGAAGAGTCCATTAACATGGTTACCTCGGACGCGTTGACAATAAATCGATTCTTTTTGACATGGCTGTCGCAGTAATGAAGGTACATTTCTGGATAACTCTTCTTAATGCAAGATAAGATATGGATGGCTCATGTCTTCCTGACATGTGTCCAGCATGTCAACCACTGGCATAAGAAAAGGTTGCTTTGTTGATGCACTAATCAGAGATAAAGTTTAAGATTAATGATGATGGGTGTTTTTGTCTGTCATATTTTTTGAAGGATAGAGGTCGCACACTCCTGGGGATGGCAGAGTTAGCGCCCTACCTCTGAAAAGAAAATGAACACTCAACAAGACCCATATTAAAAGGTCCCTCTTTCCTCTAGAGATTGAAAGTGGCAGTCAAAGGAAAAACATGCCTAAACTTGAATGTCACAGCACAGTTGCTGAGGTTCTGGCATTTGAAGGGATCTTTTAAGGCTCCTTTCTCTGATGTATAAAAGGAATGTTTAGTACAGTGAAGAAATGTATATAAGAGTCAAAGCGGCAAGAAGAGAGAAACAAAGCAAAAAATTAGTAAGTACCAGGGGAGGCCATGGATGGAAATAGGAAGATCTTTTCCTACTTCTAAATATACGTGGGCCTGTCACTCTTCATGGCATTCTGCTGTGGGGAAATGGGGCACAGCCCAGGGCTGTCCCAGCTGGTGGGATCCACAGCACCTCTGAGGTCCCACCATGGTCCTGGCTGTGGGCAAGGGAAGCACCAGCACCAGTCCCAGGACCATTGCACACCCTTCTTACCCTGCTGGCTGGAAGGATGCACCGACCAATGCTCAGAGGTGTCCCTTGGCAATGTTATGCTCTCATTTCCCTACATTTAAAGCTGATGTAATTCTAATATCCACCATAGCACACGAATTTTAGCCTATTTTATTTCTTAGGTGAGGTATTGTCATGGTTTAACCCCAGAGGGCCACAAAACACTGTTATGGGGACTTAGAAAGACAAACACCATCGCTCCAAATGTCCCAATTCTCCTTCTTCCTCAGCTTTATATGCTGAGAATGACACCACATGGTCTGAGACATCCCTGGGGTCAGCTGTCCTGGCTGTGTGCCCCTAGTTCCTTCCTCTGTGTAAGCCCTGATCAACAGTCATGAAAATGGCCCTGAATTATCCACACTGCTTCTAGGACAAATCCAAAACACAGCTCCAGACCAACTACTACGAAGAAAATTAACCCTACCCCAAGCAAAATCAGCTACAGGTATTCAATTAATGTTTGGTGAGACCTGAAATCTATGGAGAAGAGGCCTTATTACCTTGGATCACCTTGAATTCTATTGTTAGGATCAACAACAAAACCCTTGATAGTAATTAAAAAAACTTAATTTTTTTCTGCTTCAGAGTATTGTTTCAGCTTTGGAGAGAATTAACATTTAATTACTTTGAGACTAAAGAAACAAACAAGCAATTAACTGCCTTCAATTCACTTAGCAAAGTGATGAAGTCATGCGGAACATATTTTGACTGGAGATAGGTGAGTCAAAATCATGAAGATTAATGCTTAAATTTTGGGATAAGTTCAGGAAATACTCCCAGGGTCTGAATTAGCCACCAGTGTTCTTGCTTTGCATCTAATCTAAAATGGGAAAAGGACTGACAATTCATTAGAGCAACTTTTTTTTTTTTTTTTTTTTTTTTGTAATGCTTTTGCAAATAAAATCAACAGGAAAAAAGTTTGCAAAATTTTTAGACTTCAACCCAAAGCCCAGTTCAAAACTTGGCTCCCCAAAAAGCATCAGATTTTCTCTACCAAAGAGCACAAATCCCTTTTGGAGAAGGCTTCTGTTTAAAAGGCTATATTTTGAAGCTCTTGACTGTAACACCATTGATAGTTCTAGAACTGACTTAAACAAATAGAAAGAGAAAAACTGTTAAAAAATAACAGGTTTTGTCCTTTCACTTTAAAATACCTGGGAAAAAATTTAAAACTTTTTTTCCTTCTGTTTCTTCTCTTCTAGGTTTTGTCACTGGGTGTGATGGAATCACTGATATTGCACATACTTTCTCCCTTTTCATTTTTCCTGTCTTTTTTTTTTTTCAGTTTTCTTTCTGCTATTTTTCAGTTTACGTCCAGTTGAATAATTGTGAAAATATTAAAAAAAAACAACAAAAAAACTAAACCAAAAGAAAAACACAACACCAACTCCACAACTTTAAGAGGTAAAAATGATGGAGGTTTGGAGGTTCAGGGGACACATTGCAGAATGTTCTGTAAATTACTACGTTCTCTGACTGCCTTGGCTACATGGGGTATAGGGAGAGAAACAAAAAAAAGTATCTGAAATGTCAGTATTTAAACTTTTTAGATTTTTAAATTACTGCTTTTGTATACCCAAATACCCACTGGATACACAGTTTGAAATGTGTTGCCAGACTCAGGAAAGACACCTTTTGACAATGAAAAGCATTCCATACTCTGGCTGGAACATTTTGGGTTTGATCTCTTCTCTAGGACACCCAGTGGACACAAGGCCATCTTGCCATCTCCTAAAACATCACCAATTTCTGTTAACCTGTTCCCTCATTAACAATTTCCAAACAATAACATTCACATACCTCCAGGGTAGCACTTGCCATTTGCAGTGGTCCTGAAGTTATTCCTCACATGTGGATATTTCCCATTCAGCTCTAAGGCTAGGGATCAATTCAATCCAACTACAAGTAATTAAGTAAATAAATAAACAGCAGTCCAGCAAAACTTTGCTGAGGAGTTAAATATTCTGCTACTGGTAACAAGCCTCCAAAGCCATTCAGCAAGATGTTTGTCTTATCTCTCAAGTGTGGGGTAGAAGGGCAGGAAGAGAAATTGGGTCTCTAAAAAAGGAAGTTATAAAGGAGTTGCCTGCAACCAGCCTGCACCACTCTGCGTCATTAGGAATAACAGGCAGCTGTGGCTCTTCCTTCCCTCCTGGTTTCCTTCCCTCCAGAGCCTTTGGGGCTCCTTTCTTACTGCTGGCCCAGTGAAGACACAAGGTTTCCTCTTCTGCCCACGGTCTTTAAATTTTTCTAATTTTTAATTTTGTTTAGTGTTAATTTCAAAAACACCACAGTGGATTCTCGAGCAGAACAGGGCAGCCAGGACCAGCTGCAAAGGCAGCCTTTCTTCAGAGGTGACATGAAACACCAGTTTAATAGCAAACAGAGGCCTAGGGCCAAACGTGACATCTCTCAAATCTGAGACATTGTTCTCACTATGATCTGGCATCAAATCATGGAAGCAGGTTAATATTAGCCTGTTCAAACAGATTTTCAGTCAAGACCTCGCTCAGAAACAGCTGGAAGAAAAAGCCAAATTAAAAACACACTTTTGTTTCTAAGAGGTTTTTCCATTTTAACCTAGACCTGAAGCTGCAGGTACAGGTTCTGATCCAGGTGCTCCAAATTTAGGGCCAGAGGAGATGGTTTCCACTCTGCCATTCAAACCCAGTCCCACTCTCTCCCCATGTTCCCAGAGAGATAAGTTTCTCCAAAGATCCACTTCTCCATCTGAGCTTGCAGGTGACACTGCTGATCTTTGACATGAAGAACTGGGATTGCAAACTGATTTACAAAGCCAAAGCCGAGTAGATGAGCAAAATGAAATCATAGCTGCCTGACCTGCTTATACACTAAAAGGACTTGAGAGGGGGGAAAATCAATTAATCAATTTGTTTATGGAGGCAACTTAGCAACAGTGAGCACATGGAACTGATTGGCTGGGCCTGTTAATAAGCAAGCTGAATTGCAGATAGTTGCATCAACTGATTTCAAATTTTGGGATATTGATTTTTGTTAAGAAGATTCATTTCCACTGACCCTCCTCCCAGAGAAAGAATCGCTGTTCCTTTATGTCAAAGGAGTAGCATGCTGAGATTAGGAATTACCACGTTACCACTTCAAGGAGATTTTGGTACACTTGGGGTTTCTAAGCCTGGGCTTAAAAAAATTTGTCTGCTACTCCGTTGCTTTGTGGAGGCACCTCAGGAGACAGGGCTTGTAAGATGCTAAAGGGCAAATATATTTTAAAATAGTCATATTATTTGCTAAGAGCCTGTTTCATGTTAAATAGCAGGTTGTGTTCAAAATCCTCACAAAACGAAGGAAGAATTACTTTTTCTCTGCTAGATTTTATTTATTACATAATAAATGCAATAAATAAACATATAAATATCAGTACTACCTGATATTTTCAGTAGTTTTAATTACTATCTTAAGTTATCTTTTTAGAGGGACATTTGAAATCTATAATGGATGTGAGTTTGCAGTAGAGATGGTAATTGGAATTACAAGTGGTATTGGGCATTACAGCCCACAACATCTCGATAGGCAGAGATTGGCCTCAGGGAAGCCTGTGCATCCAAACACCCACACCCTGGGAATTTCTGGCTGTCAGTGTCACCATTCTGCAAACCAACACCTTCATTTCCTGCTCTCTGCCACCCCCACCCAGGTGCAGGCACCTCACTTCCACTCACCTTTTCAAGGCATGGTCCTGATGGAAACACTGCCCCAGAGCTGCCCCTTTGGAGAGGGCTGCAAGTAACTCTCAGGGATGCTGGGCATGGCAGCATCCTGGGAATGTGCTCCAGTGCCCCAACAGAGACACCAGCCCACGGCTGCACAGGCTGCAGGGAACCCAAGGTGGGTGCAGGACATGCAGCCTGCTCCTGAAGGGACCCTGTCAAGGCTCACACCTCGTGTAAACCACACCTTCACCTTTAAACTCAGACTGAAAGCAAGTGCTGAGCCTGAGAAAAAGTTATTTTATCTCAGCAAAGTCCCAAAAGAGTCTCAAAGAGAGAGGAGCTATCCTCCCACCCCAAGCACTACTGCCAGAGGGCCAACAGCTTTACTGGGAGGCTCCATCCTGTTTAGAAAACAAGAGATGCACTTGGGTTTCTTCCTCTGCTCCCTCTCAGAACCTGGTGCACCATGCACACATTTTATTTCTTCTTCTTACTGAACAAGGTTGCCCATGATTGTAAATCATCCTGGTGATTTCTTTGGAAGGTTTGCCTCATTTATGCCCATGACCTCGTGGCCCCCTGATACCTTTTCTTACATCAGGACTTCTTCCACAGTAGGGCCGTTTATTGTCATTCTCCTGAGACCAAAGGGGCAGAGGGAAAGGAACTACAGGCACTCACATTTGAGATGTAAAAAATATGGGTTTCAAACAAGTATAAACAAATGGGAATGTGAATGCTGAGAGCACAAGATCACCCAGCTCTGAGTTTCTGCAGAGGCCCTTTTATTTACTGAACATTTATGTGTATACAAATATTCAGCCCCTGATAGAGCAAAGAGCTGGTTTTGATACTAAGAGCAAAAATATTTGCTGTAAATGTTATGACACGCCTTGTCCATAATATGATTTTTTCCAGATGGTTATTTTTTTCAAATTACTGAATGGAAAAATATGTCTTGAGACAAGTACACATAAAAATAATTCTTTTTCCTATTATTGTTTCTTTTTTTTTTCTTTCTTTCTACATTTGTAAAAGTGCTGCTGCTTGCCATGGGATGATATGCTGGGAGAGCACATACATGCTGACATTTGATTAATCATGAACAGGGGTGGGTGTGTAATCCTTAACTGACAGGGTAGCTGACCAGAAACCGTTTTATTACATGAAATACAAAGATGTACATTATTTACACCCTCTTCAAGGTTTTTTCTAAGACAAAAACATTTCACTGAGCGAGAGGTGGGTTGGCTTTGACTCCAAGTAAGGCCATACCTGCTTCTGGGTCCAGAATGATCTCAGCTGGCAGTCCCACCCATCACAGCAGCTGGATGATCTTCTTCATCCTGATCTTGATGTATTCAATTTGGTGTTGGTGAGGTTGTGCCAGACGTGGCACACCTCTGCAGTGTGTTTGTTTCCCATGGAGAAGTGGAGCCAGCTGAGCTCTGCCCACACAATCTGAGCTGGAAGGAAGCTTATCCAAGTCAGGATTGTGCTGGGGTGGAGGACAGACTCCTGCACAGCAATGGCACCAGTTTGGGAAGATCTCTCCTGACAAGCATCATGCCATGCTTTCTACTTGCTCAGACTTCCTGTTATTCGTATTCCTGAGAGGAACAGTGAGCTGGCAAGCCAAAGGGTGAAGGCACGGGATTACAGGATTTTGGTGATGGAGTGCAGTAAGGAATCCCATGCAGTAGCTGGAAGGTGGAAGGGGAATAAACAAGCTCTGAGCTGTTCAGAAAGAAAATGAGGGCCAGACCCAGGCCAGGAGGTTTCCCCTCCTGTTCTGTAGACATTCAGCTTCTGCCTTTCTCTAAGGGCCAAGCAGCTTTTTGTTTAGGAGCTCCCATCAGCAGATCAAAGATAAACTATTTCATTTCTTCCCTGCCCAGCTGTCTGCCTAGTAGGACAAGAGGTGTAGGCCCCACGAATGGAAAAGCTGCTGCAGGTACAGTCTGGGTTTATGGATTAATTCCATGTGTGATGCTGAGTGACAGCCTTGCCCAGCCAGGAGTTGGGGCGTTGGCTGAAGGGATCAGTTAACACCAGCTGGAGATCGACTTTCTAGCTTGTGGCCCAAATCTTACAGCTCAATTCTGGCAAGGTGATGAGCAGCTTTGGCTTGGGCAGGAGTTAAGAGCACTTGGCATTTTGCAGAAAAAAAGCCCTTAATGCAAACCAGTTAGTGGAGCATGAGCCCAGCAATTTTAATTCTGTTAAAAAAAAAAACCAAACTCAAAAAAAAAAAATTAAAAAAAAAATAAAAACCAAAATAAATTTGGAAAGGGGATAGATAGAAGGGCAAAGTTCAGAGTGGTTTCAGATTCCCACAATAACAACGAAGCCCAGCTCTTTCCCAAACACTTGCACATTTCCTTAGAAACAGGTGACAGACATCTGCAAGGCTGAGTTCAGCATTGGAACAGCCCAGCCTCCCTTCCTTGGTTGTGGGTGTTCTGCTCTTACAGGAGTGGGAGAGATTCAGCTTAAATATTTCCAGACAATGCTGCAATTTATTTTAAGTGTAATAGGGGTCATTCTTCACTGAAAGAATATAATAATTTTTCTGTGTGAAAGCAAGAAGACATGTGGGGAAGAAGTAGATAGCAGGACTTACACCCACCCAAGTCACAGTTAAACACTTTTCTCATGTCCCCACATCTTGAGTATCATGCTCAGGCCAGTAGTCACAGCACCAACCACTAAATAACAGGATTACACAGAATAACAGGATTCTGTCCTTGCGCTGTTCCATGTTCACAAGGGGAAAGACTCTCTGGGAGTCAGATGCTTTCCCTGATCCTGAACAAACTGTAGGTCTCATCAGCTGTGTTAGGAAATAAAAGTGTGAAGAACCAAAGGGGTGAAAATGATCCTCCAGCAGCAATATAAATATAAATATCCTGCCCTGCTGAGGCTCAGATCAAATAACCACCACGAGCATCTTCCAGTTTCTTCTGGGCACCCCAAATGACCCTGCAGTCTGGTGGGATAACACTTGTCATCCTGGCTTCCTCCCTCTTAATAGGCTGATCAGGGATGGCAAGAAGAGCAGGGATAGAGGGATACAAACCCCTCATCATCACCATCCCTCAAAGGATGAAAATACAAGAGAGGGGAAGAATTAACTGTCCTCAGGGAGACAGAGCCTTCTTCCACCTGTGGAGAAAAGAGGGAGAATCACCCATTAGTCACTTCATCTTTCTGTTCTTGTGTTTTCCCAGTGTAAAACATGACCAAAAATACCTCCTTTGCAATGTAGAGAGCAAGACACTGTAATTAGGGAGGAGGTGTTACTGAAGAGAAGAACTACTATGCCTTTGAAGCACTCCCTGTCCCCCCAAACTTCAGATTTAAAATTTTGTCATTAAATCTTGGCCAGCTCCGGAGAAAATAAAACCCATTTCAAATCAAGTGAGTGAAAAGCCAAGACTCAATCACAATACCTGCTTGCCAATGAAAAAGCTTTTCTTTCTATGAATCTGATACACACTCAATTGTTTCTAGTGCTTTATTCAGGAAATGTTTCAATTGGAAAGTATCATTACTTAGAGAGAAAAATAAAAATACCATAGATGGTTTTAAGCTCTACATCTGTGGAAATCTCATTAGGTAGTTTTAGATGTACTGGCATCTGGAAAAAATCATCCCTCTAAACAGAAAAATATGTCATAAATGTCATAATGGGGTGTTGGAGAAGCACATGAAATTAGTTTGGTTCTTCAACTCAGCATCCCTGTCCGGAATCATTAAAGAGAAAATGCTTGTATAAAGCATTAAACAGTTTTTCTCAGGGTTTGGCTGTATAGACTAACCTGGAGTCTGAAGAACACTGAATATCTGATTTAAAGATGTAAAACTCTGGAGAGCTAGAACAGGTTGGAGCCAACCCAAACATTCACAGAAGGTGAGTACAAGTACAGAGAACCCCACAGCCTGGAAGGGCTTTTTCAGCAGCAGGCAGGAGCTTTGCTCTCACCAATGAACTGTTCTAAGTCTCTGAGGGACATCGCTGCTCTGTCCTCACTCACTGGATGTTTGCATCACTGAAGATCTCAGGCCAGCATCACCTTCAGAGAAGCCCTACTTAGGAGCCAGCTCTCGAAGGATCTCAGCCTCCCTTGGGGTGGACAGAGGTGGGAAACACTCATGATCTGGAGGACTGGGACTGTCTTCAGCCCCTCAGGGACCTTCTGTGCTGGGCACACAGTGTCCTGACCAGTGCTGCTCTGCACAGGGTGGGCAGGGATGCACAGGACACAAATGAGGAGCACACAGAGCTCTGCGTGTCCCTGAGCACAGGGGCAGAGCAGGAGGGCTGTGGCATCTCATTTATCTCCAGCTCCTGGCTGAGCTGCACATCTCTTGCACTGCTTTTAGGCTCTGTCTCAGCCAAGCATTGTCACTGATCTGGGGTGGGAATGAGCACAAGGCCTCCTTCAGATGCCACAACCATCCCTGAAGAACCTGGGAGCTCAGTAAGGTGTTCTTCAGTGCCCTCTAAAGGCCCCTGTCCTTGAGCTGAGTCTGAGCAAATGTCCTTGGAATACCCTGAACCTGTCCCCAAGCAACTTCCAGTGCTCCTAGGTGTGTAGAGCCACAGGTATTTTTGCAGGGATGGCTACAGCAACCAAGAGCTGTTTGCTGATGGGAGATGCTTCACTTCTGGCTGCAGCAATCCCTTGGTGCTGATTGCTGCTTTGTTATTGCAGACTATCTCATCAAAATTAACGTGGGTATTAAACACCAGCCCTCCAGGCCTTCACAAGGTGCACACCAAGAAGGTATAAAGCAACTGGAGACACAATTTCCTTGGGCAGTCTGTAAAACGCAAGCCATGATCAGAACTGGTCATTAAAAATCCTGTGGCAATCTCTGCAACAGAACATTCGATCCATTGTCCCAAATCTAATCATTACACTCTGCCCTCTGCCCATTTAGCATCCTTCTAGTGTTTCAGTTGGGGATGGGATTGCAGTGCATTTCCTGACCTGAATAGTTTAACGGATCATAATTGTCTCATGGTTACTTCATGCTCCTGCAGTCGGTTTGTTGTATCCATCTGTTTTCTTTTTTCTTCCATGCAAACTGTAAGGTCTTTGGGGCCAATGGCTGCCACTGAGCCCTGTGTTAATACAGCACCAAGCACAGGGGGGCCCGATTTTTAGGTTCAGCAGCAGAACAACCCATAATTAATAAATGGTGGCTCGTCTGTTCCAAGCAGAAAAGCAGCGCAGCAATCTGTCAGGGTATAGAGGAGGAGGGTGTGACCTCTCCCATCAGGCCCATGTCCCTGGGGATTCTCCTGATCATCCTCATTTTCTTTGGAAAAGTTATGGTGCCGATCAGTTTTTTGTGCATTCAGTTTCCCTCCAGCCCAGGAACAGATGGTGGCACAAAAGAGGAGTGACTTAAAATCACTTTGTCCTGTTCTCCCCCTCCACCTGCTCCTAATCACAAGCCACCCATACATTTAAATACCAAACAAGAGGAAGGAAAGAGCTTGTGTGCAACAGAAAGACGAAACAATGTTTGCATTAAAAAAAAAAAAAAAAAAAAAAAAAAAAAAAAAACTTAGACATGCCTTTCAGCCCCTAGCAGCAGTCCCCATGGAAAATAATGTTAAAATAAACAAAAAGGAACAATTTCTTTCTGACTGATGATTTTATAATATGGTTGGTGCCGCTAAATGCATCCAGCCGTCCCTCCCACACTCCTGCTCTCCACTCAGACACCCTCTTTTAAGGGTGTCTCTTCACCCACTGACATGTGCACATGAATTTGCTTTCTTAATGATCTTTAAGCATTATTAAGAACAAAAGAAATCCTAATAATGATATAAGCCTATTAAAGGATGACAATGATAAATCATTAATAATGATGTAGAATGGGCAGAAATGTGCATTTAGCACTGACACTTCTGCATGTAGAAAGAAGCAGGATGATGTATTTTTATTGAATGAGGATGATGAAGTATCCCCCAGTCTATTAGAAACCAAACAAGATGTTAAACAACATTTATCAAGAAGTTATCTCAAAATGTACACCTAGAAAACTTGAAGCAAAAAGTCCTGCAGCACCTTGCCAAGGTGTTCTCTGGCTTTGCAATGTATTTCTGAATACAGTTTGAAAACAATTGCCTTTCCAAAGACTGGAGCATGATTGATTTGTGTCTCTCCTCACCTCAGCTGGGCTCTAGCTTGTGCAGCTCTGCCATGCTCTCCAGGGCAGGGACAGAAGTTGGCTGGAAAATCCTCATGTCACTACATCGAAAAAAAAAATTGTGTCTGTGGGGCTGTCTCTAAAATACCTCAAGAATTTTTCAGCAGGTACTAAAATCAGTTGTAGACACAGAGGCTACATCTACACTACATTATATTAACTCTTTGTCTGTGCTCCTCAGCCACATTTCTCCTCTGTGCCCTGTCTATGCCCCAGACCCCTCAGAAGAGGCTGTACACAGGATTGTTGGGATGCCTGAAAGAAGGAATTGACACACTGTTGTATTTGTGCTATTCGATGGAAAATTGCCTTAATCAGGGACACTTTGATTCCTAAGCTGGGATATGAGGAGATGTAAATCAGTGTAGTCCCCCTGCTTCTAGCAGACTTACAGGATTTGTGTCAGTGCTGGAATTTGCCACTTCGTTACAGAGCTCCTTTAGCAGCAGCCTACCCTGAACGAGGCCCCATGGCCAGCGAGCAGAGGTAGCAATTTTCTCTTCACCGTGGTAAATAGCAAACTCACAGACATTATTTTAATCAGCCCTAAGTGTACAGGAAGGCTCTGTGCAGATAGGTGTGTATTAACAAGGAGCATACTCATATCACTCTGCTAAGTATTTTTGGGTGGCCGGTCAAGCATAGCTGCCTTTCAAACTGCCTTGGAAGGAGAAATATTAATAAACTCCCTGCAGCATGCAGATTTGATTGAATTTCTCATGGATCATAGCCCGCCTGCAGCAGGGTGGCATACCTGTCAAGCTAAGACATTGTTCCATAATTGTTCCTGATGCATTGTGTGCTAATTACCATTGCTGAAAATAATCTCCAAAGATTATGGCAGGCATCATAAATAACAAGCCAGCGGTTCGACACCGCATTATGACAAGGCCTCAATCGCTCTTATCTTTTACTGGAGTGGAGCCTATGCATTAGCTTTACTAATGAATCTTTTTCATTTGTTCAAGTGATGTTTCCATTTGACAATGACATGAACATAAAGTGGAGGTTAATTTACTCTATGCCGAGAGGTTCATTATTTAACCTGACGTTGAGGACAAAACAATGTAGCCTAATAGATGGCAAATAGAAATTAGTTGTGATGAATTTTGCCATTTAACACTCTGAGCGGCGGCGCACAGAGCGAGAGGATGAGTTTGCTTCGGTGGCAAAACCACTTTATTTCCACGGTCCTGAAAAAAAAAAAAAAAAAGAAACAACCAAAAAAAGATTCTCCCAGAATCCCCTTGCACCTTGTAAAACACGATGGATTTACACAGACATAAAAACTGCTGGTAACTAATGGCCCAACGTTGTCATTGTGTCAATTTTTATCAGATTAGTTGGCATTAACACTGTATCACCGATTGCCTTACAAGCCAAGCTGCTGTGAATTGGATTGGATTCAGGTAGCTATTAGAATTGCCAATTTAAACACTCGGGGCTTATCTCAGCTTTAAGCCATTGACAAAAAGGTTTGGTCACTTCCCTGACATCTTCTGACATGTGCGCTCAGGGCGGGTGCTCAGCATCCGGTGGCTGCCTGCACTCATCCCTCTAGGCCTTCAAAAGTATCTATTCAACATTAATTTAACATCATCCAATGTGGTTTGAATCAAGCAAATATTTCCCTTGTTTATTGCACACGCTCATTGTGCTGTTTCGAGGAGGTTTATTAATAGTTTGCAATAAATTTGTTAAACAATTTGCAATAAATTATGCAGTCATATTTATAGCAGTGACACATTTTAGAGGACAAAAGTTGACCTTTCCCATGCCTCAAAGAGAGAAGGGGCAGGGTGTATCCATTACAACCCAGCTTTTCATAGGCTCATATCCTGGTTCCTTCAGCTCACACAGAAGATAATATGTATCTGCTCAAAAGCTCATTTAATTTATTTACAAACAAAGGGACATATTCTGTGGGACACTGTGAACGCTGCTGGGCTGGGTTCCGATGGGCCACAGGAACTGAAACCTATAGGGTCTCTTCAGAGATGTTTGCAGGACAAGGAACCCTTTGGATTTGGGATTTGCTTGTTTTGTTTAGTTTTGAGAGGGTTTTTCTGTTTGGGTTTGGTTGTTTTTTTCATTCATAGCTTGACAAAAAGCAACATCTTGAGAGGAAACGCTCCAATTTCAACAGTATTACGTTTTCCAACAACAACAGAAATGTTGCATTAATTACTTCCAAATCACATCTAATATTTAGTCAGCGAAAGATGTGGTGATGAGTCTGGGGCTCCCTCCACTTCTCCTCTGACCCCATCTCACCTCCTGCTCTCAGCTGTTACGTGGCTCCCCATCACAGACACCTCCAACCTTTCACTTCTGGACCTCCAAAGAAAGAGAAGTTACAGGGAGGGACACAAGTGGAAAGTGCAGCCTCTCACTGCCACCTCTGGAGATGGCTCACAGCAAACCTCCCCTCTGCCCTCAGCTCCAGGGTTTGCATCCCTCTGTCCTGGGGCCATCCTCCTCCACCCTCCCCACGCACATACAGCTGGGAATACAGAGCAGGAAGAAGAAAGAATCCTTATTTTTCCATATATTTCCAAACATCAGGGCAGCTCAGGTTAAGTCTGTCCTGACAGAGCACCACGGGATCCTCAGCGACCACATATGGTCAGGACGCGGTTTTCACACAGAAATGAGAAGTGCCTCTCAGGAGAGAGGCAATTTTTCCTGTCAGGAGGGATCATTTCCTTGGGGGTGACTCGGAATGTGAAGGTTACCACCCCAAAAGCAGAGCCTGTCCAGGGTGCCAGTGGGATAATGATCTCATTCTTGGAGAGAGGGAGCACAGTGGTGAGAAAGAAAGAGCATCATTCTAGGAGCAACCTGGGCAGCAGTTTGACTATGCCTCGTTTTTACAGCATATTATTACAGCATTACATTCATAGTCCAGGGTCAGCTGCCATTTCCTGAGGTTTATAACTTGCCTGTTTTAATTAACATCAGGCTCAAACTTGGTAGGGAGGCGGGGTCAGCCCAGATGTTAATGTTATTCCAAAAGTGCCTTATATCAGTGGTGTTATTTGAAATATATTAAACAGGGAACATCTAGAGATGTGCCATTTCCAGGGTTGTATTTTAGATAAAGTAAAAAGACCAGGCTTTGTTTTGGAAGAGCACATTTGGGACAGACCTTATGCCTGTATGAGCAGCTCACCCCTGAGAGACAGGAAGAGTCTGTTCTCTGCTGTCCAAGGGAGCTCCTCTGGACAGGATCAGCCAGGAAGGGGGAACAAGCACCCCAGGTGTCCTGTCCAGGCTGATCTGGGGTCTCAGCAGGAGTGATATCAGCTCAGATACAGTGCTTTATGAACTCAGCAGCACACTTTCACTCCCCAGGAGAAATGGTTTCTCAGTGTCATTGTGCCTAAGGAGCTCTGCCTCGCAAGAGCTGAGCCCTCATCTGGGTTTTCCACTGTCCCCTGCCCTCATTACCCTGTGTAGTTAGGAGCTGGCTGTTCAGACAGGCTATAAGGCTTTAAAAAGTTGCCTTAAATATGTGTTCTCCAGTTGCCAGGATGTTTTTGCTGGTGCTGAGGGTGCAGTAGCACACTGATGCAGTTCCAGCACAGTGCTCACTGACACGTGAGCAGTATTTGCTCACACACACAGGGCTGTTGGCTCCTTGTGCAGGCTGTGCAGGGGATCTCAGCTGAACACACAAAGTTCTGTGCTCGTGGCACCAACACTTCCAATGGAGGCACCAGGACTGATGATTCAGCTGGTTGCTGTTGAAAGAAGGGGTTGTCTTCACTATTCTGGCTGTAGGTGGCTGTGGGCAGTGCTGAAGCCCTTTCTCTTAAGCTAGAGCCTGCAGGAATTCTACCTTAACTCTGAATGCCAGTGCTGTTGTGCACATCGACAATTTCCTGTTGGTTTAACCCAGATTTCTGAGCTCTCCAAGTCCATGTTGCATTCTAGAGCTTCACCTAAGTCAGGCTGACTTAAAGTCTCTGTTTCTCCATTCACTGGTCTGTGAACTCAAAAGCTCTTGTAGATCTATGAACAATTTCAGCCTTCTCACTAAAACTGTCATTCCCCAAATCAGCACAATCCTGCTTAACCAGCCCCCACCCCTGGATCTCACCTCAATTGCTCATCTGTGAGGATCCATTTTTAAGACGGGACCTGGTGCTCTCCTCATGTTACAGACACAGAGCTAAGTGTGAAGGGATACAGGACTTGCCTGACATGATGCTGGGAATCTGGCAGAAGTGGAAGCTGAACACAAAATTGATAATTTCTTGGGCTCCCAATAATTGACCACCCTTCCCCAAGGTATGGGCTCTTCCTAAGGACTGATACCTTCTGCTTTTGGCTGTGGAGGGGACATGGGGGAAGCTGCTCACAAAATAGCCCTGGCTTGCATGCTACCTGTCACAACTAACAAGAAAGAGAATCAGATTTTTTACTCTGTGGGGGCTATTCCCAAAGGACACAGAAATTATAACTAAGAGAAGAAAATATATTTCCAGTCAGCTTAAAATTATTCTGCAAAGGGTTATCTGTCTGTTAAGACAAAAAGTTAGAAATCCATACATCAAAGAGCACTAAAAAGAACTTGTTAGTTGCCAGTTACATGATGCTTTGAGCTAAACACTGGGCTTCCCCATCCCCAGCCTCCTTCCTTTTCTGCATAAATTAAGAGTGTCATATCACCAGTGCATCCCAGGACTACACGTTTAGGGACCTAGCTGGTACAATAGCTTTTTCCTTTGTGGTAAACCTATCAGAAGTGCCCCAGGCAAAAAGTGACATTTCTCCAATTCTAACAGAGAAAAATGCTAACAAGCTAATTTTGCCTGTTTTGCTTTAATTTTGATTAGGGACCCACTGGCTACAGGTAAAATCTCGGTGTGATCGAGCTGCAAGTGTGCTGTTTGCTTTGCCTTCACTCATTAGTGAACAGCAGGAGCAAATGCACTGGGTAAGCTGATTACAGCTCTTGGCTCCTTTCACAGGCAAGTGGTGAATTCCTGAGGACCACATTCCACCTAGGTGTTATATCCCCTGGTGTCCCACACTGCAGTCACACACCCTGAGATCACGGCTAGAGCATCCCACTGGTTTGGGGCTGAGGGGTGTGATTGTTTTGTTTCGGTTTGGGGTATTTTTTCTCACACAGAAACTTGATAACTTTACCAACTCTTTCCTGGATGCCTTTTTATTGTGTTTGCCTTCAGAAAAAGCAACATTTGATCATGTGTTGAGAAGCTGCATGCTGCCTTGTAAACTCAGAAATTATTTTCAGGTGTATTCTGTGGGTATTTTTTTCTCTCAGAAAATTAACAGCCCTCTGTAGCAAATACCCAGATATAAGGTATTTATGGAGTCCTCCTCATTTTGCTTCTTGGAAACACAAAAGCCCCTTCTGCCTGCTCACATTGGTGGGACCAAAGAAGTGATTTGAAAAGGAATTGCATGTCTGTAGCACAGCACATCAGACAGATGAGGGCACGTTTACCAAAGGAGGACAGGGACATCATTGAGCCTGCTCCCACCACCTGCAGGCATTGCTGAATGTGTCAGTGCTAGTGAGATTTTCCTGTCTTTTTCTTTAGTGCATTTTCCAAAGGGCCACAGCTCCCTTACAGAGGGATAATGTGGAAGGGCAGTGGATATTTCTGTAAGCCAGAAGTAAAGGTGGAAACAAGGAGCATTGGTAGCAGATGTATCATAAAACTGTCTGAAAAGGAATGTATTTGCTGTTCCTGGAGGTGAAAATATTGCAAGTAGAAGGAAGAAATCTCAACACATGGAAACATCTGCTGTAAAGAAACAGCTTTGTATTAACGTGAGAGGTGCAGCAGCCCCCAGTGCAGGAGCCCTGCACACGAAGTGACACCAGGGTCCCTGTGGCCACCCCTTACCTTGGCACTCATGGCAAAACTCTGTAGAACATTTGAATGCCAGGAGAAGGGTTATCCCTTGGGCAAAACTAACTGGCTGCCAGAGCAGTGAAAACACAGGGAGGCTTGGATGGGCTTTTAGTCCAAAACTGACCCCACCAAGCTGTGGCCTTGTCTTGCCACTCAAATCTATTTCATCCTTTTCCTCCCATCCTATTCCTTCCTCATCTTCACTCTAAGGATCTGAGATGCGTCACAAACCTACATCCCATAAGAGGAGAGAACTGTGGGTTTTCTGAGCCCAAAAAAGCTGTGATTTTTTTGTTTAATGTCAGGGGTTATTTTCTAGCTGGCAAAATTTATAAGCTGTTCCCAAGATCCGGGGATGCAGATTCAATAAAGGCAGACAAAAGATTTGAGGTTATGCTCTTCAGAGGGGAGCATCTTTTGTTTGGTTGGTTTGTTTTTACTCAAAGGGCATTTTTAATTTGTTCCTCAGTTAGCTGTTTCCAAATATAATTGTCTTTGCCATCTTCCTCTTTCCCTGCCTCTCTGGTTCTGATTTTCACAGCCATTAGTAAATACATCACTAGTGGGATCTTCTCTCTAGGATTTATGTTTGGAGTTAAAAATTAATTGCATCCCAGAAAAGAGGATGAAGGGGAAAAGTGCAAGAAAATGAGAAAAATATAATAAAAATAATAAATAAGAGAAAAATCACAGAGATATTTGGATGAGACTGAAGAGTATCCTTAATTTATTGGGAGAGCCCTGATGCCATAGACTGACTTTGAGTCACAGTGTTCAAAAACATGTTGTTCTCAATTTGTTACTTTAAATATAAAGAAGATAAAAAAATTAAAACCCGTATTAGACTGACTAGTAAAACTATATTCCAGCATGACACAAAAATTGCATATGAATGAAATTGCTGATGTTTGCCAGAAGCAATGGCTGCTCACACAAACTACTGGGACATCCTGTAATTGTCTAGTGAAATTCAACCCCAAATTGCCAGAGCTCTGTGCAGACAGGCTGGCATGTGTTTAAATTTGCCTCCTAGCAGTATAGTTTGCATTAGCATTTCCCAGGCACACATGAACATTAACTTACATGGCTCAAGGAAGTTTAAATAGTTAAAAATTCAGGTAAACCAGCTCAGGTGCTGTAGGCGACAAGAGCTGGAGGCTGGATGAGGGGGCACTGCTCCCCATCACCTCCAACTCCTTCTTTTTTCCCTCTTGTAGGTATAACAGCTAGATCATCTGCATGACCATGTCCTGGTGAAGCCGTTCATTAAGTAATTGCACTTTAGTTTATTTATTTATTCATTATTTAGTGTATTTATTTAACGTTAACATAGTAAATGAGCCTTTACTAAGTTAGTTCACTTAGGCAAGACCAGCTCTAAGGATCTCCCATACAAAAAGCTGAAGAAAGAAACAGAGAAACAGACAAAGCTGGAGATACAGGAGATGGCAACGTGCTCAGCCAGTAAAACTGCTGCCAGAAGAGACTGTGTGATCACAGCTTTCTGCCCTGGGGCAGGAAGGGTTTGTCCTTGCCCAAACTCCTGATTTTCCTTGCCCAGACTCCTTATTTCCATCAATATAAGTGAATGCTGAAAAGCTGTAAACTTTCCATCCAGTCATTCCCAATTTATTGCATCAGGAGGGAATAAACATCATACATTTTCTACATTAGATCTACCCTGAGCTGAGTAGGATTTATTTTATTTAGACCACACATTGTGTGGTGTATTTATAAAGCATAGTGCTCTGAAACAGAGTTCTGCTCGGGGAGGTCTCAACTGAGCCATTTATTGAACACACTTTGGTGAGCTGGTGAACGTCAGTGAAATCTGGAAGTGGCACAAGACTGGTCAAGAGGATGGAAAATGGGGTAGGAAAGCTAGGGCAGAGTGGGCAGGAACTGTTAAACTCTGAGCTGTACTGGAAATTGTGGGACAGCATCTTCCCAGCATTCCCCTGGCATGCCATGAGTCACTGCTGAGGCTCCACACTGAGTTATCACCATTTAGAGTGGCATTTCCTTTCAGACTGCACAAAGCAAAGGAGCCATATTAGCAAATTTATTGAGTATTTCATTAGATCAATATGGAGTATGATTTAGGAGGCTCTGCCCAGGCTCTTTAAATCTATTTAATCAAACCAATTAATAAAAAAAATCTAGAAAGTTGAAACACATCCTGTAAGGTGCATCATAAATATACTCCCTTACTTAGGCTTTTGATCTCAGCCAGGTAATTAACAGCTTTGGTTAAGTTCAAGTCATTCCCTCATGGCTGCTCATGGTCATAAAGCCCTGGGGCTATGCATAGCTCATGGATTTATTATGTTTTTTTCCAGTTGCAAAAGCTTTTCTAGCTCTGTTTCCTTTTTCCCTCCCCTCCTTTAATTCCAGTGATGTAGACTTCTGTGGCTCCACATCCCAGTTACAACTGCAGTGCTTTGTGCAACAACAGGATGGAAAGCAGGGCTCTTCTGTCTTCTTCCAGCTTTTGGGAGAAGACTGAAGCCTGGATATCCCAACAGTTTTGTTGGGATAATCCTCCTCAGTGAGGCATCAGCTTCACTTCAGGAGAAATGAGACAAACCCAGCAGGACAAGGACATTCTTCTCCCTTCCATATCCAAAAGCAACAAGGGGGGCATATATTTCTCTGTGGACTAAAGAGGCTCAATTCTTCAGCTAGAAATCTCTCAGCTGTTTAGACAAGAATGGAGGAAGCTGGAGGGAGACAAAAATTGTGTCCATCACAGCAGGGGTGCATAATAAGCTGAAGAGAGAGGGAGATTGTGAACACATTTCTTCCCAGAGTCTTTACAGTCAAGATAGCAGCTTTATCTTGCTTTACAATCAAGGAAATCCGGGCTCTGGGGGAGAGAGACAAGGGACAGATGAATGGGTTTCCTCTAAGTACATGTAATATATATCAGAGTCTGAAGAACATTGGTCATAACTCTTGGACAGTGCCCCAGAACAAAATAAATAATGAGGAGTGCTGGGCTCACCTCAGGGGCTGAGGAACAGGAAAGCTGAGCCTGGATTCACTGCAGACAGGGAGTTCCTCTCTTCTTTCTGCTCACAGGAGGCATCTGGTTTTACCTGAGCAGCTAAGAGAGGTGGGGAAAAATATAACAAAACAACTGACCCACTTTTTTAACAAAACTCCCTAGAAGAACAACATATTTTTCCTAATGAGTGTCTGCTTAACTTTACACAGGTATGTGAACATCACAGGAAATATCCTGATGTATTCCAGGTGATGAGAAGTCCTACATAAAACCTCAAAGGTCTTTCTACTGGGGATCAGCTTGTTTGGTAAAATAGTCTAAGAGAAGCATGGAGCACTGTGGGAGAAGGTTACATTTTCTCAGTGTGCCTAGCTCCAACAAGGACTGGTGTGACAGGAATACAACTGCTGTGCAGCAGGGAGAGGGAGATGCCCACTGGCTGCCCAGCTCTACCAGAAGTTTCAGGATGAGTCAATCTGACCTTTGACTACATAAGTAGGAGTTCACCGATGCACTGAACCCTTAATATGAGCCCTAAAGAAGAGCACAGATCACAGCCTTGCTTCAGTTTACAGTTTCCACTGCATGAGCATCCATGTGGCAGTGAAAGAAGCAGAGAGGGCCATCCCTTCCTGAGAACATTAACAAGCACAAAGACCCAATCACAAATCCTTTGAAGAAAGCAAAAGTCCTTCCATCAACTCCAGGTGGCCTTGGGTCCAGCCCTGGAACCTGAGTGATTCACTGGTGAGGGTTTTTTGGCTGCAGCAAAGATGAAAGAAGATGCTGCTCTCAGAGCAGGTTGGGGCCCATGCTGATCACACCCTTCTATTTTATTTTCAAGAAGCCATGGGCCAGACAGAGTCCATTTACTCTAATATCTACTCAGCCCTCCTGGAATCAGAGCAAAGGCATTATCAAATATGTCTTATTGCCAGAGGGTTTCTAAAGTGGCCAGGCCCCAGAATGGGGCTCTTCCCTGCTAACCCCCTCTGCTTTCCCAGGGTTTGGGGTGGCTGTGGTCGCTGGGCTTTGGATGAGCTGCCACCAGTGAGGTCCCATTCTCACTCAAACCATGATCAGCTACTGCGAGTGGGGGGGAGGCAAAGGGACTTCTGAAAGCAGGAAAACAAATCCATAGCTAGTAAATTATATATAGCTCTTATCCCACAATTAGTTTGTAATTCTGAAGGACTGCAGACAGTCAGACTCCTGTGTAATAATCCCCAAGATCAGATTCACATTGAATTGAAGGACTTTGAAGAAAGATAGGCAACAAAAATTAGGCCAGGATCTATACCAGTTTACACTAGTAAAAGCTCTGCCCCTAGAAGGGATTTTAGCAAAAAATGTGAGGCCTTTTCTTCAGTTAGTTTTTTATTTGAATAAATTCTCTTCCCCTTTAGATGTTTTCTCTGTCTTAAACCCAGATTCTTCTTCATTACTACTTCAGTGTTGGCCATAGTGGAGTTACTCCTAATTTACACTGTTGTAAGACACTGTCAGAAAACAGACATCACTTTGGGAGAAAAGATACATGTTTTCAGTCTAGATAATTAAAAATAGACATTGAAAACAATGTGTGTTTTATATATCACATCATATATATATGTGTATATAACATTGCAAAATAGGTGGTAGTTGAATTTATCCATTCATCATAAATATTGATTACTTGCATAGTAAGTGATAAATCAAAATGCAGTAATCACTAAATCAAAGATTTATATGAGTAAAGAGCAGCAAAGCAATTAATCAGTTCCCTGTACAGCCAATGATTAATTAGGTTCCAGTCTGAAAGTATAGAGGCTGGTTTACAATTAAGACTATTACAGATAGGCTTTATATATTTTTTTTCTTAAACATCCTGTTCTTGAAAAGGAGATAAGTTGACCCCAAACAAACAATGCTCTGAGAAGGATCAGACGATGCAGTTGTGTGTTTACATTCAGGGCCCTCAGTTCCTAGAAGCACAGATCACAGCAGGCAGAAGCAGCAGAAGTTGCTAAAATCTCATAGTCAGACCCTTCACTCTGCCTGGGCTTGCTCTGCTCCACAGCTTGGAATAGAAGCCACCCCAAAGCAATGGGATTTGGGAGCTAAAGCCATCAGAAAATCTCTTTTGGGGCACCACAGATCCTGGTGTGTCTGACCAGCATCTGCTAAAGACCAAGACAGACGTGGGGTCCTTCTGACACCCAGACGCTGCAGCTTTGCACAGGCAGGGGGAAAGCTGGAAACACCACCAGGTGCCCCAGATCTTTCTGTTGCAGAGGAAAATGTGTCCTGGTGAGCCCCAGGGAGCTGCAGCACCCCAGCAGTGGGGCAGGGTGACAGGGACACGGGCAGCACCCCACACTCTGCACATAAAGTCACAGTGAGCAGGTACCAACGGGGTTCTCAGAACTCCCTGATCTAGATCACAGCAGAAATTGTTGGTGTGTTCCCTGCCATGCCTTGGCATGATCCATGCAGGATTCAGGTTTGATTCCCCAGTACTGCTCCAGCCCACTGGAAGATCTGGAGCTGACACGGGATCAGCTGTGCAGTTCAGCAGAGCTGGCACAGGACAAATATTTGTTCCCAAATGCTCCTACCGGCAAAAGCTTCTCCTTATGCCAGCCAGCTGTTTGGCAAGAGCTGTTTCCTGCTCTTATTCACTGTGATGCCCCAGCCAGGCCAATTCTTGTGCCTGGGAGAGAGCAGCATTAACACCATGTGATGTCTATTTTATCCCACTCTCTTCTCCCAGAGAGCTGAAGAACAGGCCTGAGAGCTGCTAAAAAGCAGAGAAGAGCAGCAGGACATGCTCAAGGTGCACCCTTAGTTCAGAAGGATGAAGCTGCAGTTCATGCAAAATGCTCTTTTTTTGCTTTCTGCAACATAAATCCAGCTGGGTGTTGGCAGTGACCATCACACAACTGCACCACAGCTGTGCTAAACTGTACCTGTTCCACTGCTCAGATACAGGTGAGCAAGAGTCAGACCTGAAGGGAAATCTCTCAAGGAAGGAAAACCACCTTGTACCATAGAAACCTGTTCTCTTCCTTGTCTGTTTTTTTAATTTAACATGAGTATTTTTTAGGGTGCTGACTGCACCTCCCTTCCCTGGGAGAGGACATGATGGGGATGTGGACACACAGATGTCTCCAAGAACTCTGTGTCTAAGAACTCTAGCTGGAGCCTCCATCACCCAGACACTGCAAATTACTCTTTTTATATGATGTGCATATTGAAAATGCAGGGGTCATGAGTCTGCAGCCCCACCTTCCCAAGGCTCTCCACATGCCCAGCTAAGCCAGGTGAGAGCTCTGGGGCTGTGTGGGCAGCGACAAGTTCTCAGGTAATAGTTTACTCATCCAGAAAATGCAGCTAAGGGTTACCCAGACAAATCCAGATTTTAAAAAATCCAGTATTTTTTAGGAAAAAGTCCAATCATGTTGTTTGACATTTTCAAAATGAAATGTAACAACTCTGTATTTCAGCTGGAAGGTTTTTTGAGACCAAATTTGCTCAAACATAGGCTTTTTATATATAGATGTATACCCTTTTTAAAAACAGAACAAAACAACATGTTTTGCATAATTCGAAGTGATAGTTTTCAGAGGAGATGACAGTGGGGAAAGTTATTTCAGAAGACAACCTGCTTTGTGTTCTCTTAAAATGGTGAGCAAGCTGAAAAATTAATTATAGACACACATCTCTAAAGCACAAACTGCACGGAGCAGCCTGGGCCCAGGCAAAGGTACCTTAGAAGTCCCTCCTGGCCAACAACTGGTTTTTGATCCTGCTTCACCTCTGAATATAAAAACTGGATGAGGGGTGAGAACATCATGTGGCTAATGGTGGGTGCTCTGCACAGAGGCAGGATCCTTCCTGCAGAGCAGTGCCTGCAAATGGTCTTTTTGACCTCGTTTTGCCTCAACGCCTGCATTACTCACTCTGAATTTGGCTGTGTCTACCTTGCTCTCATGCCTCTTGTCTCAGCTTATTTGTGTTAAGTGTAGGACACCTAGACAAAATAACCAGAGCGATGCCAAATCTGTAATCCAACCCTGTGTGTTCTGAAAACTGCAGAGGGAAAAAAAGGAGCACTTTTTTGGTGGGGAGAGAGGGAGAGGAAAGGGGGAGCTGGGATAAGGAATCAGCTAATTAGCCTCATCTACATTTCAGCTACACGGTTCACAGGTACTAAATCATTCCTGACATATTTGGGTTGCCATTTATTACCAAAATTATTCAATGTGAATTTTGCCATTTAGGACTTGTTAAGAAAAATACTTACGTCTTCAGAGTGACTCCAGCTCTGATCCCTTCTGACATTACAGCACCAGTGGGCCCCAGTTTAAGTGCAGGCATCCCTGCCCACAGTAGCCGCCCAGGCACACAGCTGGATGCACAGCTGGATGGACAGGACTGCAGCACTGGTTTCACATCAAGAGACTGGGGTGCTCAAATTTGATTTCTTAGGTCAAAAACCCCACATCTCCACCATCCCCCACAAAGCTACAAATTAATACCTCTTCTCTGATAATCTCAGCTTTCAGTGGAGTGTTCCTGAGATATACTGGAGATTTTGCATGCATAAAGACTTAAAATTTGGTCTTGAAATAGTATATCACAATGTAAACACAGCTCCATGCCAAACAATACACACAAATATGTATGCACACACATGCTGCACATGACTGTTAAGAGGCCTTATATGTTTAATTAACTCTTCATTGTTCATTGATGGGTTGTCCACATTGTGTTGAGCTGTAGCTCTACCCCACCAAAAAAAAAACGAAAAAACAATACATTAACTCAAACCCTCTCAGCAGGCAGGTCCTCCTGAGTGGGAGGATTTACAAAGATGAGTGTTTAAGTCATTTCCTTGCAGCCTGTTGCCCTCCTGATCCTCTTGGTCCAGCTCTCTTGGGATCCCCTCCCAGCTCTTCTTCCCTTTTACTCTGCATTTTAAATCCCAGCCCTGTTAAAGCCTCTGATGCTTTCAGGTGAGGCCACTAACCTGAATTATCACCCTCTAAACTCCATTCCAAGCCCTACCACTTGTGGATTGCAGCATCACCAATGCAGACTTTAAGATGTAGTAGCTAATTTCAAGGAAAATTTGACCCAGAAACCAAGGTCTCTGAGACAGGAAGTTCACACAGGTTTTATAAAAATAGATTCCTGATAAGGGAAACTGCTTTTATTAATGCCTGCTCCAGAGAAAATGCTAATAAACTCACACTTTATTAGACATTAGAGAGTCAATGTAGAAAAGAAATGTTGGAACCCCAGCTCATCAGTCCTGTTGTTCATGGAAAAAATTTTCTAATCTGGATTTAGTTTGCTCTAGGCCACCACAGCCAAAGATAACTCTAAAAAAATAACAGTTGCCTGTACATTCTCTTATAAATTAGTTAACAAAGGCCGCCCTACATTTGAGGGGATGTTCCCCACATTAGTGACAGGCTGAAGATGAATTTTAATGATATATTTTTAGCTGGCCAGCTCCTCTGCCACTGAAAATCAGCATGAGATCACAGGCACAAAAAAAAAAAAAAAAAAGAAAAAAAAAAAAAAAGAAAAAAAAAAAGAAGCAAGGCTGATTTTCACCACTTTACTCATTATTGTTGAGAGTATGTTCATTCCTGTGTCTCTGAATTCAAAGAGGAAAACAAAAATAGCCTTTTTCATTAAAAAAAGTCAAAATAGGAGGGGGGAGTTGGCAAGATTTTTCCAGTGAATGGGTCTTGCTTTTGCAACTGGTTTCCAACTGAGTCCAAGGCAGTCTGAATTTGACTTTAAGACTATCTTCTGAGCTACTTTCCCAGGCATTTGAAACAGATTAGATGTAAGAGTATTTTTTTCCCCTTAGCCAGGGCCAGTTTCCTATCAGAGGTGCAAATTCAGATTTATCTACTACAAGGAGCTTAATAAAAAACACGCTTTCCCCTCCCCCAGTCACTGGTTATCATAAACAAATCCCTCAGCAGAAGCTAAAAAGAAGATACTTTGAGGTTAAAAGCAGCCTTTAAAAGAAAATGATGTTGTACATCATCCCAAAATTTAATATGACTTTATGCACAATAGTAATGTGCCTGGTAATGCAAAGATTTTTCTGAAGTAGCTTAATAACAATCCAATATTCTCTTCCTTAAAAAATGAAAATGTATGTCAAAAAAGAATCTAATGTAGCTGCATCTTGTATCCATTGATGGAGAGAGCTGATTTACATAGATAGCATTTAACATACTATCATCATTATCCTATCAGTCTTCTGTCTAATCTGGAAGCCTTGAGACAGAGTTCTCAATGTTCTCTGAGGTAAAAAAATACCAACCAAAATTATGGTAAAGGGGGAGAAAAAAAACCACAGTGAGGGACAGATGAATATCAAATCAGATGAGATAAAAATGGGACTTTTTTTTTAGCCAGCAAAGAATGAGCTTAAACTGCAGAAAAGTGGATAAAACAAATAATGTTTGAGACTGCAGCATACAGTACCACAATGATGAGGGATAAAAGAGAGAATTATGTTAATGGCCAGGCCTGCATGTGCTTGTGGAGGCTGCTCTTAGATCGCTTGTGATGGCTTGAAGGATGCAGATAGATACTGTGGATCTCTGAAATCCAGGTGGTGTACAATATTCATTTCCTTTCCCTCTTACCCTCTTTTGCACAAATTTAGTGCTTGTGGAGGATGTAAACAACTGAAGGAGGCCTTCTACTGTGAGCAGGATGGAGTCACACGTAAACCTAGACAAGGTGAGACTGTCTGAAATGAGATTTTATGTTTCTCTCTATTTGGACCAAGTTTGCATTAAATTGCTCATTGGCAACACAAGTGTGTGGTTATGGCTATATCTCCTACCCCTTGCTCTCTATTACTTTTAGTCTTTCTTTAAACTCAGCAAACCCTCGAGTGCTTGTCCCTTTCCCAGCCCTGGTGTGTCCCCCCATGTGGCAAAGGGCTGCCCCACGCTCCCCAAAATGCCCAGAGACACATGCAGGTCTGCAGGTCCAGTCACACCTCCCAGCCATGCCACAGGGCTGAGGTTTTCAGAGAGGAAGCGAAGTAAGGAAGCGAAGTAACAGCACTTCTGTTTGTCCAAAACCCTTTTCTTTTGAAAGCAGGGCAACTAAGCAGGTGGCAACTCAAAAGGCATGTGAGGAGACCGGGGCAGGGCTCAGGTCAGCAGGTTAGGGTATCAAAAACAGAAGCAGAAGAGAGCTGGCAGCCAAGGAAACTGCACGGGCTCCCATGTGAGGTGACATTATGGCCTCAAGGCTGCCTTTGCTGCACTCTGCACCTTTAAACTTTTATTGAGGGGGTTTAACTGCAGCCATGGGAGCCAGACTTGCTGCAGGGATGTGTCCAGGAGCCACCCAGACTGCGCTGTCCTCCCTAGGCAGCCCTGTTGTGGGGTGGCATCCTCCCATCGCTCTGTGCACAGCCCGGGATGTAGGGCAGGAAGGATTTTAGCACAGAGCTATGCAGGCTGCAGCATCCCATTAGCATCCCATGGATGTGATGCTCCTGCCCTGGGTCCATGCTGGAGGCATGGCTGGGCAGACCTTTTCCACCCCTTCCTGCACTGAGCAGGATGAGGCACATGTCCGTGCCTGACCTCACAGCATAAGAGGACACGGATTTTCCTTGGAGTCTTACAGGGGCCAGTATAGCCCAGCCCCTGGGTCATCCCACCTCTCCTGCCAGTCCTTTGGCTCCTGCCCACTTGTCTTCCTGTTTGAGAGATTGGTTCCCTCAGTCAAAACTAAAGAGCTGTCATGATGTAAGGATGTGGTCACTATCTTTGTCTGAGAAGGCATGGCAGGAATTCCCGCAGCAGAAGGGCTCCAAGTGCTGATCCAAATCTGCCTCAAGTGAGCTGGGTTAGGCAGATCCAACATCATTTGGATCAGGCCCTTCAGGAGCAACAACAAGCAACACCTCTAGCAGAAAACAAGGATTTACCTTTGCATCCTATTCACCTCTCCCAGGACCCAAAACTGTCTTAGCTCATTGGGGAGCAATACACAAATTCCCAAGTGATCCCCAGAGTGAGCACAGGGACATGAAGGAAATGGAGCAACCCTCTGGCACTGTCTATGCCACACATATCCCCATGTCATGCTCAGCCCTCATTCAGTGCTGCATCTGCCCCTGCATAGAAGCCAGTATGATGCAATATAAAGCCTGGTCTAGTCGCTGCACCTCATTATGAGGAAGAATAGAGCAAATTTTCCCCTTACATGGGCACTGTGCTGCTACTGGCGGAGTTCCCCTGTGGTTGCAACTATAGGGCACCCAGCAGGGATTTAATCCTGTTGTAAGCAGCATTATCTTGAGCTCAGATATTTGTTCTGGGCTTCACAGGGTTAGCAGTAGGGATCAGTCCTGCCCCCAAAACCTAGTGGCTTTCAAGGTGGAACGTGATCATTTTATTAAAGGGATTATGCACCATTGTTTGTTTGCAACCACAAAGCACTGAACTCAGTGACTCGGGAGGTGCCTTCCAGTCTTTTGCTGCTGTGTTGCTAATTGAAAGAAAAGCTGTTGGTTCCCTGTCCTCAACATTTATCATACACAAATCCCTTGGAGATCTTGCAGGTTTCCCTGGGAGCCCAAGGATTCTGGAAAACAAAAACTCTTTTTGGAATTTCTAATTCATATATACCTGACTCAGTTTCTCATTTTTTTCAGAAGTGGAGGAAAAAAACTGGGATCATAAAAGACTGAGGTGTGACACTATATTTCATAAATACATCTTGCTTTGACTCCTTGATATTGTCCTTTTCAGGTGCATGAAGCCTGATCACCAGAGCTCAGAGCAGCAGATAGGAGGAAAAATGGCAGAGATCCAAATTAGGAAGAGTCACTCTTCTCCCACCTAACCTAAACCAGGCTCAAAAAATATCTCTTAGAAAACTAGTTCCCTGAAGTGAATTGCCTGGAGCAGATGACATAAAGGAAAAATGAGATGCAGAAGGTGTAGCAAACCTTTTCTAACCAACCATGGGGTTAAATGGGCTTAATGAAAATTTTCCTGAGGAGAAATAGAAATATATGGATCTTACCACCTTTTGGATGAGTGGGCACTGCTATTTACCTTGGCTGTGGTCTGAGGGACTGGGAGATAAAAAGCTGGTACCTACCATGTCCACTTGTGCCAGGTGGGCTCGTGTGATTTAGAGGCAAGACTGAGATTGTAGCACAAATCTTTCAGCCCAGGGAAGCAATGATCACATCATCTCACCTTCCAAACAGGGAAGAAATTGAAGGATTTCCCTTTAAAGGAGTTCATCTGGAAGAGACAGAAAATAAATCTTCTTAAATACGATAACTGAGAATGCCCTGATCCTGGAGACAGACATCTAAGCAGATGCAAAAGACTCGTTGAAGACAAGCATTAGTGTTTGTAAGATAAAGCCTTTATTGATACTTAAAGTTCCATCAGTTTAACTAAATGTATTTTTAAAACTCATTTAGTGAAAACATGCAAAACCCTTGGGCAGACACTCTAAAATTGTTTTAATGGTTTTAAATTGAATTGGCTTCATGATTCCTTACTAAATTAGACTGTGATAACTTTAAATTGTTCTGCAAGTAGCCACACAGCACTGTGCATTAGAAAAACTGAGCCAAGTTTTCAATGCAATTTCAGTCAAACCCCCTTAGAAGTATGGAAAAAGCTTTAAACACAGGAGAATCATTAAATAGAGGATGGAGACTCAGCATCTAAACATACAGAACAAACTGAACCTTGACTGCTGAGACACAGCATTACACTTCTAAAAACTCATTTATTTGCTTTCTTTATTGTTCTGTACAATTTTTAAGTACTCAGGTGACTGGTGATAAATGCTTTTCTAGAGTCAGTCTCTGAAGCTCTCATGCTCATTGGTGTCTACTGGGTTTGACACTCCAGGAGACTTCACAAGAACTTTTAAACTTTATTTTTTTGGTTCCTCCATGACTTTCTGAGACAGAAAGCAAAGAGGTGATAATAAAATGGCAGCACCCAGAGACAGCAATGACAGCTCCACAGACTATGATACTGAAAGAGTGACAAGTATTTCTAAAGGCTGCTTTGACAACTTATACTGGAGTTTTCCTTTAAGTTACAATCATTCTTCTGAAGCAGTGAAATTGGTGCCTGAATGATCTGAAAATGAAGAAATAAACTTGTCTGAAGTTGGCAGTATCTCATGGAGCATCAGTTATATCTATAATGCCCTGTTCTACACCTGCCAAAGCTGCCTCAAGACCCTTTTGCTGTGCCATGGTACTGCAGATTATTAATAAAGCTCCTGCTCTGCTTCTGACCACTCCAAGGCAGCAAACGGGGAGTAGGTGTGGGATGATGGCCTGGGCTGCCTCACTGGTTCCTGTCCTGCTCCTTGGTGTCCCCCCCAGGCCTTCCCAATGTCTGATAATGGCACTGTTGTTACCTTCCCTACTCCAGGCACTCCTGGTTGCTGGGAGGGATCACTGGATTTCAGCGTCATTGTCACGAGCAGCTTGAGGTTTGCTCTGCTCTCTGTTCACTGACGAGGCTCTGTGGCCACTGGACAATCCCTCCCCCAGAGCCCAGCAAGGAAGGGAAGGGACCTGAGTCCATGAGGTCTGGCTCTGCTGGGATGGCACTGGCCACCACTGCTGTGTGTGAGTTATAACTTTAACAGCTGAGGTGTTTAAACCATGGAAATCCAGATTCACACACCAGTCCCAGCAATGCTACGAGCAGAAAACATTTTCCTGCTGCATTCTCCCTTCAGGATTTAGCCTGAAGTTTCAGCCTAACCCTTGAAATTTGCTTTCACCTGCCTAGTGAAATGATGGCTTGCCTAAATAATTCAGTTGCTGCCAGCTTTATCAGCTGGACACCAGGCTATTATTGTTTAGAGAGCAGCAAATCATTCCACGGGGAAGTGGGAATCATCTGTGAACTGCAAAAGCTGGCAACCAGACAAACACCAAGATGTCAGGGAACTCCTGGGCCTGCTGCACTTGGCTTGCACAGTTTGGTCCCTTCCACCAAAAGGCCAACATCCTTAATTTTGTCTTTTCCCTGGAATGGGGAAAGTCCTTCTTTTCCAGGCCAATCAACAGAAGTTCACTGAGATTTATGGCTTTGATGAGTGAAATTTTCAGCCTTGAATCTACAGACTGATGCTTTAAATACATTATAGAGATTATCAGCAATGTATCAAGGTGTCTTTGCAGGATGGTATAAACTTCTACTGCACTACTTATTGCCATAAACCATACTCCCAGGTTTTTATTTATATGCGCATTAGCTCGATATGATTGGATCTGTAGCCAGCCCTGTGGACTGGAGTAATTTATATATATCAATAAAGGTCTCCAGCCAGCCACTGGGTGCTCTGAGGGGAACAGTAGTTCCATTTAAAACATTAGGAACTGGAGAAATTGAAAATAACTCTCTATTTAGAAGCCAAGAAGTAAGACAGCAGGCAACAGAAGTCCCAGCACAGCAAGGCTATACTAAAGAGATTGTTAAAATGTCATTTCACTTACATATAAGCCCCAGAAAAAAAAAAAAAATTAACCCTTTCCTTCCCATACTTGCTGCAAATAATACTTGAAAAGAAAACATATTCTTCAAACCTAAAGTGTTTTAAATAATCTCAGGGGATATGACCATAAAACTTTGAGCGACACATTCAAAGAATTCAGGGGAGTTTACTTGCAAAATTAGTTTTAAAAAAAGACAGAAAATCTCATTACCTTTGCATTTGTTAATGTTAGAGCTGAAATGTAAAAGCAGCAAAAAATCCCTCAGTGGCTGGATTTTACAAGGCACAAAAAGCCTACAGGAAGAAGTGTCATCTTGTCTACCTAAAGCAACCCAACCCAATACTATTACATTTTAACATTAAAAAGTGTGGGTTTTTTTTTTTTCCTTTAACAAGCACACTCATCTAGCATAGATCTGCTGAGGTTTACCTGCCTCCACTGCTCCCAAGTTTCCCATGGTTCATGGATACACTTGGCTAGCAGTCTGGGCTTTAACGGTGTTTATATAGTAAAAATTTCATCTTACAGTGAACTGTAATGACCTGTAACTCAAACCCAGCTTGATCAACTTCCTATAATTTTTTTCAAATCTTCTCTTTAACTTTCTGCAAAATATAGCCAGCAGGTCACAAGGAGGAGAGAGGAAAACTGTTTGAGCCAGAAAAAAAGCCATATGAAGCTACACAAGAAAAACAGGCTGTAGGGGCTTATTGCAGGGTGAACTCTGGAGCCACATGATTCACATGTCAGGACAAAAAACTATGTGGGATTGTGAGAGAGAAAAATCTGCTAAAAGAGGACCTTGCCCTGTCTTGCTACTCTGTATTTTCTTCACTTTGAACTAGAAAAGCAGTAGGAAAATACAAGTTCCTTCCCTCCAGCCCAGCCCCTCTCGCAGGGGTGAAGTGCCAACGCTTCATTTTGCTTTCTCAGAACTGACATTTTGTGTGAGGGTCTGGAACAGCGGCATGGAGGATTTGTCTCTTGCAAAGAGAGCCCAATGGGTTTTCTTTCTCTGCTCTTTACTTCACCTGGGGAAAAAAAATAAGAACCATAAAAAAGGAACCTTCCAAATGTGCTGCTAAGCTGGGCAGTTATAATTCCTATGCATGGCTGATGTGACCACATCCCAGAGTGAGCCTTCCTCTCTCCCATCACACCCCCACACCCCAAGAGGGGGAACAAAAACTTGCTTAATGCATAACAATGCCATCGTGTGCGGGAGAATTCCTGCCTGGAAGGAAGCGTCCCCTCCAGAGCCCCCGCGTGCTGCTCCCAGCTCTTTGAGCACTCCTGCTGTCCTTGTGCCCCAGCCAAACTAAATCCATTCCTATTCAAACCTCAGATACTGCCTCGCTGTTCCAGGTTTTGTTTTGTTTTTTTAAGAGGTTTGTTTCTTACATTGGGTATTTATTCGCAGTGGGTTAATTGATGGCTCATGAGGCTTCACTTTTCCAAGGATATTGCTTTCTGCTCTGGGGAGATAGTGTGGGCTGGTGGACAGAGCCTTTGGGTAGAGTGTGGAGACCTAAAGTGGGGTTTGGAGGAGCCCATGCCCTGTAACCTCTTTTCTCATCCCTTAGTGAAACCACCTAAACCTCCTGGATTAATGCATGGGCTCAGCTCTCCCGCTGAAGGAGTGGTTGCTAATTAATATTGTGAGAATGTTGTATTTAATCCTTCCAACAAGTGGGCCCGAGTTAATATCTGGATCTTGTGTTAGACCTCGTGCCCTGGAGGAAAGTCATGCTAGGATACATAAGTGGGAGGAAAGAATGATGTGATGATGTAGAGGAAGGATGTATGAGAGGAAGAGATGTCAGTGTGACAGGGCAAAGGTGAAGGAAAACTGCACGGAGATGTATCACAGCAGTGGTAGCTGATGAATATGCAAAGTTTGTACCATCTGCTAAGAGTATCCAGCTCTTCCAGACAAGGAAAACTGGGCTGATGCTTGTGGGTGAGGTGTCTCTGCACTGGCCTCGGTGGCCACAGCCTTTTCTGTGCTGGACATAAGAACAGGACTGTCCCTGCTCAGCTGGGACTGTGCCCAGATCCTGGCCAAATCATCAGATCATAGGCAAAGTCCAAACTGGAGTTCCTGAAAAGATTTCTGTGCATCCTGCTTGGTATCAATGGTCCTTCATAGTTGTTGATAATTATGGGGCTTTTTCCTGAATAAGTGCACTAGTGCCTCATATTCTCGCTTGGTTGGAACCGCAGGCACACGGCGCTGCAATGGCTGTGTTATTCTAACATTATTAAATGTGCACTCTTCTTTTATTAGGCTTTTTAATAACATTTAAGTTGTACTCCTGGGAATTTTTGCAGAAAGGGAACATTGGCCAGCCTAATTTGTACATGAAAATACCCCATAGGCCAAAGAAACAAGATTCAGATGAATTTCACGTACAGTATGACTATGAATGCAACAAGCACGGAAGGAGCTTTGGGGTGTAAAACCATTCTGCTAGGAATGCTTGAATCCCACGTGTCGTGCTCTCGAGGTTGTATCTTGTTTGTGCACATTACTGCTTACACTCCACATGTATTTTTGCTTCTTTAGAAAATGCACACAGGTTTTCTCATTCCATATATAAAAGGCTCCTCGTTACACCCCACAATGGCACAGTGGAGAACGCACTGCCCTTACAGGAGACCCTGCTCTGCATGTCAACCCTAAACCACTGAATTCCCAGGCCACCAGAAACACAAAGCCCTATGGGACATCCTGGGTGAGTTGTCCAAGTGCACTCCCAGCCAGGAAATCCGTGGGTGTAGAGTGATGCTGGAAGAGGAGGCAGATGCTTGTGTCAGGCATCGTGGGGACAGATTCCCCTCTTGGGGAGCTCACCAGCTCAGGCATGAACGGGATCAAAGCTCTGGAGAGGAGCAGGCTGCCAGCGCCAGCTAAAGTCTCTGAAGACAATTCTCTCCTCTTTGCTCTGGCTGACACTGCTGCTAAGGAGCTTTTATCTATAATCAGCTGTTTGTCATCTTCCTTGCTACTTCATTATCCCTTTTGAAAAAGCGTTTTGCAATAATTTTAGAATAGTAAACAAACAAAGTCATTTTAAAAGGGAGAAAGCTGTGTGCAACCCTTTTCCTTTCCCTGGGAAAATCATAACTTCAACTTAAGTATTTCAGTTCATCTCTTTCTTGGAAAGCTAGCATATGCAGATCCTGGCAGAGGGGGCTGCAGGAATTAACAGGAACAGCACTGCATTTTCTTGCTTACAGCTGCCTTTACTGCTGTGGGGTTACTGTTTTCTTACAATACTACACAGTTTGAAAAACTGAACTGTTAAAAGTGTAAGACTAGAAAATGCACAGGATTATGTTCAGAATTAAAGTGTCTGAAGAGGTATTCCTGTGACAAGAAAAGGTTTCTGAGTAATGGAGTTTGGCTTTTGGTTTTGCCAGAAGTTCCCTGACTTAGCTTAGGTGAATCATTGAAATGTCTATGTTAATTATTCTCTTTCTGGTTTGTTTCTCTAGAACCAAACAAATAACTTCTTCCCCATCAGTATTCAGTTATTTTCAAAACAAATGCCTGTGTTTTTAAAAAGGAAAATTATTCAAATAACTGCTTACTAATGGGAAAATTATAAGTTCCTTCATGTTTGTGGAGCAGTTTTCTCTAAATCCAGTCATTCATACAGGAACTCAGATCTGGATGCATAGTTTGCAGACTTCCCAAAATGTACATTGTCAATAGCAAGAGCACAAAGAAAAGATAGGAGAGATTGGGGCACAGGGGTTGAGGGGAACAGTCCATTTCCAGGGCTGCAACACCCTGTGGGAACCCTGACTCAGCAGTGGGTAACGAGTTGCATGGTCACGTTTCTCTAAAGCTTGCAGGTTATTTTGTAATTTCTTTCACATAAAGTTCATGGGAACATTTTGTTCCGTTTCATCATACAAGTTCTCTTTTGCACTTCTCATGTTTCATTTTGGGCATGAAATGATGAACAGACCCAGAACCTCAAAGAGAAACTCATTGGAAACCACAACATTTTTTCGGTCTTCGTTTTAAATCCAAGAAAATCCACAAAATGCTCACACTTTCTATGAAAAACCATCAGCTGGTTTAAGGAAAGATCCTAATCAAACCTTCCCCTGATTTTAGTGAGGAATTCCTGATTTATGCCAGAGTAAGCAAAGACAATTCAGGGGAACAGTGCCCAGGAACTACGCAGTGAATTTGGCCTGGGTTTCCTGTTGATTAAAAAAAAAATTGAAAATAAATGAGTTGGGAAAAGATAGTCCCAAAATGGGCTCACTTTCAGGCTGCACAATGGATATTTTGAACAATTTCAGTCACAGTCCATTTTCCCTTGAGCAATTTATCTGCATCTTCACAAACCATCCTGGGTGCGGGAATACACACAGGGATATGCAGGTCCAGACTCAGTGGAGATGTGCACAAGGGATGCAGATACTGGGCTTGGCTTGTGGATATTCTTTCAGTATTTTGTTTTCATGTTGGCACTGGAAACACACATACCAGAGATCTGAAATGGTATTTGCTGTGTTCTGTGCTCACACAGAATTCACGCAGAAGCACAAGGTTGGAAGAGAACTTCAAGATCAACAAGTCCAGCCCATGTCCCAACACCTCAACTAAACCATGGCACCCAGTGCCACATCCAGGCTTTTTTTAAACACATCCAGGGATGGTACTCCAGCACATCCCTGGGATGCAGAGGGAGAGACAAGCCAGTGGCTCTCCTGGGGAGCAGTGATGGAGCTGCTTTTATCAGCACTTGGGAAGTGGTTGCAGTGTCTGACAATGGTGCTGATATATGAAACACATGTGAGAGGAGTGCTGTGCACATGTGGCCTGGTTTGCACATTGCCTTGTCATTTTCTCTTTCCTACAAGACAAATGCAAGGAGGGTGATAGACTTTTCAGAGGCTGGGAAATTATTTTTGTGTTTTGCAATTCTGTTTTAGCTGGTGGCAAGACTGGCACAGTGTGGAGTGTGTTTGTACCACACGTAGCACACTCCTAAATAACCCTGGTGTCAGACAGTGACGCTCGCAGCATTAGTCCCAATCTTTCTATATATAGTGACTTATTGAAAAGGTCCTACTTCAAAACTGCTGGTGCTGCAAAATCCCTGTTGCTGAGTAATATGACCCATGATATTTTATATTTACTAGAGCAGATCTATCTCATCCCTGCTCCATTTGATACTGCAACAAGAGATATGTGCAAAGAGTTAGTCACTGTGACTCACATAACCTCAGTCTCTATAAAGGAGCTGTGTTTCATGCTTTTTATCTTCTTTTATTTTCATAGAAAGAAAAAAAAAAACAGTTCTAAGTGAATCAAGAGTAAAAGGAGGAGATGGTAGTAATCAGTTCCACCTAATGATTGATCAGTTTGTGAGGAATGCTGATCAACTCCAGATGTTGCATTCCAGCCTCAAAATGTGATCATCAGTTCAGAATTCCCATCTGGTTTGTCTGACACCAATGACAGAAGAAGTATTCCAAGAAACTCTAAAGAAAATATGTGGGTTTGGGGAGAATCTCTCAGTTCAGACAAGTCTATTGCCAGTGGGATGTGGTAGCTCCCTTCTGTGAGTCTCCTCTGGGTGTTCCCAAGTGGCTGGTCTGTGGATGTATCTGACAGAAATCCACCAACTTTTGGAGATATCCTTTGGATCGCCCTAATTTTCAAGGCCAGGGATTTCTCGATGCTGCTCTGTCCAGTTCTGCTGGTGGAGAACCATTTGTGACACTCTAGTGTTAATATTTTACTCCCCTCCAAAATCAGAAGCTAATTCAATTCAGCCATCCTGCCCATTTGCCAGATGTCACAGGAAGAAATGACTGCCAGGGACTCATCAGTGCTTTGCATTTGGAAACTTTATTTTATTTTATTTTATTTTTTTCCTAATTCCCATAGCTCTGCTTCCCTTATTTACTCACCTACCCCATCCATTCTATAAATCAATCGTGACTCTGGATAGCAAGGTGCCAAATCCAGCTCTCAGCTGGTGATTCACCATTCCCACTGATTTTAACAGAACTTATGAATGTTTTATCCATGGATCAGTCCAACTCTCACCCAAGAGTCTGCACAAAACCGGTCACTCCTGTGTTGCAGGGAGCTCCTCAGGGAAGGCACTTGCCAGCAGATTTGTTGTATTCCTGAACCACAAGTGGTCAACACCAAGGTGCAATTTGCCTGCAAGAGGCAAGAGGGGGTCAACCCCCCTCACAAAGACACCAGGACAGAGGGGGAAGGCAGCCAGTGGAAGCCTTGACCACCTGCAGTGGTTGTGTCCTCATGGGGCCCATCTGCACCCCTTAGGAAGCAGATTTTTAATTACAGCTTGTAACAATCTAAAGCCAGCTTGTCCTAAAACACACAGGGCAGCCACCATCAGACACCCAAACATTCAGGCTCAGCCATCCCAGACACCAGCACCCACATGGAATCCTGCTCACATCAGGAAAGGAGAAACAGGAAAAGGCAAAGAAAAATGTAAAACCTGAAGGAAGCTTAGCTGCTGTCCTTACAGGAAGAGCTCCCCTTGCAGTTTAAATCCAGCCCTGCTCTGGAGAGTGGAGCTGGGAGGGTCCAAAGCATCCCCCAGGAGTATCCTGGGGCTGAGCATGGCAGCAGCACTCACAGCCACCCCACATCCATGGCACAAAGAGTTCCACAGCAGCAGGTTTGGTCTGACCAGCCCTGCTACTGCAGGGAATTATCCAGGGGCACTCAAACTGCCCACTGGAAAAACAGAAGCCAGGCTTGGAAACCAATTGCATCATGAATGATAATGGTGCTGACAGCTTTAAAAGCTCTCAGGGACTTTTTAAAGCACGGCTGCCCTGCCTGAGAGAACCTTTCACGGGGCAGGAGCGCAGCCATGCAGGAGGAGCCCGAGCTCTGCAGGGAAACAAGGAGCTGCTGCCATGTTGGGCATTTCCTCTGCATTTCCAGAGGAAATTTGTGCTTTCAAGGCAAGGGGAGTCCAAAAAACACAGTGCTCCTCAGAGAGTTAGGGTCCTTGTAGGGACCCCTCTCTCTTGTGAAGAACACCTTGGCTGTGTTTAAGGGAGCACTCAGCGAGGCAGCACCGCGGAGACCCCGGCACACACCCGTGTTGCATGGCTGGTTAGGGTGCCCCACACACTTAAACACATTTCCTTGCTAAATTCCCTGCAGTACATTAATTTTTACTGATTGCTAATGGCTGCCTGGCTGTCTCTACGGCAACTGGTCCAGTTATTATTAATTTCCAAGGTAGAAGAACAATAGATGTTCATTTATCAGTGAGATACAAAACAACAGCCATTTTTTGTTGTTGCAAACTGGTTTTTAACTACACAAGTCCTACACTGATTGTGGTTTTGGTCATTTCTTGCCATATAACATCCTAGTGGAGGAAAACCTGGGGCAAGAATAAGTGAAATTGAAGCACTGCTCAGGAGAAATTTCAGTCTCCATCAGCAAATGAATATGAAGTGAACGCAATTTTTCAGCTGTCACTGACCTATTTTAGACCCTCTCTTTGCAAAAAAAAAAATTCCCTAGGAAACTTCATTTGCCATAACATGATTTTTCTGGAAGGATCAGTGAAAAAAAAAACAGAAGAAGTTTAAATATAGAGTTCATGAGCTGCTTTTTACTTGATGCAGGAACAGGGACAAGCAGAATAAATGGATTTATATTGGTGCTATGACCATCTCTATTCAGCCCTCTGGTCAGTGGGGAGAAAAAGTGACCCAAGCAAAATTAGCATGACCTTAAATCTTTTGTGACATTCATGATAGGGAATCCCAAAATACATAAACCTAGCTGGCTTTAAATACATTTCCTTGTGTATGCTATACTGGAATTCTGCTGGGGCTTGCAAGCCCTTGATTTGATGTATTTTGGGGGACAAAGTCTCTGCTGGCAAAACTGTTTTGTGGCACTGGATTTACTCACAAAGACAATTCAGTCTGGTGTATCAAAGGCCTGGTTATGAGAACATAATCACATGATAGATTAAATTACCCCATAGTGCCATTTCTTGCCTCAGAATGGAGATCTAAAGGAACAATTTCCAGTGGAAGTGGACATATTTGACAATTTTTGGTGTCACAAAATTCACTGGTAGTGTAGGTTTATTTAAGACTATTTAACTATAAATCATTTGCATGTTTGTTTTAATAACTATTTATTGTCATGTCAGCTGAGAGACACAGATTAGTATAGAGTGTGAAATACCATACAGAGCAGAAATATTTTAGCACAGCCATTCTGTCAGGCTGTAGCATTTACCAGCCCCTGAGTAGATGCTCAGTTTCCTATTCACATATAATTTTGTAAATTTGAAGAGGCTTCATTGTTTCAGGGTGGGTAGAGGAAACACTGGGTGAGTAGGTGTAAAACTGTGGTAGTATCAGAGTGGGGGGTTTTATTTTCAGGTATTTCTGAGGTATGGGCTGTTTATTTCCTTTTTTTTTTTTTTTAATGTGACATTATAGAAAGAAAACAGTAGTTTACAGGCAGTGAGAATGGCTACTTGCACCTGCTGATGCACACTTGAAGTAACAGTTCTGCCTGAAATATCTGTACTCTTACATTTTTATTATATTTCAAGATCAAAGTAAAAATTTAAAAACTTTGCAAATTGCTTTATAGCCTTCATGTTTTAACAAGAGCTAGTCGCATTTCTTAAAATCACCAAATTCCAGTCTTTCATATATGAGAAAATTTTTACTTCTAAGCCTCTTTCCTTTTTTTTTAAGACTACCAATTCTCTCTGTGCTTCCTGTGCCCTGTACTTCTGTGTATTTATTGTAAAATGGAGTTTCTTTGTAAAATGCTTTGAAGAGGAAGAATTAAATATGTTATATGGGAAACTACTATCATTAACATTGATTTACTAGACCATTTTGAGAATACTGTGGTTGAATTTACATATTTAACTGCAATCTCAGCCTTATTCACAAAGTTCTTCAATGTGAATAACTTTGAACTGAGAGTTAATGACTTGAGTAAGTTCTGTACCAAGAAGACACCCAGGTGAGAGTTACAGATATAAAAGAGTTTTAAATTACGGGGTATTTTTGGGCTTCCTTTGAACGAAGATATAACAGCACAGAGAATAAATTAGCAATTTCTATTTGAAATCAATTGAACCATTTGCATGACACCAGTGCAAGGTTCAGTCAAGCTGTTTCTATAGCTGAGAGCGTGTTTTAGTATCAGTGAAATAATCAGGGGATTCCAGGAGATAAAAAGTGCTAATAGATAAAAAGTACTACCCCTCAGCACGCCTGCTACAAGCCAGGTGGTGTGGCTGAACCCGGCAGTACAGAGCTCTAGTCTGGAGCAATGTATCATCCTGAGTTCATCCACAAGCATGAACACCCCAAAATCTCTGCAAGCTTATTGCAGATTGTCTGATTGTATCACTCAGGTTTGCATTGAGAGGAGTCAGCCAGGCAGGAAAGAGAAATTACACCATGCCAATTATTAAACGAACAAAACATAGATTTGCCACAAATTATCCATGAGCTATTCACAAAGGTAGATCCCTTCTTCATACAATTTCACAGAATGTCCTGAGCTGGAAGGGACCCACAGAACATCCAGGAGGGCTCCTTAATCATTGTTATAATATCCATTATCCCCCAATGTGCTACTTTCTGCTATGTTGGTGTTCATCTATTTAATATCTGGGTGCTTGAAGGATGAAAACTGCTCATCCCTACTAATACATCATGCCAAGGGATAGAAGTTTTGATTAATTTAAGAATGTCCAACCAGCCAAGATGGGCAGTTCTGGGGGGTCTAGGCTGTTTTCCAGACTTTCTGACAAGTGAGCTCTTCCCTGTCCCATGATTGCCTCTTCCAGTGGTGGAGACATCCTCATACCTCTTACCTCCCACCTCATCATCTTCTGAAGAAGCAGCCCCCTGCAATTTCCAAAGCTCTCTAGAGAGCCAATCTCTCAGCATGCTTAAAAATAAACTTTTCAGTCTGCAGTCCCATGGGAAATACGTCATTAGGAAAGGTGGGGAGCGAAAGGAATTAAATCATTGGCACTATTAGCTCAAGTGGCCACTGCAGCTGGTCCAGTAAATGCCAAGCCAGGCAAAGCTCAGTCATTTTCCCTCACACATATTGTGTATAGTGGAACGAGAGTGTCTGCAGATTTATTAGCTTGTATATAACACTAAATTGATGAAAACATCCTCTAGGCAACTTCATCTGCTTTCCACTTGCCATGTTCCCATGACAGTGACAACTTGTTGTGTTACAGCTGACCTGTCAGCCTCTGCTACTCCCTGTTCATCGGGGGCTGTCACTGGATGTGTATGAAGGGGAGGTGAGCAGAATACAGCAGGCAGTTATACACACATCCTTCCCAACCAACCTGCTGGAAAACTGGCAAAGCTGACACTGGAGAGGTTATTGCTGGACCTTCACAGAGATTCATCCGATATGTACGTCTGTTCTGACAATGAATAGTATTGCTACAAATATTTTCACTTAGCCATAAATAATCAAATTGCTCAAGTCCGAAAATAGCAGCTCTGGGTGTTTTCTGCTTTTGCAAATAAGTGGTGAAAGGGGTATTCATTAGATCCTCTTTTCCAGCTAAAACGGTGACCAGCACAAATCAGGTATCGGGCAAGGAGCGCTCCATTGTTACTGCAGATGTGTCAATCCCTGGAAACAAAAGAATCCGCACCAGTCTAGGAACAAGCTCCCGGTTAGTTAGCAATTCAGAATGACTTCCAAAAGCAATCCCTTAGTCTCCAATGATATCTGTCTGACAACTACTTAATCTTGGCAAGAGCTGTGTTAAACCAGCCTGTCATCATTGCTACCTCTCAGGTGTAGCTTGAAAAGGGAGAGAGAAAGAGAGAGATCTATGAGTTTCAATCACTTAGAAGAAATTATAACTTTTTTGAAGCCTGTATGCAGATAGCATTTCCCATATTGAATGGAAGATGACAGTTCCCATATAGACAGAATGGTACAATGCAAAATGCCAGCTTCCAGGTGATTCTATCCCATCTCCGAGGCTGTCGGGAGCTATCAAATTAATGTTGAAATAATTGTCACTTGTGAATACCTGCCAGTGTAACCAAGTCGGGTATTTAAAAAAAATCCCAATTGATCAGCCTCACAAAATGTTCTGAATACTTAAGAAAAAAGTTTCACTGAGGTGTGACGCTGTTCCATATTCATTTTAGCAGAAGGATTTTTTTTTTTTTAAGAGCAGAAGCAATAATGAAAGTATTTGTTTCTTCATTGAAGAAATGTTAATACCATCACTGGCTCTTTGATTGTTTAAAATTTTATGATAAAAGAAGCAAATAAAAATTAGCTGATGCTTGAACCTCCTGCTACTAGTCATTTGCAATAAATCTTGATGCCCTTCTCTTTCTCTGTCTCATTGCAATAAAAATTTCCACTTTGTTGAAGTTCCCTTTTATCTCTGCACATCCTTACAGGGGTTTTAGTGGGGTTAACAGTTTTTCTAGGTCCTATTGCTGCAAACTCCAAAGTATTCTTGGTGTCAAACCTAATGAAGAGCAGGGATAGATCCACTGTGTCACTCCAGTCCCATCCTTAGCATTTCATAATAAATGACAGGGTGGGAAAACTACATTCTCTTTTCATGGAACACATGCAGCAACAGCAACAGCATTGCACATTTTCTCTATATCGACTTGCCAATGTACCTACAGGAAGGAAGAAAGGAAATCAGTCTGTGCAGCCTGAGAGCACTCCCAGCTCCCACTGAAACCACTGCTCAGTACTTGGCAGGTTTGAAATTTTGACATTCCTTCTCAGCCTCTTGGAGGTACCAGGTTTCAGTATTCACCAAGAACACCTGAATACCCAGTACATGGCAACTGATTGTATCCTACTCTTTCAGACATCTCTTACCCTTTTGCTCTTTGCCTTCACCACTTTTCAGAGGGCTAAATGCAGTGCACCCTGAACCAGCTGCATTTGGAGTCTGCAGCCAGTGCTGAGCCCAGCAGAGAACATCTAGGGAGGCTGTTCTTGTAGGCAGAACGCTGCACCAGTGCTCTGGGACCTCTGCTGGCCCTCACCTGAGTGCCAGGAACAGTCTGAGATCCCAACACACAACTGCCAACCCTTCGGACACCTGGTCCCTGACTCCTGGAGGAAGAATGTCACTGATAAAGCAGCACATTTCATCAAGGGCAACCAACTTTTCTTTCCTCCTGGAAGGCAAATATGCTCTGTGCTCAGTGTTCTCCAGCCCATTGGTCTTCTTACTTCTAGATTTAACCTCCAGGCTGGTCTCACAGGTGAGCCTTCAGCTGGGGGAGTTTTAGTGAGCCGTGACTCAAATCACTGGGTACCACCTTGCAGAGCCACTGTGCTAAATCACAACACAGGCTGAGACTTTCCATTCTGAAAATTATCTTGGAGCCTCACAGTTCTCTGCTAAAGGTTCTTCTCTCTTTACTTCCTACAAGCCAGATACCTAAATTCCATTTTCTAAACTGATAAAATGAATTCTCGATTAAGAACCTCTGTGCCTCAGCTGATGACGTCTTCTGAAATTAATTTTCAACTGCTTAATATTTACTGTAATTTAACTATATCTTCTCCATCTTATTAGATCTTGTTAATAAGTACCTGAAGTTATTCTTTTTCCTTAAACAGCTCTTAGAACTTGGGGTACATTATGATTTCTGTATTGTGGAGCAAACTGGATCCATTCTATACTTGTACCTGGATAAATGAAATATCATTGTGATTCTTGTGTATATGTGAACATGGAGAGAGAAAATAACATCAGCCAGCAGAGATTTATGTAGGGAATTTGTATGAAGTCTATCTGTGTGCACAGCCCTGTGCATTTACACAATTAATACATGCTGTATTTACTGGCTACATGTGCTGCATGTTTCTCTTCCCTGCAGATAAAACCCTGACAGTGATGTTCAGAGACAAAAACAGAGGAACATTCCATATTTCAATTTCAGCCCATATATCTCCAAATTTTGGCGTCACCTTTGCCAAGGGATTAATGCATACTTAAAAACTTTTCCCTTGGAAGCTCTACCCCACAAACTCCCTAATACTGTAATGACAAAGGCAGCAGCTGTTTTCCCAGGCCTTTGCTGAATTATTCCAGAAGATTAAAATATACATGTATATATTTATGCCGACAAGAAGGAGGGAAAGTGCAACTTCTAGTCGATGCCTAAATTTCCTGCCTCCGAAGCCCAGCTGGAGAGCAGGAGTTATAACAGAAAACAGCAGCACAATTAGCTGGAGTTCTGTAGCTGTCTGCAGCAGACTGCTTGCTCCTGTCTCTCTATAGGTGGTCTCCCAGTTCATCAGTTCATAAATAAGTAATTTGAAATGTGTTCCTGGGGGAAATTTTCCTCCTTCTCTCCTGAACAGACTGTACTCATCAGTTTTCCTGTTCTCCAGGTACCTGGAGTTCTCATTTATAATGGCCAGAGGAACTATGCTGTTCTAATTCTTGCTTCATTACATTTCCTAATGCTTGTTTTCAGCAGCTTCACAACTCCACATTTCTTTATATATTGATAAAAAAAACTCTTTGCATATATTATTTATTGGCACTTTCATGTTAGCTTTACTGCTGATTTAAATGGAATATTTTTACATACAAAGTAAGACTGTGAAGTTGGTTTCAGGTCTGAGGTTTAGATATTTTGATTTAAATTATGTGAGGGGAGGAAAAAAAAAAAACAATCAGCAAGAGAAATCAGCATTGTCACTGGCCATTTCCCTCCCCTCCTCATCACAGAATCTCCAGGCAGACAGACAGCACATACCAATGCTTCCACAGAAGGGAACATTTTGTACTTTAGAGAAAAACATAAACACCGAATTAAAAGCTTAAGGAACCAGTTTACAAAGGTCTAAGGTAGTCAAAGATGCAGCAGGGTATACAAAAACTTGGCAAGTAAGTGCTTAATCCTAATGAACAGCAAAGGAAATCAGACACCCAACTCACTTAACTCATTTGAAAATACCTGTAAGTGACGATGGTGTCTATGCTCTCAGCAAGGAACGGGGTCCATTGGCATGTAAGCAAAAACATTACTTATCTACTGGTGGGAAGGATAATGATGTTAATATAAGTGCTCATGTAAAACAAAGCAGCCTGAACCCAGGAAAGGGGGTAGCAAACAGCCAGGTTAAATATTTTGGAAGCTTTGTTGAATAAACTGATTATGTGATAACAAGAAGCCTCATCACCCCTGGGAGTGGATGTGACACCCCTGTGACCCCACAGCCTTGCCTGGGAGGGGCCAGCAGGAGCCAGCCATGGCATTGCCAGTGCAAAATGAGGTCTACGGGTGCCAGCACTGGCACAGGAGCCAAAATGTTTCCTGGAGACCCAGCACTGGGGGTTCAGAGCTCCAAGTCACTTTCAGAGTGGTGAAGATCAATATTTTCAAGGCTTGGTTGCCCACGACAGGCTGAGATTTGGGTCTCTGCACAAACTCCCCTGCTCTTTATTGTCTGCCAACAAATGCCTCAACAAAACTCAGTGTGTGCATCTGATTTTAACTTGTTTGCTATTCACTCCTCTGTAGAGCAAAAGAGAAGTGTTACAACCTCAAAAGCCTCTGTGAGATGGAATTGCTGCTCCCCAAGAAGTCCAGATTAGGTGCTGACAGACCATGGAGTGGAATTAGGGATGCACAGCAAGAGTGTGTCTCTATATTGCCTGGAATTACTGTGATTTTATATTGCTCTTTTTGGACTTAATCAAAGACACCCATTGACTGCATGGATGATCGATCAGGCTTTGCTTTTTGCCATATTACTCTAATCAATGGCTCTAATATATTACACAGAACAGTTCACCAAATGACAGATTTAGAAGCATCTATCTTTTCCCTTAAGAAATTATGCTGAAAACACCTAATGAAGAAGCACTTATTATTGCTTCTAGCTAGCCCAAATGTTGCTCTTAATTAAATCAGTGAAAATTCAAAATTGGGCAGTTGAGTTCAATAATTGGCTTGTGAATGTCAGTTATAATTTTGATTTTCCTATATTTCAGAAGCAGATGAAAACTTACATGGAAAAGATTTATTTTACATAAGGAAACACCATTTTCTTGTAGTTCTTTGATATATCTATTGAAATAAATTCTATTACTGGATCGTTGGTTGGTTACTGAACAATTTGTTTTTAAAGAAGTATGAAAAATATTTTAACTTTTAAAAATAGAAGGGCTGTTATGTAAACTAACTGAGCAGCCCTAAATAGCAAGTCAGTATTTTTCTTTGATGAAAGAAATCAACATGTAGTTAGGCAAGCTGAATTCTTGTTCTTTCTCTAGTAGGTAAAAATTATACCACCATCAATGTAGAACTGCCAAGCTCAAGTCTTCAGGCACCACAAATCAGGTCCTTAGATCTGATCAGCTTTGCTTGAAAAAAAAAGAATTCAAAATATTTAGAATCTTTTTGTGCTTTTATTTAAAGCTGCACTAAGATTGTCCAGAGTCCTTCCACCTGCCAGGATATTTTTTCTCCTTTGCCACAAAAGCAGGTATTTGCATGATACCTGAAGCTGGAGTTTCTAAAACATGGTAAGGTTTGATAAGGTTTGATATCTGTGTTACTTTGATATCCACTTTCATGGATTATACAAAATTACAAAACATTGATAACAAAAAAAAAAAAAAAAAGTAAAGACAAGAGTTGATGGCAATTGGCATTTTCCAAGAGTTATTAAAATTATTCAGTGAGAGGTGAAGGGGGAATACTTTGTAAACCTTCTTAAAAAAAAATCTGTCATAATTAAAATCATCTTCTTTTCCTCTGGGATTTTCTTTGGTGGAAAGGGAATTCTGTCACCCAACTGGTGCTGAATTTCTGTGTTAGCCTTAATTATTTGCTGGTTACCTGCATAGCTCAGCAGTCCTAGCTGGGACAACTTTTTTCAGAAAAGTTCCCTACCCATTTCAGCTCTTGCAATGAAGTTCATGCCATTGGATCCCACCTAAACTTTTGAAAAAATATTATTCTTAATGGGTACAGAAGAAAAAGAAACTTCTTGTTTTTTCTGAAGGCCGAACTAGCAAAGAAAACAGAGAGAAAAGGCTGGAAAGAAATGGTTTTTAGCAGACTACTTGCAAAATGAAATCAAAACATTTTTCAGAGCCTTTCCTTGAAAGGGATGTGGCCAGAGGAGAGGGGAGGAGGAGGAGGCAGCCAGGCTCCAGCAAAGCTCGGATTCTTCATTCTGTGACCGGCAGGACTCCGGGGCCACAGGGCTCTGCTGCACCTCTCACTTGGGCTACTCCTTTTCAAGTTCCAGTAGCCCTCAGTGTGAGCACTCAGGGTGCTGGCAGGGACAAAAAGGGGCAGAGCAAAGCTGGCAGCTGACAAATCTTGTGGATAAGTGGAGCGGAGAGAGGGGCATTGGCTGCATCCTCAGACATCCCCATCCCCGTGCTGCCAGCTCCATGTGTGCCCCTAACTCCCTTCCACCGTAATATTCCAGGCAGGGAAGACACCAAACAGGCTCCTTAGCTCCAGGAGTGCCTTATCTGAAGTCCTCCTAAAAGAGGAGATGAGCCTATTTGCATTTTCCCACTGAAGCATGGAGGGATGTTTCTCGTTACATTATTCCGTGCGCTCAGGTTTGCCCCAGGCCTGCTCGTAGGCTGCAAGAGCTCTGAAAACACCTGTATCCTTCCCACTTAAATGCACGCTTCACACAAATCCTTTTGGAGGCTTTCAAAAGACATAGACTAATATTTTGCCATGCTCACATGGATTTTTCTCCTGTGAGATTGCTGAAAACAGAAATTAGCCACTTGGTTCCTACTTCTTCCCCTTCCTTAGATTGCTCTTTTATCTGCAAAAGTTTCCCTCTACATTAGGCTTTGGATGAGCATCTTCTTCCACAGGAAAAAAAACCAAAACAACCAAACCTTTGGAAATGCATCGTAATTCAAGCACCTGTCACATACTTGAATGAAAGATTCAAGGGTACCTTTCTATTGGAAAAGACTTGGCACATTCCTTGTTAGAAAATTCAAAATCCATTAAGCCATATCTCCTATGGATTTATTCTCTCTGTTGAAAACATCCTGAAAATTTATTACAGCACAGAAAGCTACTACTTCAAAAATTGTTCAGGCAGCTTCCCTTTGTGTGGGGCTGTTCCCTGCTACAAAGGCCGGAGCGATTGCTGGGACTTGATCCAAGTTTTACTGAAGTCAAGGCAAGGATCCTTACACAAGCCCATGTGAAACCATCCCAGGCTGGGTGGAGGAGAAGCTTTTCTCTCTACAAGTAATTGCACAAAAAATTCTGCCTGGATAAGAATAAGCCTGGCAGAAACACTGCAGAGAACCTGAGTTGAAAGACCAGTGGCTCCAATAATAAGTAGTGCCCATGGAAAAAGCTGTGTGCTCTCCCCACACTGCAGGAAGCTGATGGATGCACTGCCTCTCCTTGTGTCTGGGAGGCTCCCAACCTCCCCTGTGACTCAGTTTCTCCATCGTGGAAAGCTGTGAGGCCAAGCCTCCACCAAAGGCACAATGTGAGGGCTCCTGGAGCACATCAGTGCTGCACACTGTGGTGAATATTATTATTTACACTTGGACTTAATTACACAGTGCATGTACACGATTGTGCATATGCACATGTGGTTACCTTGGTGACAGCTTTATTCTGATATGAAGTGGCCATAAGAAAACACCATAGGGGATTGGCAGGAGTAAGGGCAAGAGACAAATTAGCTCCCATCAGGATCAGCTACCAAGAGCCTGATGCCAAGTTACATAACGGGGGGCAAAAAGTCAATGTTCCATCCCCACGTTTTCTTGGTAGAACACAAATGTCCCTAAGTCTCCCTCTCCCATCATCTTTTAGTGTCGTTTCATTAAGGATAAAGTGAGGATTTTTCTAATGCACTCAGTAATTTCCCACTCTCTCTCCTAAACGATGATTTCATGTGTAACTGGCAGGAGATGAAATTTTAACAGATTGAATCTCTTTCTCTCTCCTCTGCGCGCGCAGACACGCACATTCTTTCAGTCCCCAGATAGAAACTGTAATTCCCCTATATAAAAATGGGGGAAAAACATTTTTTTTTCCTCCTTTTCAAATGTATAACATAGTTGTGAAGGCTAATTATAAAATAATGTTTATACCTTTGAGACCAAGACACGAGGTTACGAAAATGCTTTAAAAGTCCCAGTGCTGCAATAGAAGAATTTCATTAACTGAAACAAAGCAGAGCTGGTGAAAGTTTGAAAAACAAAGTATGCAAAACATTAAAAAAACAAAGCCAAATCTATTTACTGGTCTGGTACATATCAAGCTTTCAAGGTTCACAGTGATTCCTTTACATTCCTAAGTGAAAAATGAAATTAAGAGGTTCACTTTTGTTCCTAAAATCTTGGCTTTAAAATTACTTTTTCCTTTCAAGCCTGGAGGAAGTGCAGTGCTGACTGGTGCCCAAAGAGGTTTAAGTGCTGCTATCCCACCCATAATCCTGCAGGATAAGATGTGTGTAACCCAGGCTGTGCAGAGAGTGCCTGAACCAGGAGATGATCTGCTAGTACCAGTTTGGGATACAGATATGCTGGGAGCCAAATCTTCCCCTGCACAGGACAAGATGGCGCTGCATGATTGTCCAAAGGACCTGTGAAGAGGAGGTGAACCCTGACAGATGTGGTCTTTACCTTAGAGTAAAATTGGCTCACAGCAGTGTCCCACCAAGGGGAAATGTCACATTTTGTAATTGCCACATTGCTCACTGCAGTGAGCTCTGCCTGCCTGGGCCTCAGGCAGGCAGCAACAGCCCAGCCCTGCAATTTCACAGCTGTAATTTGCTGCCTGCATCCTCCAAAAGTAGCAAAAAAGAGCAGAACCAGAAGCATCTGGCCTGACCCCTCATCCTCCTGCACATCCAGACCCTGAGCACAGTGAGGCTCTTACCTCTGGGACACTGAGTTCTTCCTTTCCCTCCTGTACAGCACATTCCCAAGGCCCAGTGCATCCCTTGGAAGGGTCATTCCTAGTAAGGAGTGCTGGGTTTTGGGGCATCTGACTCTGCTGCTCATTTTGACAAGGTCTGTCCTATGCAGGTAAAATTTGAGCTTTCTTGCATCAAGCTGAGGACACCCCATGACTGGGATCACTGAACTCCAAGATGCACAGTTTTTGTCATGGAAAAGTTGTGCTTAATGCCTTACACTGTCACGATCTTCCTACTTGCCCATGAACCCCTCAGTTCCCATCTGTATAATGGGGAAAATAACAGTTCCTTATCTCCCAGGGGAGCTATGAAGGTGGAAAGCACTGAGGAGCACGTGGCATTCAGAAGGGTTGCAGCTGGAGTCTCCCAGATAGCTACAGGATGGGCTATAACTGCAGTGATGGATGTGTGTATACACACACACAGTTCTAAAACTGTTCAAGAGCATAAATCTGGATTGAAATCTTGCCCTCGCCTCTGAGGTCTCTGACTACTGATTCCACCTAAGAATAAGTGTTAGTAAAAGATGTCAGATCCCAAGCCAAGGCAGTCTAAAAGTATTTAACTTCTTGCATATCAGAGAATTCATTTTATTTTGGCTCAGAGAGGACAGTCTTTTTAAAAAATATATCAAACTCCTTCCTCCTGCTAATCACAAGGGGCAGGGCAACCCATTAAAGGAAGAAGATGTTCATGCATGTGACAGGCATGATCGTTTAATGAAACTTAACTAACAAAGCTCCAAAATCTCTGAATTTTTAACTGAGACTTCAGTGAGACAAAAATCACTTTCTTAATGCTAAATATAGCCCCACAAATGCTGAAAGTGTTGCACAAAGAAAGCAGGATGCATGTTTTCAAAGGCATGGGGGGTTTTTTGTACCTTTTTTTCCCTGATGAGTGAATAGGATTTCAGAGAGCTTGCTGGATGTTTGTTTGAGTTATTCTTCTTTAATGAGGAAATTCAAAATTTTCTAGGGAAAGACTTTTCCTGAATTTCAATTGATCCAACTCACAAAATTGAAGACAACTGCTTTGCAAAAACCAAAACCAAAATTTAAAGTTTCTAAAACCTTGTGCTTTAGCTCCTAAAGAAAGACTCTGTGGGTAATAAAATATAAAGCAAACTGAAAAAACAATGCTGTCGGGAGCAAAACCTTCCCATTCTTATTAAAAGAACTTTTTAATTCTTCAAGATTTTTATATTTTTGTATGGTATTGTTTCAGCAACAATTTGGGTCTGTTTGTATTTTATTGAGGCCACTTGACCTTTCCCAGGCCTATAGAGTTTTTCTCTCTGTTTTTGAAGAGAGAATATTGACCCCAGGAATGGCAGTATCACACTCACAATCAGACACTTTGATTTAAATAAAAAGAAAAAAATGCTTTAAATTTGAACATCTCGTGGTGGGATCTGTGTCACACAAACAAGGAGAATTCTGTCCTGGAGCAAACTTGCTTCCTGAGCAAACTTTGTTTTCCTCCTTTTTTAGTAGCCTGGGAGGTTTATGCTGAACTGACAGCAGTTTTACATCCAGGCAGCTTCATTAAAACCTTTGGATCTATTCCTAATTATTTACTTTGAATTTCTCAAGAGGACAGTCAGCCGCTCACTTGGGTTTTTTTAAAATGTATTTGTTTATTTGCTTTGTATATTTTCCTCTCTGCTGGAAAATGGAATAGAAAAGAAACAAGAGAATTGTCCATTTGAGAATGTGGCTCTGGAGTTACAGTTCCTCCGAGGGCTTGCATTGGAGTCCCATAAAACTCAAGGTGGGCTCACAGGCTACTGGAAAATTTACTTAGAGGCATGAATAGCATGAACAACAGAATACACCAAATGTTAGTCTTTTGCCCACTTTTCACTTAAAAAAAACAGTTGAAGGAGAAATAAGAATGACAGTGAAAGGAATAAAAGTTAGAATGATATCTAAAATTATGTCAGAAAAATCTCCTCCTCCACTTTGACACCATTCTTTCAGACCAGACCAGGAGCTCAATTCTTACTGATTCAAGGGAAGACATCAGTTCCTCTTGTGAGGAAAATGAGAGATTTTCCTTGGATGTGTCTATGGTTTCTCCTAAACGAGCTGAGCACCATTTCTATCACTCTGAGATGGGGGGTCCCTGTTACAGTGACCTGCTCTGTCACCAACATGCAGTCCCCTTCCTAATTAAAGCCTCTTGTTTCTGATCCACCCCCTGAGCTGCTCCCAGGCTGGCAGGAGCCTGAGACACAATTTGTTTTCATTGTGGAGGAAGCACATACAGAGGGTTGGCCTTTGTTTGCTTGGGAAAGAGGAAGGGAGGATGGGTGACTGACAGCTGTCAGACACAGGTTTGGCCCACGTTAGCCCTCCCTTCCTGCTCCCCACCTCCGAGTACACCCACAGAGCCAGGACTGGGAACCTGCGAAGGTTTCACTGCCTCAAAAATTCTTCTTGGGTTGTGTGTCACATCAAACCCAGATTACAACACAACCAGGGCTTGAAGACTGCCCCATGGTTGATTATTTGCTGATATTGCCTATTTAGTTTAAAACAACATACTGATTGTATCAGCCATAAACCTTTATGGAGGTTAGTTTATTCCCCTCTTCAAATGGACTGTTCTCCTCTCTGTCATAAAGTTAATTTTATAGTCTTTGTTCATTTTCCTAATCTGCAAATTACATCCTCCTGTACTCTGATTACTTACTATTGGAAAAACAGACCTTCTATATTTCCCCTCTGCTTCCAGTTTGAATATTCTTTGTATTATCTTGATGACCTTAATCTCTTTTTTTTCCCCCACTGGCCTTTCAAGGAAGCAGAAAATGCACCAGCAACACTAAGTGTGTTGGCCAGAAAAAACACTCTCAGCTTCTGCTCTGAGTCCATCTGAATCCCATCTTCTGTTTCTTCCTTTTTTTTTCTTTTCTCTTTTTTTTCCTCCCCTCCTCCTTCAACAGCAAATAGTGTGGGAAGAAATAGAACTCTGGCAGGGAGGATTTGGCATCCTTGTAGAAATCCTTCATTTCCTATTGGAAAAGAAGGCAGTTTAATATATTGGAAAGCAAATAAAAATATGCCAGGAACTGACTATTGAACATGTTGCAACAAACAGGTCATTTTCTGTTTAAAGATACATCCATTTTGTAAGAAATATGTTGAGGCACATGCTCTTGTTTTACTTTGAATGGCCAAACCCCAGCACTGGGAATAAGAGGAGTCTGATGGGAATTCCTGCCTGGGCACCACTGAAGTGCTGCTAGAAGTTCAAAAATAAGGCACAGGCAGGTTTCAGACTGCTCCATATCCTCATGCAACTGGATGGGCATTCCTAGATGTAACTGTGAAACCATGCTGGCAAGTCTGGAGAAGGAAGCCCTGAGGAAACAAAACGAAAGTGTGGTCCCATCCCAAACCCAAGTTCCTCATCACTGTGGGATATTGTCTACCTGTGGTTTTCAAACTTTTTCTCATTGCACATCTCTAAAAATATGTCTGCATGCGAGCTGGCTGTCTGTAAACCTGATTTTCTTGATTTGCTTTTGCAAATGCCTCTGAAAGTTTCTAGGAATACCATGGGATTCAATAGACTGTGGTTTGAGCATGACAGTACAGCATCCATCCTCTGCATCAGATGTGGCCACTATTTATTTATAGGCTACAAAGCAGGGAAATCAAACCACACACATTACTGTCCAAATGCTGGGCCCTGGTCACCATCCCTTCTGGGTGGAGCATCCCTGAGCATCTCCTGTGAAGCTCCAAATATTCCAATAAACATTGTCAATTAATGGAAACACCTGCAGTCTCTCTGTTGGGACTACTAGAGATTAACTGAGATTTCTAACCCCAGTTCCAGCCAGGGGAGCTTCCCTGGGAGAGGCCAGCCCAGCATATGGGGCACAGCAGCTCCCAACAGCCTGTTATGAAGTCTCTGAAAGCAGGTTTTTCTGTGCACTCCTCGGGTGGGAATTCAGCTGCTTCCCTGCTCTCTGTGTGTTCCCTCACTCAGCTCCTGCTGCCACTTTGCCTGTGTCCCTCCAGCTGCATTTCCCACTCTGCCCAGAGCCACCTCTGCTCTTCCCTCCTTGTTTCTCCCCTTGCCCAGCCTCCCTGGCCCTGCCTTTGCTCCCAGCCCAGCCTCACCTCCCTTTGGCTCGTTCATCTCACTCTTTCCTGCCCTAATCCCTCTGTTCTCTCCCTTCACCTCTCAGTCCCATTTCCATACTTTTCTTCTCCTGGCTCCAGTTATCTTTTTCTTTTTTTTTCCCCAACTTTCTTTTAATTTTGAAACCTTCTCAGAGGTCCTGTCTGTTTCTCTCCCTCTCTACCTTCCACTTCCCCACCTCTCCTGCCTCCTCTCCTCTTTGCCAGTGTAATGCTGAGGGAGTTGCTCACAATTCCACTTTTCCATGCAGTTTTCCACTGCTCATGTGACCCTCACTTGCAAACAGCAGCTCCAGCAGGAAAAAATAAGATACCAATTAATTCTAACAGCCATCTTTTTGCTTAAAATCCTCACATTATTTCACATTAAAGACCGGCAGCCCCTGTCTGCCTGCAAAGTACTCAGTGCCAGGAACATATTTATAGGAGGACCTGTGTAAGGAAAGGGTTTGGGGTTTTTTTTGTTTTCTTTTTTTTTTTTCCCACTAGTAAACACAGAGATACGGGGATTGTTTCATTTCAAATGCATGTGCAAATTCTCCAGGGCGCAGCTCGGGGGCCGGAGCAGGAATGGGGCTTTATTTGTAAGCTGTTAGTCTTGGCAACTCCGCAAAATGTTTTCCCCCAAATGTATTTTACACTCATAATTACTGCATGGTGGGTTTATATCAAATCCCTATAACTTCAGATGTGTGACACAATCTATTAAAACCTATCCATAATTCAGCGGCACGTTTGGGGGCGGAGGTGGCTGCGGGGAGCGGGGCCGGGGCCGCTCCGGCGGGGCCGTTCCTGGGCTGCCAGCGCCATCTATAGCCGGGCTGGGCCGCCCCGAGCCCCGCTGCCACCAAAGCGGGGCTTTCGGTCCGCCCTGCCCCGCTCACGGCCAGGGCAGCCCCCGCGCCGGGGCTCTCCGGGAGGCTGAGGCTGCCCTGAGCATCACCCGGCTCACCCCCGCATCCCTTATCCCCGCATCTCCGCATCCCGTATCCCGGCATGCCGCATCCGCTATCCCTCACCCCGCATCCCGCATCCCCTATCCCTCACCCCTCATCCCACGTCCCTGTATCCCGTATCCCTCACCCCGCATCCTGTATCCCGTATCCCCACATCCCAAATCCCGCATCCCGAATCCCAGCCCGTGTCACATCCCGTGTCCCAGCTCAGCTCCAGCACCCTCGTCCCCGACTGAGATGTTTTGTTGCAGGACAAATCTCTCTCACCTTTGTTTGCCTTTTCTTGTTATTGCTGCCTCCCCAAGTGGCCTTAGGCGAGCAGGAGCCACCAGTTGGGTCCGAGCCGGGGCCATCTGGTTCAGGAGCTTGTTGTGACCAGTGCCCAGCACAAGATGGAGAAAAGGGAGGCTAAGAAATGCCATAGTGGGCATTTATTAGAAGGGGGGGAAACCTCTTGCTTTGGTGCAACATTTTCCTTGGTTTCCATTGTCCAGCAAACAAGCCGTGTCCTCCACAAAAACCAGGTGATATGCTGACTTGACAATAATTTCAAACAAAAGATGAGCTGTCCCCATGGAGGATGGAGAGGTGGTTGGTTCTTTGCTGAGTTGGTGGGTGTTGGATTGGGCCCAGTGTTGATTAAACTGAGTATTTTGCAATCCAGACAAATGTTGAAGAGAATATGGTGGAGGGAAGGAGAACTTCACCAAAAGAAAGCTCAAGCCTTCTCAGGCTGAAGAACCTGCTATGCTTGGAAAAGAGCCACCAAAGATCTGTTATGAATTCAAAATACTGAATTGCTGTTTTGCAAAGTCTTCCCTCAAAAATTCGAGCTACGTTTAAAAGAAAAAGCAAGCATGGAACAATGGCACAGGTGTTGCCACTCCTTTCACACTCTGGCTCTTCTCTCTGCCACTCCTGCCAAGGGAGAAGCTGCTACCTCGGACATGGTACCTCAGCATTGCAGGAGAGGGATGTGGAAGTACCTCTGACAGATCACAGAATAAGAATACTCTGAGTTGGAAGAGACCCACAGGGATCATATTGAGTCCAGCTCTTAAGGGAATGGCCACACAGGGGTCAAACCCAAAACCTGGAGCAGAGAAATTACCTGGCCTGACTCCCTGGCTTCAGGGAGCACTATCCCAGCAGCCAAGTATTAGCCACCAAAGACTGTTGAATCTAACATGCTTTCTTGCATCATTCCTCGCCTTAAATGAAGGAGTCTGTGTAAAGTTGAGGTGGCCAGCACCCTTTTGTGTTAGGACAATACTGAGATGGAAGGGCTGGGTTACCCAGCTTTTGATAGAGTATCTCTACCTGACTTCACTATAAACCAGGTTACCCAACCAGTACATTTCACAGCCTGAAGGGCCAAACACAACATTTCATCACTGCTTGTCACACAAGGGACACCGGTCTTTTACACCTCACTGATGACAGCTGACGATCTTGCTAAGCCTTTTGTGCACACTCAACAGCACTGGATGAAAAGACCTTTCCAAAATGCATCTTGACTCCTGGAAACTCAAATTTTTTAACAAACTGAAAATTCACATTTGCTTCTTCCCTGTTCTCTTCTTGAAGAACCCCAGGTCGAAGCCCCCTGCTGCAAGAGGGGCTCTGAAGGTCTCACCATCAGCTTTGGAAATAAAACACACTCGGTGTTTCTTTCCTAACTGAGATGCCTGCCGACTTCTTCTCTCCTGTAACATAAAACTTTCACACTTCAACTTCTCTGGGTTTCTTAAAGTAACACTTGCAAACACAAACCAGTCAACACTTCAGGGAGCCAGGGCACTTGGCTGAGGCCCTGCCCTGCTGCTAAGCCAGAGCTACACAGCAGGAGCCAGAGGACTGGACAATAGAGTCTTGAGGAAAATGCAGGTAAGGGCTCCTGGCTAGGCAATAGAATCCACTGGCCATTTCTGCTTCTCCCAGACTCCTTTCAGGTTATCATAGTCAGAATTTTCACCTCCTCTACATCTCCCATTCCTGTCCAATATTTTGCCTGTCCCTTTCCTCAGCTGCCTTCTGAAGATAAACCTAAAATACATCAGTGACAACACTGGCAGAGCTGCATCTGACATTTGCTGAGCAGAGAGAACATAACTGGAGAAGATCTTGGAAAGTGAGTGTCCTCACACACAGTACTTGCTCACAGGAGAAATGAGATGGAACTCCAGTTTATCTGGGCTCTGGCCAAAGCACCATTGCAAAGAACCATGACAGGTTCCTTTGCACTATGGAAATTGCCAACCACATTTAATTCTGGGGGAAACAGGACTGAAAACATCGATTGCTCTGCATTTCTGTTTCCTGGCATTTTCCAATACATTTCACATGTTGTGTTCCTGGTGTTTAAAGTGTGATAAAAACATGTGCTCAGTGGGAAGAGATTCCTTTGCCCTTCCTACAGTGAGTGCTTGCTCTTGAGGGGCAGCTGGGGCTACTCTGTCTATCCCAGGTTGTGGGGGGGGTTTGTGGATCACAGGGAAGGGAGCTGCCATCAGCCCACACTCACAGCATGCACAGCAGGAACTGAATATTGATTCCCAGCAAGTATTGCATTACCAAGCTCACTTTTGCTTTTCCCATTGTCCCACGAAGCCTGAACTGCAGCTTAAATCCAGAATGCCCCTTATTGGCATTTCTTACTGCTGTGAAAGTGCAGTTTTGTTTGGAAAAGGTGCTCTAGAAATAGTATTATTGGGTTCCACATTTACTGTATCTTAGTGACTTCCCAGAAATTTGCCTTAGCCTGCACACAAAGGAGTGTCTCTTTAGTTGCAAATTAAACCTGAGATCTAAAAGTGATTTGGGTTCTGTTGCCACCAGGAATAAAGACTCTGCAACTGCAGCTTTGCTAATTGTTCTGTCAATTACTGCAAATTAATTTGCTCATATTTATTTATTGCTGTGCTATCAAAATTGCACTCAGAGCTATGCAACAATCCAATAACCACAGCTTTGCTGTGGAATTTGAAGCTTTCCTTTGGTTTGCTCAAATATGACTCTGTCTGCTGATCCTGCAAGGGAGGCAAAGGTGGTCAGGGCCTAATCCAGCATCCACCAGACTGGCACGAATGAGTGTTGGATCTGACCTCTGGCAGGTTTTGAAGGAAATGTTAGAACTAACAAAGTTGGGAGGTTTTTTTTTTCTTTGTTTAGTTTTGTTTGGTTTGGTTTGTTTTCTTGGTTTTTTTCCCCCTGATGTCCCATGATATTAAACAGGGAAAAATCAAATTTATGAGTAACCACCCTTAGCCAAAAGATCTTCTTTCTCTGACTGTAATTAGGCAAGCCCTGCCAGGTGAACTCAGGTGAGCAGTATATAAACCCAGTTAATATAATAATGACATGTGTGATTGTGTGTAATGTGGCAGGCAGTTGTACACTAAACAGGAGCATTACTGGTCACTGCACATGATAACTCACTGTGACACCTCTTATTTTCCACTGTACAGAAAGAAAGAAAACAGAATAATATCCTTCCCTGCAGCTCCCCATATTTTACAAAAAGCTTGTCATTAAAGAACTGTAATTTTCTATTCCAATCTCGACAGAAGGTTCTTTTGCATAAAATATTCTCTTGCTCTCTGCCCTTTATTCTCTAGGGCTTGGTTCCCAAAAGACATTAGTCCCCTTTAGAATAGCCTCCAGAGGAACGAGGCGCTCCAATTCACCTAAAATTCAGGGATATCAAGTCTGACAGCTCCACATGCTGAACTCCTGGTTGAAAATGCCCTCTGCTTTTCAGATTCCCAACAGCTGAACTCTTCATCGAGAAATTCGAGTTGTTTGCATATTAGAAAACAATCAGTATACGTCAAGTAAATATCAGTATAGATTTCTTTCCACTAAAACCTATCTATTTGTATATAAATGAATCTGTTACAAAATGTATCAACCCCGACAAATAAACATTTTATTATGTATAGCTGTAATACTAAAGTTATTCATCATCTTGCAGTGAAGAACTGTTTTATAGGAAATATCTAGTCTTTTATGTTTTTATAGAGTGGTTGAAATATTTTGCACAAAATGCTCTTAATAAAAAAAAAAAAATCACCTTTTCTTCCTGAAACAAAATTTGTCATTAAAAATTGTTAACCTAATTAACATAATCCATTTTCCCTGGCATTCCCCATGCCTGTTTCTGCTGATACTGTTGGTAAAGATTTTATCAGAATGATGTTTCAAATTATTTAAATTTTTTTTTTCAAAATCCTTTATTTTCTTCCAGGAAAGTTCTATTAAAAAAATGAAAGAGAAACTTGAAAAAGGATCTGGAAACGGTCTGGAGATTTTTTGGAACATATTGCAGAATGATATTTTTTAAAGAGTTGAAGTATATTCAGTACTAGAGAGGAGACAATGTACAACTCTTTATGGTGTTTTCTTAAAATGGTTTATTCAGTTTTGAGCAGCTTTCTGCATTTCTGTTTCTGAGGAGGGCACAATTTGTTAGAATTTTTCCAGACCATCCATCATTTAATACTCTATCACCTTTTACAACACCAAAGCTTGGCTGGATTACCACTGCTGAGGAAACACAAACACATTTCTACAATAGATGTGTTTATTTTAGTGCACATTATAGGTGTGCACACAGCAGAGCGTTCCCTGGGAAATGTGTTCCTATAACACATAACTATATAATCTACTCTCTGTAAAGTAATGCTTACTCACAGATAATTGTGTATAGGAGGGATAGAGGTGAAATCCTTCATCTCTGTGCAATTTTGTGAGCGAGGGCTTCGCAAATGGAAGTTCAATAGAGCCACCCTGGCTGGAGCACAGCGCTCACCGGAGCTGCACAATTCTTATCTCACTGGTGGCTCTCGCAAGGGAAGATATGAAAGTCTCATTCTTTCATAAGAGAGCTGCATGGAATTGAGGATTGTATGGTTCTGGGGAGACTCACTGTATAATATCAGAAATTGCTAGACATTTGAAGACTGAAATGTCTTTCTCCTTTGAGTATTGCATCCTAAGTGCCAGCCAGAAATGATTTATACATGCTCCTCTTTATTATGGACTACACATAATAAGGGCATGATAGAAATCGTATCTGCATAGATTCAGGCAGTTCCAAGAGATCTGCTGCCAGTTTTGTTTGACAAGACACTCAATCAAGTGAAAAGGTTCAAAATATTTCAGGAGGAACCTCCTGCATTTTTAAGACCCAAAATTTGTATCCACGTAACAGAAATCCTAAATGATTAGCTTATATCCACCTCAAGCTGCATTTTGCAAAAAGGAAAATATTTTAAGCGTGGCTGCCAGCATCTTAAAATAAATATCTTATTCGTTTCATAATTTCAATAAGATCCAACACATTCCTGTTGCTTTTTTCCTTCTTTTGAATAATATTAAACAGGATAATAATGTGCTGGAAAAGAATCTCGGAACCCTTTTTATATATTATTTTATTAATTGGGCTGAAGCAGTTCCATTATACTCCTTATTGCCTCTACAGCTCTCTTCAAATCCTACTTGATCTTTGAAATGCAGGTCATTTTCTAAAGAAGCAGATGCATAAAGAAAAACAGAGCATTTGTGAGGATTTTATGCAGACAGAAATTACAGTGATGGGAATTGACATTCCTCAGAGAGCATCAGATTTTCCATGGAATGTTCCATTGCTCCCATCAAGTCCCAGTTCATCCAAACTTGAGCAATCCCATTACAATGAGTAAAACTACTCAAAGGAGTAAAGCTTCACAGGCTTGCCTCTGACATGCAAGGAAGGAGGGTAGATCTTGACCTTAAAAACCCAAAAGCAGCTTAGCCTGAGGGATTGGCTTGGCTGTCGCTCATAGAGTTAAACTTCCCCACCACCTCTCACATCTTGAAAATCCATGGACATGCAAGTCATTAGGTTGCTCCTAGAAAAGCTCTTTTTCTGAGACAATATCGTGCAGCAAAAACTGAGTCATGTGTAGGCCAAGAGGCTGTGCCAGAGCAAAGCACTGAGGAGTAAAACATTCACTCTTCCAGCACTTACTGCACTGACAGCTTGATAAAGTGGTTCAAGGCATAATGTTCAAACAGAGGGAGAAAAAAAATTAAAAATGTAATAATAAAGTTAAATGTAACTGTTTTAAAGTATAATTCTTTGGAGAGCTCAGTTTTATGTTGGGCCGGCATTTGAAGCTGCACTAGTCATTATTAACGGGAAGCACAGATAGAGGAGATTTAAATCACTGAAGTAATAAAATCTGAACAAGGGCTAGCACCTTGAAAGGCTCTTGGAGAGAAGATTGCATACAAATGCAATTAAAACGATGCTTATAAAATACTAAGATGTTAATTGGGTTTAGTCCCAGAAGCCCCAGCAGTACAGTATGTCAGAAGTTAGCTGGTTTGAAGTTTAAAAAGAGTGGTTTAATTTGTACACCTTGTCCTAATTACGAAGCTTTCTGCAGCCTGTGTATCGGCATGGTTTATTGTAGCTTAGAGCTTTGTAAAACAAACACACACGAGTTAATTGGGTTATTGCAATGGAAAATTGGGCTGCAGGACTGAAACCTTCCTTGCTAGTGTTTTTTTACAGCTTGTAATGAACGCTCCAGCAATGTCAGGATAGACTGATTTGTAAGGTGTGCAGTTTACAACTTGGTTATACCGCTGGTCCGAAAAATAGGTGATACAGTGAAAACAAAGACTAGCACGATATAATGTTGCTGAGCTGGTGGGTTGAAGCCCCAGCTGGCTTATTTATACCTTTCAATCCCCCCAAATACTCCAGCAGGTCTGAACTCTACATTCCCACATTCAAGAAAGGACCATAATAAGGCAGGGACAGAATACCATGGTTGTTCGAGGAGCCCGTGGAGGCTGTGAGCACCTGCTGGGGGTCCTGTGAGGTCGTGTGTTTTTCCTCATAATCAGTAAATAAATACCTAGAATCAGAACAGAGTAATGCAAAGAAAGAGGCAAAATTGCTGTTCAAGATTTGCTCGAGAGCACTCATCTTGGAATTCATTTGTGCCATTCAGCTGATACACATTTCTTTGTATGAAGGACACTTTCCAAATGAAAATCCAGCCTCTCCCCTCTTGTCTTCCTTCAAACTTCACAGAGCTGGGGATCTCAGAGCACAAAGTCCTTATCCCTCAAATTCATTCTAACAACATAACAAATTGCATTTCTGAGGTCAGTGGACTCCCCATAACAGAGAACATTTAGCAGGAGACAAGACCAAGCCCCAGCCATCAGCTCAGGGCTGATCACAGAATGACCCCAACCTTTCCACCCTGCTTCAGCTCTGCCATTCAAGGCTAAATCCTATTAAAAGCTTAGAAACTTCAGGAACCCTCAGCTGCTGCAGAGGGTGGTGTTACAAACTGACACAACTCTGATTTGGGTCCTTGATGTGGGAACTCCCTTCAAAAAAGGGAATTTCTCCCCTGTTGCACCAGGAGCTGCACTTTGTTAGACAGTTTGGGACATGTTTCTGCTGAAAAGCTCATCAGGGCTCATCTGGGTCTAGACATGCCCCTCTGCAGGTTGAATCTGTGTCTGTTTGGAGAAGTGTGACAGCACACACCAAGGGAAAGCTGGTGATGCAGTGGAAAAGTGGAAGGTCTAATTTCCTGCATTTTTCTGAGAAGTGTGACTGCAACAGAGCCATGGCCAAAGTCTCTGGCAGCAAGAACCTCAAGAGACTTGTTCCCATCAAGGAAAAAGTCAGGCCACAACAGAACTAATGTAATGTGTGAGCAGTCCTGCAGCCAGCAGCCTGCAGGACAGGGGAGGAACGTCCCCTCATGATCTCATTGATATGTAATATTTATATCATTATGGGCACAGCTGTCTTGGTAGGCACTGAAAGACCATTTTAATTAGACTTCAGATAGCAAATAAGCTGCTGAGAGGGAGGAACGGTCATGCTATCAGAAATGCTGGCTTTTTGTAGCCCAGGTGACATCACTGGCATCAATACACCACATACAATGGACCTAACATTCTGACACACATGAGATATCTTAGAGACAAGTAATAGGATATACCTGTAAAGAGTCCTTAATGCATACAGGAAGGTGAGCTAGGATTTGTGTCATTACCACTGGTGCTGTTTGATGGCAAATAGGTGCTTGGAAAATCCATGTTTCCAGGTCGACCCTTCCCGCCTGTCCCAGTGACCAGCCTGTCCACACAGCTCTCATTTGCCTTTAAAGGTTGCAGAGCCCTGCATTTTCCAGTCTGGAGTAGCTGCCACCCCAACTGCTGCATTTACATGCCACTTAAGGTACATCAGGGCATAATCTCACCTCGTTGAGGAGGGGATTTACATGTACAGCATTTATAGGCAATACACATATAACTCACAGCCCAACATAGAGTGAAAATATAATTATCATAACCATTGCCACATTGCAGGAGGCTTGGGCATTCTGAGGCATAAGTCTAATTAGCTCTAAGCTGCAGAAGATTTGAGGGTGGTAGTTTCTTTTTGACTTACTGCTCAGTGATTGGTCTGAATATTCAAATCCATTGTTTCTTTTTAAAATAGCCCCTTCATGGCTCACTGTGTCATGTCAAACTCTCTTATCTTGGTGATTTTTGTAGAGGTCCCTGAAGGCGCATTAAGATACATTTTTAGCCTGTTCTGTTGATCTCTCTGTTCTGGCTTCATTGTTTATAAATGACGAAGACCACTGCTGCAATGGTAACATTTTTATTTTTTATTTACCAGGATTTGCAAGCAGCAAAGTTATGTAACACTAAAAGGAGAGTTACATGGACTATTTCCAGATAAATGCATTTCCTGTGTGCTGAATTCACTTCAAAAGTTTATGATATTTACAAAATTGGCAGCTCAAGTCCTTATCACACAGGTCTGCCAGTTTTCATTGTGTGCAATGTTCCCCAAAGTTGGAAACAGTCACTCTTGGCTTCCTGTGCAGATGAAGAGAGAGACAACCAACCAGGACACAATTAAGATTATAGGTGGATTGAGCGATGTGCAAGAAAGCTTATTTCTATTTATTGAGGTGAGACATTTTTCCCACCTTCTCCTAGGGACCTAGGTGATGTACCTAGGATCTCCCTTACAAAGTATTGATTTTAGGATGTTAGATCCATAACAGTAATGGGGTAAAAGCCCAAGTCTGTAGGTGCACCTATTACAGAACAATTATTTTAAAGGATCTCTGAGAGCCAAATGCCTGTAAACTTGGGTTTTATAGGAGGCCAAGACTCAAGGTCCTTTTTTAGTTCCACTCTCTCTACAGAATGAAGGGTTTGCTTGAATAAGAAATAATGAGCAAGACCTTCAAGGTTTAGGTTTTTCTCTACTAAGAGGCACCACAGGATTCCCAGCAGCTGCCAACATCCACTAGCACAGCTCAAGTGGGCTGCACATTATGCCAAGTGCTCCCAATGCCACTTGAACCCTTAAGTGCATCTCCAACAACAAATAATCTGCTGTCTCAAGAGCCTGCAAATAAGCTAAACGCCTGGGCTTGATGGGGGGGATCTTTTTGCTACTCCTAATGTTGCATCTTCACATTACAGCCAAGTCAGTTGACTGGAAACCCCCTGCCAAAAGGGAGATCCCACCACAGTCTCCATCTCCAGGCCTCTATGGGTCCCTTCCCTGGTGGATGTATTCATCACAGGGTCACTGGATAGCTCAGGCTTCAGGCTGACTTGTAAAATAAATGAATGTTTTCTGCTGGAGCAGTCACTTAAGTAGACTCATTCCATAAGGACACCAGCTCCTAGAAGTTTCATCTCTTGGGCATTCAGTCATTCCATTACAAACAGAGAACTTGTGACAGAAATAATCTTAATTTTTTCACAAATCTGTTTTGGCCAAAGAGTCAAGAGTTGGAGGGAATGTGATGGTGGAGGATTGAATAGAAAATTTTCACCAAGCAGTTTCAGTGTGCTGACGACATCTTGTAAATGCATTGACAATTTGGAAACTGGAACCATCAACCAAGCCACTGGGCTGCCTTTCTGCTGAGGTTGCCTTCCAAAAGAGAGCACTGCTGACCCCACCCAGTCCTGCTCCGCTCTCAATCTGACTGTCCCCCTCAGGCCCAGCATGCAAGAGCCTCCCCCTATGGCCAGGATGAATCTCTGGATTAAAAAGTAAACAATGGCCTCTCTTTTCCTTCCTGGGAGCATTGGCCAGCTCTGTTGCATGGTGTGAACTCCCAGAAAATTCCCTCTGCAGTGGCAGCGCTGCCATTTCCATCTCGGTCTGGCTCCTCCAGAGGTGCTGCCAGCCCACTTTGTTCCCCTCGCTGTTCTGGGAACGGGAGGTAAGTGCCACACTCCAACTTGCTGAGGGCTTTGGGAAAGTCATCGTGCTGGAAGAACTGTAGGAGAAGTCTCCTTGGGAATAGCAGCTCATATTTAACCTCCCCTAGATCATGTCAATGTGAGTCTGGAGAGAACAGGTCTTTCATTTTTCTTCCTCGGTAAGCTACCATATGCACCTCATCCCCCACTTAAGCTAAGTGATTGATGGCTAAATTGCTTAACCCTGGTGTTTTTAATTAATTAGGTCTACTTCGAAGAAGGTTTAATACAGTAGTTTAATTTAGACTTTGCTCAGTGCATGATATAAAATCCAGATTTATTACTATTTTTTATCAATTTTTATTTTTATATGATTCCATCATATAAAAAGGCTAGTGTATGTTATAGACTTTAAAAAGTGATTCCCTGTAGGTATTGCAAAGTACAGGGTCTATTATATGATAGTGGTGTGTTTATAGCTGAATTTTGGTACATTGTTCAAGAATTCCTTCAAAGATGACTTATAGAAAAGATATTTTATTCCATAAAATAGTAAGGGAATGTACCTGTTCTTACTAAATATCTTCTTACAGTACTTTTAGATAATACTAAAGTGTATGGGATAACCATTGCTTTGAGAAACTCAGCACTAAAAGGAAAAATACTTTGAATCTTTAGAGAAAAAAGGCACAATAGTTTGTTGATAACTCTTTCGTAAAAGACCTGCAGTGCTGTAATCTGGTGAAATTCACCATTACTCTTGGTTAATGAGCAATTTGTTAGTTAACAGATGTTGTTATTAACATGAGAGGTACCTGGTTTATAACAGCAATACTTAATCACAGTGTGGGGTGGCAGAATCATTCATAAGAGCCAGTGCAGTGGCATTGTGGCAACTGTAAGTGCTGCCATGTGGGAGCACAAGGTGAAGGGGTCACATATCTATCCTGGTGCACGTGTTTATGCTTCATTTTGGGGGATTCTGGTGCACTTTGCACAATTGAAGCAAAAGTCACTTTAGAAGAAATGCAAGCAAAGTCTGCATGGAGATAATTTTAATCAGGAGTTTGTTATATTCTTTTGATTTTATCAGTCATACTCTGTTGTGTAAATCGGGCCCCATGAAAATGTGTAGAGGATCCTAAGGTACTGAGATGACCCAGGAATGGAGGTCACAAGGACCTTACCTATACAACAGACAAATTGACAAGTCCCTGTTTCTATAATGTGAGTTCCAGAAAGTTGGGGATCTTTCCCTCTGATGCGGCAATCAGTTTCCAGAGCCTGTGTTTTCAGATGATTGGTTTTTGTGGAGAAATCACACAGCTTTGGCCCAGGTTTATTTCCCAGTGTTCCAGCTATTAGGAAAGTACTCAAAATCTTTGTCCTCTTCCTTGAATTTTGTCCCAAGGAGCCCAGGCAGTTCAATATTTTTTTCTGGGGGAAATAACACCAGAATATTGCTCTTCTTTTCCCAGAGTGATGAAGAAATACAAGGGCACTTATGAGGGAAACAGAGCAGAATGAACACACTGAGGGACTCTCACAATGCCTCTCCTGCCCAGCTGCCAGCTCAAAGCAGGATCAGGCCATGCCAGAAGGAAATCCTACTAAATTAAACCAGCAAAAAAAACCTTCTAAATATTAACCTGACTTTCTAGATGAAGAGTTATGTCTGGAAAGTCTCAAGGTTTTTATGCTAAGTTTAAATCCTTCAAAGTGCACAGCCACTCCAAAACACAAACAGTGACCACACTTCATAAGAAAATAATGTCTTGACACCTGTAAACCCATTAAGAAAATCCTACCTAGGAAGACCCTAAAAAAGGAAACTGGGATACTTCATGTCACCAGATTTAAAATCATGAGAGTAGCAGGCAGACAGGAAGGATTCAGCTGCACTTGATGCCTTTTGTTTCCAGTTCACCAAACATTTCCTCCTTCCTGTAAGTATCTGTCTGACCTGAGCACATCTTCAGCCAGACAACCTTCATTCCTGAGTCAATCCTCTCATCCCTGCACAGGTTGCTCTAAAAGTGGTGGCAGCTTAAAGCAGGTTATTGATAAGCTGAAGACATCAGAGCCCCTGGTATCATCACCACCCAGCAGCACTTCAGCAGCAGCTGCACAATAGATGAGGAGGACTTGGAGAGATTTGCCAGCAGAAAATCATATAGCTGCCCAATGGTCAGCCCTGCCAGAAAAGACAGTAAATTCCAAGGATAAGAAAGATCTCCAGATATTTAAGTAAGCAGCCCAAGAGTATCCCTCTGTAAAGTAAGAAGAGTGTGGAAAGAAGTGCAGGTTTTGTTTCTGATTCTTTCTTACGTAGTGTCAACTCAAAGGAGGAACCCTCAGTATTTATCATGCAAATGAATTCAGGTGGGGCTGTTGACAATAAAGGCACAATAATATGTGGTTTGACAAAAAGCTCTATTAGAAGAAGGAAAAAATGCAGGTTAAAAGGTAAGCTTGTGGCTTAGATCCAAATCAGCATATTGACTCAGCTTTACAGATCCCTAGCCCAAAATGAATTCCACACAATAACTAAGCAGTTGCCTTCCAAAGGTGTTAAGCCTATTTGCGCTGTGTTTGTTTTGGAATGGCCAATAAAACAGCTTTAGATGATGTCAAATAGTGCTTAGGCCCATACAGACGGAGACAGCTGCTCAGATAAATACTCAAGCCCCAAACCATGTTCTGTTTTATAAGTCGTCAAAAGCTCTTTGAAAATCTGCTTGATACGTAGCTGGGAGCTAATGCGACTTCCTCACACCTGCCAAAGCACTCTGGGCAGGTCAGGAGCAGGCAAGCTCCCCCACGGGTCTGAGCTGGTGCTATTATTTCTTCTTAGCAATATTACAGACCCTTCTTCTATCTTTCTGAATAGCAAACTCCATATGATGCAGCAGTGCCCAAGATCAGGTGCTGCCGTATAAAAGTTGCAGAATCACAAGCATCTACCACCAGAGCTGCCCAAATGCACTTCCCATCATTTTACTTGAGACAAATGCTGTTGCCAGGCCAGCCCCTCACACAGTTCCTTCTCTCTGTATACACCCTTTTCTCCCTTTGACCTGTAAATAAAACTCTCAGACTTGAACTGTGCCTTTAGTCTTGGGTTTTCAGGAAAATGTAAATTGCATTTTAGTTATAATATATGAAAAGCACTGTGCAAGCTCTGAAGAGAGAATCATCCCAGTGGTTTTGGGATGAGAGAAGGCTTCAGTCATTATGCATGTTACACTACTGTAAATTAAGAGTAATTCCATAAAAACCAAGGAGGTAATCAGAGTAAAGAGCTGAAGGTGCTCTGTGGTCCCACATTCAGTCTCAGTGACCATATACAACCCTAAGTGGTTAAGAAAATGCTCCATGTGCCAAGCAAAAGACAGGAAGTGCTTTAGAGCCTAACAGCACTTACATTTAAAATCCTGAGGCCTGGTGTAGAACCAGTCACTGGCAGAAATAAGAACTCAGAGGGACAAGTCCTGGTGTCCTGTTTGTCTTTGCTGTGAATCAGGAAAAGGGGGGGAGGGCAAGGAGCACGTTGCAGAATTGGTGTTGTGTTTCTGTCAGACAGGGCTGAGCCAGACTAATGCACCACTATAACATTCTCCTGGGCACAGAAGAAGAAGGAAAAGCTGCCAAGAGATGTTTGAGAAAAAAATATCCGTGACTGGGCTTCCTGCAAATCCTTGATTCCAACACACCAACCTGAGTTCTTCCTTGGAAGACAAAGCAACAATTCTGGGCATCACATACACAATTTGGATCCCATAGCGCTCTGTGTTGCTGGTTAGGAGAGGTGGTTGGTTAATGGAACTCTGTACAGATTCATGTCCCTGCCTTCGCTTCAGGGGACTTGAACAAATGCTTAAAAAAAAAGCCCTGAAGCAGCAAAGAGGAAAAAATCAAAGGAAAAGACCAGTACATCCTTTGTCCATAGTGGTCTCTGTTCTATGACTTATCCAAAGTGTGGATCAGAACTTGTAGGATTCCTCAGAGTTACTGAAAACCAACACAGTTCCTTCCTTCTGAAATGTTGATGAGGAGTTGAAACTTTCAGAGAAGGTGAAAATTAAGGCAGATTGTTTGATGGCAATAATGGTTTCTTCAATGCAACATGATCATTTGCTTTTTAGAAAGAGGAAAGAAGGGATAGCATGGCCAACACCAATCAAACCATTCACAATGGCCATAAGAGATGGAGCTGAGGCCTTCAAGTACTACAAAGAAGCCAAGTAGGGTAAGGAGAAAGATGACAAGAACTTGGATACAAGTGCAAAATTATTTCCTTTCCATTCAACATAATAATAGACCTACAGCTGACCTTGAAACTTCCAAAAGGTGCCCTTGTATTGAGGCCTGGAAACAGTAGAAACAGCAGAGGCCTTCTGATCTCTAGGAACTTCACTCACTCACTGAACTTTTGAGCTGTCATTTCCAATAAACTTGGCTACAGATGAACCAGAACTTTTTTTTTTTTTTAAAGGAAGACTATTCATAGTTTGAAAAAAGAATTGTGGGATTTTTTTCCTTTGTCATTCCATTTGACATCCAAAAAGACTACAATATCCTTGTGGAGTAGAAAGCGAAAGAGATGGAAGGGGAAAAGCAGTAAGAATAATGTTACAATGAAACCACAAGCAACAGAAGAGGAAATGTTAAAGACCCCAAACCCAAAGAGAAAAATCAAGCTAAGAGCACATCTTTAAAGCAAGTGAGACCCAAATGTGCTTAGGGAAATTAGGCGAGTCCCTATACGAGCCACTTTCTCATTTTAAAATGGGCTGATAATGATTAGCAACCAGCATATTAAATGAATGTCTCTTTCTACTATCAAAAGTTTTAACTTGCCTGTACCAAACTTGACTCCTAAACCCAAGCAGTTCAGGAAGGTGACCTGAGATGACAGCAGAGGATGACACGCTATTGACTACAGTGAAGAAGTAGGAGGAACGATTGTGCCTATCAATTATTGAACAGAAAGAAAGGAAGGACCTGGTGAATAACTAATACATGGAAGGTTCCACCTCTGTGCTCCTCACAGACTTTGATAGCCTGGATTTATAAGAAGAGGAAGCTTTACTCTAGGAAAAAAAATAGAAATGTTAAATGATCAAATAGTTTCTCTTTAATTAAATAGCCATTAAAAACTTCTTTGCTGACAATTTGACGTAAAGCAATGTAATCTTTGGGGTACTAGGCAAATGTTCCCCACATTATTCAGATTGCAGAGCACAAGGTTAGACAGAAATTATACTAAAGACTAAATCCCTGAGTCACTTAAAACCTCCACAAAATGCTTGGTGGCACTGTTAATGTAGCCAATTAGAAAAATCTTGGCTGATGAATGGGAAGAGAAACAGAACAGCAATAAATTCTTATGTCTACTCTGTAGTCAATAGATTTGTCTTGTACTTTATTCAAGCTGGGTGCTTTTCACCTCATGCTTTTCACCTCATACAGAGAAGCAAAGCAAAATTTAGGTTACATTTAAGTCTGTGTGAGCCAAAGCTTTCCAAAGCTTCCTGAACATTCCCTAGTTGTTCCCCTGAGTTCTGTACATGGATTTTCAGTTTCAAGCAGAGAAGGACTACAGTTTTTAACTTGTTTCAATCGTGCTCCCACTTCCTGTCACTCTGTGCCTACTCTGCATCTTGTATATTGACCTTTCTGATGTAGCAGATATTTACAACCAGAACTAGCATGCTGAGGCCCTTTAGGTCCCAGAAATAGAAAGAACCTTGCAAGAGGTAGATGCATGCATGAAATGAGATAGCATATTCTACATCTGATAAAGCTTCCTTGGCTTAGCTGTCTGAAAATCATTACCTGCATCTATTTCTGTAACACGTATTGATCAAAAAAGTACATATTTCTTATGGGCTCTCAAACCCCAAAGTTTTAGCCAGATATGATCTGAACTGACATGTCTACCAAAACAGTGATATGCTACAAGAAAGGCAAAGAAAAAAAAACCCTCTTTTAACTGATCCCTCTTAGAATAAGCAGCAAATGGCACCAAATCTATTTTCTTTAACTCCTGATCCACTTTAAAGAATAGAAATACAATTTGTCTAATGACCTTTGTAACAAAGAAGTGGAAAAAATACTTCTAGGCTTCATTACAATGAGAGTAATTCGTAACAAATCCACTGACTCCTGTGGCATTACCTCAGCCTTACACCACTGCATCCAGAACTCCCTCAGCATCTGTGGAGCTGCAGCAGGTTTCTTTTGCTGCCTTAGATCCACATCTCACCATGAATCTCAAGTTTCAGGTGGCTGGGAAGGAGGAAGTTTTGCTTTTCAGGTCTACCATGACCTGGCAGAAGTATTTTTTTGTAAAAGGCTGTTGATATTTGCATCCATCTCTGATCCACAGAAAACAGTGGCTCTAGCATGGGAAGGTCCAGACCTCTGGCTAATTTGTTTGATGGGAGAACTTTTAGCAGAGAATTTTGATCCAGAATTATAAAGAGAAGTAAAGTCAGGGGACTTGGGATCAGAGGTTTTGCTCTGGTACATCCTCAATTGTCAATAACCAACAAAGAGTCACCTTCAACATTACAAGATTTAATGAAAGAGTTACCATCAACCTGCAAGGTGCTGAGCCCTTCCAGCTCCTTTTACATGTGGTGGGAAGAAGGCAGCTTGCAGGATCAGGCCCTGTGGGTGTCAGAGACACCAAGGGCACCTTCCAGCTCCTGGACAAGGACAGAAGATCCTCAGTCACACCAGAAACCAGAGCACAGACACATTAAGGCACTGGCATAGGGATGCCTCACTGAACAGTTGGGGTTTAATAGGCTGGATATTGTTCCAGCATTTGGTATTCATAGATAATAATAGAGATTAGGTTTACTTAATGTATTTGCTGTTTAGGCAGATGATTCATGTTAAGCCATCGGCATTCAGTGGCAAACATCATTAGTTGAAATTGTGTGAGAGAAAGGCCCAGGAAGAGGAGCTGCAATCTGGCCTCTATCATAAACAGCTGTGTTTCTAAATCACCATTTTCGGGTTGTTTCCTGTAGTTGTTGGTATATACTGTACACTGAAAATTAGGCCTCAAAAACACTTATTAAAAATTTATAAAGCTTATGACAGGCTCTTTCAGAAACATAACCCTTAACTAATTCATGTTCACTTACCCTGCAGTTTTCTATTTATAATACTTTACAATTTCTGTGTATTTGTTCTATAAATTATTCAGTAACATCAAGGTTTTTATTTTGATGAGAGAATTTTTGATGAATTTGACAGAGTAATTACTTCAAATCCTGTTCTGGATAGCTATGAAAATATTTAATTTTATTTACTCCAATAAATAATTAAAATGTGAGAGTAGCAGGCATACTTGCAGAGCCTTATAGCCTGTGACTTCTGTTTGCTTCTCCCTAATTAAAATAGCAATGTTTATGTGTGCACTGATTTAAAATAATAATAAATTACCAACTGGGAAGGGACATCTAAAGGAGAAGGAAAAACGCTCTTGTAGCAACAAGAACACTCTTAAACACAGGAAAAATATTCTGAAGAAATAGGAAGCTATTGATTGCCCAAGACTGTTAGAGAGGGGCACTAGAATCTCAACAAGGTACACGTTACAATAATGAAGATTATTCCTTTTGTGGATTCAAAGTCTAAGAAGGGGCAGTCTTTTAGATGCTCCCAGCTGATTCAGCAATATTAAGTTATACTCAGCTTGAACAACTCCACTTACTTCAAGAACATTCATGCTCAGATTCAAATTAAAGTATTGAAGTTCTGTTCTGGCAGCAGCCTAAGTCTTCTGCTAAACCATAGATTAAAATTATAGTGTCCTTTAACTCTCTCTGAATTAATCCAAAACAAATACTTTTTGCTCCATTGAGGACAGTTCAGGTCACAATGGTCACTGGTGTGGGCTGCAGTCCTCTATCTCCTCCAAGGAATTTTCATGAGCCAAATCTATTTCTCAGTCTCATTTATAATTTTATAGCCTTCATGTCACAGGGTTCAAAGACAGAAAAACAGAACGTGTAAAAAACTGAGAAAGAAAGAAGGTCCAAACCCTCAGAACCTCTTAACTATTTTAAAGTTCTCAAACAGGCACATATAAAAAGTTTCTAATTACATCAAGCATGGAGGTGCATAGTCATATCATATAATAACTTGTTAATTACATCACAAGTCGGCTTCTGTTTAAATTTGAACTTGCTTATTATTGCCAGGTACAATGGTGATTTGGTTACCCCACAGGCTGGTCATGGATAAAACCCAGCATTCCTTGACAAACTATTTGTATTTCACAGAGTTGGAGTGAAGTGGGGATGGGACACCGAACAAACAGCTGCCAGGAAAACTAGATAAAGTTTGCATTTCTCTAAACTGTTTGCATGGGTGAAAGAGGTAAATCCCAGCTGATCCTATCTGGCAGTGGAGCATGGAGATTTTTGGTGCTTTAGTTGCAGGTAAGAAAGGAGTAATAGTTGTCAAGCTGTGGCTGAGTGAGAGCCAGTTGTGGGCACTTTGCCAGAATAACACAAATTGGACATGTGAGATCTCAGTGAGTCCCCCCTGGACATGTGCTCACAGCTCCCCAAAATACCAACAGCTTTGAAACAAAAGGTGCCAGCATTAGCAGAGAGGATGTAATCTGAATATTCACAGGTCTGGTGATCTGAATGGCAAAGCCTTTGGCACCTACCACTACACCCAGTTACTCTGTAACCTCAGCAGGGTCCACCTGAGCATCTGAGACATGAATTCCTTCATCCTCAAGTACATTCCCATGACACAAATAATTTGCAGGCTTGGCACCCCAGGAAGAGATTTTAATCCCAAACACAGGATATGGCACACTGCAAAGGGCTCTGGATGCAGTGCTGCAGTGGAAACTCACTCCCAGTCCTTGTAGAGATTGGTTACACTCTCCCTCACAGCAACCACACATACGCAGACACACTTGGATAAAAAGCCACCCTGTGATTTCATGGGGAGCTCAGATGTGACTGGAAGTCACAGCAGGTAATAAATCCTTGCTGCTGGAATCAGGTTGGATTGCACGCTGGTGGGTTAATCCAACAGCACACCCTAATAACCTGACTTTCAGCTTGCTGCACAAGCAATTTCTGTGCAATGTGCCATATTTCTGTGGCAGTGCCTCAAGCTGCAAGGAGTAACATGTTCTGTCACAGGCTGTTGTAAACACTCAGGCTGCTCGGCGTGTACCACGCACGATTCATCTGAGCAGAGACCTAAAATCTTACACCTGACTGTTCTGCTCACTATCAAGCCTAAATAAAACCTTGATGGCAGAAGCAGGCAGGGAACACAAACCAGTTGTGACTGGTGCTCAGAGCTGGATGCTGAGGAGCAGAAGATGGGGTGGGGTTTCTGTGCTTTTTGTAGACAGTGGAAGCAGCAGCATTAAGGGATGGTAAAGCCCAGGGAGGTGCTGAACACCAACCAAGCACTGGCAGGCAATGGGAGAGGAGGAATTGGAGCTCGTCCTTCCTGGGACTAAACTCCTGGAGATGGGTTGAGGCACAATGTGATTTCCAGCTGAAGGAGGTCTGGTAGCTAAAAGCAGCACAGGAGCCTATTCCACTTCTATTCCTGGCCCTCCTATTGATTCCTTTGTAACCTCAGGAGAGTCCTGTCTGGGCCAAAGTGTTCTCAGCTTGGAAGCCAAAAGTTAATTTAAGATAATGCAGCTGTCAAATAAGCATTTGGATTTTCAGACATGATAATATCAAAGAATGGCAGAAGAATGTGATAGAATGCACCTCTTTGGTAACATTTTACTTGCACTCCTACAAAGATGAATTTATGGAACAGCAGCCTCTGTGACATGTAAAACAACATTTGGCATCTGTTTTTTCCTTCATCTTTCCCCATTCATTTTTTTTAATTTTAAGTGTGTGCAGCAAACACCAAAAATTTTAATTTTCCTTTTTAATGGAGCAATTGTTATTGACTACTTGGTGCTTGTGTTGACGGGGTAGGAAAATAACCCAATAAAACCTACTGAACCTAAAAATAGAGAACCCAAAACAACATTAAGAGCTCTCTGTAGCAGGTGCACCTGGAGGAAAGGAACTGCAGTTTGTGCAGTTATTGCACATAAGGAAATATGATGCTCTGGTGGGTCTGTCTATATCCCACTAAACAAGGGACCTGGGACACACTGCCTATTTGTCCCACCACTGCTCTGGGCTACCCCACACAAGGGAATGGTTGAACTTACTCAAAGATTTTCAAGTTCCTTGCCTCCCATTAGTTCTCAGAGGGTTTGACTGCTCTTTTTTCCAAAGGGCCCTTAAGTCTAAGTCACTGACAAAGTGAAAAACAAGTTCCAGCATCAAAGCCATTTGAAAAGGCCGGACCAAGCTGCTGGAAGTGGATTAACCAGGCCTTGAAAATTTGCTTTGAAAGCTTGAAAAGTTTATGAAGCTTGAAAATCACGAAGTTTTTTAAATGCTCCTTAGTACCAAGCCCTGTCAATTATATCAAAAAACCTGTACCAATAAAACCTTAGCTGCAACAGGCCCAAGACATAATTTACATTTGAAATTGCTTTTCACTGCATTTAAGCCTCTTGTCTCCTTTGCCAGTGTATTATTACTACTTGCAAATCATTAAATGCTGACTGCAAGGGAAGCAGGCGTGCAGGGTATAATTTGTATTTCAACTTGTTGTTCCTCCTTTGAGAATGAGGGCATTAACTACACCTGGACATAAATAGTGCTGAAGGTTTACCACTAAAAAACACTAAAGAAATTTTTAAATTGTGTAAAAAAACAGGAAAAAGTAATCCTTCCTTCAGAAACTTCTTGGGTGGGAAGTGACATCAGTCACACCACAAGGACAGGAGGAGAGAGCACATTTTATTGGAAAATAAAGATGTGAGTACATCTACAATGATGAATATAAAATGCCTCTTTTGGATTTAATTAGGAGTCACCTTTTCAGGGCACTGCTTTGTACCTGAGTTTTCACACAGCAAAGCATATGGCAAAAGAGCAGGAAGTGGGGATTAAGGTACATTTTAACAGGCAGCATGTTCAGCCAGATGGCCTATTCCCTGCCCCTCAAGATCTGCACGCTTTTTTCCCCCTCCAGAGTTCTTTTGATTGAATTCTACCCTGAATAAAAAAAATTTAAAAGCCCATATTTTATGCTATTTGAATGCATATTTCTCAGTCCACGTCACACACTTCCCCATGCACGGGCTTTTTAAACAGAAACCATGATGTAAAGGAGGGCAAGGATGCTTCTGGCTTTGAGGACAACAGGACCTCAAGACTTAAGACTCTTTTCCAGGGGCACTCCATAGCTTTCCCTCCTACTCTAAGCAGCAGCAATAGCACCATGATGTCATTATATCCATGGTGACAGCACTAAAGGAAGGCAACAAGGGGCTGGAGCTGGCGAGCTGCAGCACAAGTCTCTGACTGCCCCAGATGCAGAGTTTCCAGAAAGTTTTAAGTATGGTACAAATTTGGAGGGACTTTTCTCCTTCACTTTCTGCTGAAGCTGCATGTCTGTTCCTCATTACTGGCCCCCAACAATGCAGAGCTGTCCCAAAAGACTCTGCCTACTCAACAAGCTGGTCAGAACCAGGAATTCCTATGGCCAAGCCTTCACTGATGGCACCACTGAATGACCAGAAAAACATAAAGATGGGATAAAAGAACTATTGCTTGAAAGAGGAGAAATCTATGGCAGGCAAACAGTCTGGAGGCTCTCAAGAAAGTGCAGCCAGAGAAGAAATCTAGCTCACACAGTTGCTATGTCAAGGTACTTAAAACTGTCCACCATTCCTTTTTAAAGCCAAGAAACACACATGGAGGAAAAAAAAATCCTCCAGAACTGAGATAACTGTGGTGAAACTTATTGTCAGCAGAGAAGACTACAGAGAAAACTTGGTAAGATGGAAAAAAAAGGGGCCTACATTAGGTAGTGAGGTTTGGAGAGTCCTGTTTTCTGGGGTCTGGCTGACAAATGCACCACCATGGCAAGGATCAGGCTCTGGTGATGCTGCAGAGCTTTCAGCAGTGTGGTGAACTGGTCCAGTGTCACGGAAGCACTAACCAGGCAGGTACCCAGGCCACCAGAAAGCAAGGGCTGGAGGCACCAAGATTCCTGTCACACTGCACTGGGGCTGCTCTGGAGCCTTTGGACAGGTGGAGAGAAGCAGATGGAGCCACTCAAACCTCTCTAGTGCTCACCAGCAGCATCCCAGGGCAGCAGAGAATGAAATGAAACAGAGAAATCCCCACATCCAGTATTGTACACATCCCAGCTATTGTTATATATACCAGTGCCTCTACAAACACACACACACACTTAGGTACATCATAAAATACAAAGCAAGCAAGCAATATTTCTCATTTTAAGAGAAATATGCTATTCTTATGGCATAAAGAAAGCAGTAATGATGATTACACTTCCTCAGTGGAAGCCTTCATGAATACAATGTAAATTGTATGACAAATGCAAGAATAAGGCTTCAAAATTCTAACAAATAGCTACTGGAGAAATTTGGATGAGACATCGAGGAGGGAGTAGTGGGGAACTTCCTGCGGCTGGAGCTGGACAGTGTGTAATGTGCAAAATTCATTATCTTAGACTTTTGGCTATGATGTGTAATTGTTAACCTCTGCTGTTAGTTCAAGGCTCCTTTCAGTAAAATATATGGGTTGCCATCAAAGCTGATTTGGATTAGGAGGCAAGCATGTGCCCTCACTTTTAGGTTATATTAATACACCAAAATCAATAACATGCCATGGCTTTCAGAAGTAGTAATAAAACATCCTAAAATATTCCCAGAATACTTCTATAAATTATTTGTTCAATGTATTTATGTTAAAAAGGTTGTCAGTTACAGTGCTCTGAAAGACTCTAAAATTACAAGTCATCGTATTTGTACTTGATAAACCCCCTGCTGTTTTGGGTCAAAGAGGGCTCCAGAATGGTGGGGGGAAAAATCATTATTTTGCCTAATAAATAAATGACTTGCCTATATTTCATGTATCACTAAAGCCTGCCAGTATCGAGAGCTTAAATAATAAATAGCAAATAGCTCCATTCATTTATTAATAATAATGCATCTTTTCTTCCTCTTACCATATTTGAGGGCAATGGATTGAATAGTAGTCAGGTGGAAGGACAAATAGTCAGGCCACTGGGAACATTTAAAATTTTCCAGTTTAAGGTGAACTTGTCAGCACTGAGAGCCCTTTTCCCTTCATCCTGGGCTGCGTGCTTGTCAGTGTCAGGAGCTTTTGGGCTTCAAAAGTGTAAACCCCCTTGAAAAGCTAATTAGTTAATGGAGTTTGCACATGTGAGTGTTTCTCAAATGAAACCCCATTTTCAATTAGTCATCACAATACCTGTCCAGCAGAGCATGGAGGGACCTCACTGCCCTTAGCAGGTTTAGTGTTTGTGACACCTCTGGTGGGGCAGCCCCATCCTGGGCTGTGCAAGTGGCAGACAAAGGCAGTGGGCAAGGAAGGGGCAACAAGTTGATCCAGATGCACATCTCTCTTACCTTCAACCAACCAAAGAGATATGTTTTATTTGTGGCTGTTTTCAGCATAAACTGCTCATGCTCTTTCTGACATAATCCACGCCTATGTCAACCTGACTGTTTTTAACAGTCCTTCTTTTTTGTGGCTTTTTGATTTAAATAAAAATAAACATGTGTCGTTTGCTAGAGAGCAAGCTCTAAAACCACCAAATGCCCTTCTCCCAAAAGCAGGGTATTGCAGCTAACTGCCAGTGCAAGGAGTGGCATGAGTGTGTACATGAGTCTTAGAGATTAAAATTCCTGACATCACCAGCCTATAGGGATGAGTGGATGAGCACAGATTTCAACATCATGCCTCAATCCAACATCCTCCATGGAGAGTTAAGAGACCTCAAGCAAAGGCACACAGATGATCACACCCACCACTGTTCCTCCCGAAGAAAAAGAGAGCTGGAAACTCTGTGTTCATGTAGGTCATGGCATTATCAAGCCTGGTGGTGGAAAATGAACTCCTTTCTTTATCTAAACACCCAGTAGGATGGACAGGATGTAAGCAGCCTCATAAGAACCCTTGTCACTTAACTGGAGGGCTACTCTTTTTTAAGGGTCAGGAAGAAAGCACTTTGAATTCTCAGTATCCTTTGACCAAGACACACCCATTTCTGACAGGATAAAAAGCCAGGAAAAGAAAATTGTCTCGCCTGCTACCACATGCATCAGACATGCATCAGACCATGCCAAAATCTGGGAGCTCACATCTTTGTATAGGAGGGCTACCAGCATTTCAGTTGTCACTTTTAAGAAAATAAAGTACGGTGGCACTGAATCAGGAATGTGCCCTGCTAGCCTCCAAAGGAATTTAATCATACAACCAACTTCACTTCCAGCTGCCTACAGAGCACAGGCTTGTGTTTAAAGCAGAGTTTTCCATACAGCCTTACCCACTGTGAAGTGCAGTTACGTCTTTCTACAAGATTTACCTACAGGACAAAAGACTTCTAAAAATTCAGGTGTAAGATTCCGCATGATACTGCTGACCCAGTCTAATAGGACCCTTGATAACCAGACGAGTTGGGTCACATCCTACCTCTTGTTCCCTTAAGCCTGAAGTGTGCCACTGGCTCTTTTCAGACCTAAGTAAACTGCTTCTTTTCTTTTGGCTACTCCTTAAGCTACCCTAGGCACCAAGCAAGGAAAGTAAACACATGGCAAAGGTACAATAGGCAGAACGGACTTGATCTTTGTTTAAAGCACAGGGTCAGCTCCTCGCTGTGAGCAGATTTTCCTCTCTGGAAACAGGTTCATGTTTATGTTTTAAGTTCCAGCAGCATGCTCTGGATTTTCAACATGTGCAGCACATCTGCTCCAGCCCAGATTTATGAACAAATCTGCATATAATTGTGCTGGGCTAGGGTGTTGTTGTTGTTGTATTCTTCCACCCCCCACTTTTACCCACCCTTTAAATAAAATGGTTTTGTCCAGGGCTGTATAAACCCCCGATTCCAAGCCATATAATTTTATGGACAGGGGAAAAAAAAGTTCTTTTGTATTGCACCTGAGCTCATTAAAACCCCCAAATTCCATAATTTTACACTACCATGTGCTGCGTATCGTATTTAGTACCTAACAGAGTAATTGCTTACAGTCCTCAGAGTGAGTGCACATAAGGTGGAGAAATGATGGAACAGGTGGGAGAGCCACCCTGTGCTTGGCAATCACAGGTTTACATCCCTGCCCAGCTGACATGAAGCTCTGTGGGTGAATGGTTCAGAAGCCTGGAATTAGGGTCCTTTGTTAGCCTTGTGGTGGGTGCCAGGGACCAGACATCAGCTCCCAGTGAACACTGTGGCTTCTGTACCAGACCAGGCAAAACAAAAAATCTGTGGGATACAGACTGGGAAGAGTGAGAAGCCAAGGATAAGGGGGTCAAAGTGAAAAGTCCAAGATGCCACAGGAACCAGCAGCTTAAACAACTTAACCAGACATCCCAAGGGAAAACAATCCTGAAAAACTCAAGAGAGTGAGCTGCCCAAGAATCTTCTGTGGCAACATTCAAGGTTTGCTAATTTCTCAAAAATCAACCAAAACTTTTTGTGCCTCTTTGCAAAGGAAATTGTGCCACGGCAGCTGTTTATAAATAAAAAAGGGTTTGCACACTCCCCATCTGTGTGCAAAGATTCTGTGAAACTGCTTTGCCAACATGTCTTGGCTACATGAAGATCTTCTGGGGTGCAAAGAGGAGAGGAAGGTACAAGTAGATTTATTATGTGTCCACACACACTCTATCCTGGTGACTGTACCCTTTGGAAACCAAATTCCCCTCACTTGGCACTGAGGGTTTGCTCGAGGGATCCAGTCACAAAGGTCACTGTGTTCAGTGCTGCAAGGGCACATCCCAGTGATGTTTGTCTGTCCATGGACTACCCACCCTGATGTCTCAGGACAGATTTAGGCCTCCAGCCTGTAAGAGAGAGAGGTTTTTAAAAAAACTGTCCATGCATGGGTTGCTCAAGGGCATGTAGAAAAAGTGTAGCAGAGAAACTCATTTTAGCCATGGTACCCAAGTCCCACCCATGTGCCCTAATCATGGCTGGTATCAGAGCTGCTGATAAGCTCTGAGTGATTTCCTTGGGCCTGGAACTGCAAGTGTGCCCTGCTTGAGATTCTCCAATGTCTTATCTGCAGCCTCTTCGATAGTTAAGATTAGGTAGCCAGAAAAAGACAGAGAAAAAGACATTGTGTTTGCAAAAAAATTGTGAGCAGGGGCTGATTGAAGCAGGCATGTGTCAATGTACCCCTACACAGACAATGAATGCTCACAGGTTGTGTTTAGTCGCCTGATTTCCTAAGGAAGCAAAAAACCAAACCAAAACAAAAATCTCTTGAAATCATTGAAACCAAAAATTAGGTTTTGCGATTGTCAGAGAAGACTAATATTTTGGTAACATGTAACTGTGCTTGGCCCTAAATGGTGGGAAAGGTGGCAGGCTCTAACCTTGACATTAGGAAACTTCTGACATTTAGAGTTTCAGAAGTCTCTCAGCTAGGAACAACTTGTTTCCTTTTTTGGGGTTTTTTTTTTTTTTTTTTTTTTTTTTTTTTTTTTTTTTTTTTACTGTAGTCCCTCCTCATTTAAAACATATAATGAATGTGAACAGTCATCAGTCTGTAAATACTGGGTTTAAGTTCACTAGAGCTTTGTTGAGATATCCCTCCTAGGTAACAAGTCTGTGGCTCATTAGTCCCTCATTAGCAAGATAGAAATAAAGACGCAAAAGGAAAAAAAAAACCTTTCTCCAAAGATATTGTTGCAGTCTAATTGCCTGCAAGGAATTCTTAATAATGTTTACTAATGCCTTTTCAGCATTGCCAATTTTATAATGTTCCAGATGTGACGTTGCTGTTCCCTGCTGTGATATTACTAGGTCTGCTAAGGCACTTCTAAGTTTGCAAAGATTTTAGCCCCATCTTATGTCACTGCCTTGAAACAACATCCGCTGGGGCTTTCCAGCATCATATTTGTACTTTTGAAAAAAACAATCAGAAAACCCCTGTCTGATCCACTATTTATCCAGAACTAAGTAAATTCAATCCCAACCCACACTGGCTGGAGCCAACAGCCCTGGGCATCACAGCACCATCAGATACTCACAATTCAGCCACATTTGCTTTTATTTTTTGTTGTTTTTCTTTTAATATATTGGTTTAGACTTTCTGACATTAATTGGTTCCTTATTTGTAGAGAAATATCTTTTGTTTGGAATATGATTTTATATACTAAGCAGCATTTGGAATATAAAACAAGCAGATGGTTGCAAGGATCTGAAAGAAAAGCTCACAGCATCCCTGTGTTATGTTTTACAGCCAAGCAAAGGAACAAAGCAGGCAGCAAATATGCAATTTTGAAACAAATGAGCATTTAACCTAAATTTATCTGAAGTTCCTTGGTGTTCTGGGAACAGGCAGGCTCTCCACCTGGGTCAGATTTGTATGCCATTGGGAATATGTAAATAAATATATTTTTTGGCTGAATATATCAAGGAAGAAAAGTGAAAGAAAAAAAATTATCCAGATGAGCTACACCTTTCCTAATAGTTTGGAGAAGGAGTAGCAAGGATCATTTCACCAGAACTGGGTTAGGGAGGAAATGCACCAGTATTGCAGCAGATTTAAGAGATACGGCTTCAGGGCAGTGAGCAGCACCTGTGTAGCAGCCTCAGCTCTGTCTGAAATGGTAATTATGGCCATATCCTAATGTGCAATCTCAGGACCAAAGTAAGGTTTAATTAGGAACAGTGAGGTAGAAGATAGTCTCATTGTACTTTACAGTTCTATGACATGAAACCCTAAAAGATCAGCAAGAACAATCTGCTTTCTGAGTACCTGTGCACTGGTTTATTTAAAAAGCTTATGCAAAAAAAAATTAAAAAAAAAAAAAAAAAAGTAGGGGTATTGTGACCTGGTTCACTAGTTATAGGAGGCAAAACTCATTTGCCTTAAATTTATCACCCTGCTCCTAAAATGTTGGCTGTATCAATTAATGCTAAGTTCCTTATGCCTGTCAGACCATGGCAATACTATCCATGAGGGCACCCTATGCTCTCCTCTCTTCCCACATCCACACAAGGGGGACATGCAGCAGTCTGGTCACCTTGGCTGGTGATGTTAAAAAGCTCCTGCTTCCAGCTCTGAAGGTCCCTAGTTCATTTTCCCAGTATGTCAGCCAAGACGGTGGTCCTCACATTTGCACTCTTTAATAGTTCCAAGCTGACATCACATTCCCCTCTATTTACTCTTTTTCCAAGTAATATATATATCCTTGGCCTTAATCACTCTTCAGCCAAGGTTTCTTCAAGCAGACCCAGATCAAGTGATCAGTGGAGCCAGTGGGAATCTTTCTGCAGATTCCAGCCGACTCAGGATCATAAAGTCCTGAACCCACAAACATCTGCAAGATCTGGAGGCATTCCAATATGGATTCAGATTGGACATCAGCCACTCAGACCCATCTTAATTCATAAATCAACATACCCAACTGACTTTCTCTTCTCTGGATCCCCTCCAGTTTGTTAATACGGTTCTGTTAACGAGGTGCTTAGAACTAAGCACAATATCCCCAGTGCAGCCACATGAGAGCTGTTACATTCCTACTTCATAATGTTATGTCTCCAATCTCCCGGCCAGAATTGCACTGACTTCACAGCTACCATGTTTTGTTGCAGCCTTGAAACCCTGGCCGTGTCACTCTCAGTCACTGAGAGCTGTACTTTGCTCCACAGGTGAGCGTGGCACAGTCAGCAGGACTCCTCACTCAGGACTGGCAATGCAAGCAGGGAAAGCAGAAACTGATCCCAGGGAAAGAATTCCTATCTAGATTGTTTTGAGCTGATAAACTGAGACGGCAGAATAACTGTAACAATGCCATCCTGCTGCTTTCCTGAGCAATAATCTATTTTCCTCATTGGGATAAATGATTTGGCCATCAGTCTCCTGCTTTAGCCATTTGGGAACTGGATTATTGCTTCATAAACTGTGCAATGCACTCCTATTGCTGTTTAATTGCATTGGGCAGAGAAAGGGGGAAAAAGATTTTGCAATTTCTAATGGAAATCTCCCAGAAGCACTCTCTTTCTGTGTTACTTTCCTCAATAGTTAAGACAGTGAACTGCATTCCAATCCAAAATTTTCCTCTGAACAAAGAACATAATTTCTCTGTATACATTTCTGCCAGCACAGCTCCTCTTTGCAGCACACACTTCTTTCCTGGACCTGGACGCTCAGTGTTCCTTACCACCTCCTGTAGCGAGATTACCCTGTCTCCTAGGCAAACATTTGCTGTAAAATCTCAGCTATATATTTTGGTGTGAGTTTACATCTCGATTTCCTATCACTAGCAGCAGAAGCAGTGCTTGAAACTCTTCATTCTTTCCATCCTTTTTTGTTGTTGTTTTTGTTGCCTGCAAGCTCTTCAGAACAGTCACTGCCTCCAGTTCCACAGGGAACCTCCATCCAGCCCTTCAGTGGCTGCAGTTCTGGAATTGAGACATATTCTGTCTCCCAAAGCAAGTGTTGTAGCTGGGGTGTGGGGGATGAAAAGGGCTTCGTCTGCAAATTTTTCATTCTTAAACAGTGCAGCATTCACTCCTGTCTCTAGCATGTTTTCTAACACTAATCTCCTCCTCTGACACAGCACTGAGAAGTCAAGGTGAGTTCAAAGAAGCTCTGTTCAGTTGTTTGAGAAAAGGCTGAGTCCCTGGTTTCTAATTATCTAATGCCGACACTTGTTTCCCTTTAGGAAACTTAGGCAAATATATTTTAATAATATTTTTTTCTAATTCCAGGCAGTGGTTAAAGTGCTTTCATCAGAATGATTCTCAGGAAAAATACCTTTCCAACAAACATAGAACTTTTCTCTAGCCAAAGTATTTAACCCCGTTAGTGCTTTTTACAGATTTTATGAAAACTCAACAAAGAACATGAACAAGGACTTTCCCTTACAATATTCAATGTTTGCTTTTCAAAATGTGGCTTTGTAATAAGTCTGAAAAGCTGTATCAAAAGATACATTTTAAGATTTCAATCACTGTAATTTTCATAGGAAATACAAAACAAATAAAAACAAAGTTAAGAAACTTTCCAGAGCAGAAATGAAAAGGAATTTGGTAGAGTGAAATGCCAGTGCTTTAAAATTAAAGCTTTTTTTATCCCTGCAGGATAAAAACTGGGAACTTCCTGGGCTTACTGTGTCCTTGACAAGCCTGAGAAGCTGCAAGCCAATTTCTCCCTTAAGCATTGCCATGTGTTCTCCCACACTGCTCCACCCACTTGTGCCAAAAACCTGTCCAATTACCTATCCTCTGGCAAACCATGTCTTATACTTTCCTCCAGCTTAGTGCTTACAGCCTGTTCCCATTGCTGTCTGTCAATCCAGCAGCCAGCTGACCTTTTTGTCAAACAATGCAGAAAGTTTTCTCCAAACCATGTCTGTCCAACTTGTCTCATTCATCCATTTCTGTGGGGTTCATCCATGGCCCATAAGCTCTCTGGGGTTGGATCTGCCTTCTACAGCACCTGGCCTGAGAGCTCCTGCCCCCACAGGGCTGCAGCTCTTACCTGGGATTCCCAGGTGCTCTTGTAATGTCAATTAAAAAACAACCAACAAAGAGGGTGAATCTGTGACAATGCAGAGCTTGTGCAGAGGAATTGGAGATAACTCGTATTCTGATTTTCAAAGCTGGTAGCTCCTTTCTACAGAATATAAAGCTCTTATCACAAAGGAAGGGGGAATATTTGGCACTGGAGTTAATTGTTGATTAGTTGGTGTTGATCTTAACATGCTGCTGTGCATGTCCTAGTAAAGGAGGCAGTTACACTGGGATATTGAAGGAAAATTACCCACTTGAACTTAAATAAATAGAGAGGTGAAGAGAAAATAAGGTGAAGAGGATCTACTGCATCGACATAAAGATTAGCACGAGAAAAAAATCCTCCAGCACACAGTGCCTTTAATCATAGACAAGGCTGGACTCAATGATCTTGGAGGCCTTTCCAACCTAAATGATTCTGTGATAATGTGGGGAAGCAGATGCCTCTAACGAAGCCGTGGGGTGGAAGGCTGAATTGCTGACTGCCCAGCCCCTGTGGCAGCAGGGCTCCCCGAGAGTTTCAGCTCCCTGGGACACCAAAACTCGCTGGCAGGATGTCCGGCCAGCAAGGAAACACGCTGGTATTTTTAACAGGAGGTTACAGGGGTGACAGGCTGGGACAGCAGCAGGTCAGATGAAAGGCTTGGCAGGCCAAGCTATCAGACGTGGTTTCCTCCAGTGAAATTCCGGCTGGAGATCTCCTGTCGGGCTCTCCTCTCTCTGCTTCTGGGATGCACAGCTCCTGCCTTCCCCCACAACTTTGCGTTTCCAAGGAGACCACACGCTGCTCACCCCGGAGCCCGGCACCGACGGCCGGGTGACTTCACTGGGTCAGGGAGCCCATAAAACACCACAGCCAGAGCGACAGCGCTGAGCCTGACTCACTGCCATATTCCTGAATCCTACAGACATATGAACCTCATGATGGGTTGTTCGCTTCCCTTTTTCATTAGGGCTGTTACGATGAGACCTAGACATGGTGTCACTGCTTGAAGACAGCCCGGTGGGATAAAAATCTCCTGCGGAATCGCAGGCTTCAAAGAACCAATTCCAATAATTGTGTTCTCAGTCTCCTGAAGGAAGGTAAGTATGAGAAGTCAATTTCAAAATTGTAATGGTATAAAAACACACTAAAAAATCAACATTTATAACACCAAGTAAGTTCACACCAAGATCAAAGATTAAAAATTGGCTATGTTCCTACAAGTATGAAATGCATCAATTAGGTAGTGCGGCTCAGTGTCAGGAGATGTGAATCTGGTGCCTCTCTTGGTTACTGACTTCCTGAAGAACTTGGAAAAACTCATGCAGGATATAAATGTCATAGGGGTTTTTGTAAGGCAGTATTTATCTCCACCTGAAAATTAGGCTCTGGAAGTAGTTTTTTCAAACTCCAGTCCATAAAAAGACATCAACATGTACATTTTCCTTAGGAACCAAATAGAAATTCCAGATGCCTTTGTGTGTGTAGACCTCACTATTTCTGTGGCCTTAATTCCCATGTCTTAAGTAAGAATATTGGAGATTATCTGACTGGAGTCAAAGCAAGAATTTTAAAATAACTATGAAGCACATATAGTAGTGTGGAAAATAGGTAATAGTTTCTGTTGCAGCAGTGTTCGAAGAAGCTCCAGTTCAGGACCATAGGAGAAGGAAGCAGAAATAACACATATGCATGTGGCGGGATAATTCACAGGTGCCAGTTGAACCCAGCAGATAAAGAGTGCTGTACAGTTGGCAGCATTCAGTTTTCCTGTGACATTGTATCAGCCATGGCTGTAGCAAGGAAAGGAGCAAAGATGCTATTTCCCCGAAGTAAGATCTGGTTAGAAATTAAATATTTCAACATTTCTTCCTGAAAAGTGTATTTAAAAAAAAAAAAACTTTATGCACCGAAAACAATAAAATTTAACATTTGTGTTCATTCATGATAGATACGCTGCTTTCCAGCCATTCAGGTTTTGTCTACACCAATATTTGTAGGGAACTTTGATGTCATCTTGAACCAGTCTTGTGCACTTTCCTCATAATCCCCATCTATGGAATAGCTCACAGCCTTTGCCAAATCATTCTCATGGTGTTTATTGTCTACAAATCAGGGCTGATTTGGATACAGACCTGTGAGCTACTTCTAGGCACATCTTGATGGGATTTTTGCTATCACCCAGCGCACTTGGACATGTCCCAGAACAAGAGATGAAATAGAAATAGCATGAGGCAGAAGTTTAATAGAATTCTCATTAATCTGCCTGAAAAGAGTAACCAGTAAGTTCAGGGTGATTTTGCAGTGGGTCCCAGCTGTTAATGTAGGACTGAAGTTGTGTTGATTGGCTAAATAAACAAGCAAGTATCACAATTTTGGAATGAGTGATTGCAAGAGGCAGGTCTCAAGTGCTTCCACTGGGTCAGAGACATTTGCTCCCAGCTCTTGTCCAAACACCAACCCCAAATGAATGCTTCTCACATAAGTTCAGTCCTGACTGACTTATAGTCTACAACATTTTAATAATTTGATTGCTGGACAGTTGCAACAACTCACAGTGGACAAATAGCGAAGCAAAGCAAGTCTACAATAATCACATCAATATCCCTTAACTGTCCTAGCAAAGGAGGCAGTTACAATGAGCTATTGAAGGAAAACTATCTACTTGAACTTAAATAAATAGAGACTTGAAGAGAAAATAAGGTGAAGAGAATCTGCTGCATTGACATAAAGATTAGACCTGGAAAAAGAAAACTCCAGTGTATTAATTTATTCCTTCGTTCTGAAGGATCCTCTTTAAAAACCTATATCCTACACTAAAAGTAATGAAGGGAGAAATCCACTTCACTCTTCTGCCATTAAGGAAACAGTTAATGGGTTCAGCAAAAGGTGGCAGCCTGAGACCTGTGGAGCTCTGTTTACTTTGTTAGTGACTGACAGTGTCCCTCTCAATTTGTTGTACGAATTGTTTTTTTGAAGATAAAATACTTCTCTTTCCACTCTTCCAAATGTTGCTCCAGGAGTAGAGATTACCCAAAAAAATGTGCTGGATGCATTAGAAATTGCAGCCCCAGGAAAACAGCCCTTGATAGAGCAGATTTTCTCTCTGACTGTTAACTTTCCCACGCTTCGCAGCCAGACTCTGCTGGCCAGGGCTCAGAGCCTGACTCTTGCTGTGAAAGTGCGGGAAGCTGTTTCATCCTTGCAGCTGACTGACCCTGGCTGTCCGAGCTGCAAGGGCTGCATTGGAAATCGGAAGGCAGAGCCTGGCTCACAACAGCCCTCCCTGACAGGCACTGTAAGATCTCCAATCTCCTGGCACCGTGGCCACTTGACAACCTGCAACACATCCCTGTGTGGGGAGAGGAGAAGCCTCACAGTCCAGGTGGGGAATGAACAGAAGGCTCCAGTGGAGAAGGCAGAAAAGGAAGCCCTGTGGCTTTCAATCTCAGGCTGTATCCAGCTCATTCGTTTGTACATCAATTTGCTCCTCCTCCTCCATCCACAAAAAACGCCAAGGCAACTCAAAGGCTTTGTCCGTAGGAGTCTTTCCACTATGGCAAGCAGAGGTAGCACACAATGTGCTGGGTTATCTGCTTATTCAGCTCACACTGGATCTGGAATCTGGCTATAACCTGGTGGAAGAAATGTCTTCTTGGGCACAGGGAGATGCTTGGGTGACAACCAGCCAGGAGTGCAAGGAGACGTGATCCCTGCTCTTCTTTCTGCCTCTCTTTTCAAGCCAGCAACTCATCTTTAATTTCAGATCTTCACTTCTCTCTTTGCAAGACACAATTCTGCCTATTCAGTGGAGCCTTGTGAAATTTATCACCTAGTTAATATCTTGCAAATGATTCTGGGAATTTCTACTGTTATCTGTATAAGGCAGAACTGTCTGAGCTCTTATCGTGAATCAGGATCCCATTGTGTTCAGGAAAAATAAGACCCTATAAACGGCAGCACAATAGAACAAACACTGGCACATCTGCAGATGTAGCAGTGGATACCATTTGAACCTCATTTTTTTCTTTAGTCTCCCACACCACATTCAAAATATTCTGCAAAATCCCACTTCCTGTCCTGACCCTGTGGCAAGAAGGAACACGGAAACCAGGGAGAGCAGGAAATTCCACTCAAATTCCAGCTGCAATCATTTCTGTGAACAGGAGGGACAAAATGAAGCAGAGATTGTGGCAGATAAATGTCCTGTGCTGAAAGAAGCAACCACAAAGAATAAGGTCTGGGACAGGGAGCAGATCACACATGGCACTGGAAGCAGGCAGCCCTGATCCTTGACTTATAGATTGTACATCAATATTAATTACAAACTGACTTTACATAAATAAGACTAATATTGCTAGAGGTGTCTGGTTGAGTTTCTTGTTCCCAACGACAGCTGGAGAGAACTTCACCTCAGCTTTTAGGAGGTGGGAGGAGAGACTGGAAATCATTCAAAGGCTTTTTAAATCATTAGCGTTGATCTTACTGTTACAGTTACCGGAATGAAGTTGAGTGCAACCCACGTACCCTTCTTGAACAAAGAAAAGGAAGTATCACAGTTCTGCTTAACATCTTTGCTGGGCCTCTCTTGGCCCATGAATCTGTCCTGGAATACTTAGACTTCTTCAAAAGCAGGAAAAGTAAGACCAGGAGCTTGAAATCAGTGCCAACAGAAGATGTGTGTCTCCTGATGTTATGAGAATTATAAATTAACTTGGTGGATTGCTCTCTGATATTTTACACCTGGACTTACAAATATTTAGCTTCTGTTGGTGAGAATGAGTGTGCAGGACAGAAAAATAACTGCATAACTCTTGAAGTGGTGTCTACATAGAGGTTTGTCATGTTTGAAATGGGTCCCCTACTTAAATCAACACATAGGAATGGTGCAAACTCAACACACAGGCAGGTCTGAAAAGGAGCAACCACTAATAAATAGGTCTCTTCCAAGCTCTTCCAAGGCTTTGCAAACTGAAGGTGATGGAATCACCACCACCCCCCATGGTCTATTTGTCTGCTGGAAAACAACCTTTTCCATCTGGCAAAGGATGTTTCCAGATCTTTCTCTGCCCTTTCCATTTGCCATCTTCCCAGAGGACTTGCCCAAGCAATACAAAAAAAGGGGTCAACATCACTCTGACAAGTTGTCTTCTGCTACTATGCCAATAAAAATTACCTTCCTTACACCACACTTCCCTGAACCTGACATCTGTCCTAAATCTCAAGTCATACATCCCACTCTTCCGTTAACATGAGTCATCCTACAGACGTCCTTCTGCTACTCTTAGAGTCATGTCAGAAAGAATCATTGACTTATTGTCAGCAGATTCAGCCTACCATGTTAATGGTGTCTGCAGAACCCTCTTCCCTGATCAGCTTGTTCTTACAGCCCCAAAAATGCTGGAAAAACCTTCTGAGCTGTAGGATGTCAGAAGCAAGGGACGAATTGCCTGTCCTGTACTGCTACTCTGCCTGCAGCATAAAGGGTAATTTGCCATATTTTGGAGTGCTCTATCTTGAAGCAGAGCCAATAAAGACCTTTTTCTCAGGAATTCTCACAGCTCTAAGCTGCCTGAATAAAAGACCTGATGATAGGGATACTTTTGAGAATTTCAGGAAATGTAAATGACTTTCTCTACAGAGATTATGGGCATTATATATAGGAATCCTAGTTCCAGATGTTTAAGAGTAAAATACCAGGACTTTAGAGTGGACAGTTGCATAAGAATAGAAAAGACAATTAATGTCTTATGCCTTCAACTATAAGCTATTTACAACCCATCTGTTTTTAAAGCAGAGACCAAATGGGGAAGAGGCTTCGTCTAAGGGGCAGGGGCCATGGCAAGTCCTGGTAGTTGTTTTCATTATTCCATCAACTTGGTGTCTTGAAAGATTTATTAACTCATTCTCTTTCTTGGTCTTTTATTTCTATTTTTAAGTCTGTAATGTTGCCTCTATTCTCATGCACTTCACAATGCCCTTTCTGCAAAGTCAGTGGAGATCAGTCTCAGCCTTCATCTTTTCCACAAATGGGAACCTAAATATTTGCAGAGCTGGGGGTGTCTGTGGTTGTGCTAAGATCCAGGAAGTCAAGCAATTAAGTCAAATGTTTGCCTAGTGTAAATCAGCACTGAGACTTTACCCAATTTCTGATGGGAATAAGGAAATCCTTACAAGATCAGACTGCAGGTTAATATTGCCATTTTCAGCAGGGAGCTAATTCTGTGAGGGAGGTGCAAAAAACCCTTCCAAGTCTGATTTTCCTTAGAATCACAGAATAACTTAGGTTGCAAAAGGTCTTTAAGATCATTGAGTCCAACCACTAATCCAGTACTGCCAAACCCACCACTAAACCATGTCCCAGAGTGCCACATCGATGTGTCTTTTAAATATCCCCAGGGATGGTGATTTCACCACATTACTGAACAGCTTTGTCCAGTGCATGACAACCCTTTTAGTGAAGAAATTTTTCCTAATGTTGAATCTAAACCTTCCCTAGTGCAACTTGAGGCCATTTCCTTCTGGCCAGTATGCCCATAGCTCCTTTCAGTCCGAGGAATCTGAATACCATGAGGCTACCCATGATGTTGCCCTCCCCAACATCAGTGATTTCTGTCTGGAGTGTCACCTGGAGGTAATAGAGTGTAGTCACACTAGTGAAGGGGGCTGTAGGGACCCCTCTGCCCTGGCCTGGCATGCACAGCATGAAAAGCAGCTGCCTGGCATCTCAGGGAAGCTCTGAGATATGGTAGAAGAGCACCCCACTCCAGAAAAGCTGAAGATGGATTGCAGGAAGATCAGCTCTGTGACTGCTGAGAAGGACTCCTAGCACACCTCTGCTCCCCACAGCTCATCTTTGATCCCTCACAACCCCATCCCAAACACAAAAGCACAGGGTTGGGGCAATCAGTGCAGCTAATTGCACACACACAGAGAGCTCAGTGCTCCAGGACATTCCCACATGTCCCCCACCAGCAGCCAGTTGGGGACTTTGATGTCAGCAAGGTTGACATGAACCAGTTCATTCCAAACCCTCTCGGCAGTGGCCAGCAGGCTACCATGAAACAGCCCCATCTCTGAGACAGACAACCACCTCAGCTATAATTAAAGATAATTATTCAAAAGCACCCTGTTCATGTAGCAGTGCTCAGAAGCTCCCTACATGAGCATGTAGGCAGCAGGGCTGTTTTTCTTCATAAAAACTTATGAGGAACACTGCGCAGATTAACAGCTTTAATGACAAAAATTACCGCTTACAACACTGACTTCAAATCAAAGAACAATATCTGCAGACAGATATTTTCATGGTTTTCATAACAATTCATTATAGGTGGCACCAAGGGATTATATTTTTATTTCCCTTGTGTCATTTCTCTCAGACTCAGGTTCATTTCTCTTAATGAGGCAGCAGAAGATAAAGGGCAGTGAAGGCTCCTCCAATGCCTCTGCAGAATGTGAGGAGTTTAGGGGCAAAGTGATAACCAATCCTCTAAAGGAAGAGGGAGGGCTTGGGGGGGGGGGGGGGGAGAGGGAGAATTATGGGGTGGGATGCTCTCTGCCATAATGAACTAAAATTAAGACATAAATTCTCCTACCTTTGTTCCGACCAGATCTAACAAAAGGGATTCAACTATTTAATGAAGGATGGATCAGTAGCAAAATTATTAGCTAATTAATTGTAGAGGGGAGGGAAAGAAAGAGGAAAAGAAAAAAAATTCTTTGACTGAAAGGACGGGACTGAAAGTTCTTCATGTAGGCTCTCAGAATAGGAAGGAAGACCTTGAATTCTGGAAGCCTTTACTCAGGCAGCAAGACCCCTCTTCACACACACTTTGGGATGGCAAGGCAAAGGTCGAAGCAGTAAAGACCAAGAATTAACCAGACCTCAAAATGAGGTCCAGGATTCCCCTGGTAGTACCAGGCTTGTTAGGAATGAGGTTCCCAGTGAAACTGGATGGAAACTCTCCTGTGAATTACTTTTCTGTTGGAAAATTATGTGGAGACAGCACAAAAGTGTTCCTGGGAGTGTGGACTCCTGGCACAGGCACAGGAGACCAGGCAGCTGTTTTGTTTCTAAAATGAAAACCATCAACCCAAATGCTTCAAAGTCTTCTGAGAACTAAACAAACTGAGAACTGGCATTTCCAATCCATGGAAAGCCTTCTCATTCCTGAGTTTTGTTCCAGCATTTGTTTCAACAATTTTGGTTTCCTGTGAGTGGGGCAATCTGTGTTTCAGCAAGTTCTGCCCATCAGTTAGGGCCACAGGGCTCCCAACAGTTGTGGCTAAAAGGGAAAAAAAATTTAAAAATTAAAAGAGAATTTAGGGTTTCCTCTATTTTCAGGATTCCATTGGCAGAAAAGATCCTATTTGAACTACCTCCTTTGTATGCAAAGGGGAACAAAACAGAAATTGGGGCTATCAGAAAAACTCCAGTAAAGGGAATTACTTTCTTTGGGTTAATCCTAATTCAGATCCTTCTTCAGTCTGCTTTAAGTAGTGCTTTCCTGAAAACCAGAATTTTAAGTGCTGCTAGTGTTGGGCAAGAGCCTGGGAGCCTGAATGGGTAAATAATCTGACAAGGCATAGAGACAGGAGACAAAGGGGCTAGACAGGGAAAGGAGAAACCAAGGATAAATGAGATACAGTCAGTGGCATTCGTGTATGTTTGGTTCTGGGGAAGGCAATCTTGAGAAAGAGGAAACATGTATTTTTATCACAACCCCTCTCCCTCTACTTATCCTTGGCTCCCAACTTTTCACCCTCTAAATGCAAAGGGAATAGCCATCCTTTTGAGATGGGTTAGGCTAGACTGAAACAGAGCCTCACTTCATGAAGTAATTATCTTAGAAGTATTTAGCCCACACTCTTTCTGCCTCCTTCAGATTATGAGGAATCCTTCCTGCCTTGGCAAGGGCCTGAGTCACAAAAAAAGGTGTTTCGCTCCTGCTTTCCTCCTCTGCACCAGCAAGAGGGCACAGGCTCAGGAATGGAAAAACACAGGGCTAAAGACTCCCAAGGTCCCCTCCTGCCCTGTCACCACTGAGCTCCAAGAATCTACAAAGCTGACCCTCCAAAAAAAGTTGTGAAATTAATATATATATGTATTATCTCTATATATCTCAAGTGGGTAATTATTTGCCTTCTGCTTCCCATATTTTTCAGACTTTTCACCTGAAATCAACAGGGCTTGAATCATGTCTCTGGTTTAATGAAGGCTGAGCTTCTTGTGGACTCACATGACAGCAGGAGGTGCTGCTCACTGAAAAGCCCAGGATGGTGGGAGACTTTGATAATATCACGAGAGTTGGTAACATGGGCAGAGGACTTTGAATAAAGCTGTCTGACCTCCTTGGCCCAAATGCTTTTACAGCCAAGCAAAACAATTTCTCTGGACTCTAATGAATAGACTACTGTCATTGTTCATCATAATAATGCCCCGATCCTGGCAAGATTACCTAGATGCTACCATAATCCTGCTAATAAGTGATGATTATAAAACACACACTTGAGGAAAAGGAAAGGTAGAATTTGGATCTTTTGCCCCAGTCTCTTCCCAAAGGAAAGCAGGATAATAAATGACTTCTGACTGTGATATATGACAAAGAGCCCTTACCACATCAGAGTCTGCTACAGCAAAATCCAGCCAGCTCACTCAGTTTTGTCCATAAAAATACTGCTCTATTCAGTGTGAGAGGCCTGATAAATGGGGGGGGGGGGGGGGGCATACCGAAGACATGTAGTGAGGTTTTTTTTTTTGTTTTTTTTTTGTTTGTTTGTTTTTGTTTTTTTTTTGTTTTTTTTTCATTCTGGGAGAAACAGCTGGAGACAGGGGAAAAAAAAATGTGTTTTTCTGAAACTAGCTTTTTTTCCAAGCAGCAAAACTTCCTCATAGTACTATGGAAATATATGCTTCTCTTATTATGTGTGACTTCCTATCTGTTTTCAGCTAGTGACTTCTGTTTTCAGGCAGAGGCCAGCACCAAATATTTTACCCACTTGCAAAACTGTTGCATAAGAGTTGCACACAGACTAGAAAAATAACTAAATAAATAAATGAAGTGGGCTAATTCCAACAATTTTGTTCTTAGAACAGAGCATGTGTAATGCTCCTGCTGTTCCACTTCAGCTAACCTGGTGTCTCTTGACTGTGGAAAGTTCCAGAGGCTCTTTATCTCAGGGCAGAGTTCCTGTTGAAAATGTGAACACTGGAGTTTTTGCTTCAGAATTTGGTCCATCACAGCTGATGGGGGATGCACACAGCAGAGTTCTCCATGCTTGCTCTACTTCTTGTTCAAGTGTAACTACTGCTTCCAATGTTAGCATAAAGGGACTCCTTCATTCAGAAGCAGTGACAAGCAGGTAAAATTCTTGCTGTCTTCTGTGGTTTTAAAAGCTACAGATCTTGAGCTAGTTTAAAAGCTAGATATCTCGATATATGCAATAAATAAAGGAGAGTTAAGGTCGTCCAAGTGGAAGACCTCCACAGGTACAGCATAAAGAGATCTGTGCAAATGCCATCTTAGATACTCACACAAGAAATGTGGTTTTGTTATTCATTCCTGCTAACAACACATGTCACCCCAGTTGCACACCAGAAGTAGCTGGTGTGCAAGCCTGCGTGAATTTAGAAAGCTCAATATATAGTTTGAAAAATCATCTTGCTTTCACAATAAACTTATCAGCAACTCAGCTACCACCCAATCTAAAAAAGCCTTCGTTTTAAGAGGAGAGCCTTTCTCTTCCCACTGGATTAGGTTTCAGTGGGAGCTAGGCCAGGAAATTGCTTTTATTTATATTCTCCACCCCTGGCAAAGTCAATAGCCTCATTAATCCACTGATGGGCGAGCACCACGATGGAAACTAGAGATGCAGAGGGGAAGAGTGCCAGAAGGACTGCTGCTTTTCTTCTCTCCCAAGCCTTCACCTTGTCCCCACCCCAACTTCACTTTCAGACCCCTCCTGCCAGCATGCAGAGCTTTTGACACCATCTCCTCCTTTCCACCTGGATGTCCACCCTTCTTGGAGATAGAAGGAAAAATATACCACTAAATTTCATGGACACATCACATTTGCTAGGATGAACTGGAAAAGGTGAAAACTATCACATTGCCTCTGGAATCAGGACCAGATAAACCTTCACTTTTTTAAATATGCAATAAAACTGCAATGCAACCTGTAGAAAATTAATAATGGGACTGACTGACAGGGAACACTGTCTGCCTTTTAGAGCACAGCTTAAATTCTTGCTGAACCCCTGTTGGAGGGGCTGTTACCCTCTCCCTTCCTTTCAACACATCTTTTTATGTTAAAAGTATTTTTAACCATGGGCTTTGACACTGTGACTGGTTGTGCTGTGACTTTTAGTTTCCATCTAATCTGTCTTGCAGTGGAAGGACCATTAACCAATCAAACAATGTTCTATACCAATAACATTATCACTTAAAGGGAGCACGGCAAGAATTTCTGCTAACTAGTGGGCAGTAAATTTACTCTTCTAATAGGTTCATCTTTTATTAGGTATTTATTTCAGGAGGTTAAACCATAATTAGATTGCATTAGGAAGCTGAAAAAGAAAGGAATGGAGATTCCAGCCTGAGAATTTGTTTTATTTGCTCCTCGGATGTCCAAAGAAATTCTCAGCACAATCTGTATTCCTCCAGATAGGGGGTTGCACAACTAAACAGCTTCAATATTTCTGCCAGGAGTTTGCATTTGTCTTTCCTGTACAAAAGTTATTGCTAGGCTGTAATCCTTCCCTGAAATACAGTGTGTGGAGCCAAGGCTGAACCCAATTTACTGTGGCAGATGAATATAGCCAAGGTGGTGGTCTGAATGTTTGGCCTAAAGGCACAATCCAATTTTCAACTGTTTCAAAGCTATTATGTCAAAGGCTGTTTGCATAAACATAACAATGGGAGCGAGCCCCGGCAGCGGCGGCAGCAGAGGGGACGCTGCCCTCTCGTGTCTCCTGCCTGCATGTGCCTGGAGCTTGCTGCGCGCTCCTGGTGCGAAAAGTCGGGATTTTGGGAGAAGAGCGGGTGTGTGCGGGCACTGCTCCACACACAGCCCATCCTTCGGGGCCCTGCAGAGCGACCCAGACAAATCGGAGTGTTGGGCGATCACAGCTCAATGAAGTTGAACAAGGGCTGGGTTCTGCACCTGGACGGAGCATCCCTGGGTGTACGGACAGAGCGGGGATTGAGGCTGGAGAGCAGCCCTGCGGGAAGGGACCTGGAGCTCCTGGGTCGGTGGGAAGTGGAACTTGAGTCAGCAGTGCCCTGACAGCCGGGAGGGACATCCCTGTCCTGGGGGCAGCATCGCCAGCCGGGCCAGGGGGGATTGTCCCGCTGCCTCTGGGCTGGGGCAGCCTCACCTCGAGTGCCGGGGCAGTTTTGGGCAGTGCGGTGTAAGAACTGTCAGAGAGCGCCCAAAGGAGGCTGTGCAGATGGAGAAGAAGCTGTGTTGGAGTGGCTGAGAGCACTTGGTCGGGTCAGCCTGGAGGAGACTAAGGGAGAGCTTCACCAGGGGCTGCAGGCTCCTCAGGACGGGCAGTGGAGGGACAGCTCGGAGCTGGCTCTGTGTGACAGTGACAGCACCCAGGGAACGGCTGGAGCTGTGCCAGGGAGGTTTAGGTGGGGTATCAGGGAAAGGATCTTCCCCCAGAGGGTGCTGGGCACTGCCCAGGCTCACCAGGGAATGGGCACAGCCCCGAGGCTGCCAGGGCTCCAGGGACATTGGGAGAATGCTGTCACACACAGGGTAGGATTGTTGGGGTGTCTGTGCAGGCCAGGAACTGGACTGGATGATTGCTGTGTGTCCCTTGCCACTCAGGATAAATGTTTCATCCCTGTGTCCATGCCTGCAGGTGGTGGCTGAGTGCCTGTGCACAAGTGGGTGCTTGTCTGTCTGTGTGGAAGTGCTCACAGTCACACACACTCACTTCAGCTGCAGGCACATACACAAACACACATAGACAAGTTTTTCACATGCACACGTGTCTGTACTGCCAAGATTCTCTTTTAAGAAAAAGGGAAAAAAAAAAAAAAAAAGTAGATTCTGCCAATGGTGGAAACAGAGAATGTTAATGACTTTTTAAACTTTTCTCAAGCTTGAGAAACAGATGTGATTATTCAATTCATCACAAAAAAAAATGTCTTACAGCAGCATGCATGTGATGAGCTGACTGATGATGTGGGAACCTATGAGAAAGCTGTTTCCCTTATTAGAACTGGAGGGTTTTCAAGTCAATGTTCCATTTCTCTTTCCCGTTACGTACACACATAGATGCTTTATTAAATATTAGAAGTATAGGCTAAACCTTTAAATCCATTTCATTTGAGTGATGATAAAGAAAATAGCAGACCCAAAGATTCTGTAACCTGGACTGGAACTTTGCCCAAACATACTGGACTTAGGCCAAACATACAGACTGGACCCAGTCCTGATGCTCATCTCTAAATTTGAAAGATGGGAAGAGGATACACTTATCAGTTTTTTGGAGGGTAGCTGGAGCAGGAAAATCTTTAAATGACAGAAGCTGCCAAAAATAAACATCCGCTGCTTTAAAAAATCCTCCTTATATAGAACTATAAATGCACAGGGCTTATTAAGACATCTGGCAAATTATTTTTTCTGATGGAGACAATTCTCAAGGCTTCAAGCACAGAACAATAGAAGTTTCACAGAGAAACAGATTTGCAGAGTCAACATTGCACATTTGTGGGAGTCTGAGTTCACTGGGATCCAGCAGTTACAATGGGGCTGAAGCCAACAGCAAGGGGCACAACCCCACAGCCACCCAAGGTCAGAGTCTTTCACATCCAATATCTGATTTTCAGGCAAACTGGTGTTGGACAACACTGATTAATATGATAATGTGAAACTGGATGTGTGTGACAGATACTAATAGCTGGGCTCCAAAATTAAAATTATTTCTAAACTCAGATGTCTAGAATCTCAGACCAAGAAACAAGATTTTCTTTTTCCAAATTTCCATCGTTCCAAATTTCCATCTTCGCACTGGCTCCTGTTAGAAGCACACATTAGCTATAGCTGTGACTGGACATTTCAATCACCTTTCTACAACGTGGCCTAAAATTCTACCTTAATTTTGGCAAATTAACAAAATGTGTGTCATAGAAGCAAACTCTTTACCATCAAAATATCAGCAATCTGAATGAAGAAAACCTGCAACTCATCATTATGATATCTATTTTAAACAATACATTGATGACACAAATTAAAAAAAAAGACAAGCAAACAAAACACTCCATAACACCAAAGTATTTATCCATTAAAAAGAATAAAAGAAAATGCAGAGGGTGAAGGGCCCACCAGGGTTAGAGTGGGTGTTCAAACTGGGGATGTGAGCAGCTAACAGACAGCAGCCCTTGCTCTAGGAAGCCAGTGGCCTCAAAACGATGAAGCAGATCAAAGCAAAGCAACAAAAAGACAAGTATGCATTAAGGCAGAAATGTGAAAATTGTTTTTCTTCTCTGTAAGTTACAGCACATGATAAATTTCATCATGTATTTCTTTCCAGAACCAAGGCAGGATTTGTAAAACCTGGCTTATGCTTAAGAGGCTCCCAGGCTTCCTGGGATCAACAGAATGCCACTACAGTACAGCAAGGTGTCCCCAGGGTTTTCCTTGCCTGTGAAATGGGACAGCAGAAACTGAGATAATTACATTTTTCATAGGACATCATGATGATTAATTAGTTACGGAAGGAGCAGAGCATACAGGAATTAAGCAGCAGATATTTTTATGTGATTGAAAAATATTTTCATATCTCTGTAAACTCTGCCTGATATTCAGAAAGGAAAGCAGAGACTTTTTTGAGCCATGCCCTGAATAGTCTCCCCAAAGAGAGCATCTGCCTGCCCCCACAATCCCTTCTACACACATGGAAACCCATCAACAACAGCTCCTGTGATTCATGTACATGAAACTACGCATGAACTCTGCCTTCTGGGAGGTCAGGCTGATAAGAATCACAGGACAGGCACTGAAAAGGCAAACTTGACACTGCTTTTGCCCAACTCAGTAGCAAAATCAAGTTTCCCAACTCCCAGCCTGATGCTTCACCCACAAAAGCCTCTGCCTTCCAGAGAAGGGCTGTAGGAGCAGATGGAATTGGGATGCACTGAAGCAGCAGTGGGAACGGCTGAGAGACAGCTGAGAAAGGGTTTAATGAAGACCAGCTTTGTTGGATCTTTTTCTGCATCTTGTTGTTTTAAATGTATTCCTGTTTACATTGTTTCAGTTGCTGCTACGTCCTTGGCTTTCCTGGGACCACTGTTAGATCCTCTTGCAGAGATCAGGATGTTTGGAATTGCAGTTGTGCTGCCATGACTCAGATGTTAGAAACCACTTCGGCATAAACAAAGCCTACAGCCTTTGGAGTCACTCCCCCAAAAAGGGCTGTGACAGCCCCAGAAAGATACTCAAAGGCAGGTCTCAGCTCCACCCCAATGTTCTGGGTGCACCAGCTCCAAAAAGGCACATGCACATCCTCAGAGGCATTCTCAGAAGAGTTTTTTTGAAGGCAGAAGTTTCAGTGCTTTGCTGAGTAAGAAGGGCTCATGCGTAAGTTTTTCATTGAATTGCAGATTGATTAAATGCAAAGAAACAAGAAATAACTCACTGCAGGAGGGAAAGTACACAGCTGTATGCTGTAAGGCTGGCCTGTTGTATTAGACACTCATCAGTGAGACCCTACAGACAGGCTCCTGCTCTCAGACGTGTTCCTTGGATGGTAGCTCAGATGTGAGGGACAACTCCAGCAAAAGCAGAACTGGAAGGATGTGGGTAAAGCCACAGAGCCAAGACTGGTTCTGTGTCATCAACAGTTCTGCTACAATTTGCTTCACACTGTCAAGTCAATTCACTCTACATTTTTAACACTCTCCTGGATATAAGTACCAAATTCCTAGCTTTCTGAAGCACAACTATGTATAGACTGGAGGAAGCAAGACTATCCTTGAGCTCCTTTATCTGTATGGGCTCTGCTCCAGTCATACTCATGCTCCCACACCTTAATTTTCAAGAGCATGAGTCAAGCAGGAGTTAAGACAAAAATAAACAGTCCTGTCCTAGACAAGAGTGGAAGAAGCCCCCCAAAACCAACTGGCAGCACCAGAAGGTCAGTTTAACAGTGACCAGAAACTCTGGACTGGAGAAAAGGTGAAATTAGTGGAAACTCAAGGATCCTGTAACCACATTACATAAGCCACTGTAAAATGAGGATAATATCTCCCAAAAATGTGCAGACACCTATGCAAAGAGGTGCAGCATCTATGTGAAGCCAGCAAGTCCTCACTATATCTCATGGCATGGCAAAGCTCCCCTAACATTCATGAAACGCTGGAAGAGCCTCAGAGGAAAGATGATATTGGACAGCAAAGCAGCATTGTTCATCAGTGTTAGAATTAAGGCAGTGTGCTGACAGCAAAGTAGATGGAATGAAAAATGTCAAAGGCTCAAAAAAAATGCAAACTGCAAGATGCATAAAGGGAGCAGCTGCTTTCCCCCTTCCCCCTTCTTCCCATCACGCTCAGATGTAATAACTTTCCCTAGTTCCGTGGCTCTCACATAGCTAATGCTGTGTTCAGTTGCTGGAGTCTTTACAGATGCAATGCATTAGCAAAGCCTGCCAGTCGGCATCCTGTTTTTCCAATCACTCTTCTGAAACTCCTCCACTTTTCTCAGAGGTTTTATCAGAAAGATGTTCCTCTGAAACATTTCAATGAGGGGATCTGACAGCTCTTCAAACACCAGCTGAAATTAATTTGTTTTCCACTGCTTCCTGTTTTTACAAGTTCATTAGTGTTTCACCAAGATAGACTCAAGATTAGGGACTTTCACCAGCCGTGCTGAATCCCTGACATATAAAGCCATGGGAGACTGCCTGAACCTCCACATTGCATACATAAAACAGAAATGTATGGCCTGTGTGCAGAGGTGAGCATACAGCAAGGCACACAGCAAAGACATGAATGTGAGCTCTGGGCAGTCAGAAATCCCCTGGACTGTCCGAGATACCGAGGAGTGTGCACGGCCGTGATGGGCGAACACATCCACACACACCCCTAGGAAAAGCAAAGGCCCCATTGTGGGCAGCCTGACACTGAGCCTTTCTCTTCTAGTGGAATTTCTGAGGCCAACAAAGTAAATAAGTGCCTGAAGTATCTCAGCTGTGGTCCATAGGTCAGGGCTGCTCTCAGGACAAGCAGGAGGCAGAGCTTGTACAGATACATTCCTGAGGACTCACAGGGGCTGAGTGTTGCAGCTCCATGAAGAAGGCACTGTGTGTGCTCAAGCAGCCAGGCTTTTAGCATTATCTGTCTGGCACATTAATATGCTAATTGTAAGAGAAGAAATGTGGAACTAATTCCATGTATCATTCATGTAAAAGCATATAGGTAGCAGTAAGGTAGGTTTGTATCAAAACAGACATAATCACATTATTTTTGATGTATTCTAGAACAGGAGTACAGAGTATGTTCTCCTATTTAAATAGGTTAACGGCTGTTTAGTTACAACAGTGGCAAGAAAATTGAAATATATTTCTAATTTACACACAGAAGCTGCTTTCTCCTGTATACCTGAAATGCAGACAGACAGCTTCTTCTTATAAATTTCAGTTGTGAAGAAAAGACTAAGGAGCAAGAGAAACAGTTTTCAGATTAGTAAATCTGTTTATTCCAAAGTCATAAAACACCATTTTGTTGCTAATAATGATGATTTAACAGTTGGCTCTTAAACTGTCTGCCTTCTGTTTGGTTTTTATTACTACTTTCTCAAAATCTCCCATAATTGATCAATTCAGAAATTACGAGAAAAGGAAAAAAAAAGGTGAAGGGAAGCATGTCTGCTTTGGTCTAATGATTTTAAACAAGCCTGATGTGTCAGCCAACAGAAAGTGCTGTTGATATAATCATGAAAGGTACTGGGTACCTTACTGTACTCCTACATTAAATCTGTATGATCCAGGAGCTGGAGTTTTCTGCTTGACTGCTAAGAAAATGTCAAATAACATCATATTTTTTTAAGTGAGTTCTGAGGCTGGTGGTGATTTACAGCCAAACGTCTATGATAGAATCAAAAAGCCTTTCTTGTTTGTTTGCTTTTGTTGTAGGTCAACTTCTATGATTTCAGAGCTTCATCACATGAATAAGACCAGCCTCACTTTAAAAATGGTTCCCTGGGTGACCAAAATATCAAATTCTTTTAAAATTGTCCTGAGCCCTTAACAGCACAGAACCATTATTAACTTCTTGCCAGAGACTATAAAAGACAATATTATTGCTTGGTTACACACTGTATTTGTTGTTTTGTCTTCTGTTTATAAGGGAAGTAAACCAACTGCTGTATATCTTTCCACTTTGGAACTATTTACCATTTCATGCTATTATTAAAATTACTATTTCTTTGTAATGACTAATGAATACTCTTTTATTATGTAGCTCAAGATTACTACAGTATTTGGTGTCTCTTTGTGTTCCCTCTAAGGTCTTTTGACCTGCCAAACAGAGCTGAAAACGTCATCAGGTGTTTTCATGCTATTTTCATTACTGCTCTCCCCCTGGCTGAACCAGCACTGCTGCAAGAGTATTTTATTTGATGTGTTTCACCTTCACCTTTCAAGGTTTTGCTGAGACCACCACAAAAGGACACTGGAGGGAAAATATTAAGTAAACCAGCAGAGGTTTCCTAGGCTGTGGGAAGAAGGCTTACAGTTAGCTCAAGCGAAGGGGAAAGGTGGAGATCAGCACCAAGCTTTATCATAAAAGATAAGAACCACCATCATCATGTGTCAGTAGGAAAGCTTTTTCATCTGGCGTCACTGAAATTTTTACCCTGACAGCACAGTCACATAGCAAAGAAACAAAGAGGTCTTTGGCACCCCACAGGCTCTACAAGAATATTGGTGTTTTTGTTGGTCATCTGTGCTGTAAAATACCTGCAAATGTCTGCAAAGGAAATAACAAACATGACCCTCCTACCTGTTAGCTTTGTTCAGCTCCAGCCAAAATACTTTATTATTCATGACCTACATAATACAAGTAGCACGTTAGAATCTCTACAGGCAGGTGGAGAAAAAAGTAATACCAGAGGAAGCTAAGTTTACCTCTTCCCGGCTTTTTAGGAAGGTCTTTACAGAAATAGTGGGTTCCCCATTAACACAAAGGATAGCATGTGCTGCCTTTTGCAGAATCTACCAGCATGGGTACTAAGAGAAAAAATAGCCTTCAGTGCTGAAGTGGGAGATCAAAAGGTGTTCTCAAGTCAGGTTGTTGAGACAAAACCCTACCTGGCAGTTTCATCAGTTCATTAGCTGTTGTAAATGAGCAATGTATCATATTTACTTGGATATAATCTTTTTCGGTCTTTCAGGCTCTTAGAAAATAAGTGTCACCTTGGGGCTGGTATCCTTGAATCTGAATAAAACTAAGAGAAACATGGGGGAAGGGGAGGGAGAAGGATAAAACTAGAGATGAGAGCAAAGTTAGCATGTTTGGAAATGATTTCTACTGTTTCCCTTTGGAAATCCCCAGATATTTAATGTGGAGTCTTATGAGTCTATAAATTACCTTTTGGAAGGAATGGGTTTTAATGATGTTCTTGACAGAGGGGAAACACAGGGGCACAGGAGAAGCCGCCTGAGACCAAATCACAGTGTGGCTTCAAAGAAAAAAGCCAAGAGCTGAGAGTAGGAAAATTCATCAGGCAACTTGGCTGAGGCAGCGGAGGGCAGTGGAAAGAGACGAGAGAATGGAGACAAACTCCAGTAGATCTTCCTTCCTCCTTGTTTTTCTGCTGCTACTGACCTCTCCATCTCCTTTCCCTCCAAGCAGCCAAGGCAAGGTGAGACCGTCTGGCATCTGCAGCCCAATTTCCTTCCCCATCCCTCTCAACACCATCTGGGAATCCACACTCCTAATGGAATTTCCAGATGTTCATGCCATTCTGGTGTTTGTGTCATTCTGGATCTGCTCCTTCAGTTCTGATGTTTTGTGTCAGCTCTGGCATTGGACATGCATCAAAACTTCACACTCTACAGCAGAAAGCACCAGAATCTCAGCTAGAGGAAGCCTGATGCAGGCACAGATGATGAGCCTTCATTACTGGTGTTCACACCAGCAGAACTATTTTGCAGTCGTGGATGTGCTGAAGCATCTAAGGGGTCTAACACCCCATTTTACACACAGCCTTTATTTAATGCTGGTCAGCTTTCAGTGCACATGCCTCAGTTATCACTACTGGGATGTGCATTGCCAGGAAGAGTTTCCCAACAAGTAGAGATAAATCTATATGTAAAATACCAGAAGGAATAGCTTTACCACTTTGTTGGAGAAAATTCCATCTAATAGGTCATTTGCACCTACAACTTCCATTCTGTAATAGCAGTTATTCCACAACATGATATTGTAGGGATCCTTCCCAACTTTGCACCTGCACTGCTTAAGACAGAGCTTCTTCAAGACAAATCATACCCCTGACATGTCTTTAATTAACATTTACTGCATTTAAATGATTACAGATTTTTTTCAGATTTATGAATATTTCCTTCAAGTGTCCTTCAGGTGGATACTCAAGATATTGCTTTGACAACAGGTTTGCAGTAGATGCTGTCCACAAGGCAGGGTTTTTAGAAGCCTGGGAACAGCACAATATCTCACTATCTACTAAAAGAGAGTGTATCAACCTTATTCTGGCCTTCTGAAAGAGGAAAAATTACAGTATGGTTGGTTCTCTGCAGCTGCTCTGAAAAGTCTCAATGTTGCTCTAGTAAAGACCTGACCATCTAGCAAAGGAGCAATAAATAAATGAGAATTAAAATCTAAAACACAGTAGCCATTTCACGAACTCCTGAGCCACAGGTGTCATTTCTATAGTTTTAATTAATCTCCTTGAAAATCGGATCAAGCCAAACTGCACAAAGGCACTTTAGTACAGAGGAATATCTGCTGTGGGATTTAACACAGAACAGTTACAGTGCCTAAAACATAGCCCCAAACTTATTCTGTACTAACTTCCTGCTCAGATAAGCCCCAAGAGTTGAACTTTTTGCTCCTTATTTCCCCTGTGAAGCTGTGCAAAACCCAGAGTGGTGGGAGCATGTGCCTTGGAGAACAGGGGTCAGAACTAGAGAATCAATTCCATTGTTTTCTCACTTATATGACAAAAAAGTTCCCTTCAATTCCCAGGCAAGAAGGAAAGTAACTTGGCAAACAGGCTTCTCTTGAGTTGTTTTACTGGAAAGATTTATATTTTGCTCACCACAAATATACAGAGCAGACGTATAGCACACTGCGTACATGCCTGTGCTCCTTGTAGCAGAAGGTTTTGGCAGTCTTTTCTAGTGTGAAGCTTAGAAAAACTCACACTGCTGAGGGCAACCTGGCCATTGTAAAAGCCAAACCCAGCTTTTAACTAGATATATTAGAGATTTAGGCAGTTGTGATTTTAGGCCAGAAGGTACTACCGATCCCCCAATCTAATCTCCTGAGCAACACGGGCCATAGGGCTTCTCTAAATTAAATTCCTCACTGAGTCCAATAGCTACAGATGAATTCAACTATCTTTCAGAAAGCCATCCAATTGCAGTAGAAAAGTTTCCAGTAATGGAGAACATACCACATCACAGAATACCATCTGTCCAGGATTTCTTGGACAGCCTCACTGCATGTGTGGTGTTTGCACCCCATACAGCAATCCAGACACTTCCAGAAGGCTCCAAGCCTGCTGATCTCACGCAGAAGTTACTGCAGCCCGTGGCCCCTCAGAAGTCAATCTGCCTTTAGGTAAGAGTTTCTACCTACCTAGAATCCCTAGACAAATGCAGGCAACCCCCGCCCAGATCGAAAGGAATTAGGGGAAATTTCCTCTCTGTGCTCTGTAGAGGACTCTCAGAAGAACACAGGTACAGAGTACCCAAATCATAGACCCTAGTGCTTCTAAAAGAAAATTATCCTACCTGTTAAAAGCATCTTAGAGATAGATACCTTGAGGAAAGGCAAGTAAATTCAGAAGGAGAAACAAAACCCTTGCCATGGTAAACAAGTTCCAACAAAGCCCCTGACCCCTTTTCTTCATTTCTTTTTTAAGCTGTTTTTTTCACAGAGACTCTTACCTGCATAGGGCAGGTAAAGCCCTGCAGCTGCCCTCCCCCTCTTCTCAGCTGTGAGCAGACTTTCTCCCCAGAGGAACAGTGTTAACCTTTTCTCTACTGACCAACTGTGCTAATTTATTCTTTGGGGTCTGGGGCACATAGAAAGAGCCATAAAGATTTGCAAGAAATCAGTTAAAAGCAGAAATAAAATCACTGCTTCTTGAGACTATAGCAATATTGCTGGTTGCAATTGCTGATGGCAATAAATTTTGCAAATTAAGGTGCATTTGTCTGTATTGTGGGTTACTGAAAGAAGGGAATTTCAACTGCATAATGATTTAATTTGTTCTGCACTTCATCATGCCAAATTTTAGTGCCTCTCCTGAGACTTCACGTTTTGTCTCGAAAGCAAAGACCTAATTATTGTTGAGCTTTACCTGTTTCATACAGTTCCTCAAAAGTTTGACAGCACAACAATAACCAGGCTTTTCAAAATGACTGGCGATCACAAGGACTTTAATTCTGAGAGCTCAAATCATTTGGTGAGTTTTCAAGCAGGGTCTAGCACCCACTTTCTGAAATGTAGGCATTTTTCAAGTATTTCCACCTGGTCAAGGAAGTCACTTCAGGGGTCTCTCCCTGAGTGTCTGTCCTAAAGGTATTAAAGGAGGGGTGGTTCCAATGCTGCTGCTGTCGGCATAAAGATGCCTTCTGTGGAACTGGTTCTGAGCTCTCAGTGAGGGCAGAGTGACAGCAGTCAGCTTTTGAAGAGGGACCACACAGTCCCTTTTTCCCCTTCAAATCCTGGCTGGACCAACCCCAGAGAACCCTTCTCATTTGTTAATTCTGGATTTTTAGAGCACTCTTGATGGTTACCAGGATGCAAGTGTTTTAGCTGGTGCAAAGAAGTAGCATAGCTGATTTAACTCATACAAATATAAATGCAGAGCCCTATCATATACAATGACTAAGCTTTGGCCTAATGCACTCAGAAAAGTCTTCTAAAAGCATTGCTAAGTAAAAGTTATATTATATACTTTAGATTGAATATTGGGGATATGGACAGGAGAGCACGTATTTTTGTATTTTTTTTCTCTCCTTTTATCCTGTGTTTAGAAACAGAATTTTACAGGCCAACCAGCCAGCTGGTGCAACATCCATTATTTACTCCTGTTGGACTGGGAATCTCAGCAAGACCCAGCACCAGTGGCCTGACATTGGCAGCATAGAGTGGAGGCAAGAAAGATGCTCCCCAATGTCCCCAGCAGACTGTTCCTGCTGTCTCAGACAGATGAAGAGCACTGCACGTAGCTCTTGTTTGGAAAGTAAGAAAAAAAGAAAGTCTATTTATTTATTTATCCAGCAGCATCTTGGAAGATTCAATCCCTGCTAGGTGGGCCTGATTTTGCATTGCTGCCCTATAAGACACAGTTTCTTACACCCATGCTTCACTATTTTTGTAGCAATTAAAATGTTATTTTATATAATAGGATCATAGAATCATTTAGGTTGGAAAAGATCATCAAGTCCAGCTGTAAAAAAATGAAGCAACACAATATTCAACGTCAAATTCCTCCACAGTTATACAAGCTTTTCCAGTTTTAGCTAAGAATTCATCTCCACCCCTCCTTAAATATTTGCCATGTGCCTCTTAACTTTTAGGACTCAGGGATTTTTGCCATTAATTTTCCTGAGCTCAGTTCTATATACAAGTTCCATTATAACAGCACAGACTGCACAGACTTCAGGTGTGAGATAAATGAAGCAAAATAAAAGTAGGGGATGGTATAAAAAAAAAATAAGTTTCTTGTGCACAGAACACTGTTTCTTGTTTTCTGGGTTGGTTTTCTTTTTTTAAAAGAGAGAGACTTCTGGGCAGGGAGAAGCTGAGTCCATCTGGTGCCATAGCAGAGGTGTGAACTCTCATTTACATATTCCTGATAGAGGAAGAGAGAGGTGAGCACACAATACCCTCCATGCCTGTAGAAACCATAGACTTCTGTTTTAACCTTGCCATGGGTGGGCCTGGCCCTGCAGCTGGACAGAAATCACAGTGCAGGAACTGCATCCTACAGGGCAATTTGTGTGAGCTGCCAGAGAGCATTGCTAGCACCAGGAATCCAAGGACCCACACATGCTGCCCAAGTTCTTCCTCTGACTCCTTGTTCCAAGCTCACCCCATCCATACAAGGTCCAAACTATTGCTGGTTAAAACCACACTTAGGTGTTTTCATTTCTGAGATGCAGAGGTTTTATTTAGCAGCAGAATTAGCCTGAGAAGAGAGGGAAATTCAGCTTCTAGTCAAAACCCTTTCATTCACTCACCTAGGTAAGTCCTAAGGGATCCTCAAAAGTTAACAACCAAAATTCCACTCTCCATAGACTAAATTCATATGTAGTTGCTTGCACTTCTGAAAAATTGGTTGGGTTCGTGATACCAAAAATATCTAAAACATGCTGCTTTGGGAAGATGACTGTAAGAAGCAGAAAGCAGAAACCACAGGCATATCCTTCCAATGTATAGCACATTAACAAACATATACATCCAATGAGTAAAGATTCTCTTTTTTTTTCCTACCCTCGATATTTTGCCTCCCAACCCCCACCTCACACAGGTTTTCTTGCAGAATGTGTCATTTGTGACCAGCTTTGGGTATTTAAAACATTTATGGGGGAGAAAGACAGATTGATGCCTTTAGTGCAGCCTGCACTCATCAGGTCTAAAGACAGGTCAGGGAGATGACAGGAATGCTAAGCTTAAGGTGACGGGCTTGGCGCCACGCTACATTTAAGCCGAGACTGAGAGTCCAGAAATTCTGGACATCATAAAGAATCTATTATCATTGTGGTCACTTTCAGCAATGCTGGTTTCATTACCATCTGTCTTCATCCACCGATGCTTAGGGAATAAATATTAAATATGGAACTTTTCCTGGACTCAAGTCACAGAAGGCAGAAGGCGAAGCCATTCTCTAGTAATACAATCTCGGACCACCTTCAAGTAGGTGGAGGAAGATAAAGAAATCAGATAAGATCATTAGCTCTGTCGAGTTGAAAATAAGGGTTCCGTTTTCAGTTGAGCAATAATTCTCTTTTCAAGGTGGGCAATATTTAAGCAATCATCCCTAGAAAATTGGTCATTACCACTGGCTAATAACCGATTTGTTAGTTAATAGCCCAAGGTGAAACCAAGGGCACTAAATGCTCTGGCAAACCACCACTGACTGCAGTATTAACAGATTTCAAGGGCATCATTGCTATTATAAACCATGTTCATTGATTTATAACAACACTAATATGTTTTATAAAAGAGCAGTGCAGTGTTCTGTGAAAATTAATCATTTCTTGCCAACCCACAGCTGAGTGTCCACTGCTTACAGTCCTGCAGTGAACTGGATACCATCACGTTTTATTCTCTTTAGGCTGAGGAGCACAAGAAATGGACTAGAGGAAGATGGGAAAAGAAGGATTCTCTTCCAGAACTGGGCATGTATATCCATGTGGTCCTGGTGAGGAGATATGTGACTGCCCAGTCTCCTCATCCACAGATGAGGTTTTTCCCTTGGTCTTCCTGGTATCACACTCACATCCATTTCTTCCACACCACCCAAGAGCCATTCTTAGGTGGCATCTCCTTTCAAAAGCTTTCAGAGTCATCCCCCAAAAGCCAAAACAGACAAGAGGCTCAGATATACATTCATGCCACAAGTTACTGTGTTCTGCTGAACTACAAGCCCAGCACGTGAGTTCCAGGCAGCATCATATGTGATGTAATTTGACCCCACTTGACCTTAAGGAAAGAAACTAAACTGGGCTCCTTTGCTTCTGGAGCAAGCCAGGAGTGCACACAGGGATAGTACTGGAGCTCAGTTGATGGGTTATATCTGAAATGAGGTGACCTCAGCTCTGGCACACCACTGAACCCAAAGATGTGTAACTGAAGATGGCAGCTATCACAGAGCTATCAGAGCAGAGCCCAGGCATGCCTGCATAGCACACAGGTCTAGAAGGAAAAGCCTGCAGCCTTTCCTTGACCTGTGTAGCAATTCCTCCAGCAGCACCTTTCCCACATCGCCCCACAGGGCTGTGGATGTCATACATGTGCATGTGCTGCTTATTAATTACTATTCTTTACCACCAGCTGAAAGGCATCTACAGACCTGTGCAAGCATCCTGCCTGTGTGCACTTGACTCTAGTGAGAAAGGTGAGGAACTCCAAGAAAAACACTTTGTAGGAGTTTTGCCTCTTAGCATTACCACCTGGCATGCAGGGAATTCCAAGTGCTGTTGTAGGCCTGATTGAGTCTTGACAGGACTCACTCAGAAAGAAGAGTGGTTACAAGAAAAAACAAACAACTTTCTGTTAATCATCCCCTGTTGGCAAAAAGCAAGATTTTCCTAATTGCTGTCGTACTTGAACTAAAGCTAGTCAGCTCACATAAGAAAACTTCAGGCAGGGCTATTCCTCATTTAGAAGGATACTGGGAGTTCATTCATCCCTTCTGTTTGTAAATCTGTTCTTTCTGCCAGCAGTGCCCCTCAAGCCTGAAGGAACCTCCATGCTTTCCAGGGCAGGACACAGCAGCTCATGCAAGCTTTCCCCAGCTGTAGCATGAAAGCCTCAAAGAGAAAAACTTGCAGGTGCTGGAGCTCAGCTTCCAGATGGCCAAGAAAACTCCCATGATCTCCAGTGATCTAGGGCTATTTAAGAAGCTGAAGTTCTTGAAGCTTTCCTGGAGCTTCAGCTGGGATGGTCAGCTCCTCGGTGCACTTAGATACTCCTAGTACTTCAGTGGGAGGTTGGCACCTAAATTCCATTAAGTTCTGGCGCAAAGTCTTCAAGCAGGGCAGGACTTTACAATCTCTGCCTGCTGTTTCCCAGAGGAAATTGAATATGAACCCAGCTCGGCCAAAAGAGACAGAGAGATGAGTTAGATCTACTATATGTACATACCTGCCTGTATATAGATTAATCATAATAAGGATCTGGTGTGGACATTTCAACCCAGTAATTTTAATGGAAATGAGGCTCTAAATCTGTATTATCACACCAAGAAAAATGGAGCTATTTTCACATCTCAGTTGCCTAATGGACTAGACACACATTTTCCTTTGTCTTGGGGAATGAGCTGCAAGTGACAGGCTCTCCCCTGGTTGTTAATGATGTTTTTTTCTGTTGCCTGGCCCATGTCAGCCTGCTTGGCACAGCTGCTGTGAGAAGCACCACTCCCTGCCCCAAAGCAGTTGGTGCACACATGGGCAGTGTGCAAGCACAAATGCACACCTTGGTGAGCGACCCCTTCTACTCCTGGAATGAAAATTCCTGCTGACCTGAAATTCCACTTAAATGCAGCTGTGAACATTCACCTCATGCAATAGTGCAAGACCCCATGACTTTTTTCAGAAGTGAATTTTTCCACACAAAAAACCTACCCTTTTGATCTCATAGTAAAGACTGAGCAGAAACCAAGTCAGAGTTTTGGGATCTGCCCCAGTTTCAGCAGGCACTGGAAATGTGTTTCCATGTATTACACAGGCTCATTCTAAGATATGTTCTGAAGCTTGCCCTGCCCAACAGACCCAATAAAGATTGTCGACTGCAATAAAACTTCTTTGACAAGTTAGGAAGAACAATTGGAAACATAAATTCCTGCTGTGGATCCAGCACCTCAGCAAACATTTACTGCTTCTTTTTTTTTCTTTCCCACAGAAAAAAAGAGAGAAAGAAAGAAAGAAAAATGACAAAGAATTAGCTGTACGTTTGTGGTTTATTGGTTTTCCTAGAATTTATTGCAATGCCAGAAATTAATTTATGAATAATAGCAAGCATGGGATCACAACGAACTTCATGCAAAGGAAAAAAAACACCTAAAGAATGTTCCAGTTGGCAGGAAAAAGCCCCTGCGTCAATTTGAATGCCAAAAAAGGAGGGTAAATCTCACATACCAGCTTTGGAAATCATTAGGGGTTTGTAAATTATGAGACAATGTTGCATTGTCTTCCGAAACATTTTTTCCCATTTACTTCTCTGTGTGCCTAAGCTCACAGTGTCCTGGAATTTTATTGCTTTATGGCCACCGATATGCAGAGATTTGGGAAAATGTCACTTTTTTTTTTCCCCCAACAGTTGTTCTTTCTTTTTCTTTGAATGGGGATCGCTATGTGTTACTCATTCCCGTGTCTCTTTGACAAGGCTCATTACTTATGTTTATCATAAAAAGATGCTCCATATTAGTGTCATATGGTTTCGGGATTTGTTATTAAAATGTTGCAGAGTCCGGAAATGGCACAAAACAAAGACCAGTTTTATTTGGCATTTTTGGGATAGTCTTTTACAGGCAAACTCCTCCCTTGTTGCTGCAATACAATCATTCCTAAGGTCTAAAATAGAATAATTAATTTTGCATAAAGGAGTAAAAAATGGTACAATTCTCATCTAGGAAAAACAGGTAAAAATATCAGAAGATATATACAGGAGGTTACATTAGTTTGTGTCACATTTCACATTACCATTGGCTAATACAAAGAATTGTCCAGGGCCTAGGGCTGGTTAAATCCCACAAGTGCCAGGAGGAGCATTCCTTCAGCAGGAAGAAGGATTTTAGGACCAGTAGCCCATCAGAGAGAGGAGCAGCTGGAAGGTGCTGCTTTAACCAGTTCACAGAACACTGAGGTAAATCAGTGACAGCTGGGGGAGCAGGACTGGAAGTCATGTGCATGAAAGGACTTTGCAGCTACATGGACAATCCTCCATCCCACTGCCAGAAAAATACCATGCACCGTGGGATCTTAAAGCAAGAGGGCCTCCTTAATTTTTCCTTCAATCTAGCAAATTCCTCCCAGACAAAAATTCTCCCATCCATGTGTAGTTACAGAAGCACTGGAAGCTGCCAGTGTGTTGCACAACAATGTAGTCGAGAAAAATTTGGGGAAGATAGAAGAATTTTCCAAGTGCTGATGTCTGAGTTCTGGGGATGTGCAGAAGGAAAGGCTGGCTGGCCAGACAGAGTCCACAGATAGCTCCTGCATGGCCAAATATCCACTCCAATTTCACCTGCTCAGGACTCCTGACACTGGCACAGACACTGAAGTGACCGTTTTGTACAGCATGTTGTCTATTCATTAAATTAATATAATATTTTCCTTACCTGTAGAATTTCTCAAGAATTCCCAGATAAGGCTACATGCCAGTAAATGCAATATTAATATTCTTTTAAAGACAACTGTGTTCCTAATCTGTAGGAAAAACTGAAGTGGTAACATCTTGACAATGTAGATGCCAATATAAGAAACGCTTGCAGTTCTTGGAGAAAATTTAAATTGTTCTAAACATAAAAATGTGAAAAGAAAATCCACATTTTTGAAGTGTGTTTCATTCTGAATTTTGAAGAAAACTAAAACCTTCAAACTTTCTGTTGAAACAGTCCTCATTTATGCTGCATAACCATGTTTTCCGTCAGAAAGGTCAAAATGTGTTCACATTGTATTTTCTTTTAATTTAATTCATACATTATAAGAAATCATATTGAAATTGAAATGAAACATTTTGACCCTTTTGGAATTAAAGGTCCTTTCTTATCAAATGAAGCATTTCAGTCTTATGTAAGTGAATTTTGAAATATCTTCCCATATAAATATTGATGAAGCTGTTACACTTGTGAAAATATTTGAGTTTTGTTAAATGGATATATTTCCAGTGGATTAATTCTAGTTCACTTGCCACACAGAAATCTCTTTCAGAGTAAGACAGACCTAAAAGTGAAGTTCTTCTTTTATAAAAGCAAGAAGTACCCAGTGCCTCTGGTAACTGTTAATTTGAGAGATGTTTGATTATATTCAGCAAAACAACAAGATTTGTACTAGCCAGCAAAACAGAATACTAGTCAGGTTTTGCAGAATTCTGACAGCAACTTCCAAATTATAGCACACAAAAACCACCTTGACTTGACCACAGTGTGTCAAGCTCCCACACTGCAAAATCTCTGCAACAAAAGATCTTAGATGACTTCTGCAAAATCTTCTGCATATGGCCAAATACTGGCTAGCATGCACAAAGCCAGGTAAAAACCAGCTAGATTTCGAGCTCCACAAGGGCTGTGCCAGAGAGATTCCAGCTCATGAATCAGAATTAGCTTTCAGAGGCTCGGAGCCGGTGAATCCTGCAGCAGCTCTGCGGATGGCTGCTCGGGAAGCCGGGAGTGCTAATGAACAGAGAGCACAGTTAACACTTCCTGCATTGGAAGTAAATGACAGAGGTGGTTTATCTTATTGTTTCCAATGGGTGCATTTGACAGGAGTTCAGCTGGAGCAGAGGAGGAAAAGAAAAAAAAAAAAAAAGAAAAATGTTAAGTCTGGACCAAAATAATAATGACTGCGAATGACAGTGCTTTCCTTTCAAGCAGCTCCAAAGAAACTGTCATCTTAAACAGGGATACATCTTATCAGGAATGGAGTGACAGCTATATAGGTGGCTGTAGTTATAAATGCTGGCTATAGAGTCACTGGAGTATAAAAAACACATTGAGAGGATGTTTTCATTACACATTTGCTTTTGTCTTCCTTTGTCAGGTTAGTGTTGCATTTGCTCTGTTGTGTAGTAGCCGTGACTTTTATTGATTTGTGTTTTTTATACTGTAAATGCTTCTGGTCAGGGGCTGTCATCATTGCTTGGCATGACTATTTTCTGTATCGTACTTAGCATGAAATATATCAATAAAAATGGTGAAGCCCCCGGAGGATTCAGCTGTGGAGTGCTGAGCATGTCCCTGGCACATCTCACCTCAGGATCCACAAAATAAGGACTCACAAAGGAACTCAAAAAGAACATTTTGTCTGTGTTCCTTTCTGAATGTATCTGCTCCTCTGTGCATATGGACAGGCACTGGCATGTGGGAAAAAAAGGAATCACGATTATATCGGCTTTTCTTTAACCTTCAACTCTAAGAATTGTAAGTTTTTTTAGAGATAGAGATAGAGATGATAGAGATAGAGATAGAGATAGAGATAGAGATAGAGATAGAGATAGAGATAGAGATAGAGATAGAGATAGAGATAGAGATAGACAAAGATGCAGAAATAGAGAGGTTTCTAAAATCCTAGGACCTTGGAGATTAATTTTTAAGAAAAAAGATCCATTAGCACAAGAGTACTACTAACATAATGGAAGCCAGCAATGATCTGTTCGGGGCTTCCCTTATGAATCTGAATCCTCCTTAGAGAAACTTTTCATCTTTACTATTTCCTCATGACCCAGTTCAGGATTTTCACTGTGATCCTCTGGGGGCCTTTATGCCACTGCTACTTGTCTAATTCGGGTCCTGAGTCAGCAAGATACTTTACATCTCTGCCTGGTAGCCCCACTGGCTGTACTGGGATTACTCCCATCTTTAAAAGTAATATCTTGCTAAATTGAAATAACATGCCCTACTTAGAATCCCATAAACCAGAAAGTGCTGGGTCCAAACCCCAAAACCATCAGGTGTCTTTAAGCAACTGCAACTATCTAAAATCACTCATGTGATCAGCCAGAACTCGGGAATTGTGTCACCAGCTGAATGCAAGAAATGTATATATTTTAGTCTATCACTTTTCACTTTCAGGTCCTTGGGGTACAGAGGATGACAATAGCTCTCTGCCAAACAGAAGAAAAGGTCTCAACTGCTTTTAATTTAAGAGATTTCAATCTAGTTATTTGTTAGAGTGATGGAAGGGTAATGGAGCAATCCTGTTTTACCCAGATGAATTTCCCATGACAAATGATATTGGCTCATCATCTGTGGTCCTGATTGAATTCCAGCATTTTCCTTGCTCCAAAGCATGGAGAGGGCTGTAAAGAGCTCTTGTTTTCCTTGGGACATTTGTTTCCAATTTTGCAAACACTGAGAATGTGGTTATTTTTGTAGCGCTGTTATGAAAGCCTGGCATTTTCTTCTTCATGTTGGAGTTAATTATAAATCATCAGAGTTGCACTGCCCACAACAAAGTTCTCAGACCCAGAAACCGAATCACTGCTGATCACTGCTCTCCCACCCCTGCTCTTTCTCTCACTGTCAGTTGCTCTTTGAGGAAGGGAGGGGGCGTTATTTTAAGATGTTTTTATTGGCTTCGGAATATAAAGTGTCAGTTCCAAGGTCTTTTTTTCCCAGAGCAAGATAAACTCCTCTGGGCCATATATCATGGGGCTTTCGCATAACTTGACAGGACCTCACATTTAAATGCCTTTGCAATACCATATCTGATGACTTATGGGAGGACTGTAGTTTTTCAGGGGATGTATCATCAAAAGCCCCTTTCAGTAGCATTGGGCTTAGTCCCAGGTTTGCTTCTTTAACACTTTCAATAGCCACTTTTCTTCCTTTAAAAAAAAAAAAAAAAGCAAGGAAAAGAAGCACATGAGAGCCCACAAGCACTCATACACACACGTGCACAAGTTGAATCACCACAAGCTGACTGTGCACGGCCCTAGGCTGGGGGTCTGTGTTTGTTGGGGGGTTGTTGTTGTTGTGTTGCTGTTGTTGTTGTTTTAAATTAACAGCTTAGCTCTTTTGTGAGTTTAGGTTCAAGCATGTTCTTTAAAGCAGATTAAACCTGAAAATTCAGGTCAGAGGATCACATCAAGTTCTGTTAAAGGAAATTTGTTAAAGCTCCCCTCCCACTAACCTACTTAGTGTCAGGTCTGATTTGAAAGTAGGGCACTTATAAGTGTAAAGAGTTTAATCAGGTTTCCTTTTTTTTTCATTAGAAAAGATGAAAATCCAGCCTCTCTTTAAAATAAGCTGCTCTATTTTCATTTGAGTCATGGTAAAGGCATTTGTGTTCATTCCTAAGGATTAATGCATTTGCAGGAGCTGTTTCCTGCAGACTCATGAAAGGGGATTGTCTCTGGAAACAAAATAATCATATTTAACTTAATTGTGCCCTTGTTCAGCAAAGCACTTAAACACAAGTATAAATCTAATCTTACTCAAGACAAGACTTACACAAGCACTTCAACCTGAAGTGCTTAATTTCCAGTGGAGTCAATGGAGCATTCCAAAATCATGACTCAGGTCCTAGAATCATTAGACTGGCATGACACCAGGGAAAAAAAAGCATCCCTGGATGTTATTTTTTTGCCTGTCACTATGCTGGCTAGAAATTCTTTTAAAAATAAAGGTTTTTCCTTCAATTTTAGTGGCACACTTAACTTCAAGATTTTTTTCCTGAATTAGAGCCATGAAGCATGTCAGTGCATTGCAGCATAATGTCCCCTCAAAGGAAAATCTTTCCAAGGCCTGAGAAATCCACTTGTCACCAGGAGATGAATGCAGTGGTATAAAGAGGTGTTGGCAGAAGACATCACTGGAGGTGGGGTCAGAGACCATAACCATTACATGGAGGTTACCATGTAGCACAATCCCCTGTGGTGATTGTGAAAAAAACCCACAACCTCTGGTTTTTAGACTGTAGCATGGCTGGGGATAATTTACAAATCCTTCCACTGCCTCCTTTAAAATAAACGGGAATCAATGTTGAATGCAAATACCAGAACAAAATGCACATCTATAAATGGTGCATTAAGTTCCCTTTCATTTAAATAAACAGCTTTGTGTTTGTGAAGAGGAAAGACAAAAGACATATCTATTCTGCAGTTTCAGGTGTACTGGTACTAAAATATGCCTTCTGGTAAATGAGCCTGTCAGCTTGCATGCATTGTATATTAAGGAAATAATACATTCAGTGTTAAATTACTTCCTGGCATAATGTGTGGAATCCTATTTCTGGCCATACAGCTGCATGCTCATTTACACCAGTGGGCATATTGGCCTTAATTCTACTATTCAGCATTTTATTCTACAGCAATATTCTACTATTCTACTATTCCTATTTTAAAAGCTCAAACTCATGACAATAAACCTGTGGTTGTAGTAGTTATGTCTTTTCCTCACTTTTCCACGAGCCTAAGACATTTAATATTCCAGGCGACTGCAATAAACTGTTTGCATCTGGGGTAAATCAGCCTGATTCCAGGGAAGACAAAAAGGCAGTGGCAAATCCCTCTAGCTGAGAATCTGGCCTACAGTGCCTGCAACTTCTCTAGAGAGGCTAATAGGGAAAATGCCTGTCATTTTGTGGCTTCTTTCTCTCCACAAACACATTTAAGACAAGTTTGGTCAATTATCCCCATGTCTCCTATATCCATTTAGTGTAATTCCTATTAAGTGCAGTTCCACCTCCAGCACTAATGGGAGAAATACTGATCAACCACAGGTCCCTCTCTGCTATATTTAGCGAAGGCAAGCTTGTGATTCCAGTGCACTGGCAGGGGAATGAGATCGTTACAGGCTGCAGCATTTCCATTTGACTTCCCAGGAGGATAGACCAGCATGGGTGAAATCCAGAAACCTGCTTCAGCAGATATACAAATAATAACAGGCCTAAGTGACTGTGGGCTCTGCAGTCACAACATGCTGGAAGCCAGACAGCTGAGCTGAACTAGCACTAAACCAGGCACCAAGAAAGCTCAGTTTGACTTCTGCCACCATCCTGTTGTGTGACCCTAAGCAAGCTACTGCATCACTTTGTGGTTTCTACCTTATTTCTCACCATCTTTGTTTTCTCTCTTTGCAGCAAGAACAAGCCCCAGCCTGGAGTGTTTTTTCAGTGAGTCACACCTTAGTCTTAGTTCTTATTTTAGGTTTGCCCTCAGCTTTGCCTGTCAGGCAGTGGTTTCCAGGTTGCCTGTCAGCTGCCACCCTACACAGTGCCCCAGCAGAAAGGGAAATGGGTGTTGTCTCCCTCAGGGACAAGTTACTGCCCTGTCTGCAGGCTCTGCATGTACACCCACCAAAATAGGGTTCTCTCTCACAGTGCTCTGGGCCATCACCCTTTCTGTAGATGCTGGTGCCTGATATTCCCCATGGTTCTCTGGGCTGAGACACTTTGGGATCACTTCCCTGATGCCGACTGGAGAGCTGTGGTGGCAAACTGAGGGAGAGTTTTGATGAAGAATCAAAACAGAGTTGAGTTCGCTCCCCCTTGGAATGAACTCTGTCACAATCAAAAGCACAGCTTGTGATCTGACCTTACTTGTTTGAGCACAAGTCTCACACAAGAATCTGCCTGGAGGCTCTGTGGCAGAAAGAAGTATGATCTGGCTGCACCCCACACACCCTCCACAATCACAAGCAAACCAGCCACCCCAGTACTCCTGATATCATTAGGTCTGCTGGGTTGTAGGTTCTGCCATAAGTGTGAATAAATAAGAATACGGACTCAAACAACAGTCAGTTAAATGTGTGCTTGCAGCTTGGGATATTCAAAAAGCTTTGTAGAGGTCAGCACTCAGGCACATGTGCACATCCGCCTCCAAAAATGGCTTTTTATTGGGCAGGAAGAGGATGTAACAGATAAGCATGCAAAATCAAGCCAGTGAGCAGGAGGGAAAGAGATAAGGAATCAGACCTCTAGAAGGAACACAATGAACTTTGTTTTCAAAATTTGTCCCTGTATCTTTAGACCTGGGCAGACTGTTCACACACAGACATCAGAATCCTGCACATTCATCCTGCTGCAGAGCCCAGAGCACAGAAAGGAAACGTGGCAACACAAAATACCAACTTGGGCACATCTTCTGATTCCTTCCCACTGTGAGCACAGGTAGTATGATTCCCAGGAATCATGGACATGCACAGTCACCCAACCTTAGATATCTATTCTCCTTCATTCTTCAGATGTTTAAAATTGGCCAATCGGCTCCAAAATTGTTGGAGAGGGGGAGGATAGACAAGCAGAAAGTCTGTACAGGTCCTATTTATTCAGGAAATTAGTCTAGGGTAAGGGCTGGAAAGGGTCTCAAAAGATCACCTAGACTGTCTGGCTGCCCCAAGGCAGGAGCAGCTCTGCCTACATCAGTCTTGACAGATGTTTGTCTGCCTTGTATCAGGCATTGAACACTGGCTTGGGAGTGTGCCCAGGAGGTGAGAAAACTAACAATCTTTAAACTACCTGGCAAGCTTCTCCATGAGCTTGACACAGCATTTCTCAACACCTGGAAACTTGAGAACATCTGCTTTCCACACAGGCAGAGCAGGCTCAGTTACATCAAATACTAGCATCCATATTTTCACCTTATGCGGCTGAGTACCCTGCCATCAGCTCAGGAACACAGGAGCAGGAGTGACTGCACACCCCCTGCAAACACCCCTCAGTTCCTGCCAATGTGGTTGTTCTTTCTTACACCAATTGCCAGTGAACCCCAAAACATGCCAGCAAGGCAGTTCATTGCAGGGTAATCCCCTCTCCCCCACACTGCTGGAGTGGCTTTGTTCAAATGCATCTACTGGTGCCATTTTATACATACACTCTATCCATACATGGCCCCAAACCAGTGCAACACACCACAATTCCTGTAATGGCCATCAAAGATTCTCTTAAGATGCTGCACCTTTCTGTTGCCAGAACAGTAGGAGATGGGAGTTATAGCCAGAGGAAAAGGGGTTTGGCTGGGCTGTCCCTGGGCTGATGCTGGGGTTTCAGCATACCCAAGACAGACCACACATGAGGCAGCTCTGAGCTGTCAGATGGATGTGGCATCAGGATTACAGTAATGTGAGAAGAAGCTTCAAATCCTCCTTTTCCAGATTATTGCTTGCCTTTTTTATTTTCTATTCTTTTGAACCCTGAAATACAGCTCAGTTCATTTCAGTGCTTGACAATTAAAAATAGAGGAGTTCAGCTAGGACAGAGTAGTGACCTCTCTTTTTTTCATGAGCTGCTGCGAGACTGCAGGTCCAAATGCAGTCACATGCTGGGTTAGTTAAGAATCCATTTCAATCCCAAAGTCCTCATTATACAGATGGGTCACTCTGTTGTCAAAAAGTGACCTGCATAACATGAGTAACTCAGTACATGTCAGAAATATTTCTAACTTTATTAAACAATCTCAGTGCTCAGAAAAGAGGTTTTCACTCATCAATCACCGTTTTATTCACGCACGATAACAGCCTCATTAAATCATATGAGAGTTGCAGGAGATTTTATATGCTAATTTAATACCAATGTAACCAATTACACAAACTTCACATAATATCTTTAAATAATCAAGTGGGTACTTAATTAGCATTCAGTGACCATTTATTAAAATCTCAATTAATTCCTTGTTTAAGACTTGTGCAGTGATCAAACTGTGCAAAGTCTAAATAAACCCACCAGGAGAAGCCCTGGCCCTGAGACAGAGGCACTGCCCAGCACATTAACAGCAGAGATGTCTCTGTTCTGCAGGAGCTCTCTGACACTGCCTCTGCCCTGAATTTGATGAAGAATCAAGTAGCAGATGGAAAGAGTACAAAAGCTTTGGCTCTGATTCACCTGTCTCAGATCAGATTTTAAAGTCCAGACATGCAACAAAAAGCAGTTTAATAAGTTGCAAACAATCAGCACAGCCCAGTAAACGACTCTGTTGGCATTAGAGATGAAGTAAGGTGTGCACCACAGGGAAAGTCAGATGAAAGGCAGTAACTTTCCCCAGGGTTAGTCAGTCACTTGGCCAGGTAACCTGAAGCACATCTCTGAGGAGTACTCCAGCTTTGGGGTGGAAATTCCTGGGGCCATTTAAGGCATTCCTGCCCCTTTCTCTATGCCCCTATTTGAAGAATGTAAAAGAATGAGGTTTGGCCTTTGTAAAGATCTGACTTGCATGTTGGAAGGCATGAACCTCTTAGACCCAGCATCTTGCAGGGCTGCTTGGTCATGGGAAACTCAATTTGTTTGTGCTGGTGATCAAGCACCACAAATCTGGAATCTCTAAATCTTATAAACAAAGATTCCTGTTGTACCTCAACAACAGCTAGTCATCTTTGTCGTCACTGTCATCATAATGCTTCCAGCTCCTACACAAAGTGCATCACAAACATTTCACAGTTTTCCAAGAGCAAAAAACCACATTTGGCCTCTCGGCTGCAGTGAGGTTTTTATGTATTTCCTTATGAAAGACAATTATGTGCATCATTTCCAACTGAGCAGTCGAAAAATCTTTTTTATATAGACAAAATGTTTCCATGCACAGAGAGCTCCTTTCTCACCTGTGAAAACAGAGCAAGGGTCGTGTGTGCAAACAGTGGTACTTACAAGTGGCACAGCTGTGTTCTGAGAAGCCAGGTGGAAAATTTAGCCCATAGCAATTTTGCATCTTTCACAGGGTTTATTATGAGCTCTCTGACAGTTTTACCCTATGGTCTCCTGGGATTGTATCACAGTTGGTTTTCATTTAATGGTGTTAATCAAGAAGTAACTGTGAAACTGATGTTTGTCACTGCTGCAGTGCAAAGACCATCCACCCGACAGCAAAAGGATCAGATTTGGAGTAACATGTAAAAACTACTACCCAAAGTGCATTCTCCTTGTTCCTGCAGCGACCTCCTCCTTTCTCCCGCAGCAAATCCTTTGGCAGTGTTAAGAGCAATAAAAGAAACGATCATACAGACGAATGGTTAGTGGTTCCATCGAGCCTCGCAGGGAAGCAAACCCTGATTTTTCCTGCTCGGCTTGAGCTGCTTTAGAGGAATTGTTCCACTAGATGTCAGGGCCGAGCACGGAGAGACACCAGGGTCGGCTCCGCGTTCCGCCGGTTCCTCACCCCGCTGGATCTCTACCCCGCCGCGCTCCGGCAGCGCTGCGGGACCCGAGGTTGGCTCGGACGGCCAATTGCTCTGTCTGCTGCTGCAGAAAGGCGCAGGGAACAGGAGGGACTCGGGGTTCGCTCGGACGGCCAATTGCTCTGTCTGCTGCTGCAGAAAGGCACAGGGAACAGGAGGGGGTCCTTCCCAGCTGGAGTTCTGCCTTCCTTAATCCACAGAGATTTGCATGCATGAATGGCTTAGGGATGAGAGCAGAGTTAAAAGTGACTCTGGAATGTGCTAATGTGTTATTCCATGGTGTGCAACCTGTGGACGTTTCCAAGAGTCCCTGGGAGGTTACTGGGGGAGCAGGTCTGCAGCAGCTTAAAGCAGATCTAATGAAGGAGGGAAGAAATGCTCCTGGGGAAAGCATACTTGGAATGGTGGAGTGTAAGGAGGGTTCATCCTACTCATTCTGCCACACAGAGCAGCCTGTGACCTCTCACACATGGGAAGATGCACGATGTGTATCAGCTCTCCAAATCTCCAACTCTCAGCTGTGGTGCACAAAAGTGCCTCTGACAAGGATTCATAAACTTCACTGCTGTCTCCTGACTCTGAGCTGCCATTCACATCCTCATCCTCCTACCATGACCACCAAGGTGTGAGGCTGAGGACCTACACAGCTGCGAGGCCCCGCTGCACAGGGCTGTCTGTGGAAGAACATCATGGGGGATTCAGTCATGGGAGTCCAGAGCTCCAGGCATGAGATTTTGAGAGATCTGCATTGGAGAGTGGTGGCTCAGGGAGTCACAGAGATGTTGGGAGACAGCCTCTGAGAGAGGCTGGCTGTGTGGCAGACACTGAGCACTGAAACTCCAAGGTGCAGGACAGGATATTTAGGATTCACACACCTCTTAGTAGAGCTGCCTGCACCCATGTCATGGTGCCTTTAACATCTTGTTGCCCTTTTACAACGTGCCCTAGAATGGGAGTTACTGGACTCCCATCTGGAATGAGCAAAGAGCCCACACAATGGTGTGAAGTTTATTTCTCCTGCTAAGTGGAGTGAACAAGGGGCCCCCACTATCACCAGAGATCCTTGCATACAATGTCTGGGTCATGCCTGGGGGTAGGTGTGTCTGCTTAAATACATGAGCTTCCCTTAAAAGAAAGGCAGAGCCACCCTGACTGGTTCAGCTCGTTTTTCTCTGGATTTCTGACAAATGCTTTGTATTCAAAAGGTCAGGCTCGCAATGGCACCTCACGCCCTGGAGCAGAGGGTCATTCCTCACTGCTTCACTCTGCTCACGGCTGGCTGCTCAAGCTTGCTCCATCTCCCTGCATCTGACATCCAAACTCCTCTCAATGCAGGGGAAAGGCAGCCAAGTCCTGCCATCAGCTGTCAGCTCAAGTAGAGGGGAACAGCACAGTGACATCAAAAATGTGTCGATGGGTATTAGCCCATCACCCAAGTCCTGCCTGTAACACCCATGCAAATGAGTGAGTTTTTTTTCTTCCAGCAAGAGCCTTAATTCTTTTGCTGTAGCAATAATCTCACAGTCCTGGGTTTTAGAGGGGAAACAGGGAGCCTGTATTGTTTTTCTCTATAAATCCTGTAGTAAATAGCTTCAGGTCTTGCAAAAGATACTTGTCATCTTTTGCATATTCTTGTAAGACGAGAAGCAAGCAGAGATAGAGTGTTCAGAAGGTGTGTATAGTCCCTAAAAGGGACAACTCCCTCCCCTCCAGCAGACTCCTCTCATGGGCTGAATTTCTTGTCAGGAAGCACCCACCATGATTTAACTCTTCACTTTCAAGGAGAAATCATTTTCCATGACTCTTCCATTAGTAGGTGTGAAAGTGCCTCTAGCAACCCTCTTCTCTGTGTACTGGCAACCCTGGGGAGTCTGTGAGGACTCTAAGTAGAAGGAAATGCATTGTCAGCTGCCAGAGCAGGGAACAGACCAGTCCCAAACAAGAAAGAGAGGTGTACAAACAACAAAAAAGCGAACACGAGTGTGTTTGCAAATATACTGGAAAACCAAAACAGGAGAAACCTAGCCCAAGTGACTGCATCAGACATGCTTCTCTTGCTGACAGTCTCATAGCCTCTTTGTCAAGGTCTATCCTAATAGATACTGAACTCCTGTGCACATTCCATTTTGTTCTTGGCACAGGAAAAGGCACTCTTTGGACTCCCTCCTGCATCACCCAGTTCAGGTCGCAAAGGTGGCAGAGATATTAACACTACAAAAAGAAAAAAGTAATTAACTTGTGAACTCTGATCCAACGGTGAGCATGGAGGGAGTGCGCAGCCAGAAGTTGTGCCAGTCCCAGCACAGACTAGCTTAGGCTTAGCTTTTGTGAAACCTTGCTCCAAATGATCCTTACTTTCCAAAAGACCCGTCTCCAAACAGAGATAGGAGGGCAAGACGAGTGGTCTTCAAATGCTCTTCTGTGGTATTCAGAATCTCATAAAGGCCAGAGCTGGGTGGTTGAAGAGGTATCCAAACACACAAACCAACTGTCCTGGGAGCTGGGAAGGGCCCTGTGACCAAGCAGAGCTTTAAGCACATGGAAGGCTTTCTCTATAAAACCTAATTATTACAGCCCAAGAAATGAAGGAGGTTAACCCAGCCTTCAACAAAGAGGAACAAAGCTGTTCACCCTTTCTCCAGAGGATTAAAGCTGATTGCTTAACAGGGATCCAACTTAGGCAGTTTATTTTTCAAAATAGTTGGCATCTGGTTTTATTACACAACAGAGTTTGAGACACAGACTTGTTGAAAGAGGGAACCTTGCACCAAGCTGTTCAAATGAAACCTTCAGCATCTTTCAGCATTGGCAATATTTAACACAAAACATCTCATGCCCTTTAAAAATATTTTTAAGAATTTTTTGGTAAAACAAAAAGTATCTCTTCCTGTCTCTGCAACAATACTTACTCTCTGAGTGTTGGGGAACCAAAATAAGAATAATGTCTTCATAAGCATTCTGGTTAAAACAATGGAAGAATATTTGTGGAGGTGCAAAAGAAACAAAAAGAATCTTTTCAAACTACTTGACATGAAGGTTTTCAAATGCTAGATTTTTTTCACAATAACACTTTTGTGAGGTGATATAAGATGCAGAAAGCCCTTCAGAATTTGGGATCAGGTTCTACTCTTACCTGTACCAGCATAAATAAGGAATAATAGCTATGTATATAAACTAGCTGGCTATTATTTTTTCATTAAATATACACATTTTGTCTGACACTAAAACAAAACAGATACTTATATCACCGTTGTTGCAAATTAATCTTATTTGATACTGTAATTAAGATGTGATTTTTTCCCCTCCAGATTATTATTTTACATTTCTCTGAAGGATTTTAATCAGACTGACATCTTATTTATAGTTTCTAATAACTTATGCTAAAATTTAATCCATCTGAATACCAAAGACTAGTATGAGGACAATATTATTACAGTGCGTAGGAAATTAATCCAGAATGATGAGATCATTCAGATAAGTCACCACATGGCATTTTAAAATTACCCTAATTTCTCTCTTATTTTTATAATCTTAATTTTTTTATCATCTCTATTGAGTTAAAAGGGCTATCAAAATGTTGGATTGTGAAATTAATCAAACTTATCCCAGAAAACCTCTAGAAACTGTGAATTTACTAATCCATTAACCTTGTCTTATCACAGAAATTCTACCACTGCCAAGATCTGAAGCCACTTCAATTCTCATTAGTGATACACCTGTAAATGAGAGATGCCAAAGGCTCTCCAACAAACCCACTCTTTGAATTGTTACTTCTACCACTCATCTCAGGCTCTGTCATAAATGTGTGACCAGACCATCCCATTGCTTTGACTGGCTTGGGTTGGATGTGTTGGCTGTAGGCTGCGGGCACCCATTAGGCTGAGCATAATTGCATAAAATCCATTCTTTTTGTAAAAAGTAGCATTGCAAGCCTCATCTGAGCTTCTTAAGAGTAGCCTCAGCAGGTTTTACTAAAGCCAACCTCTGAAGCTTTTACAAATGTAAACATCATAGAGGCTTGAAAATTATAATTATTGACATTCTTCATCACTAGAAGTAATTAAACAACAAGCTCAGCAGGCCTCCCTATAATGCTTTAATGGTTTATTATATTTTTAGGCTGCCAATCTATCCCTTTCCCTCCATACTTCAGTCACTTTTATGTTTGTAGTCCCCATATAACACTTGTTTTCTTTTTACAGTGTCTCTCCTTTAACAAGCTGGAGAGTCAGCAGGAACAAGCTGTAAATGAGACACGACATTGCAGTGTGGCCATCCTAGGAGCATGTATTCAATAAATATGCAAATCAATTCATGTATATCTCTCCTCAGGTGGGAAAAGGTATTGGAATATGGTCAAGATTCACTTTAAATGATCCTCTCAGTTGAAAACAATAACATTCTAAGAAACCAAAGAAAAGGGGAAGAAAAGAACTAAAATGAAGGGGCTTTTTCTTAAAAAAGGAGAATTTCTTATGCACAAGAACCTCACCTTCAAAATCCAACTAATGGGCTGATCCAATGTGAATTACATACATGAGGAGCATAATGAACATCCCACATCTCCCTGTTAGAGAACCCTAGAAAGCCAGAGCAGCAACAGTGACCTCAGCACTGCCCAGTGTGGCTGAAATGAGTCCCCCACACAGTGGAACTACAGGGGAGTAAATACAGAGAACTTTTGCTGATGTCCATTATTCCATTAATGGATCAGATTTTGGTATCTTCTTGTTAGTTAGAGCTATAAATGAAAGGCAGATTTGTGCCCCAGAATTTAATGGATGCCTCAGATGAACTCAGTAGAACACAAGTAATATTTGGAAGCAGAATACTCACTAATGCTGCTACAGAGCCATTGGGCCAATCCTGCTTTCAGCTACACCACTGTAAATCCAGAGAAAGCTTCACTCAGATAAATGAATTAGTTCACATTTTATTAGGATAAATGAGACAACTTCTGACAAATCATTCATGAAGCTGCCACTCAAATGATTTATTCTGCTTGATATTCAAATAAACATATAATAAATGTGCACCATCAATGCACATGGGAACTGAGTGCCATGTGGCAGCCAACTGACTCAGTTTTCTCCTTGCCATACAGAGAGATAGGGAGGCCAGTGGTGGGAACCAGGCTGCAAGAGGACATGCCAGGTCATTTTGCCTCTGCTCCTAATCTGTTGTATAATTTTAGAAGCATTTTTTCCCTGCCCCATGCCCCCATCTCCCTTTTTATCATGCCTAGGTAGACTGACAATTTTTTGGCATAATAACATTATGATCTGGGTTTTGACTCTGACCCACCAAACTTTAACATAATAAGAACCAAAGAAATCAGGTCCCATTTTAAAAGAGAGAGAGGCTTTTCTCCCTGAAAATCTCTCAGCTGTGACACACAGTTTGGAGCACATAATTTTCAGCAATTAACACCACAGATACACCAAGTCTCTAAGCCAGCATAAACCAGCACTGCTGCTGAAGGAAATGGTCCTTCCTTCCCCACACCCGCAGCCCACATTCCTCCTCGCTCCCTCTGCTGCTCCCTGCCTTGTGCCAGCACAAGTGTTCTCGTGGCCCTGCAATGAACCAGATCAGGGAACTCATCCAGGTCCAAACTAACCTGGGGAAAAGGAAATTGTTTGGTTTTAAACTGGCAGAGTTCCCTGGCCTTGTTCACTTTACAATCATGTGTGTGCTGGTGCCAGCACTGGGAAAAGAGCAGTACTGGGCCAGGAAGGAGAAGGCAGAGGAATGGGAATGGTGGTCTGCCCTCTAAAAGAATTTGCTGCAGAGCTGGCTTGTGCCATCTTAAAGTGTTTGTAGAAACGCTGCACATATTTAAAATCTCTCTCTTCATGGAATATTTGTCTTCAGAGGATTAATGCTTCCCAGGATATTCCAGCCTTGGACATCTGTGGAGCATTGCTTCTCCCTCTCTCCTCCCAGCCCAATATACTGGCATGGAATTAAAGCCTTGAGAAACTTGAAAGCGACAGGCCTGGGGATTTTGTGACAAATGCAAAAATGCTCATATTTGTCAAGCCATTAGCAAAGGGGCACAGCTGTTGTGAGAGCCTTGCCCCTGTGCCAAGTACTCTGGAGCCTGCTGAAGGCTGAGAGCCTGAATCCAACTCACTCTGGCAACTCCCACCAAGATCCCTTCTGTGGATCCGTGGCAGGTGCCCAGACAAGCACAGCATACTCCAGGATGTCCAGAGGAAGGTTACTGCACATCACCTGAGCCACAAGCATTCCCTAAAATGCAGCTGTTGGTTACAGCACTTCCAAGGACAGTCAGGTTCCAGTGCTGAAGCCGCTTTTGCCCACCACAGAGCCCAAGTCCTGCTAGGCAGGAGCCAGCTCTTGAACGTTGAAGCAGGACCTCTGCACTGTGTGAGAGAGTCCGTGGTGCAGGAAAGCCTAACACAGGAACAGTGGAGCAGCTCTGGACAGCAACAGCCCAGACCATGCCCAGCCTAAGTGGTGGCCCTGGAATTGAAGGCAGGAGCTGAAATTCAAATCTGGAAGAAGACAAAATGAAGCCACAGCCTTCACTCCACATGGCTGGGAATGAGGGAAGAAAGAAAGAAGGAGCAATGTTGAAGGTGTGGAGTAAGAAAAGAGGAGGCAGGAGTTGGTAAATCCCAGAGTAAAAGCAGATGACAGCAGGTACTTCTGTACTAGCACTGTTTCGGAGTGCCATTTAGATTGGTAGCTTCTTTCACTAACCCCACTGACCCTAAAAATGTGTAAAGCACAAAATAAACATCTCAGCCCAGATCTGATGGTCTAGATTGAGTCTGCTACAGACAAGGGCATTAGTCAGACTTCCTGGGATTTCATGGAGATGATTGGTGTGCCACTCACAGCACAGAGCTCCAGACAGACACTGTTAATAGCTAAGCCCAAAGCATTTCATTTTGACTAATCGTCCAAAGTTCAGAGCTGATCCCAAAGTCCTTGGTCAGCAAAGCTGGCTAGAAATGTCATGCGGTTTGGGCTCCACCAGATTCCCAGAAATCTTTGGGCTGGAAATGCCATGAGGATTAGGCAAAAGTGAAATCTTTCTCTCAGATTATCTAGATATTATTTGTCCCTGCTCAGCAGCGCAAATATGTTTGCTTTCCATATTTGCCTATCAGTTTAAAGCTTTTTTTGTTACTGCTGCCAATTTTGGGGTACTTAAAAGCCTGACAAATCCTTCCTCTCTTCTGCACCACATTATGTTTGCTGGGAGAACTGATTAATCCCTTTCTACCCTCATTCTTTAAGAGTAACCTTCACTGTGTGTTTAGGAGGAATGACTCCAAGGCTACAACAACCCAGATAGAACAACAGTTCAAAATAGAGCTGTCTACTAAAAATAATCAGTTCTCATTCTGGCTGATTTCAGAGTCTGATTTTTGGTCAGACTCTGCCACTTTTCTTAAAATATACAAATTTTTTATATCTCTACTGTTTGTACTTCCATTGTACTCTGCTGGGTGGAATGAGCACTAAACATTTTGTGTGCATAGACTGAGAGGCACTTCTACCAGTTCTGTTCTGTGACACAACCAGAGGAGTGAGGAAGGTTTGTTATGACTTAAACCAGGGAGAGATTTCCTCTTCTCTCTGTAGTTGTGCCACTTAGCAGGCTACAGCACCTTTCCCTCTTTAAACATGCTGATAGACCAGGCTCATGTGAGTGTCCTGTAGTTTGCTTCCTGCAGAATCATTTGGATCAGTCCATCCATCCATCCATCCATCCATCCATCCATCCATCCATCCATCCATCCATCCATCATCCATCCACCTGGCACTGTCTGAATTCAGGATCACATGGGGTATTTCACTGGCAGAAGGGCTGGGGCAGTAACCCCTGCCAAGGTAGATGATGATGATGATGATGATGATGATGATGATGATGATGATGATGATGATGATGATGATGATGATGATGATGTCCTGGGAACAGCAACATCTTCTATGAGCACAGCCACATTTGTTCACAGCTGTGTAAATTTTGACCAGCTAAATCCAGCTAGTCAAAAATAGACTTCCAAATGAATCCCAGGCCCCTTGAGCTCAACTTGAGTGATGTCCCCTCTATGTTACACAGCCCTTCAGCCGCTGGGAAGAGCTCCAGCAGCCAAAAACTACTGAACAACAGGGCTTGTAAAGTTTCTCAGTGCTCTCTTCTCCTAACAGAATTAAATTTTCTCTCAGATCAATCTGAGTAAAAAGCATTAAAATCATTGCAGTGCTTTAAGAGAGCAGACACGATCAAGAAATAGTGAGTAAAATTGACAATTACAGAAGGCCACACAGAGATCAAAGACAAAGCAGAACTCTCAATGTTACTAAACTCCCCCTCAACCTCTCCAGCAGTGGATTTAAGATCTGTGGACAGCTACAGGTAAGCAAGTTTATAAAATAATTATTGTGCCAATGGAACTCCAGATTTTTCCCAAATATAGTAACAAATGTTTCAGGTGTTGGTTCAAACTGCAGAGCCAAGCAAGAGACATGTTTCACGGCCACCCTACTCTCTTCACATGCATGCCCACATTCTCACAAAGACACATATCTTTCCCTGGGACTGGGTCGACAAATAAACACTTTTTCAAGGATATTTTCCAAACAAAAAGATGAAGAAAAATTCAGAACTGAGAAAACACAGAGAAATAAAACTGTACCCATAGGTTTCTCCAACTGTTAGCTAATTTTCTCTCACCAATTAAAGGAGGAAGTCGATTTAAAAATAGTGAAATAATTCAGGAAATATCCCAAGTGCAGCATTTAAGAGGTATATTCAGAGGGATGTTTATAAACCTCTTGTGAGGCAGAACAATTAGTTCTCTAGCTTGCCAGCCAAGACAGGCAAAAGTCAAGGAGTGAAAATCATTGTTGTGATCATTATCAGGAGGGAAGAGATGAGATGGAACTAGAACCTGTATCTCCTCTATGATGTGAGTACAGCTCAGTCTTGATGGAGCCACAGGATGATATCTGTTCTTCTCAAGGGATGCTGAATCAGACTAACACTGCAAACAGAACATGAAGAGACTAGAATGAACATGAACCACTCCAAGTAAAATTCATCTGGAGCACATATAGGGACAGCTGAAATTTCAGAGTCTTTTGTTGGAAAATGTCTACTGGAGGAGCAGGGGGCACTTAGTGAGAACTGGCTTTTTCACTACAATATTCACCCATTATTATGCCAAGGATGATTTCCTTTTATACAGAAAATGAAAAAGGATCTAAGAAAAATGTTAATGAAACAAAAAACTGCAATTGAAATATTTTCCACTGGAAATAAGGAACTGAGCCATTTGCCTGCTGGCTGTCAGTGTGTTCATTCATCCCACTGGAACCAACTCTCCACATCCCACCTGATGCCTCTTCCCTCTTGTGCAGACTGGCCTCCCAGAGCTGCAGAGCAGCTCAACCCCCTGCCTGAGATCACAGGCAGAACAACCCAGTCTTTCCAGTCTGCCCCAGCTCCCCAGGTATTTTGGCACAACTTCACTGACAGAGGCCTTTTCACTTGCAGAGGGTCAGAACTGGAAAAACTTGAGATATTTGAGGTCTGAACCAAACATGTCAGCAAAGCTGAGCTGAAAGGAATCTTGCACAATGTCTGTGTAGTCTGTGCCAGGAAGCAGTTAGTCCTAATGTGCCTCCAGTTCATTAGCATCAAATCGACTTACCAGAAAAAAAAAAAAAAAAAAAAAAAAAAAAAATTAAAAAATAATTAAGCTGACTGTCCTCATTCCTGATCAATTGGCTTCTCAACACAGAAACTCCCTCTCCTCCCTGTAGTGGTGTATCCCCCTTCCATCTCAATGCCAGTGCCTCGGGCAGAGGGTGTCTCTTTCACATGGGGGATTACACTGCCTAAGTGCCCTGAGCTGTGCAAACCCAGCGCTCTGCTGGGCTGCACAGCTCCTTGAACATTCATCCCAGCGCTCTCTCAAGTGCAGCTGGTGTGTTTCTCAAGAGCCAGTCTGGGCTGATCCCATTCTCTGGAAAAGGACATACATTGTTGCTCAGCAATGGGTGTGCTCGGAAGAAATTCTAGCTGTGGCAAGATTTCAGCAGGCTGTTGCTGTCTGCAGTGAAACTGAATTCAGCTGGCTACAGCCAAGGCTTGTGTGGGTTCCTGGTGCCAGTTCACTCCCAGATCCCAGTGCTGACTGCACCTGGGCAGTGTCCCATTTTCACAGGAAATTCTTCCCTTTCTTGAGCTCTGTCAGTGGGCATTACAGACACATTCAGTGTGTGACTTTTTCTGTCTGATTCAAAAAACCAAACTGAACCTCAAGTGAGACCATCCTGTAGCCAATTGACTGCTCAGCTCTGTGCATGTGCAGATGTTCCAGAACAGCAAGAACTCTTGCTAGGAGAAAATCAAGAAATCAAGAATCAAGAAATTCTGCTAAGAATCTCAGAATCCTTAAGGTTGGAAATAACCTCCAAGATCATTGAGTCCAACCTGTGAACAAACCCCACCTTGTCAACCAGACCAGAGCCCTGAGACCAGGCATTCCTTCAACACTTCAAGGTATGGTGGCTCCACTACTTTTCTGGACAGGCTGTTCCAATGCTTAACAATCTTTCCCATGAAGAAATTCTTCTTGGTGTCCAACTGAACATCCCCTAGCATAGCTTGAGGTGATTTCCCCCTGTCCTGCCACTAGTTTTCTAGAAGAAGAGGCCAACCCCTTCCCAGGTACACCCACCTGTCAGGGAGTTTTAGAAAGGAATAAGGTCCCCCTTGCACATCCTTTTTGTCCAGGTTGAGCCCCAGCAGCTCCCTCAGTCTCTCCTCATCAGCCTTATTCTCCAGATCCTTCCCCAACTCCACTGCCCTTCTCTGGACACGCTCCAGCACCTCAATTTCCTTCCTGAATTGAGGCACCCAGCAGTGAGCACATAACTCGAGGTAAGCCCAGTACAGAGGGACAACCCCCTCCCTAGTACTGCTGGCCACACTATTTTTGATACAGGCCAGGTGCCATTGGCCTTCTTGTCCCCCTGGGCACACCCGCCTCTTGTTCAGCTGCTGTTCCCCAGCCCTCCCAGGTCCTTCCCCTCTGGGACACTTTTCAGCTGCTCTGCCTCAAGCTTGGAGCACTTCAGGGAGCCAAGGTGCAGGACCCAGCATTTGGCCTTGTTGAACCTCACATTGTTGGCCTTGACCCATCAATGCAGCCAGTTCAGATCTCTCTGCAGAGCCTTCCTGCCCTCCAGCACACCAACACTCCTCCCCAGCTCAGTGCCATCCGACTTCCAGCAAGTTCTCACCCAGTAGTACACGTAACATTTTTAAGAGTTTTGGTTGTTAAAGTTTTCAGTGTCAAATTATTCTTATTGAACACAAACATTATTTTCAAATTCCACCAAGCTCAAAGAGCATTTCAAACACCTCATTTGGTTCATACACATTTATTTAAGCCCTGTAAATAATTAGTAATTTTTTGCAGCTTCAGGTAGTGTAGAAACCCATCCCAACATTTTCCTATACCAACATGTTGTTCTGACTCTTTTGTATGTTGGCTGATTTGCACAACACAAGTCTAAGCATGTAAAGTTAAGTGGATAAACAATTACAAGAAATTCAAGTTCAGTTTAATGAAAAGTATACCATGTGGAAATCCAGCGAAATCAAGTTGGGTTTTTTTTTACATATTTTGTAAAGTTGTATGGATAGGGAAATTCTGGTTATTGTTTGAGTTCAAGCCTGACAAGAAAAAGGGAAAGGAATGAAGTGTTGTTTGGTTAAACTCTGCACTGCAGCCTGTGTTTGGGTTGCCTGAGCAAAGGAGGGTAACCAAAGAGTCCTTGTAACTGCCCAAAGCTGTAAATTCTCTCCAGCACCAGATGGGACTTAATTCAGTCCATGGAGTGGTGAGAAGATTCCAATGCTGCTCCTTGCAGGAAAAATTAAATCCTTTCAAATGGCTAGTCACAGCCTCTGGGCACTTCTGATTTTTTTTTCTTTATTACTTTGCTGTGAGTGAGCAGAATTTTCCTTCACCAAGTCACTTGCATTTTTTACATGACACACATTAAAGCCAAGCTGACTAATACACAACCCTTTGGGAGCTCTCTGTGTTGGTTGCAGATGCACTGGTGATATGAAGATGGTTTTAGCAGCTCAGTTATTCCTTCCTGACACTTCATACCCACAGCACACATCTACACTTGGATTCAAGCAGTTTTTCACTGAGCCTTCATACCAAGATCAGAGTTTAAGGAAATGAAACCAAGTATAATAATAATTCTATTCATTAAGGCTAAGGCTTGTAATGGTACTTAGCCATGAAAAGATGCAGCCAGTGGGATTTTCAAATTGCCTAAGCAGATTACACATCTAATTCCCATTGACAGCCAATGGGAATTAGGTCCAAACTCCCTTAGGCACTTTTATAAATCCTATTAGGTGTCTGTCTGCATCTTTGTATGTTTAAATACCTTTGTAAACCTGAGCAAGGTTGTGTTCCCATGTTCCTCATGTTGTTTTCCAGGGTTTTGGAATAGAACAAAGTCAAATCTTCTAACTTATTTTGTAGAAGTCAAAATTTGGAGTATGAACTGCAAATGAGGTGATTTTTTGCTACCTTTGGAACCTCTGACGTTGGAGGACTCCTGCTGAGATATGTTCAGAGGTTGCTCACTAGTGTTGACTTATTGCTGCTGGAGCAACCCTTTTATCATCAACTCCCAATCCCTTCAGCAGTGCCAGAAAGCTCAAGCCCTGTAGAGCTGAAACTAAACACTCAAAAATGCTTCCTCTTTATTTTATGGTGCCATAAACAGATACAGATTACAATGACTTAAATTCAAGTGCACTTGAATTTTTCTGTGTCCACAGCTGGGTTGTGTGCTCCTGGCTGAGGGTCACGTGGAATATGTGCAGAGTGCTAATCAGACTAAGCTGATTCCCTGGAAGCACAATGGTGCGATTTTTAAAAGACCACAGCCATGGTTTTCCTAAGTCTTTGTGAATGTATCCTTTAGTGAAATGGCTCTGTCACAATGTGGAACCAGGCAGGCCAAAATGAAAGCAAACATTCCCCCTCTCTGAAAGGTTCCAGTGTGATCACAACAATTCCAGTTGAACTCTAAGCTAGAGCAGTGCTGGTGACTATTTAGAAAATAATTAACTGAACTTTACATGACATTCAGATGTTTCTTGGCTCAAATACCAGTCTATTCCTCTACTGAATTCTAGGGATTCTGCAAACAATGCGAAATATTTGACTAATGGTAGACTTGCATACCATGCTCATGTTGTGCTGAGTCACTGTATCAGTGAAGACAAACGTTGAAAAGAATGGTAGATAGAGAAAACACTGCTGGATAGACTCTGAGTGTGAGGAAGATTTGTCATAAATATGAAGCAAATATGGGGTGTTTTTATGAAAACGTGCTACTGGGTTTGAAGGCAGTATTTTTTTTCAGTTCCCCAAGGAGATTCTTCAAAGAATGTGGATTTTTTTTTTGCTTGTTGAGATAAAACTGCTAATGTCATTGCTAGAAATGTTAAATAGTCTTTGGCTGAAACAAGAGTTAAATCCAGTACCCTGTTCATATCCACTCACAGTAAATGAATAAAATTGTGCTAAACAGTTTTCTCTGAGGCTGGGATGATGCAAGACTTGATGTCTGATGCTCCTTCAACGCTGGTGCTTGACATAATAATGCCTGATAACTCTGGAGAGTGGGCTCAAACTTATGTCAGGATAACAGTGTAAACAGATGAGCTACATTTTTCCCTGAAAATCTGAATAAGGAGAAGCTTGTTGTTTGGCAGCCCAGTGAATGTTCCAAGACCAAACTGCCAGCTTGTAAAGAGAAAGAGAAAGGCAGGCAGATTATGAAATGGTTGAAACAATGGGAGTAAAAAATAAATAAAGACAAAAAAACTGTGCAGCTTCGTCACCAGGACATTTTTCCTCTTACTGATGAGTGGAAGGGCAGATCTCCGTGTTCATGTCACATATAAGTGGGCACACAGTGTTGTGGAACTGGAATTTCACCTTTCTGAGGGAAACTGCATTCTGAATTGTCATGAAAAACTGGATATTCAATTTATTCTAGAGAACAACATCTTCTAAAAATCACCATGACAGATCTATGGGAACAGACAGACACAGCAGTGAACTAGACGGCTGGTAAAAGAGGTAAAGGTTTCAAATCTGGCCATGGCAACTAAGTAAACTTATGAAACACTTGCACATAATATAAACGTTCTTAAAAGCATCTGTTGTCAGCCACTGTTGCCTGTTTTTCCCGAACAACTGTTGCAGTGTTTCAGTTTCACAAAGATGCTTTTGTTATGAAACAATACATGTGCAGGTGCATCCTAAAACAAATGGCTTCGAGGCCAGTAGTGGAGCTGGCTTTCATTTGTGAATCAGAAAATAAAAATTACCCAAAATAAACTTCTTGCTAAGAGGGATTTACTTGTGATAATAACTGTGGACTGCTGAAATCAAGAAGATGGCAAATAAAAAGTACACAGATTGTGCAAAGTATATATTGGTGTGGAAAGATAAACTCTGAGCAGGAGATGTACATAAGGCACTTCTCACTCAAAATGGAAGACTGTCTTAATGACTGCAGCTTGCAAGCTCCTTACTTAACGGAGCCTTGACTGGGTTAAACCATTTAACACAATCCTTTAGGCAATAAATAGCTCCTACTCACAGGATTGTAAAAATATCTCCAAACTAAAAGCATCCTTCATGTGCAGTAAATACAAGCTGCAATTTAAAAAGCTTTGATGTCAGACAACTCGGAAGGGTTAGAGAAATGATTTTGAGTTGCTCGTGCAGGATGTGTTTGTGCTGCAGAAGAGCTCCCAGTGGCTCAGCACTCCTCACCAGCCAGTGGAGGAGTCAAGCAGGTTTGCAGGGAAGCACATGTCACTTAGAGCAGGGACTCAGTGGCAAAGAGCTAAATAGTTTTTGAAAGATCTGATTACTGAACAGTTGCCTTTTATTGGCCATGTGCTTTCTCCATGGATGGATTCATTGGATGTGCAACAATAATTGAGTTTCATCCCAGGGGTGAAGTCCATTTGGCGACTTAAGTGCAGTCACTTGTCAGGATGGATTTTTCCACAAATGTACATTTTTCAAGTTTGCATGTCTTTTGTCAATACCTCGGCTCTCCAAGGGACAGCATGTCAACTTCCTACCCTCTTACATTTGACTGGTACTGAAAATCCGTCTGCTATGGTTCTCTGAAGTCTGTTTGATGGGGAAGGCTTTTTGACAACTCCTGCCTCTCTAGAGCTCTTACCTCTTTGTTTCTGTGGTAGGCTGGGTTGGTTTTTTTATTTTGGTTTTTTTCCTTACCTTTTATTCAATCCAGCAGCATTTATGGTCTCTTTTTTCTGTTCCTATTTTCCAAAACAGCAAGGAGTCCCCAGACTGATGAACCTCAAAGCTTAAAGGCTGCCAACATCTCCTCTCTCAACTCAGCCCTTAGCCTTCATCCAAAGGTAACCGTTTAGTTCATGACACAGTGGGAGACAGTAAATAAAGGTCACACCAATGGGAACCAGAAGAATTGAAAATATTGGAAATCAAGAAAGAAGCAGAAAATTAATCTAGCCACTGCATTCTGGTCTTGTGCAACATGTTTGTTTAACTGGGTGGTACTGCATGCCAGGCAAAAGTTTAGATCTGTCTGGCAATTATTCCATGAGGAGGAGACAGACAGCTGGAAATGAGCATCACTTTGTTCCCAAAGTGATCCTCAGCATCAGAGAAAGAGTAGATGGTGGCTCTCTCTTGTTTTGATGGGATCTAAGAATTGACGGTCCAGACACAGTAAATTCAATAGTGAATGAATTGCCAAGAACCTCACAGAAGACCTTTGGAACTGGAGATGATTGATATGTTCAATTCACTGTCTTTCACCTGATGGTGGCCAAATAATCCTAAGAAAGAAGCTGTAGTAAATAATTGTGGATAAGGTTACTCAGTGCTGCAAAAAATGTCCACTTGAATCCCAGTGGAACAGATCTGGCTCTTTTAGATAAGAAATACATGCTGTTTATTTATGATATTTTCTTCCATTTGACATTTCTCCCAACTTAACAATAAACCTTATCAATTTCACCTTTGAAACTGAGTTTGCTCTTTCAACTTTCCTTTTATTTCATTAGAACCTCAGTAGATTTGATGCTGGTGATGGTGTTTGCACTTTGCTTTTGTAAAATACTAATAGCCAACAGCAGCTTTTAAAGCCTAATTTTTGTAAAAAAAAAAATATGTCAAAACAACCACATTCTGTGCAAGCAATGGAAATAGGGAAGAGGGAATGAGGGAAGCATAGAAGTCAAAGTTGCTAAAACACCATTCCTTCCCCCTAACAGAACTTACTCAGGTGGGAACTCCTCATGACAGGACTTGCATTTGCACTGTTTCCCTGTTGATGCATATAAATTATTGTGTGAACTAATACAGAGAAAAGAAACTCATTAAACAGCACTTTCTTGATTATTATTTGAATGCAGAAAAATCAGCAGCACTTTTTCCCATTCTTTTCTTTGAAACACGACCTAATTAAGAACTGTGGTGGGTGGAAAAAAAAACAAATCCAGCATTTTAAAGCATTGTCCCCCACTTTGAGATAGAAAGCCAGTTCCTCTGACTAAAACTGACTGGATAATTCCAGCCTGGAGAGTCCCAGTCTGCCAGTCTGTGAAAATGTCTCCATCTACTGTGTTTTGATCCAAGTCCAGCTAAATATTCTGAAAGGGGGATTTTGAAGACCATCCTATATAGTGTTATCTTGCCAGTTTTAATTTCCAGCCAAAATGAAAATGAGACTAACTTTTGTTTGTTCAAGCACTGCTTTCAGTTCTACCTGGCTTTTTGATAGTTTGCATCCACGAAAATATGTACCATGACCTTTAAGAGAAAAAGTTGCAGTGATTTCTTTGGCCATGTTTCTCTGCCTTACCAAAGAGCCCTGGACTACAGCTTGAAGATGACTTTGAATTGCCATTTCTTTCAGCTGTTTTGGAGCTATTAAGATGCACCAAGAAGGAAGACTACAACTCTGTCCTCTCGTGTTCACAGCTGACAGAAAGCCATAGTAGGGCTTTATCTGATGGGTTATATAAGATATTTATGGTAACAGTTAATCTATATGAGAATAGCCAAAGTGAAATGAGGTCTTCAGAGAGCAGTAAAGGAGACCTGTCTTCCTTTTTGTGTCTTGTGGTTAGATTCTCCTGTGTGTAAGACAAACTCCCTGAAGAACACGGGTAAGAATGCTCTCCAAGGGGATCCTCAGTATCCAACTGAACTCCTATTACAGCCTTTTCACTCCTACTACATCCTTACAGAGCTTTCCTGTGGTATCTCTCTCCACACAGCTGTGCATTTTCACAAAACACAACTTCAAATCTTTAAGCCAGCCACCCCTGTATCTCATCTGATTGAAATTGGCCCAACAGTAATTGCAAGGGGACTGTAAGATACAAATACAGAGACAGGGAGATCTCAGAAGATTTGTGTCCTCAGGAAATCAGGCAAACAAGATCTTTCTGGTTCGGGGATCTGGCACAAAGCTGAGTGACTTGGACTACAATCAAACTGACAATGTAATAAATGGGAACACTTACAGGCTGCAGCCATCCCCAAGAATTCTGACCTCACTAGTCTGGCATGTGCTTCTGGTTCAGCCCTGTTCTGCTACCACTTTTCTAACTCTGGCCACTGTCACAGGCATTTTGGAACTTGAAACCCAGCCTGCTAACCAAGACAAATCTGTCAGCAGCTGACTGTTACAAAAAGCAGACACTGACCTGTCCTTTTCTCCTCCCCCTATACTGTTTTAATGCCAAAGAGGTGAATTGCTGTCAGTAGCCTAAAGAACTTACTGGAGCATCTGCAAAACAGCAATCAGCAACAATCCAGGCTCTAGAGTCTTAGAATGTACCAGAGCTGTAACAAAAGACTGAGGAATCTGGACATGAGTTTCCGGGAGAAGAATAAAAATCATGTGTGGTTCATATGAGAGAATTCTACTGAGGATCAGTTCTCAAATGCAAACTTCTAAATTTTCCATGGGAAGTACCATATCCACTTAAAGAAGGTGTCTAAGGGTGTGACAGAGACAGCTGTGGTGACATCAGGACATAATTCACACGGGGTTTCCCTGAATTTTAAACTTCTAACAGTGATAACATTTTAAAACCTGTATCTCCAAAGCGTCCCCCAAGAACAGTGTCAGATCAGATGACATCATCAGCCTGAAGGAAAGCTCAGAACATTAATATTATCCATTAACTGGCAATCCCCAAACCCCACGTTTCCATCCTAATTTGGAGACAAGCATACACAGACAGTTACTAATGTGGGAGAAAATGAGAAACCAAAAAAACCCCAAGTAGCTCTGTAAAAATTGGAACTAATGAAGATTGCTTCCCTGGGGACATTTGTCTCACAGTTGATTGGTTTGATAATTAAATGGTAATATTTTGGCAGCGGGAATTCACCCCTTTCTAGACATCAGGGAATCCACAACAAAAAAGCAATGCTGTAAATGCCCCAGGCACAGGAAAAGACAGAATTTACTGTTACTGGACAATGGAGAACCCTGAGAACTCTGACCTTAAATGCTTTGCATTAGAGGCTGAGCACATCTTTTCAGGAGCAGTAACAATAAAGTCTCTCCTGTTCAGTAATTTATTTTGAGACAACTTGTAAGAATTCTGCATAGATTTGTAATTCACTTTGAGAGCAAACCACCTCTGCCTCATCTAAGTGAACTGGTTCAAGCATTTCAAAAGACTGTGAGGAGACAGAGTGAAAATCCACACCATGGAATCAACCTTCCTTTCTTCAGGTTAGAAAAAAGAAAAAAGCAGCACTGGGTAGGATGCAGCCTGATGTTAACATTCAGCACAGCCTCCATGCAGGACTTCTGCCCACGTTCTGCTGGCAGAAGAAGCTGTCTGAAGGGCAGGGTTGTCCTCCCAGTTCCTGAGATAAATCATCACCTCTGCCTGGCACTCCCAGTCTTCCACAAGCACAACACAGGCAGTTGTAGTCTTGGCTCTAAAGCTTAAAATAGACTCATCTTCACTTCTTAAAAAACTTTGACGTTTGCTACCTACGTTACTTTACAGTGAGTCAGACTGGTCCTGGCCATGCAATGGCTGTTAGTAAATCTCAGCAGGGATAACATTGGAACATCACTCACAGTATTTTTTTCACTCTCCCCACACTTTCCACCATTCCCTGTCAATATTCCCTGTTACTGCCTGCCCCTCAAGATTCTCTGCTGAAATGAATGTGATGTGGGCTCAGGTAGTGGAAGCTTCACAGGCAGTTCTACACCCATGGAAGGGACTGGAGGATTTTACCAGAGACAAAACCATTCTGTGGCAGAGCAGGAATTCAGGTTCTGAAACAGCCCACCTAGGGACCCTCTGGTTGGAATATGATGTTTGTGCTGCTGGGATGTGTTACACAAAGACACAGTTGGACTTGGAGAAGCTGCAATTTTTCAGAAAAGCTTGGATAGGAACCAGCCTACAAACGGGAAACATTATCCCACTGTTGCTTCTGCCCTACTGACTAATTCTTAGAACAAACAAACTTTATGGAATTCAGATTTCAGCTGTGTAAGTGGGTAAAAAGTGGAGCTTTATGAAATCATGGAAACAAATCCTGTTTTAAAAGAAAAGTTTTTCTCAGTCTGTGCCATAGCCTCCCTATGCTGCCATAATGTGATTTTCCTTGACATTCCTCTTTTCCCCCCTTGAATTTTAATTGTAAATTAATCACTGACTTGGACATGTCTCTACTATGCATTAATATGGTTGATATTAACAACAATATTGGTCTCCAGGCATTTGGAATGTGCAAGACTTTTTGTGCACCAAATGGCCCATATTAACTTCTGGAATAGCCAGGTGCAAACTCTATTGCAGTGCTCAAATTAGTTCAATTTCTCTAACTGCTCTTCCTGTAATTGATGGCTCAAATTATAATAAAGTACAGTTCCTCTACATTATATATGTTACAAGTACTACCTGTTATGCTGAATATTGCATTGCTTTGAAACTGCATTACCCTCTCCCTTCACCGATCCGATTTTTTTTTTTTAAGGAATTACTTATGAACCAGAAAGTGTCTTCACATCATTCAGAAATTATACATATGCTCATGCACTTTATCAGCAGCTGACAGAATGGGGATGGCAAAATTACTGTCAGTCACGTTGCATTCAATGTCACATAAAGATCTGCTTTTTACTATACTTTAAAATTGACAATAAATGCCAGTCATCTCTCCTTGCCCCATTACTGCAGCCAATGCTTAGAAGAGACTCACCTTCATCTTTTAAATCCCAGCTTCAGTCTTTCTTCTGCATATATTGTTATTCTCCTATGACTGCACCTAAAATACTCTTTACCATCCTCTTTTTTGTCTGAAGCGTGTGATTACGGTGGGTTATAAATTTTTTTTGTCACGTAGAAACAACAATTTCTATAAAACAAACAAATCAGCCAAATCCCAATGGCATATTGACCCTTAACTGTTTCAATTCAAATGTTATCCCTGATGGGGAAATACTGAGGAGGTGTGAATCTTCCAAGTCCAATTATTATACTTTCTGCTATTTCTTCATTAAACAGAGGTTATAAACATTATCTGCTCCTGAAGACAAATGTCAGTGTACTTACAGAAGAAACCAAAAGGCTGATATTAAACAGCAAGAGTCCTCACCCAGCTTGCTTTGCCAGGTGTTACAGGATGAAATTTAGCATCTCCCTCCTCCCAGTCCTTGATGGCCACGTGCCTCGCATTTGTGGGGCCAGCAAAACTGGTGCTGAGTTCAGTTACACACCAGCCACAGTCACCATAAGTATTGTGCTGCTGATTAAAATATCACCTCAGGGTTCAGTAGCATTCAAAAATGAAAACTCTATTATGAACTCTTATGAAGGGAACTGAGTAAAAAAGCCATAAACCATCTCTAGGCTGGTCATAGCCTTCTGCAGAAATTAAGCACATTGCAAGTCTTAGGCAGTAATAAACAATGCAGTAAGAAATCTAAGTATTTCTAAATTTGCAGTTGATGAGGAAAGGAACACTAGAGAATTGTTCTGTACTAATTCTCACACTATTTGAACTGGTAATGCTATGAAGCAGACAATTTAAAAGACACAAAAGGAACCATTTTGTCATGTGATAGAACACTGAATTCATTGCCATGAGGTGTAGTGTAGGTCTAAAAAGGCTCAAAAAGCAACCAGTTAAATCCATAAAACAAAAGTCCATTCAGTGCTCCTAAAGGGAAAGTTTTAGCATGAATGCTTCAGAACTGAGTCCCTAAGCCACAGAAAAATGAAAAATTGAAAGATGTACCTGAGGACTGATCCATCCACATCCTTTACATTAATGAACCTCTAATACTGCTGTTAGGAAGAGGATGCTGGATTTGATGATCTGTTCAAAAAATTCTTATATTCAGATAGATTTCATGGACATGTTCAGGAGACAGAAGCCGCGAAAGTGTCTGTGAGAAAAGATACAGTTGGGTGTCAGAAAATGGGCAGTTCAGCAGTTTAGCTTTCCTGACAAGTTCAGAGAACTTTTAAAAGAAGTGACTTATTAGAGCAGCAAGTGCCATTGCAACTGGTCTTTCTCATGCCTTGTTTTGCCAGCTCTGACAGAATAACTAAAATGAAAATATTTTGCATTTGTCTTTGGATAAAAGTTTGCAGATGTATATTGTCTTTTGGCAAGAAATATTTATTAATGATACAAACAAAAAACATATATCAAGAATGAAACTGGGTCATTTAAAACTCATATTAAATACAATTTTGTAAGAAAATAAATGTATGTAATGAAACCGACAATCCTGATTGTAAACTCACTTTGATGAGTCCACTACTTTCATTATAACTGTGATTCCTGCTCAGTGCCGGCATGGACAATATTTGAAGATGGTCTTCCTTGTTGGCAAGTGTGTTAAAACAGCCAATATTCTCCTGAGGCAGCTTTTATGTGGGTGATTGGTCCCTGGGTTTCGTCAATCAACTTGGTCTTTCTCCAGAAGAGCAGACAAGATTCCTGCCCGTGCAGTGCCTCGGTGGGCAGCCCATATGCTGCACCCTCCCCTCTGCTTTTCCAGCCATTTACTCCCAAAATCTGGGTCTTGGGGATCTGGAAATTCCAGCGGCAATTGGCTCCAGACCGTACACCACGATCAGCAGATGGACGGCCATAAGGGCAGAATGCTGCTCTTGAGTTCCTCGCGCTTAAAGCCGAGTATAAAACCACATTCTGGTCCCACATGGGTTTTATGCCAGTGTTTTGACTTTAACCAACTATTTAACAGCGTTTTTCCACGCTGTGCCTTGCCGGGCTGCGGACGCTGCATGTGCGGGTGTGTGAGGGAGGTTTGAGGCTGGTTTGAGCCGGGCTGTCCCTCAGACGGGCACAGCCGCTCGGTGCCCTCGGCGGTGCAGCCCTCAGGACACGGCCGGGAGAGCCGCATCCCACCCGGTCAATCCCACCTCGGCCGATCCCACCCCGGTCGATTCCACCCCATCAATTTCAGCCCATGAATTTCAGCCCATCAATTTCAACCCCGTTAATTTCACATCCGCCCGGTCCCCCTCACGCCCCTCACTCCCGCTCCCGGCAGGCCCCGCGCGCACAGCCGCGAACTACCACTCCCGGCAACCCTCGCGGCGCCCCGCAGACTCCACGCCCGGCCCCCTCCGTCCCCCCTCCCCGGGACTCCATCTCCCAGCAGCCCGCGCGGCCATCCGACCCTTCATTTCCGGGAGCGGCGCCGCGTCCCTTGCTTGGCGGAGGCGGCGGCGGCCGGAGAGCGGCGAGCGGGGCCTCCTGGGGCCGGTGGCGGAGGGAGCGGGGCCGGGCGCGTCTCCGGGCGGTCGGCTCCATGTTGAACATGTGGAAAGTGCGGGAGCTGGTGGACAAGGCGTGAGTACGGCGGGACGCGCGCGGGGGGCCGGGGGCGGCTCGGCCGTGGCCCCTCAACCGGGCCCGCGTTCCCCCCGCCCCCCCCAATATGGCTGCGGCCCCTCCCCTGCTGAGGTGGCGGCCTCACACCCCCGCCGTGCCCGGCTGACCCCGGCCCCCTTGTCTCTCCCTGCTCCCGTCCCTGTCCCCCGGTGGCTGCCCGGGATCGCCCCTGAGCGTCCTCCCGGCGTGGCCTTGTGGCCCCTCCGGGGCTGCAGGCAGGCAGCGGTTGCTTCGCAGGTAGTCTGTGGCCTTTCCATTATGGCTGGCTACTTTCCCACCCCTTTCGGGCGCATGTGGGCCCTTCCAGCTCTTGGCGATCAGTGCTTCAGCTTTGGGTGCCCCCTCCTGTGCCAGGGTCCCCGTCTGTGTGTGCCTGTTTGGTGTAGGAGCCCTTGGAACCTGTCTGCTGGATTGGCTCCCAGAGTGGCCCTTGGGCCCTTGAGGGGGAGCAGATAAGTCTCTCAAAGCAGGACGGGGGTAAAGAATCGCCTGCACGTTTTCAGAGAGCTTCCGAAGTCACCATATGCTCTTTATAGTCTTTCTCTCCTTCCTAAAAACAGGTTTGCCTGCCATTGCCGGCCACCCCGGGCCGTTCAGAGAGGCTGAGATGCCCGTTCAAACCCCTTACACATTTAAATAGATATTTACAAGTTTGTTTCCTTGACTAGAGCATCCTTCCGCTGAATACTTGTCTATGGACTTGGTTATCATGATCATTGTATTTCAGATAGAGAGTATGATGTGTGTGTCAGCCACTCCTTCATTTTTAGTATGAGAAAAATTTGGTATGGTGGAGAATTTAGCCAAGGTTGTTTTGCCTCCTCAAATAATAAGTCTATGGGGAAAGCTTGGAGCACTTCTCCATCACTCTTTTCAGGGGTGCCCAGTGATGGACAAGGGGCAGTGGGCACAAACTGAAACACAGAAGTTCTCTCTGAATAGGAGGAAAAGCCTCTTTACTTTCAGGGTGACAGAGCGCTAGAACAGCCCGTCCAGAGAGGTTGTGGAGTCCCCTTCTCTGGAGATATTCCAAACTGGGCTGGATGGGATCCTGTACAACCTGCTCCAGGTGTACCTGCTTTAGCAGGGGGTTGGACTGGATGGTCTCCAGAGCCCCCTCCCAACCCCACTAATTCTGTGGGTCAAAGATGTCCCTGCTCATGGCAGGGACTTGGCCTATATGCTCCCTAAAGTTATTTTCCAGTCTAAACTGTGTTGTATGAATTGTGGAATGCTAAGAGGAACAACTGGCTGAAGGTCTGTAGATTGGTATATGCCAGATGTTATTAATGACAAACAGTTGTACCTGCCCTTACAAGTCAAAAGTGTCAAAACTGAGGCTCTGTTTTAAACTTTTTTTTTAAATTTTTGTTTCTCCAAACAGCTTTTAAAAGGGCCTGTGTGATGTATGGGCTTAAAGATGGCAAACTGAGAAGTGTCAGCTTATTCATGATAATAAACTGTTTTGCTCAAGGTGCTTTGTACTAGACTGAGACTTTTCTAGGCCAAGATTTGGATGACATTCAAAAACCACTGTGATTAAGTCTTGTCCTGAGGAAGTTATTTACTTTTTACAGCTTCTTGTATACAAAGTCAATCCGGGTTAAAGTTGTTTTAATAATGTGACAGATGAGGTATTTAGGAGTACAACTGTGACTTGAGTTCCAGGACCTTTCAGGGAAATAAAGCTTTTCCTAAGTTTTACTTGTGTACTTTTTTTGTCTGTAGGATTAATGATCACTGTAGCATTATAATATTATAATACACTGTTCTTAAAACGTTTACTTATAAGGGTATAACTTAGTAAGTCCAGCAGTAATCAAAATCTGAATTGGAAAATTCATTCTACTTCCAGAACAGGTGCAAGAAATGAACACTTCCAATAATAATAAATGTTTTTTGAATAAACTTCAGTTTTCTGGGAATAACATTATCCAAATAAAGCGGATTGTTTATTAAAAAAGAGGAGGAGGGGCAGAAAGAAGGTGGAGCCTGCAGAGTAAATGGTATTTAGAGACATCAGGATCAATAGTCCCATTGTGTGTGGTGTAGATTTGTCATAATGTCTTCTGTCTTGAGGCCATGACTTACAAAATTCTCTGCAGAGGAAGCTAAATGATATAATCTCCCTCATAAATAACAGCTGATGCTGTGGCAGCAACATACTGAACTTTAACAAGAAACTACTCTTCTTTCCTTAAAAAGGGAATATGATTATATGAGGATTTTGAAAATATGCAAGTTGCTTGAAATTTTCCTAGTTCAAACCCTGATGGTTGTGATAGTGGTTTTGAGCTCTGCATCTTGGTTCCATATTCAGCTGATACTTATCTTAGAGTTTCAATTTACTCATCTGGGGTTTATTTTGTTATCCTTGTTTGTGCTTCAGTGGCTGAGAGCTTGGTTAGGTCAGCTATTTCGACATGAAGGACTTTTCTTACACAATTCTCAGATACTTTGGTGTGTGAAGGCTCTGTAAGTGATGATAAACAGCTGTGGGTTATTTTAAATGCTAAAACCCAGGTAAAAATTGTAACCTGCTAACATTCATCAAAGTCTTAGAAGCAAAAAAAATAAGTTAGCAACTGCAAAATACATATGAGAAATTCAAATTTGTATTTAGTATTTTTGAAGTATTTGGTCTCTGTATTTCTTTGGTGTGGTTGGAATTGGGCAATGAAGTCCATCAGGTACATTCTGCTTTGTAATTCTCTTCATAATCACCTCTTACTTTTATGGTGGCATTTTCTAGTAACTCTAAAGTATGGCTCTGCATGCTGTTGTGCACGAGACAGTTATTTTAGATACCGAGTGGTAGTCATATTGTATTTGTTTAGAAGGAAGACTCTGGTAGAGTATTAGATTTACTGTTATAGGATGTGATGGAATCCTTTTGTTCCGTGTTTTCTTCTGCCCTTTGTTAACTTCACTGCTTTTCAATGCCAGTGCAATTCCCTCCCTTAAATATTAAGTACCTACCTTGATTAGGTTTGGCTGAGCAGTCATACCTTGTTTCTGGCTGGGCATTGTAAATAAGGTTGCAGTTTAAATCAAATATTTACTAAATCCTGTATGTACCTAGTAAGATCTACTTATCATGAGATTTATTCTTGCAATTTCAAAATAACTGTCAAAATTCTTACACCCTCCAGTTTCTTAATGGGTACTGCAGTGTGTTCAAGAGTTCTTCAAGTGCATGAAATTATATTGAATTTCTGTTGAATTTCTGGTTAGTTTATAGTTTAGAAGGTGCAGGTCTACATAGTATTTTTTCTTCTGGAGTAAATTCTATTTCATATTATTATATGAATAAATTAACTTAAGGCAGCTTTTCACTTTTGTGTTCACTTGTGTGTGTTCTTTTCCCCCAGTAATTCAACACTGAATTTGGAAAGTAAACTAAACAGTTGGAAAATAAATGCAGCCCTCTGTGCTCAGCTCTTTGGCTCCAGGACAGTGAACACTGTTTAAATGGCAGAGGTTTCTGATGGCTCAGGGCCAGGGTGGTGCTTGGTGCAAAGTTGGTGAGTCAGGTGGCAGTTCTGAGTCACTCCTGAGGCAATGTCAGAGATTTCTTGTTGGGTTCTCTTTTGTCACAGCCTTAGCTGAGGGCTGCAGTGTAACTGCGTTGCCTCAGCATTCCAAGCCGGAGGTGGCCAGTTGCTGTGGCAGAGCACAGAGGCACATGTCACACACTGGAGCTGCTGGTGGGAGTGGGAGCTGCAGGAACATTTGGCAGGTGGGAAAGAGTCTGGTGTCCCTCCCTCCCACTGCTCTGCTGCAGCAGGGGTCTGCAGCTTTGTCTCTGGATGCTCGGGTCAGAGCAGTCCCAGATATTGTGGCACCCATGGCAGAGTTCAGGTTACCCCATGCCTGCTCTGAAACAATTCTGCAGTTGTGATGAAACTTGAGGCCAAGTGTTGCATTTACTGCCTGTGAGCTGCAGGAGACTAAGGATCTGCAGGTTGCCTGGTACTTTGTAGAAGTAGCTTACACAAGAAAAGTCATATTTTTATTGGTATAGGTGTATCAGTACTTTGATAATCCAATCAGCAAGGGCCTTAACCAAGTTTGTCCTCACTGTATGATAACAGAGCTGGCAAAAGCTGTTATAGTCACTGAGAGCGAGTTCAGGATTCCAGGCTGTGGAAATACAAGAGTGGTGTGCAACTTGGCAACTTCACTTTTAAGTCTTACTGGACAAGTACACGTTGTGCTTTGTGTTCCCTGTGAGATTTCTAGGAGACGTCTACCAAGAAAACCCCATGGCATTAAAAAAACAAAACAAAAAACCCAAGCAATATTAAGAATTCCTGTTAAAACAGGTTTTAGCTTGTCAGAAACTTGGTGATATCAGCTTGGCCTAGTGGCCAAATTCAAAAGCCAGGCCATCATCTCTCTTTAGTTCTGTTGAATTTCCTCTTCTTGAAGCAGAAACTGCTGATTTATTTTACTGAAAGGTTTCCTCATGTTAACCTGCACAAGGGGGTTCAGCTCAAAGCAGAGCAGTGTTCGTGTGTATATAGGTAGTAAGGCCAGCTGGACTCCTCATTGCAGTAACTTCTCTCTTACTATGTCATGTTACCATTTTTGCTGCCTGGTTTCTGTCACAGACGTGTAGGACATGCAGCAGGCAGGCTGGAAAACCTTTGGACCCATTGAGATCAGATTGCTGCCTATGTAACAGTGTGGTGAGAACTTACAGCCACTTTCTTTAAAATTCCATTGCCGTTCTTAGCTTTTGTGATCTTCTGCATGCATGACCTTAATGTGAGAGAGCTCCTTTAAAGCGCCTTTCCACACATCAAAGGATAAGAAACAGTCTCATGAAAAAAGGGATGAAGGTGACAGATATGAATGTAGTTAGGACAGTATTATCCAGATGTTCATTAGTTCAGGTGAGTGAGGTAAGACCCACTTACTTTTACTTAAAAATTAAAGGAGAGAGCCTGTGAATTTCTTGCTAGTAATAGGAATATGACAGTTGCCATATTCCTGTTTGTTTTGTGCTCCTTCCAGTTCAGTTTTGTCCACCTAACTGAGCCCTGCTTTGCTGCTACTGCTCTTAGCCACACCTTTCTAATGGCCCAGCAGAAACGTGTTTACACTCTGTGGTGTTGCAGAGCTGTTTTCATATGCTTCACAAGCTTGATGAATTGCCCAGTATGTAATAGTTTAATTTCTTTTTAAATGGAGAGCAAATAGTCTTATTTAGAATTGATTGAAATAAGGAAGCACTGTAACATCTTAAAATTTATTTTAGAGGTAGGCACTTGGGTCCTCTAGTATTTATTCTGTTGCTACATCTATGCAAAGAGGGAGGATTTTTAGTGTTTGGGGAGAAGGAAGGATTAAAGGAGCTGTTGTCATGAGCTCAAATAGAACCAGGCAGGGGAGAAGTTCTGGTTGATAAACAGCATGTTTTCTTTAGTGCTTCTAATTGTACAGTCTGTAAAGAGGAGGGTAAATTACTGGTAAAATAGCGTGAATTACTGCTTCTATTGTCATTGCAATTTCTTGCTGTTGTAGCCTAAAGCATGTAATGAGACCCTGCACTTTACTCCCAGGTCACAGATGAGGGAAGCTGGTAAGATAATTCTGTCAAGTAAACCAAGTCACATTGTGCTGGTAACAGTTAAAAATCTGCATTTGTTGGCTTCCAGTCTCATGTTGCTGTCTGCTACCTCATGCTATGTCTGCAGGATATTAATGTGATAAATGTGCCCCAGTCATTTACCCTACAATTACCGACCTTTCAGTTGAATTTGATTGCTCTCTGCCTTTAGAATGCTCATGTTTTCCCCAAAAGTAGGCAGGATCCCATGTATCCTTAGTTGAGGGTTTTCAGTCTTCCACCTAACTGCTTTCTCTTTTTAACGTGCCTGTAATTGTTCTTATTTACAGGCGATTTTCTTGTGGTTCACGGATTTGTCCACCCAGACTCCTGAGCTCTTTAATGAAATGCTGGTTGCTCACTCAGTAATAGCAGGTATTATTGTAAATGATCCATCATAAAATATATCCAGTAGAAGGGTAAATGACTGTCTAACATTTGTCCATTGCTGTCTGAATCTCTGTAAACTCCTTTGCTTCAGTCCCAGGATCATTTAGTTTTCTCTATATTTAAGATTTATTTTGGTTTGCATAAGCAAGATCTTCAGGGCAGTGAGCACTTCCCACAGCTTTATGTAAGGGACAGTTAGTTAACCCTCACTGCATGAGTTATTCTCCTATTGCTGCTAAAGAGGTGCCCTGCTGATAACTGCTTTAACAACAGCATTTTGTATTATTATTACAAGCCAGATGATGATGATTATCTTCAGCCATGGAAGGGTTTGTCCTCTGCCTGTTTACCAGAGAGCTGAGAGAGAGAAGAAAGTCTTGGCAATACAAAGGAGGACTGGATTTGAATGTAGCATTTGGCTCTGCAGCCAGGCATTGCTGTGTCTGCCAAGTACTTGTAACAGCAAGTTACTTCTTCAGGCTTTCCTCCTTCCCTTAAAAAAACTCCAGAAAATTGCTGGTATTAATAAGGAAGGAAAAGGGTTCTAGTCTTTGGGCCATGTAATTGAGTATGGGAGATAAGCATCTGTGAAAGTATTATGCTGTTATCTCACATACGTAGGTACAGTGTTCTCTTGTTTGAATATTCAGCTTGTGGAGTAATCCATCAAACAGGCAAATATGACAAGCTGATGGATTTATTAAGGGTTGGTATAAGGTAGTTGTGGCCAAGCACACAGTTTCATCAGCTCACTCCAAGTGATGCTTTTGTTAGTGCTCTTTCAGATGTGTTATTGCCATTTTACACCCTGTGGTAGCTGACAATAGTCTGTTTTGTATTGTGTAAGGCTAGCTCAGGTGTTGGCTTTATGTATTTTCAAGGAATCTAAGCGATGTATGTGTGACAACTTCTGTGTTCTTGAAATGGTCTCTACAGCAGAGCTTTGTGTGTCCTTGTCAAGCAGGACTGGGCTCCTGCTTGGGGAGTGCATGAAACTGGTCAAGGATAAGAGCCTTACCTACATCACTGTGTGCAGCTGTGGTCAAAAGGATCAAGGTGCTTAACTCAGTTCTATGCTAATTCCTCTTGGTTGTGTTGCCAGTTAGTGTATTACAGAATATTAGCTGATTTACGTAATTATTTCATATAGAAGATGTAATTACTTCAAAAGCATTGGTCACAGTACTGCTTTCTCTCCTCAGGCTTTGCTATTTCAGTGTGCAATTCTAAGTGTTGCAGTTGTCCTAAAATACAATCTTAAAATGCTGAGCTGATTCTTTTATATTTATCTCCATTCATTTCAAGTGTTAAATTAATTTCTGTATTTATATGAAAATGATGTTTATTTCTAAAAACAAAGACAAGCCACTGGAGAATGAGTGAAGCATTGCTTCACAGGATGAAGAACACAAAAATGTAATGATTTAGAGTTTTGTGCTTCATTCTGGAACTTATGGAATATTGATTTATTCTGAAGTGTGAGTACAGCTTGTGCAAAGTCATAATACAATAATTCCAATCTGAACTCATCTGCAACATACAGAGTGTAACTGGCCTGTTGACCTGTTGCTTCAAGTATGTTTCAAATACTTTGCTGGCATGTGCTTCATGAGGAACTTCAGTTTCCAAATTACCACTGTGTGCTCTGAAATTAAACTGAGATGGTATTTAAAGAAGAGGGGCAGGAAATGGAAACTCCTTGAGAAGAGCTGTTCCCTTTAATAGTTCTTTTACTGATACAAAATGTACAATAGCATAACATTTTGTTAAAAGTTGGATGTTTCAGTCTTTGTTTAAATGCTTATTTCAATTTTTTGTATTTATAAGGCAAAACTAATGTAGGGCAAGAGAATAAAAAGCAGAATTAGTAGTAAATGTACCAAGTGAATGAAGCAGTCAGATTTGCTGTTGGTCTTTTTCCAGCTCCTTGTAGTGATCTGGATCTTATTGACACAGGTCAAATATGGACCCAATTAGACACAAGGATTGACAGCTGCTGTCGTGTTTCAGTTTGGAGCAGGAGCTTTATTTACCTGTTCCATTTGGAATGAAGAGCTGTTATGCAGCTAAAATGATGCTTGGTAGCCTCTTTAGAAAGAGCAGTTGTGTAGAAGAGCAGAACTCTCCAGAACAAAATGGTCCTTCTATTCTGCCTCTGTGAAACAAGATCTGTTTCTAACTGGGGTGTACTAATTTTTTTCTAAAATATGCTATGGTGAGGTCATGTGAAATTGTTACAAGGTGGTAGCTTACTTCTTTCCAGAAAGCTGTATAGCCTGTGGTGCTCTTGAGTGCTCTTTTTTCCAGTACCAGTCAGAAAGTATTCATTACTTATTCTTGCACTGTGTGCTGTGTAATGATGGTGTTTGGGTTGCTGTGTGAGGAATTGGAAAGAGGAATATACCCAACTGGAAGCTCTTTCTCTCCCAAAAGGACTTTTTAGATTGTTTGAGTTAGAGTAGTTCCCTAAACCTGTTTGCGGTACTATTGAGTTGCACATTTGAGGAAGCGGTGCTGAGATGGCAGAGGAGAGGAGAGAGACCTAAAGTTCTCATGTAAGTGGAGTACATTGGAACAGGGTTAAATCTCCCTTTGTAGTTGCCCTGAAATTTCAAACACAGTCAGCACTTGCACCAAAAAGAAAACAAAACCCAAGCCATGAAATCAGAGTTTGTAGTTTCACAGTCAGTGTAAGCGTAGGCTGATGGTGAAAGAGGTTTCTCAGCCTCCTGTCTGCCACTGCCTGCACACTTCTCTCCCTTTGCTGGCACTTGCAGACTTTCTGCTTGATGAGAGAATCTCTGACTAACCAGTTGTTTTTGCCAATTTAGTTCTTCACTGGATTGGTTCCCTGGTATAGTTAACTCCATCGTCACACAAGTATTTGTACTGGCATAAAGGAAGGAATGGTATTTGGGCAAGAATAAGTGGCTGGGGGCAATGTACAAGTTGAGTGCAGTACACCCTTAGCATGTGATTTCACAAGCAGCTTGAAGAGCTCTAAGATTATTTTTCTACTAAGAGAGAACTAAGTCATTTTTATACCTGGCTATTCCCTGTCTTTACCTTCCTTGTGCTGCTGGTGTGTGGTTCCGTATTTGCTTGTGCTCTCTTGCTGATAACAGCTGAAAGAACCCCCATAGTTTTAGGGTTAATAACTGATTTGGCCACATGTTTTACAAACAGCTGCTCATGGCACCACAAACACTTGTGATTGGGAAAGGACAGGAAGGTTGGCTGTGAAGCCTTTTTCCATGATAAGACATTTCTACATATTTTTGTTATTTAAAACTGTACCATTAGTGGTTTGTTAGCTGCAAGTTTAAATTTGTTTGAAGCTGCTCTCCTGTCTCACATCACAACTTAAAATCCCCAGCCAGCCTTTGTTTGTATCAGTGTTGTGATGGGGGGAGGGTAAGCATCAATATTCTGGTTCCACTCTTGTTTCACAAACTTCTGAGAAAGGATATAAACTGAAATACAGTTTTGTGTCTTGTGTGGTGGTACTTTGAATGATTCAGGTTTGAATTGATCTCGAGGTCCAACAGATCTTCATATGAGAAGCTTTCAATTAAATTTCTGCAGCTTATTGCAATAGAAATACTGATGGCATATATTTGGGTTATATCCGAATGGTGAAGTGGGTATTCCGTGTAGACTGTTACTTTAAATAGATTAAATCTTTCTAGAGGTGTTTGGTTTGCCACTAAGAATGAAACTCTTGTGACACCAGTATTGTCAGTGTCTATTTGTGGGTTATAAGGAAATCACTTCAAAGCTGTTGAACCTTGTTGTCCCTTTATCCAAAGGGTGTGTCCTATCCTGACCAGTTCAATATTGACTGCATGCTTAATAGATATTAACTGGTTTATTTGGGATACAATTAGAAATATTAGTGTATATTCAACTTATTTAATGAGACTGGCCTGCATTTTTTTAATCTGTTGTAATAGTAATGAGACCTATTGGGAGTTAGGGTTTTTTTTCTCTACTCCATTCTGAGTCACAGCAGTGTGTTTCTTAGTGGTTATTCTCCCCATCCTGTCAAGCCGTTTAGAATCATCCTAATGTAGGTTGCAGACTGTGCTCAGTGTTTCCTCTCAAGACATTACTTTATACTTAGTAAACAAATAACCTCCCTGTGTGATTTTTTGTAGGTGTGTGTTTTGTTTTGCATTCTTCAAGACTACTCAGTTGAAAGGTTCTCCAAGACCTTTTAGGATGTGAAGAGAAGAAGGCTTTTAATAACCGTAGATAATTTTATTGGAGTTGCAATAGGTAAATGCGTCTTCTGAAAAATAAATTAGTCTTGGTAACTTACATCTACAAATAGAACTGGTATCTTAAAGATTGCTGTCACTTTAAATTATTCCTTGTTTTGACAATTACTGAATTATTTAAACTGTTTTTTATATGATCATATTGGGGGGGAACTCTTTGTTCAGAGGCATTTATTGTCTAAATGAGTTAACTTCTATCACAGTGTTCTAGCTGTCCTTGCTACCAAACAGATGATTGCATTTCTTGAGACAGCTTGAAAACGTAGTGCTAATAGACTCCTAATTGGCAAGTGCAGTCTCAGCCTTCAGACTGCCAGTGTTGCTTTTTTGTTAATTACACAGTAACTCTAACTCCTGTAGCTGCAGACTTTTAGCTCATAAAAATCCAGTGATCTTACCATTAGTGAGTAGATAAATAAATAGTGCCCATGTTGAGCCATTGTGAAATTTGTTTGTTGAATACGAGGTGTCATTTGAAATTACCATCTCTGTGTGGTCAGGAACCAGAAACTGGGTCTCTGAGGCAAATGGAACAGCTCCTGTTACCTCTTTAGGATAAGAGTTACTTGATCTCCTGGAGGAACCAGTTTAACAAAGGGATACCTATGAAAGGAGAGGAAACATCATTATCCTCCACAAATAAACATGGCTTGGAAATGTGAAAGTTAATTTGTCTGTAATTGACCAGACTCACTTCACAGAAGAACACTTGCTTTCAGTCAAAGTGCATGTTTGTGAACCTGTGGGGTTTTGTTTGCCAAGCTTTTTAGTTAATGTGAGATACCAACCTAAAAATTCTAATGAAATAACATTAATATGACATTGCTGTTGCAATACTTACTCCTAATGACATGTTCTTACTGCTTGTGCCCATTTTTAGATACTCAGCTGTGAATAGCTCTGGAAGGACATTTTGTCATTAACTATTAACCAAAATTTTTTTGTCCAGCTGCTTAATACAGCAACAGAAGGACTGCTAGGTTGTAACCTACCTTCATGGGATATAGAATGACTAAAGACAATTGGTATTAAGCAAGTTTTTTATTCTTGGATAAACTTGTAGCAGAGAAGAAATGTGGTAATTCAGGTTAATTAACAGATGAAGGATCAGAAGTTCAGGTTAATTAACAGATGAAGGATCAGAAGTAGGAAAGTGTTTGGGGTTTTTTATTTGGTTTGTTTTTTTTAACTTACTGTTGGAAAGCCAAATAATTGTGCTATTCCTAGGAGCTGGCAATTCAGGACTAAAGGCCTGAGGGCAGAGCCTCAGAGGTTCAGGAAGGCAGAGGTTCAGGGAGAGGACTGTATTTTGTCTCTACCTGTAAAATCTTCAATGCTCCCAGCTTAGTCTGCAGAATTATCACTGCATACTTGCCTTTACTCTTTCCAAAATATAATGGGCATCTTTTGAAATTGTCAGATTATGATGCTGAGGTTTCCCCTTGCACAGCCCTGCTTATACTAAAGGTATATAAAGTACTTGCTGTGAGACTGCAAAGTCTTAATTGCAATTTTATTATAAGATGTTGAATTTCTTATTCTTTCTTGTTAGCAAGGTGGGATGCAGGGAAAGGTTTAGTGTTTCAAATAGCTTCCTTCTTGGGAAGAGGGAGAGGATAGTTTTGGAGACACTGAAACAGAAGTTTGAAGGACCTTGGTTGTTTGTTCTCGTCTGTCTGTGTGCAGTGGAGTCAAGAAATAAGTTTCTGGCATCCAGACATATGCCATGTAATCTTACATAAAGACAGCATCTTCCTTATATTGTCTGACATGTAATGGTCTTCTGGATTGGGTTTCAGTATTGGATATAAAAGGAAATTCTACAGGTGTATTACAGCTATTGAGTGTAGCAGTTATTGTAGCTCTTAATGGAATATTGGAATAATTCTTGCTTTCAGCTTCAAATAGCAAAAAAGCAGCCTGAAAGGAACCAATTTTGAGCAGAGAAGCTGATCAGCTTCTCTGTAGTGACATTGGTATTTGTTTTCTGGTTTTATTTCGATTATTTTCCAGAATTAAAAGGTCTGAAATCTGATGTTGAGGTGGTGCATTTTGGGTCTTTTTGCAAACAATAGTAACTGTAGAATTAATTCCTATAAGCTTAGAAATAAACTTAGTAAATGATAATGCATTTCCCTTTATAATAACCAGGATAAAGGCAGTGATCTCACTCCTCCTGAATACCTCCTGTTTAGCAATTCCACTGCAGGACATTTGCATAAATGAAGGAAAACAACTGCTTATGAACCTGCAATTAGATTATTTTGTATAAACTGTTTCCTCTTCCTTTCTCCTGCTCAGAAGTGCAGTTCAGCTTCTGCCTCAGCCTTAGGACATTTTCCAGGGCACAAGGCCATATTAAAAGTGCGGTTGAAGGTTTTCTGGTTTAGTTGCTTCACCTGCTACTTGGACCATGCTTGTGTTGATGAGATGCATGTCCCAGCCTTTCCTAGGTAATGTGCTGGTAATACTTTCCTACCACACAGGTGGAATGGGGAGTTGTACAGGGACATGGCTGTGTAGTTAAAGGCAGGAGGAAGCTGCAAGCCCTTCACAGCAGTCTGGGTGCTTAGGATAGGGAGCAGCTTGTGTTGTAGAAGGTTTAGTATGTTCAGTGTGTGTGATTTGAGGTATTTCCTCAAGTTTTCAGAGGTCTACAGAACATTTGGGAGGGTGTGGAGCATCATACCTACATAATACTGTGTATGATTTTTACTGTGAAGTTAGTGTTTTAGTTTCTTTCTTTTTCCTCCCTATATTCTGCTTCCATTCAAGGTCACTCTCAAATTTTTTTGTGGTCAGAAATAGGAAGTCTGAGGTACAGGAGTGAGTTGGATTTGTACAGCTTCAAAGCTCACTGGTGCCTCATGCTGAGTGTAGCTACAACTTCCTTGTCCTCTGAAAACTTCTGCCCCTTTTGTTTGTCTTTTTGAAAGAAGGATAAGACCTTATTCTTCTTGTAAATATTTTGTTCTCAGCATTAAAATATTGTGCCCTAATCCTGAAAACTCAGCGTCTGGGAGTACTTGTGAGTCTCTTTATCTGTTGAAGATTTCTTTAAATGCTTGAGCTGTGCGCTTGAATGTGGTCTCAATTCTGTGTGCATACAAGGAAGGAAGTAGCACTTGATACTGGTTTGGGGAAGGACTTGGGCCACACCTTATGAACCAGCTTTATATCTGAAACCAGCTTTTTATCTTAAGGGAAAATTACACTCAAAGCTACATAAATGCTACGAAGCCCAAAGAAACACAGTTAATTGGAGGGTGTAAGCTATGGTGAGAAGTGTCTCAGTCTCTCTTCCCCCAAAATAATGTATTTAAATTTTAGTTTTATGTTGTAATTGTCTACCAGGGTTTATTGGGATTGACATTTTTGTGCTGGTATTTTATTTATATAAAAAGTATTCTTCCGAAGTGTTTTTTTGTTTAGATTTTACTTAGACTTTGTCCTACTTGATTAAACCTTTGTTTTCAGTTGGAGTCATGTTACCTGACTGGATCACAAATAGGGAAAAATTAAAAGATAAATCACATGGTGGAAAAATTCGTGATGACATTTGCTGACTCTTGAAGGTTGAAGTACAATCTGAATTCTATAAGGAGATGTACTTTAAGTCTAAAAAAAAAGTTTCAATTGTTGCAGCTTGTTTGCTACAGAAGAAAAAACCTGAAGTGTAAGGAGCGGAGTGGCAAAATTAAATGTGAGGATTGAGCAATAGTAAATTGAGTCACAGCGTGGGTCTGGAAGTCTCTTTAGTTCTGCAGTTACAAAAGGTTACAAAATTTCATATGTCCACTTCTTTTTGTACTATACAGCTGCTCTTGTGTGACCACAGCATGTTGAACTTTGAAAGAGATTAAATCCACAGGAGTAGGAGCTGCAAAGCAGTGACTCTAATCTGATGTGCCAGATGGAAGCTCACAAGAGGCAAGGAGACTGAAAACCTGCACAGGGCAGTAGCAGCATCGTTTTTGGGTCTGGATCAAAACTAGAGTTACTGTTTAGATGTCACTGTCCCACCAAAGTGTCAAGTGTGGCCTCAATTGCAACTTTCTTCCCACTTGTTTGTAAAATTGGTTTTCATAATTAAGTTTAATCAGATTTGTCACAAGAATGCTTTGTGTGTAATTGTCCTCCAATTTCAACAGAAATGTGACCTAAAGACTAATACTGAAAACCAGTGGAAATACTATTATGGTACTCTTGCTATGTAAATTAAAATAAAATATTTTGATTCATTCTACTTGCTGGAGTGTAGCATTTATTTTTGTAAGTTACCTTTTAAAGAATTTTTTTGAATTAAGTATAATAAAATGACAACACTATTAAGCCTTCAGAAATAGAACTGCAGAAATATTCATTTGAAGGGAAGATAGTCTATAATGGGTGAAGTTTAGGGGATGGTAACTGAAGAATGTGAAGGTGGGTGTTTGGAATGAAAATTTCCCATTAAAAATGAGGAAAGAAAGAAATGGGTCTGAACTTTAAATGAAGGTACACTTTGTATAGAGGTGATATAAGCCCACAATCAGTATTATCAACATGGCAAAATTCTTGATAACTTTGAGAAGTTATTTACTGCTACATATTAAGATACAGAAAGCAGCCATGTATCTGTTGGTGAAGCACAAGGGATAGTTTTTTATATAAGAGTATGGAAGTATTAACACTGACATACTGCAGGGAATCTGTAGTAGGAGAGGTGAAATCAGTCTTAAATCAAGTGGGGGAGGAAGTGTTGGTTCCTTGCACAAATACACTTTAAAACTGCCATGTTCCTTCATGTTCCCAACATCTGCAAAAAATAATTCAGCTGTAGCAAGAGATTACAAAACCTTTTAGGATATAGCATTCTGCAGTTGGGAACTTCTGAGATGGGGAAACTTTGAAAGGGAAGACTTCAGTAAGGTCTAGTGTTGGTTTCTGTAAGTAAGAGATCTGAGTTCTCTAACAGGCTGCAATTTAATTTTTAAAGTCACTGTTCTTTTCGACAGTGTGTGTGGTGGATTTGGGGCTATTTTGTTTACTTGGTAGTCTTTTGTGATTAGAAGTTGTAAGGCACAGGAAATAGCTTTATAGTTCCTTCCTCCCACAAGTTGTAATTCATTTGTGGCCATCAGGATGTTTTTCTTGGCTTATCTCTTTCTGTGCAGTTTGCCTTGCACATCTGCCACATAAATTATGAAACTGAACTTGAAAAGCTGAAAATGTATTTCAAATCCAACTGTATATAATGAAGATTGTATCATAGGCCAGGAGTATGACTGCTCCTTGCATAGAAGGTCTGGAATAATACCTGGCATTCATGGACTAAACTGACATATTTGTAATGGTTCTGAGGAGTGGCTGAAAAATAAAGAACTTCAAACGGTCAAGTATCACTAATGTTGTGCTGTTACCTCTCTGTAACCTGAGGTATTTCACCAGACATTTTGGCAGATGGGTCCCCATCTGTTTCTTTGTTGAATGTGGACTGCTGGCTTCCTATTTGGTATCCATATGTTTTATCTGTAAGGCTCTAAATCTAAGCTGCATGTTTTATAACAAAAGTGACATTACTGACAGGAGCAAAATGAAAATGCATTGAGTTTGTTACATGTTTTTTAGTTAGTTTGTCTTCACCAGCAAGGCGAGAGAGGCTGGCTGAGATGGAATGCATGAGTTGACTGAAGAGAAGAGCAGCACCATCTTTATTTGGAAGGTGATTAATGCCTTCTCTGAATAATTGTTAATAGCATTAGGTGCATAGATTCCTGAATAGCCAGTGCATTGTTTGGGACAACAGGTGGATAAATTATATCCTCTGTCAGTGAACCAGTCTGCACACTGAGCTCTCTAAGATAACAAGTGACAGTGTCATAGGGTAGTGAAATCTTACCCCAAAATGCATTTTTAAATCTGATCTTGAAATGCATTTTTCTTTTTGACTTTGTATTAAATCCTTTCAGTTTGTTGGAACACAAATTTGGACCAGTGATCATCTGGAATCTCTCAGAGCCTGAAGGAAGGGATGCTCACAGAAACAAGTGGAGTTGATAGATGCTGCCCCTAGTTATGGGGTGCTGCTTGCTCCATGTCCTGGCCTCTGGTGGTTTGGGTTGGGATTGGTTCTTTTTTAGCTCACCAATTCAAATGCTCTATTGAAAGTATTTCATGCCCAGATGGATAAGTATTAAGTGATTTTTTTAATTGGCAAAAGTGTTTCTGGAAACTAATTAACAGTTTAATAGATGCCAAGATTCCTACACCTGGGGGTGGGGGAGATGTATCCTGTACTTGGGCAAGTTGTGTACCTTTTTTATTTACTGTGTGTTCTCAGTAGTTGAAACACACAGTAGTTGTGCACACAATTTAAGAAAGGATTGTTTAACATTAAAGCAGCTGCTTTGCGTTCTCAAAAAGCTTTCCCTCTATTTCCACCCCTCCTTTACAGAAACCTTTTAATCTAGATACTAAAAATAGTTCAGATGCATGACTCACAGGAGTTAAATGGTGAGATGAGGTGGTGTTCACTCCTCTCTGAGGGCTTCATTTTAATTGTGTGTGTGTCTGTGGGTGGGGGTCTTCTAGATAACTGTATTGTGAAAATATTGCCAGGGCCTGCCTTGTCTCTTCTCCAGATGATGAATGTTCACTTGGCTCACTATAGTGCATTCAATACTTCACTCTTTTAAAAAACAAAACCAGCTATAATCTCAAATGTCCAGAAGCAGCTCTACATTATGTTAATGTCATTTTGCCTTCTCAGCCCCTCTACTGGTTTTCAGGAAATCTGAGCACAAATTGCTGCTGTTGCATTTGGATAATACTCCTAAAAGATGTACCATGGGTCATGTGAGCAGTCACTCGTGGTCACTTTCTTGTCTTAGTGGGTGAAGACCTCCTTCTCAGCTGAGAGGGAGCTTTTGGGAAAATCAGCTGCTGGCAGACAGAGGTGGCACCCCCTGCAGGGGCAGGGAGCTGGCCCAGCCTCCAGGTGTGACTTACTGCAGGCATCCAGCTTGCCTGGAGCTACCTCCGTGCTGGTAACACCCCATCCCTGAGAGAAAGCACTGCAGTTGTCACCTGGGTGCCTTTCCATAGAAATGGTGGGATGTTAGGGTGGAGATAGGAAAGGTGAATAAATGAACCATATGCATGTGTTCTTCTCTATTCAGTTATTCAAAAGATAAAATCATGTTGTGTCGGTTTTGGCACATTAAATAACAAAAGGTTAAAATACTTGTTTCTTGTAAGACTTTGGCACCACACTTCATAGTGTTGTACAGTAACAGAGCTTCTCTTGGCCCCTATTTATCCAGACCCTGCCTGTTCTAATAGACTAATTTCTTTAAAAAAATATATATTTAGTGTTGCTGAATAGCTTTAATGTTCATACTGGATGTATGGTACATACATGTGAGTAAAGCTTGAATTTCTGTTTTTCTGTGCTTAGTCTTTAAGCAGATATTTGCAGAATGGTGTCTCATTGGAAACTGTTAACAGTGGTGAAATGTACAAAGTTTCTCATCTCAGCTTTTAGTATTTTAGTGTTCCCAGTTGTAAAATTAAAAAAAAAGGAAAACAGAAGGTGCATAATACAGTGGTGTCCTTGGAGTAATAGTTAAAGGTATAATATTATGCACATAGGAGTCCTATGTATACATGATATTGTAATTGGTTTGAAATATACATTGAAAAAAATTTAAGTGTGTTGCCAGGTTTCATGTTCCTGCAGCCGAGTCCCTCCGCACAGTGGGCAGCTTCCCAGAGGCTTGAGAAGTGTTTCTAATTAGTCTCACCCTGTCCAATCCAATACCTTTATCATCACTATAAAGAAACGGTTGTAATGTCCCCTCTCTGTGGCTTCCGGTTATTTTAGTTGTCATAAGATTAGACCTGGCATTTCACAAATCTTCTGTGGATGTGATGCCCAGAGTTGTGCTTGTGCCCTGGGTGACTCCACCCACATCAATGGCAGCTCTAATCCTGACCTGCCTTCAATGCACTGCTCTCACTCTCGCCCCAGGGCATATTCAAAGCTTTTTTTACATTTGTGCAGAAACATTGGCAAAGATTTGTTAGGTTTTCTGATTCCTTAATATGTTTTCAAGTAAGTTGGATTCTGAGTGGATGGATGGATAGATATTATTATTCTTTCATTACCTTTAGTGTATAAATACCTCCTTTTCTCATGGTGCCTATTTTTTCAAGTGCAGGCTAGCTGTGCACATGCTCTTGAAAGGTTTCTGCATGTTTAAGAAACTGCTGGTATTTGAGCATTCATACAAAATGCTGAGTTTATTTGATACTTGAAGATCTGAAAATTTGATGTATAATGCTATTCCTTTCCTGATGAAAGATTATCTTAGGAATAGTTCTTCCAAAGAACGTTGCTCCTAAAATCTGGCCATGAACTGCAAGCTTTGTTTAGGAGTTGTGATTTCATACACTTGAGTGTATTGTCAGGGTGGTGAAGGAACGAACACCACTGACCATGGAGAAAATGTGGAAGATGGAGGAGATGCTGGGGGGAAGCATGAAGTGGAAATACCTGTGTGATGTTCTTTAGAGAAGACCTAAAGTGGGCAGTGAAGTATTTACTGCTTCTAGTGCTTTATGCTGCATCCCGAGTTCTCACCAAAGTGTTAAATCACATAAACAAAAATTGCTGCACCTTTTCCTTTAGCTGGTTTGCTAGCAGTGTATTTAAATCATTGCTATGAAATGTTGTTTGAGGGTTAATTTTAGAGTAGACATTAGCTGAGAAAATACTCTTCCATTTATGTTGCTGACTATATGCAGAGCCTTGTATCCCCACATGCATGTTTTCAAAGAGTTTCTGATTCAAGGTGTATGATGCAGAGAGAATTAGGGTGGGATTTTTTTTTCAGTGTGGAACCAGCAATGACTGATGTGGATAATCAGTTCAGGCACAACAAAACTAATTGTAATGTTACCGATTGGAAGCTATCACTAGAAGCAGTACAGTTATAGTTGTGCATAAGTGATTGTAATCTCCTAACAGATAATTGACTTCAGTTAGAGCGTATGAATCTGTAGAGAATACCTTGTAGTCCTGAGCAATGAAAAATCTTCACTCTGAAACAAATATTTCTATTCAGGATGTAGTCAAATAGTATTGCATTAAATAGTGTTTATTTAATTTTTTTATTAGCATATTGGGTGGAAGTATCATGATTTTACTTTGCCAACATAAAAATAGTTTTTAAAATAATTTCTTAGTCTGGAATAGAAAAAGAAATATTTTTCAGTAATTATTTTGTGACTATTTTATGGAGGGAAGAAGAAAAAGTAACGGTGATAAAGCACTAATTTGTTACTGAGAGCAGAATATACCTCAAGCCTGTCAATATTGTCCTTCTGAGAATTACAGCTTGATTCATGTGTTGTGTAAAATCAGAAGCCTGAGCAGAGTAGGCAGATATATCTGTTGGAGTCTGTTGAAATGAAACACAAATAGAAATTTTCTGCAGATACATTTATCACTTACTAGTGGTCATGTGTATTTATGTCCATGTTGTGGGTTACATTCAGTATCTGCTGATAGAGAGGAGGAAGACGGAGCTGCTCTTAGTCTGCCTGTTTTGTGTGTCATCTGTGAAGGGTTCCTGCAGTCTGTAAGGTTTTATTTTCATGCAGGTCATCCACAAGCTGTCTTTCATTTCCCTATTTCAAAGAAAAGTGCTGAGGACAATCTCAGACCTGTAGGATTTTTGTCTTCTTCATGCCTGAAAGTTCAAATGCTCTCATGGTATTGCAACTGTAAATGTTGAAGTGGCAGATACTGATTAATGTTTTGGCTGTACCTTCACAGACTCTCTGATCTGAGTTTTATATGAGCAGGTACAGAACTTCTGGTCCCCTCTTGCTGCCTGTTTGTTTTCCCTAATACCAGCTAAACACCATTCTTACTTCAAATTACACAATTGAGATATGTTCAATACTGCTCTCCCCTTTTTCATCTCTCTCCTCTCCCCCTCTTGCTTATTTTTTGTTTTTTTTAGCACACTGTAGGGTATGACACCTGGACCCAGATGATATCTTACCTCAGGTGTACAAATCTCAAAATGTAACTTAGAATAAAATTTGAAGCTATTTACAATTGACTGAATTATTTGAAAAATGCAGACAAAATTGTGGACAAGTAGGATTTCAGGGTATGTATTAACATATAATGAAAATGAATATTTTCATTATATGCTATATGATAGTTAATAAAATGCATGTAAAACATTTAAGGGGAAATGTGTTTTTTTCTGTTGCAGTTGGAGATGGTCAGGTGTTTGCAGCTATTGTCCACTGACTTTACTAGCAATGTCCATTTATTTGCTTAAGAGGAATTTAGTCCTAGGCTTGAGCTACCTGTTTAGTGTTGCTGTAAATTGCAGATGCAAACATTTAAAGTTACAAGAAAATTAAAAGCATTTTGCTCACTGCCACAGTGTTTCTTGTTCCATAGAGATGTGACAGTGCCCCCTCTTGGCTTTCAAAAACAATTTTGTTTTTTTATAAAAAATTATACTGAAATCACTTGGGAGGAGTACAATAAAGAGTAAAAAGAATCAGTTGTCATTAATCTGTTTTAATACATTTAAATGTAAGACACAGAAGAATGTAACACTTAAATGTTGATGTTCATGTCAGCCCCTTTATTGCTGTGCCCTTATTTTGGATATAACTTTCAGAATATACTTTCCTGCTTAGTATCTTTGTCCATGTCAGAAGTTTCTGTAACTGTTCTTGTCACGAGATTCCTGTGGTGCAGGGTCTCAGTGATTTGGGGTGAATCAGAGGTAGTCTGGCAGATAAGGGGGTTGTCAGCCCTGCTTGAGAAGTTCTTTCTGTCAGCCCCGAGTGTTGCTGTTGTTTGCAGAGCAGCCTGTCCATGCGGTCCCGCACGATTCCCTGGAAACTGCCCAGGATAAACTAATCGGAGAGCCCCCCCTGGTGTCGGAAAGTGTCCTCGGATATTAAATTTATATCAATCACAGGAAGTCTTGGCAATCAAGCTAGTCACTTTTTCCCTTCACATCTGGACATAAATTATTTTTTTGCTGCAAAGGTCACAGGAATCATGGGTAGGGCAGGGAATGAGGGCCATAGAAAACATGGGAAAGGAAGAATAAAACTGTATTTCCACCTTTTTAGAAATGGTTATTTTTAAGTGACCTGGAATGATGCCAAACTATACAACAGTGAGGTTTTTTTTTTTCCTCCTTGAAGTTTACATTTGTTCCTGAATTAAATGTGGCTCTAAGATGCTTTGGTTTGGAATGGTTCATTCCATTAGATCTCAGCTTGGCATTTATAAAATAGCTTTCTCCTAGTTACTGAGAACAATAACTTATCTGCAGGAGGGATTCAAGAGTCAAGCATGTTTCTGTACTTAGGCTTAACTGCACCTTTTTTCTCTTGGCATTACTTAATTTCCCTTGTTTTCCTTCCGTTTCCCCCTCCAGCCCCGCTGCTGCCTTAGCCACGTGCCCCGAGCTTTTGCATAGCCAATCCTGCCATTTATTTTGTACACTAAGTTTGCATCTCTTCAAGCATTTTCCATTCGTAAATTCTTCGCTCTAAGAAATTAAGGAAATACTTCACTTTATGCTTCCCCCTCCCAAGTCTCCATCAAGTCTCTTAAACAAATGCTGAAGGAGGGGTTATAAAAACAAGCAGAACCTTTCCATTTAGTTCCCTGCCTTTCCTTGCTTTGGACAAGGGAAACCAGTGTGCTGGAAGCTGCAAATCTTGGAGCTTTGGGGTTGTGTTTTTTCCACACATATGGGAAATAAAGATGGGCTTGGTTTACATTTGTATGTACAGTAAAGAAAATACCAGAAACAGAAGCTTGAGGTGTACTCAGCATAAATGAATTTGTAAAACCTTAATTGCTGTTGTTCCAAACTGCTGCTGTGTTCTTACATGCTTGTAGTAATATAGATAGGTTCTGGGAGCTTGCTGATTATTTATTCAGTCATGTAGCTTATGCTCTCTTTAGACACAAAGTTGAATAAAATCATACATCAGGATCTGACAGCAGGAATTCTCATGCTGAGAATCCAAGATTAAGTCCAGAAATTTTATTCTGTTTTAACAATTACCTTCTGTGTCCCCTTTCAGACTTAAGGGGATTTCATTCTTGTTTCTGCTGTTTATATCTCCCAGTTCCAAGATCTTTGCTATCCTTCTGCCAAATAAAATTGAGCAGGAGTTGCTTGAATGCTGCTTTGTGCAAACTCCTACACGGACAGAGGGATAACTGTTAGGATGACTATTGAGCATCTTGGGGTTTTTTTATCCTTTTAGGTCATTCAGGTTCAGAAGAAGTTCTTAAGCAGCAAATGCTTTCTCCACAATGCACTATAAATCATTAGATCTTTCCTACAGTTTAATTAATTTTCTTGTTGTGGTTTGGTTTCTGTTAAAAGTACTCACACGGGATTTTCTTAGCTTCTGAATCAGTTATGATGCACTTTCAAGTAAACTTTCAAACCTCTGACATGCTAGGTGTAAATGTGTTGTTTGAGTACACTCCAGGTATGAAGAGAAAGCAGAGACCAGCAGGTCTCTTTTCACTCCTGATTTCATTACTGGGGTGAGCCCTCGTGCTCCAGAAGCAGAGAGCAGTTTTCAAACCTTCTCACTATGAGTGAGGGGCTGCTCACTCGCCTTAAAAGATGAGGGAAATGATTGTGTTATCTTTTAGGGGCACAAAGGAGGTTGCTGGGCTCATATGTTACCTGTTTTGAGGATTAATTAAGAAGAAATCACATGTTTACTATTTTAATATTAAGATCACAGAAAAGATCTTTTCCAAGTAAGGTTTTTCTGTGACCTCTCGAAGAGACAGCTGAGCTCCTTACAGTATTTTCATTGCTGTAATTCTGAGTGCTCTGCAGCTTCTCTTTTGCTGTTTTCCCTTAATTAATTAAATTCAAGCTAGGAAACAGACTTTCTAGTGAATCTCATCTCCCTTACTTTAGTCTTCCATGTGATTTTTTTTATTTGTTAGTTTTTCACTAACACCTGTTTGTACTGATGTTCTTGATTTTCTCTTGTAACATTCTAAAAAAAAAATTGCCTCTGATTGAGTTATAAAGCCTCTTGCAAATAACTCTGTACCATTACAAACCTGTAAGCAAACCATACCTAGCTGCAGAAGCCATCAACTTTGACTCTGGTGGATTGGTTTGCATTCTAATTTGACCCAAAGCCATTTTTACTGGACTAAATCCAGCTGTAATGTAATCCCCAGTTTCTCATCTGTATTCTTGAAGACTAATAGAATAGTAAAACCTTCTTAAAGATAACTTAAATGTGGTGTATAGTGTCCTCAGGGTGACTTGTGCACTAAAGCTGTTTTCTCTCCCACTCTGTAGAGGTATCTCATTAAGTGATATCTGCACTAGTGTCATTATTAAGTTTTCATGTGTTTCTCAGTTTTGATGCTAATCTTCATGTGTGTGAATTTTTTTTTTTCCTTTGCAGCACCAATGTGGTTATGAATTATTCAGAAATAGAGTCTAAGGTTCGAGAAGCAACCAATGATGATCCGTGGGGACCTTCAGGGCAACTCATGGGAGAGATTGCCAAGTAAGTGATAATTTGACTCAGTGATGAAGAAAAGAAAGGTACATTTTATATAAGAATGTGAAATTTGATGCTAAATCAACTCTTCACTTTTCAGACTGATAATGCCCAAAAGTTGCTGTGAATAAAAGTCTTAAGTTTTTTAATGCATAATCATAGAATGTATTGAAAACTGTCAAACAAAAAATGAAGCCCAGATATTTTTTAAAGTCTTGATTTTTTTCATTTATGTATCATCAGAATTCTTTCAATATAGTTGATTTTTTAGAGTATTTATTTTCAAAGCGCTTTCTTGTAACTTCTACAAAAATAGCAAGACATGCTGAATTCCTCCTTGAGCTTTATTTTTAGTGTTAAAATCAGTTTGGAAGTTGTGTATTTGATCAGGTGCAATGGTTATTAGGGTATTCATATTCAGCATTATTTTCATTACAAATTAGTGAAGGTTCTTTTACTCCCTCAGATATTTAGAATTACTCTTTTCTTTTGTAGTCCTGGGATGTAAATGACTTATCTAGGAGTTAAAACAGGGACAGCTTTTTCCCTTTAATGTCATCCGATGTGGCTGGGCTTAGATCACTCCTGCCATCTACTGCCAGCCCTCAGTGTGAACAAGCTCGTGTGAACAGCCTGGGAAAAACGACATTTCTCTGCTGCTTTTGTTCCATTCCTTAGGGCTACGTTTATGTACGAGCAGTTTCCAGAGCTCATGAACATGCTGTGGACTCGGATGCTGAAAGACAACAAAAAGAACTGGAGGAGAGTTTATAAGGTGTGTAAGGATCAGGGCTTGGGGCTCATGCAGTGTCCTGGTGTAGTTCTTATTTAGATAATCCTACAGCACTTTCTCCTCTAGCAAGCTAGAATTTCTTCCCTAAATGTTTCATAGTTCTGTTGGTGAAGTCAAAGGTGTTTTTCAAATGCCGTATATGGAAAAACCCACAGAATTTCTGGTATTAGAAGCACATTAAGATGTTACTTAGTGAACACAACAGAGCAATTCAATTTTGCTGCTATTCAGGTGTTAGAGTAGCACTCATAGTTTCAATTTACCCAAAGGAATTGCTATGAGCTCCATGAGAAGATGTTAAGTTACTGTGCTATCAGGAAAACATTTTTTGGAAGGAATTCAGGAATACCTGAAATAAAATGCAAACTAATTTTAATTTTCTGCCAATTAGTAATGCTTTAAAAGTTGTAGTTTGCCTTTGAGTGAGCCAAATTTCCTTGCATGACAGTTTTATGTCCTAATTGTGTTTTGGAAAAGATCAGAGTCATTTGCATTTTTCTTGTCTTTGGTACAGAAACTTTTTGCTTGAGATTGTGTTGTGCTGCACTTAAAGTGGTGTTCAATGTTCACTGAATTATGCAAATATAACCTCCTTTTTTAGAACTGATGTATTAAGCTGAGTTATATTTTGTTTTCTTGATGCCAGGATTGTAGCAAGACACAATTAATTCTAAAGCATGGTTTGTGCTTTTCACAGGTGCTTGATGTTTTGTATAGTCATAGTAATTGTTTTCCCCGAAGTACAATAGAAATTAATATTTAATGCTATCACACATAGCTACTTATGTTACAAAGACTTCTTGGAATTGCTTATCAGTTTTGGATTGGTTGAAATAAAATGATAGTTTTAACCGATAAAGGCATTACTTCAGAGAAAATGCCTTATTTCTTTCTAGATATAAATCCTCAACATAGAGAACTGAAATGAAAGTATTATATAAACTTCATTTGTTTTGTCACTTGTCTAAAGTCATCCTGAAATGCAGTTTTGTATATGCATTGAATCCTGCAGAAGGCTTCTTAGATTCCTGTACAAGTTACCTTTCAGTGAAAGCCATTGGAAAATTGTGAACAAAAGAGGCAAAAGAAAGTGCCTCATTTTACAGGTTAACTTTTTCTCCTTCATTGCTACTGCTTTATCTTAAAACAAACAGTAGCTGATAAAGGTAAGTACTTGTGATTTAGTAGTAACAAGCTAAAGTTTTAAAAATACAGTTTTGATAGTTTAAATAGCAAAAGATTCATGAGAGGAAGAAAATTTTTCCGTGGGACTCATATAATAAGCATGTATTTAAAAAGGGAAGGTTAGTATTTACTAATTTGGGGAGGGGGTTAGGATTGGGGGTTTTACAAAAAAAAAAGGTAGATTTTTTTGTTCATGCAATCATAAGGTGCTTTGTATTTTTATAGTCTTTGCTGCTCCTAGCTTACCTCATAAGGAATGGATCAGAGCGTGTTGTTACAAGTGCCAGAGAACACATTTATGATTTGCGATCCCTGGAAAATTACCACTTTGTAGGTGAGCAATAGAAAAATCTTATAAGCAAATTAAAACAGTAGTTGGAGTTGTCAGTCACCTGAACCAGCTTAGAAGCTTCCCCAGTCTAATTAAAATGTGACTGTTGCCAGTTGTGTGAAGAGTGCAGAATCCAAGACGTGGGGCCCTAGAGTATTAATTAGTGAAGACAAGAACTTGCAGAAAAGACTGGCTAATAACAACAGAACCAACACAACATGAGTGTTGGGGTTTATATTAAAATATGCACTAGAGACTGGTCCCCTGTGGTGTCCGTAAAGGAATAGCTTTAATCATATGGGAAGAAAAGGTTAGAGCTCCAAAACACACACATCTGTTTGAAGCTGGGTTTTTTTCCTCCCACCAAATAATATTTACAGTGCAAAGGCAGCAAGGCCAGTGTGTGTTTTGAATGTGAAAAAGGTGGCTGGAAAGGAGCACATTTAGCTTATAGTACTTCCCAACTGAAAGCAAGTTTTCAAAAAATCAATTCTGCCATGAGACTGAGTTCTTGCAATGAAACTTGCAAAAACTGTTGTAAAAAGACTGAGGAAAAAGGGTGATGTTTTGAGGGGTTAAAATTGTTCAAGTGGAGAATGAGTTCTGTCTCAGTCTTCATTAATCTCTCCTATGTTTAAGTAAAACCATTCAGTGCAAACTCATTTATCTAAATTTTATGTTAATTAGTCCCTTTCAGATAGATGCAGTGGACCTCATGCAGTAGTCACGAAATCTTTGACCGTTGTGTTTATGATTCAAATATTTTTATCAATTTGATTTTCAGTATTGCTGCCTCTTACTATTTTTCTTTTTTTCTCCCATCTTCCATCCATCATCTCTGTCCTGCATTACCTGCACAGATGAGAATGGCAAAGACCAGGGGATAAACATCCGCCAGAAGGTGAAAGAAATGGTTGAGTTTGCTCAAGATGACGATCGGCTTCGGGAGGAGAGGAAGAAAGCAAAGAAGAACAAAGACAAATACATTGGGGTGTCTTCAGACAGTGTCGGAGGGTTCAGATACAGTGAGTACTGGGCTGCCTTGGCAAGGATTGCCAATCCACTTTTCCTTTCCCAAATAATACTGTTTGGAGCCTTGAAATGCATCTGTGGATTTTGTGTGAGTTTGCTGGGGTCTGTCAGAGCTAACTTTACAGGCACCAAGTACGTTACTCCTTGCTCCCAGTCCCTGCATGAGTGTGTGGCAGGGGTCTGAGCTTTTGCTAGGGCTTCCATCTGATGTATCCCAGCATGCCATCCATGATCCTGCTGCCAGTCTGTGTTTTCCTTGGCCTGAGTAAATCCTTGGCTGCTTTCGGTAAGGGGTGAGTACCAAAGTCCCACTGGCACAAGGCTCTGGTTTGCTAGAATTGGTGATTTCTTTTGAGTTTACTGTAAGAGCTCAGTAGTAGCTGTGCAGGGCTTAAACTTCACCTGTTTGTCTGATGCTTTCTGGGTGTTTTACTTTTCTTCTCTGTGAGCCTTCCACTTAGGTTTGGTCCCTCCTGGTTTTGACAGGTTGCTTCTCCATTCTCCCTTTTCCTCATATGCAGAATAGTTGAAAAATTCCAAGGCAGGATATTTCTTAGTATATTCCTTTAGGCTTTTGCTACCTGCTTGGAATTGTGGTGATTCTCTTTTTAGGAAATACTTATGAGTCACCGTGTTTGTACTTTGAGTACATGTCCCATTGTTCTTTCACTGAGCTTCTCTTTGACTTCTCTGTGCAGAGTCGTGATCTATCCTTGTAGGCTGGGTAGAATCATTTCTCCATGTGCTCTTTAGGTATCATTCAGGTTTTTTAATTTAAAGGACTAGTTTCTGTCTTGTATTTAATTTTTGTGGTAAAGAGTTTTGAATTATTCCTTCCTTTGTTGAGTAAAGATTTTTAAAAAGTCTGTCTAGCAACACAAAGCAAACCTTTTCCCAGGTGAGATTTCTAGTCAAAAATATTCTAATTATTTAAATATAAAATGCTTGTATTAAGATATTTCATTCATTTATTTTGTCCTGAAAATACTGAGCGTCTAGTTGGTGTCTGTTTTAATTTTAAAATTAATATTGCAAAAGAAAACCCCTCTAAAGAAATTTGCATTAAAATGCTTGAGAGCCTGACATAAACTGAAATAAGGCCATTTTATTCTCCTGCAAAATTTAACAGCAGTACATTTCTGAGCAGTGTCTCCTTTTCCAGTGATAAAGATCTCACTGAGTATCTCATGGATTTGTAGCAGATTCCCTACTGGAAAAGTTTTATGGATCTAAACAAATATCATTGGAGACTTGCACCTATGTCTTTATTAAGAAAATACACCCTATATGATATGAAGTTATGAAACAGGTATAATTCAAAGTTTGCACCTTGTAATGCTGGAATCATCATTTTCTTTTTATTAAAATGGCTTAATTGAATAGACCTTGAACATCACATGAGCTGCAATATCAGTTGTATGTAACGTGAAGTAGGTATTATTTCACTGTTCTTCATACATATGGAACAACAACATATGTTGTTCCATATGTATAATAGCCCAGAATATAAAATTTTTGCCTACAAATGTTGTCTAGGAACTGAGCTGGTTTGGTTTGCTTTATACACCTATATTTTGAGCAGAAGATCTGATACAAGATCACAATAAAAGTTGAAGTGTGCAGTGCTTCTGATAGTCAAGTCTTTGTTAAAATGTTGATTTTTTCATGTGAATTAAACTCGAGTTGTCTGTGTCTGTACAAACAAGACTTTAGTGTTTCAGACTTACTTGATGCGATTGTACAACAAATGTGCTTTTTTAAAGCAAAACTTGCAGCTGTTTGTAATCTGAAATACCAGTATGGAGGTTTGGAATACTAAATTAGAAGTATAAGTTTTTGATTTCTTGATAATAGTGCTCAGGAAAGATGTTCAGTGGCCCCTGAAAAGGTGAGTTTACTGCCTTTTCGTTTTTAATATCTGTCAAATATTTTTAAAACCTTTTCTAATTGCTAAGTGTGGAAAATGGAAAGTTACTATGCACATTCTTTTAGTATTTTAGGACTGTGTTTGTGTATGAATGTCAGTGTATAAAACTCCCAGTGACTTTCCTGTGGTCACACAGCTCACGAAGGAGCTGTTCCAGAAGTGCCATGTGCCCTTCCTGATCAGCTGCTTCTGCAGCCAGGGCTGCTTGTGCCTCTGGTGCTTCTCCAGCAGAGCCCAACAGCATCCTGATGTGCTGGGCATTGAGCTCGTGTCATCGCAATAAACAAAAGTCTTTGAGCCTTCATTCCTGCCACTTAATGATGGGCATTCCATGCTGTGCCTTGCTGTAATAGAGTTAATTCTGCTGAGGGAGCTTTGCTCTGTAAACATGTGCAGCTCAGGTGTGTCACGCAGGGGGGCTTGAGAGGGAATCCAGAAAGGCCACAAGCTTTTCTTTTTGTTTATTTTGATACCTTTAATAGTTCTTATCTTTGTCTTACCAGGTGAAAGATATGATCCTGAGCCCAAGTCCAAATGGGACGAAGAATGGGATAAAAAGTCAACTTTTCCTTTCAGTGACAAGTTAGGGGAGCTCAGTGACAAGATCGGCAGCACCATCGATGACACCATCAGCAAGTTCCGAAGGAAAGATAGAGAAGACTCTCCAGAAAGGTGCAGGTACTGAAATTGTTTTATCCTGAATTTATCTGTGAGGTTGCTCTTAGGAAGCAGTTTGACATTGCTGGATATAAGCTACAATTCTCTGCCATTCTTTTTGTCTGTAGGGGGAAGCATATTTGGGCTCAGTACCTGCTTCCTGGGCTTCTGCAGCTCCCCCCAGCCTTGGGGAACAGTGTGGCTCTGGCAGTAGTTAACTGCTCTTGGCTGCCTTCCATTACTGCCCCAGCTGCTGGCAAAGCAGGGAATTTGGCTGAAATATCCTGAGCTTTTCCTTGTCTCAGCAATTCAGTGCTCGTGTGCCAGTGTACTGAAGGCTGCCACTTAATGCTGCACACACTCTGAATGCTGGTGTGCCAAGGAAGAAAATTGAAATTGCTTTGACACAGTGCTGCTTCCCTGAGCTGGTCTCAGGAAGAACAGCCTGCAGGTGATTTCTTAAAAAAAAAGTCTATTTCAGTTGAGGCTTTTCAGGAAAATTCTTGTATCTTACATCAGGTCATTAAATTTCTTCAGTAAGGGAGAAAATCTACCCTTCTTTGGCTACGGAAAGAACTTTACATCTGTCACACTTCAACAGGTGCATTGAATTTAATTATCTGGAGATCAAGTTTGTGCTTAACAGAATCTGAAATTGCTGTAGAGAAAGTGCTCAATTGTATTGAAATAGTTCCCTTTTGGGAAACAACTGAAAAATCAAATTTGCACTGAGATTTGATTAATATTTTTTACAAGAATATCTTTAGATAGTCACACATGTATATAAACATAAACATACACTTGCACACATCTATGTGATGCAAAACTAAATCAATTTTGCACAGAAACAAAAAATAATAATAATGGCAGCATTTCTGGGGGAAAGCCCATGCGGTCCTCTTGCTGGGGCATTAATAAATCATAAAACTGGTTTTCTTTGCACACATCAGGGTTCCCTCTTAGAACCTAATATCAATGGAATACAAAGAGAAGGGATCAGAAGAAAAGTAAACAATTTCACATGTAACAATGGTACCTTTCTGTGTGCATTTCTGTACTCATCTTTCAAAAGCAACTTGTCCCATGATGTCTGCAGACCTCACCAGCCATGTTTCACATAGGGGATGTACAGTAAAGATTTTTTTTAAATCTTACTTCCTTTATTTCTGAATGGCTCCTGTCTTTACTTGTACTGGATAAAGTCTTGTATTTTTCTCTGGTGTAGATAGTCCTTTCTGAAGTCTAATCTTTAGCAAAAGCAGCTTATTTTGTTGACTTCTCCACTGTACATCTCTGCCCCAAGTTACACTGCTCTTTTTCTGTGGCTAATATTACATTTTACATTTTTGCTTTGCTCTTGTAACCCTTGTCTCTTCTGTTTGATTTTTCTCCAATTTTTTTGGTCTATGTCAAGTTTTTTTTTGTCTCAAAATTTATGAAAGTGGTAGACTTGACTCAGAATAAAAAGGAATTTTTGGGACATACATAAGCAAAGGCAGTTTGATGCTTGCAGGTTATTCTGCTGTAAGAAGGAATTCAGGCTGCAGCATTTCAGCTCCTCTAACATTGCTTTAAATCCCAGTCTGAAATTTCTTTTTCTCAAATCTTGGCACGGGGATCAAATACCATGGAACGGATTTTATCCAAGGGTTTGAGTGAAGAGGTTTATTTCTACAGAAGCCATAAGAGGACGTAAAAAGATTGAACAGATGGTTATAGAATGTCTGTATTTATCCTTAAGGATACTGTAAATACATGCCTTAGTGCATGCTCTATTAGCAAAAGACTATATTTAAATATTAAAGCTGAAGGTGGCATAAAATTTTAATTATCATATAACTTAGGCACAAAATAACATTCTTTTGTAAATGCCTCGTGAAATCTCTGCATTTGTGTTTTCGCACTTCAGCAATTTTTTTGTAGAAAAATATGCCAAAAATGTACTGGCTTATTTGTCGCCTGCTGCCATATAATAACAATTAAGTTGCCATTTCACTTGGAAAAGTGACTAAATGGTGATACTCACTCAGCTGGCAAATGTGCTGTTATGTTCTATTGTTTCAGTCCTAATAACTTTATAAACCATTACTGCTTGAGTACTGTAAAGCCAATAAAAGCCTTGAAGCACAAAGAATAAATGTCTTACCTGTGGCCAATAAAACCTGGAAGCCATGGTCTTTACACACCAGAACTTGGCCAAACTTGTGGATTTCTGACTTGCAAAGCCAGTGGCTTGCATAGATGGAAAAAATGCTTGAAGGAAACAAAAACTTTACCAGAGAGCTATGTGATCCAAAATGATGAGTGTACAGTAGATTTCAGTGCAGCTGCTTTACACAGTGAGATTTAGAGAAGCCAAGTCTGCTGCCTTTTTTTTTTTTTTTTTTTTTTTTAATTTAGATGAAAAATTCTAACAGTGTTATAGGGGAAATGGATTCTTTTTTCCAGTAATACATCCCTGTGCAAGTGGTGAAAACCACAAGCAATACCCCATGAGGTGGGAAAGCCTCTGGTTTTCTTTCTTAGTGCTTGTTAGTTCTTAGATGAATAAACCAGCTGCTGTCCTGAGTCCAGCACTGCACACTGAAAATCTTATTTCTGAATTACCTGCAGACACACAGAGGTGCTTCTGAAACACTGCATTTTTCCCTAAGAATTCTTAAAATTCTGTTAATCCTTGTTTCTCCAGCACTCAGGTTGAGAGAATAGAAAGGAAGCAAAGCTTCCTCTGAAAGGAGGCAGCAGCCATGTTTAGAAGCAAATTGTTTCTAAATAATTACTTTTATATTGGGTTGTAATTTAGATATACTTAAAGTCTCAGTAAACTGTTTTTGTTTTCTTAAAGGTTGTTTAATAAAAACCCTCACTACAAAAAACTTAAGGCAATGGAAGAGAACATGTGTCCATACTTTGATTTCTCAAAGTTGTAATTATATACTATCTTTGCAGAAGTTTTTTAATTATTTGGTATATTGCTGTAATTTTATTTTTAAGTTCTGTGTGCAGTTCTCAGATGAAGCACTGCAATTTTACTGAGCACAGTAAACACACTTAGAGCGAACATTAATCTGTAAATTTTTTTTGTTGTTAATGTGACCATTGAAGAAAAATAAAAAGTGGATCTCCTGAGAGAGTTTGGAGGAAGTACAGGTTGTCATAGAAAATTGAATCTTATAATATTTATTCTCCTTTCTGGCATATATGTTTAATGTCTTTCCTCAGAGGCTTCAGTAATTTATTCTGCTGTATATCACCAAAGACTGACTTTTTTCATTCTTGCATTAGTGAGATTGAGATACAGCAGTTCTGTATCAATCAGACTTTGCTTGTCACTTGTTTCCTCAGCCCACAGAACATTCTTGGACTCTGTAGTGTGGACAAGAAATGCGTTGCAGGTATTAAATACAATACATGGATAGACTGAGCCTTAGTTGTGTTGTCCTGGTCTTGGATGCTTCCAGCAGCATCCTCCACCCTCCTCCAGGGCCTGTGGCATGAATGTCCTGTGTACACCATGATGTCACAGGTGTGGCTGGGGTCCCCTCTGTGCACACAGATGGGGTAGCAGGGCTGGGCTCACACTGCAGGGTTGAAGTGCTTTGATAAGGTAAAGTTGAATTATGCCATTTGAGCTCCCTTGAGCTGCTGATTGGTCAGCAGCTGTGAAATTTATCTTTTTAACAACAAAAGAATTGCAAAAGGGAGTGAGCATCTGTGTTGAGTGATGTTATTGAACTGAGCCATCCCCAGTGGTGTGCAGGTAACATGCAGAGAGGAAATGGTACATGCAACATGTTCCCAAAAAGCCACTATTGTTAGCAGAGAACAAAGGCTCCCCCCCAGAGTATATTGCAGTTACTGTCACATTCCCTCTGACAAAGGGACAGCCTTTCTTAAATTTTTCAGTTTTAGTATTCTAATGCATTATTAAAATATAAAACCCTTCCATTTTCAACTCTGTTGCTAAGGGAATTACGATTTCAAAATACATTCCAATGTATTTAACCTTTCTCTACAGCAATTCTCACTGTTATGTACAAATCCTGGTGGTAACAGGCAACATGAGCAGTGATGGGGGCCAATTACTTTCTTTGTGAAAGATTTAAAATACAAAAGTAGAAAATGTAACAAATTAGTCAAATAGTGTGCAACAACACCTAAAAAGTTTTTGCCTAAAAGGGTGATATTTTTATTCTTTTACTGATAATGGTAACATTGCATTGCATAATTTTGTAAGCAGACTCTTCCCACAAACATCTTAAAGAATATGAAAGCCTGTTTCCCTGGAAAAGGAAATGAGCTGAAATACAAATGGAGTTGTGCAAACCCAAAAGACAGTACAGAATGTGGTTCATTGCTTTGTCTCTTGGTGTAAGTACTGAGCACACCTGCCAACTTAACTTTCTGTTGCTGAAGTGTTACATAATGTGTGGGGGAGTTCCTGTCAGAAGGTGACTCAATGTGCTGGGTTTAAACACTGATTTCCTATTATCCTCTGTCGTGGACTTGCAGTTCATGCTTAACAAACTAACCTGCTTTTCTCCACTGCTTCTGTACAACAGGTGCAATGCTGTGTGGTGTGATGTGTTATGTAAAGGTGGAACAGTTCCTCTCTCAAATGTAGGAAAAAGCAGCATTTTTATCTTGAACTGTTGCTACAAGAAACTGCAGTAACCAAAATTCTTGTAGCTTAAGCCAAATGTCCACTCAAGGAACTGCGAAGTCCATCACGAATGCTGTGCTATCACTTTTATTTTTCTAGTGACAGTGATGAGGAAAAATCTAGAAGAGGCAAATCTCCCAAAGCTGAATTTAAAGATGAAGAGGAGACTGTGACAACAAAACACATACATATTGCACAAGCTACAGAAATTACCACCATCAGACAGAAACGCTCAGCAAATCCTTCAAAAACCATTGACTTGGGAGCAGCAGCTCATTACACAGGAGATAAAACAAGTCCAGAGCAGAACTCTGCTGCTCATCCTGCACAGCCTATGACAAAGGTGAGACAGCAGGACAGCACATCATTTTGGAAGCTGTTTTCTTCTATCCTCTAAGACAATTTCTGATTTAGGGTAGGTTTTGTGATGCAGCCTTCAGGAGAGCTGTTTTAGCAAAAATGTTTCATTTATCACAGTTTGGAACAGTTTAACTGTAATTAATTGTGATTGCTTTAAGGTGTTTAATTAATCATTAATATAGTTATTAGCATGTTTTGCTCTCTTCAGGACAGCAAAGAGCATTTTGGCATGAAGTGTTAAAGATTCTATGAAGCTGCCCACTTACTGAAAACTTACCAAATTCTTCAGTTATAAAAAACTACGAGCCTTTAGTTTTTCAGTATTTGATTTTACATTTAGCCACATGATTGTTGGCTTTAAAGCCAAATCTTCAAAGCAAAAGCAAACAAAATCCTTCAAAACCCCAGAAAACTTTTTAATATCATTTGATTGATTAATGACATCATGAGTTGAGATCTGGTGTCATTTCTTCTCCAGGCTGCTGTCCCCTCTGGCAGCAAGTCCTCCGATGACCTGGTGGATCTGTTATTTGATGGAGCCAGCCAGCCAGCTTCCACAGGTAGGTTTGGAGTCTGTTCCAGTTCTGATTAAAAGCTTGTTTGTTGCTAGAATAAAGTAGATAAATTGAGAAATGAATACTTGAAAAAATGTAAAACTGCCTAGAAAGAACCCTTTGTAGGAAGGTACTGTGTGTGCTATTGCATGAGACTAATAAACGTTAGGAGCACAAAGATTAACTGCTAGATCACTCTGTCAGAAACTGTGTATGTAATGCAGTTATTTATAATTAACTCTAAAAGCAAGTGCAATCCATTCACATTCAAGCATTTCTCATAGTGCAGTTCAAAGGCTGGAGAGGTGGAGATGTATAATCTTCATGGAAGGTTTCATCTGGGGTATATGGCAAACTTGTTTCTTTGTCTTATTTTGTCTTGGCACTTGGTTGATCCAAACCCTAGAACCAAAAAGAAATTGCTACCTAAAAGTGAAATTATTAATTTTAAAACATATCCTTCACTCTTTAAATGTGTAGCAAATCTGTTAATCTTCACATGGACTTACACTTATGCTCTCAAAATTCAGATTCTTTTCAGGAGTGTGTTAAATTTCAGTGCATTCCTATGGGGTAGGAGTTCAGAGGATTGCTGCTTCACTTTTCAAAACCTAAGACATGAAATTTACACTTGTTATTGTGCTTTCAGGTTTCTTAAATGGGTTAGTGGTGGCATGGAATAGAAAAAGAACTTTGCACTTGTGGTCTGATGGCACAGTTTGGAGAAAGTGAAATGGAACATGAGACCACTTTGAGTAGCAAATAAATAGGAGCATTTCCTAGAGAGAAACCTTTCAGAGACCTTCCCACTGCAGATGGGGAATATCCCCTGATGGACAGGCTGGTGCTGGCACTGCAAAGGCTGTGTGAATCTCACTGAGCCAAGGGTCTGCTGGGCCCTTGCTTTAAAGACAAGGTGAAATGGCAGAGGCTGCACCAAGGAATGGCAGTTCAGAGTGGCTGGAGGCCACGAGTGTGGCCCCGTGGCTGCAGTCGGGCATCTTGAAGGACTGGTCTTGCTCACCCCTGAGTGAAGCTACAGCACTCCTGGGGGTGTTGTAGGGTCACACCAAGGATTTGATTGTCCTGTGTGACCAAAGCTGTGACCATTCTGTGTGGCTGTGTGGTTACTTTCATCACTGCGCTACCTCTGTAAGTGTTTAATACACTATAAAATATATCAAAACTACTGCAGGGGAGGCAAGCTTGTGGTAATTTTTTATCAGACATCTATCTTAATATTTTCTTTCTTGTTTTGAGTAGATCTTTAAAACTTTGCTCACTATTATTTTTTGGGAAAGTAGACAGTGTTTTACGTCTGTTCTGAAATGAGTTAATTCTTACAGATTAAGAAATACAAGTTATTTAATGTGTCTGTTTTTATGCACAAATGCATACATTTAAGAAACAACTTAATTTTGTTCAATTTCCTGTTTTTTTAATTTCATGTACAGACGTGCTCATTGTACACCAGAGTTACCACAGTTCCATGAAAGTTAAAATCCTGGATCAGAACCACTATCCCAAGTCAATACTGAATTATTTTCAACCTAATTCTTAGGGCAGAAAGATTTGGAACCTTTTTTGTTTTATATACAGTGTGTATGTTTTTATTTTTATAAAAATAAGATCTCATTGAGAGTAGATGTTTCCACTTCAAAATGAACCTCCCATATTTCAAACAGAACTATGGCATCTTCTGTATTACAGTGTATTTAAATCTTTCATCAGTTTAGCTCATTACTGTAGTCAGCCCTTTTTCTTTTTTTTTTTTTTTTGATCTTTTTTTCTCCTTTTTCCAAAGCAGCATTTAGAAATGATGCAGAGAAGAAGGCACATTACCAGCTGTCCTGCTAAATAGCCTCTGCTGACCTGAGCAGGCAGATGGAAAGGGTTCATTTGTAGTGGCAGATCTCATATGGGAATCTTTGAGGCTTGCTCACGTTGCGAAGATCAGCGCTGTCCTTCACATGCAGGTCACTTGTTATGACCACTGCTCCTTGCAGCACAGGCTGTGGGAACATTCCCAGTGTCAGGCAAGGCAGAGGGAAAGGGTCAAATGCAGCCTTTGATGTGTCCTGTGAAGGAACTGGCAGGGAAGTGATGTCAATTCAGGGAACTTAGGGTTTGCTTATCTGTGTATTTTCAGGTGCAGAGATGTGAAAGGGTTGATTTGGCTCAGTGTTACTCTTTACTAGAGCAACACAGTTTGTATGTGAGGGGATGCTTGTTTGCCATAAAAGAGAAGATGTAAAATCCCTGGTTAGACCTTCTGGGAGGATTTATTGGTGTTACTGAGCTGAGGTTCTTTAACCTTTCTTTAGAGAGTTACTGAATCCAGCTTAATCTCTGTCACCTCTCTCTGAAACTCAGTTTCACTTGAAAACAGGCAAGAGATGAGGAGGAAAACTTAAACTTGACCGAAGATGTTCAGGGGTTATTTTGGGTTTGAACCTAGTTCTGTCTTTAAAATTAAATTAATCCCTAGGCACTGTCAGTTAGCCCAAGGATAATGGGTGTAGCAGGGAGCATTGATTTTTATTTTTTCCTTCGAGCATGTGGTCAGGAGTGTGTCATCTGTGTTTCTCATTCAGCATATAAACTCTCAAATCATTAACCTGTTCTGAACTCCATAGGCACATATGTGGGGAAAAAAACCACTTGCAAATGTTCATTGCTGTAGACAGGGTAAACAGGATCAGATCAGGTTTTTAGTTTGATATTTCATTGCCCCTTTTTCATTCTTGGGTGTCAGAATAAAACATGTCTATAAACACACATGAGTTGTTTATTAGATCACTTCAGAATTAGTGTTGAATTCCTTAACTTCATGTGAAGTTGTTTCCCTCTTGAAAAGGTGTTGAAAGAGCTTCTATAGTGCTGTGTCTGAAAATTCAGAGACCATCCTTGCATTCTCTGTTCGTGTTCTATATCCTGCACTACGTGCTCAGCAAGAAGACATTTCCCCTTGGAAGAGAAGTCGCCTTCCTGGCAATGTCTACAGTAAAATAACATTAAAAAGAAATACAAGTACACATGTATTAGGAAGTGAATGGTTCCTTTTATTACTGCTGGCCATTTATTAAAAAGGAGATGGTTCTGGTTTAATTAACCCAGTTGAGAGTAGCAGATGGGGCAGAATGTCTTGCAGCGATAAGACAATTCCGAAATGGCACCAGATGTTGGAAGCTGTCCCTGGTGGTGTTTGAGTGCAGCACAGATGTTCCAGTCCCACCTGGCTGCCTCCTAAGCACTGCAGGCTAAGCAGCTGTGATGTAACCTATATAATGTACGCAGAACACTAAAAGCAAAATAATTGAACTGCTGCAGCTTCTTCTGAGGGTGGGACTGCTTGGAGGTGAAATCTTTAAGGACAAACAAATAAGGTCAACTTCTTGGCTTCCTCTGGTCAGTGGAATACCTGCTTAAAAACAGTACCAACCACAACTAGGTGATTTTTATAACTTTTCTGAGTTTATTTTAAAAATCAGCTTTACAATATGGTTCTTAAATCTTCTGCTTTTATACCATGGCTATATCTTTTAGTGAAAAATTGTTACTATGCTGTATTCAGAAGTCAATAATTTATATGCTGTATACAAATGTCTCGTTGGAAAACTTAATGTTCTTGCTGTAGAAAGGAAGCAAACTTATAAAAAAATGAACACAAATGCAAGCTCTGTCCCTGAAATCCTAATTCAAGATCATTGCAGAATCATTCATGCTTTAAGTAACACAAAAACTAAATAAAAGGTGACATGTAGTTTTTCATAGGAAGCGTAATAAATTAACTTTTATACAATAACAGTGGTTGGCCTTTTTATTTTATCCTTCCAAAATTTAATTTTACAAAGTGCCAAACTAGTAGCATTACTCCCCAGTTAAAAACTTTTAAATCTTTTTAATATCTCAGAATTTATTTTTAGAGGTGACAAAAACTTGACGTTTTAGTTCTTCCCATGGAAAACAAAACTGCAAAATCTGCAAGGCAGTTGGAAATAATCCAGTTTATTGTTGCACAGGCTTATATAAACACAGTGTGAGGATGAACAGGAAAACAGAGCTGAATTAGGGAGCAGAATCAATAAATGCATTGTGTCAAGTGCAGAACAGCTTTTCTTCATAAATTCCACATGCAGTTGTTGCAATGGATCTTTGCACAGTCCTGTAACAATTTTTGCCTTCCCTGTCTTCCTAGGTGGATCAAGTGACCCATTTGGAGGATTTGCTGATTTTAGTTCACCTGCTGCTTCAGCAAGTTTCCCATCATCGCAAGGTAGGATTGATTTAGGGACTGCAGTGCTGCTGAGGGGTGGAAGGAGGGCAAGAGATGCCATGTGGCATTATTGAAAGTCCCTTCCCTTTCCAGGGTAAAGTGTGTGTGTAACTGGACCACAAGTGCTTTGGGAGGAAGGAAGATGCAGCCTGGCTCAGTGCATGTGCAGACATTTTACCTGCAGACAGGACAAGCTTATCAGGAGACATGGCCACCATCTGAAAAGGTTTCCCTTAAAATTGGACTGGAAATAATAAAATATGCTTGGAAACCTCCTAAAGTGATCTATTTTACTTTGGTGGAATCTTTGTGGGATCTACAGGGAGGAGACAACCCCGGAGTGGAGAGAGCTGGCTGGCTGTTCTTTGTGAAGTTAATTTGAGCAGGAGTGATGTTTGTGATGAGAAGTTCTCAGCCAGGGTGCAGGATGAGGTGCAAAATGAGAAAAGAGCAGCAAAGAGGCTGACCAGCAAATCTACCTGGGAGCCAGCTTTTACTCAGCATGTTTCCATCTCCTCCTTTATTTTGCTGTGTTGGGAAGGCTCTGCTGGGCCTAAATTAGTTAATAGACCTTCAGTTCATTTGGTAAGAAAGAACTGCTCTGGTTTTTTACAAGCTTTTACAGTCAAACCCAAGTTGTTTTGCAAACACAAAGCTGCCTACTATGCAAATAACTCCTGTGTTAATACCGTCTAAATTGATATAATCCTTTATCTGCATTAACATGATTAATCTATTCCAATCACCATTATGCAAGGGGCAAGGAGTCCTGTGAAATTATTAATCATTCCTGAACAGTGTAAGCCCCTCTAGAAATCTTTTCCTTCTTGATTAATCATCTTTGAAGTCCTACTGAAGGGGCAAAACCATCTCCCTTTTACCCCCTCTTCCATTATTGGTGCTCAATGCACAGGTCTGAACACAGAAGAAGCACACTCAGCATTTACTTATCTATCAGGAATATTTAAAGTAGGTTTTAATTTTTAATATGTAATACTAATTGAAACATTCTAATATAGTGCCTCTTTGTGAGGAAGATCAAAGCAAATGTTCTAGTAAGGCCCTGAGCTAATGAATATTAGCCCACTTCATGCACTGAAGTTGTTGGCTATACTTGGAATTTGTGAACAAATTTACTCTTCTACTTTTCTTTAAATTGTAATGTGTTGGTAAAGAGAAACTTCAACTAAAGGTTGAAGGTGTACATTGATAAATATTTACACAAAGTGTTAAAGGCTGCTGCAGGTACCCATGAGTGGTTGGAATACATTATGGAAGCAGCCATTGCATAGGGCAGGAAATAGAAACTGCCACTGGTTTCATCTGCCCCAGCTCTGCGTGTTTGAGTCTTTGTTCAGTCAGCTAAAGAAATCCGAGAGATGACTTAAATGTTCACCAGCCCTCAGAGTTTATTTCCTATGGCAGCACTGTTGTTTGTGATGTAGCTGAAGTACCAAAAGTGAATCAGAGGGAGAATCAAAAAGCTGAGCTGGCTAGTGGCCCAAGCTCAGAGTGTGATTCACCGTGTAGCCTGTGAGCTGTTTAAATGGTGTTGCTTTATATTCAGCATCTTCTGCAAATGCTGTTTTAAGCTTTTCTTCCCCCATCAGTGCTGTGAATCAACAGTTTCCTTGTTAATAGGGAAACGTGTTTTGAGAGAGGGAACAACTCCTCCTGTTTGACTCCAAGGTTTGACACGCTCTCAGTTCACTGGTTTGTGTCACAACATCTGTGATGCTGAAGAGGTGCCCTTGCAGGTGTCTACAAACAGCTCATGCTGCTGGCTCTGCCTTCACAGAAAAATACAGAGAGAGAGAGCTCAGAGTTCTGTGTTCTGATTTAAACACTTGTCTCCAAAAACCCCACCTATTGAAATGGAGCAGCGTTTAAGTGATGAACTACAAGAGTTCAGCAAAGCTGCTGCTGAGAGAAATTATTGATTCAAATCAAGGCATTTAGTTCAGGAATCAAATTTAAAGAACCTAATGTGTTTTACATGAGCACTGCATGGATGAGAAGTGCTTATTCCTTATCACCTCAAATAAGCTTTTCCTGGCAACCTGCTCTCGAAGTTCTGGGTTTTACTCCTCCCAGCCTGGTTTTATACAAAAAACTACAGTTGAATACAACCAAATTTGGATGTAGTTGTCTTTATTATGATGGAATTTGCTTTATCCAGTTGCTTGTTCCTGACAACTGCTCTCTCTGCAAATATCACAATGCCAGAAGAGAAAAGGTTGATCAATATTATCCAAGTTCTCAGTGTTGTTCTGATTGTAGTCTCCAGTCTACTCCATGTTATCTTCTAGTTGTACTTCAACTGAAACAAACCTGTCCCTGCGTGCCTGGCATCCACAGGTGACATCTTACCAAACAACTTCTACTTTCTGTGTACGGGTGTTTCATGTTTCCTTTTGTACCTTGCTAAAATTGTTGGAATATTCATGAGAGGGAATGATGTCCAGATGGAGGTTCTACCTGCAGATGTTAATCTGGACGGACACAGATCAGCTCTCATTTGTTTCAGTTCATGGAATAAGGCATTTGCTCAGTGCCTTTCTCTAAGTCCCATCTTTCTTCTCTGTGTTCCTTCCTCCCACACTGTTGCCTTTTCTTCAGGTACAGCAACAAGTGGAAATGGAGACTTTGGTGATTGGAGTGCCTTCAACCAAGCTTCTCCTTGTGCCAGTGCTTCATCTGGTGAGCTCTTCAGCAGCACAGCACAGCAGCCAGCTCTAGAGCTCTTTAGTGGCTCACAGCCAGCTCCAGGCCAGCCTTCAGCTGCTTCCAATTCTATGGATCTTTTTGATTTGATGGGACCCTCTCAGACAACCATGACCTCAACACAAAGCATGAATTTCTCCATGATGACTTCCAATTCCATGGGTGTCAGTTTACCCATGTCCAGGTCACAGGTATGCTGCTATTGCTACAGTCTGCTAATGACCTTCTTCTCCTGAACCACAGCTTTGAAAATGAATCTGTTCCTCTCCTGGAATGCATTAAACCTGGTCACTCAGATGGGATCAGCATTTTGCCAAAAATTTTTCAATTGCATCCTAAACAGAAAAGTCTCTTCTTGAAGATGGGCTTCATTGATCTAGGAAGTGTAGCTGCTTTTCTGGAGCAGTAGAGATTGGTAGTGTAAGGCCATTCTCCACAGAATGTTACAGGTTTACAGCCTCAGGTAGGTGGAGGAGAGGACTGGTCTGTTCTCCAAAAGACAGAAGTGCCTGCTGCAATGGAGAGTGGTTTGGAAACTGTAATGGATCAACTTGGTATTAGGAGGAAAGAATCAGCATGTTTGAGTTCAAAACCTGGCTGCTGCTGGTCACCCCACATTGATGTGGGACTTGACCTCTGCTTACAAATACTCTTCTAATCTAACTGGAACAGCACCTGGCAGCCTTGCTTTGGGAGAGCTAAAGTTCAAGGCTTCATGGGGTTTTATTATCTCCTGTGGAAAACTAAATACTTTTTGTTAGTCCTATTTTCTACCAGTACGTTGTTTTAAGTGAATCCCAACAAACTTTTCTTTTTTAGCCTCTGCAAAGTGTGAACCCGATGATGCCGAAGTCTAACTCACTTTATAATGCAAGGACAGAGATGGTCCAGAAAAATGCAAGCAAAACTCTACCCTCAACTTGGTCAGATCCCAGTGTAAATATCAGTTTGGACAATTTAGTACCTGGGATGCAGCCTTCCAAACCCCAACAGCCATCGCTTAATACCATGATGCAGCAACAGAGTAAGTGATGGTTGCGTTGTTATACACACTGAGCCCTGTCTGTGTTCCATAGGCTGTCCCTGAGATCCAAATCTTTTGTCCCTTACTGTTTTCCTTCCTTTAGTCACCCTTGTTTCATAAACCACTGTGACATTGTGACACAAGTGTTCTTCAAGTGGAGATTGGTGTGTCAGGAGGCTGTGCCTGTGCAGGTTCTGCTGTAGAGTTTGCACCATGGCTGTATCTTGACTTTGGGCTTCCTAATCTTTAGAACTTCTCTAGAATATTTATTGGTATAAAATGATGTTCACACCTTCTATAGAAGTTTTCTGAATCTTCACACAAAAAATAGGGAAACAAATGCAACAGAATCGTAAAGGTTGGAAAAGACTTCAGGGATTGCCAAGTCCAAACTATGACCCATCCCCACCCCGTCAGCCAGCCCAGAGCCCTGAGTGCCACCTCCGGTCCTTCCTTGGACACCCCCGGGGATGGGAACTGCAGATGTCCCTGGGCAGCCCCTCCCAGTGCCTCACCACCATTTCAGTAAAGAAATTCCTCCTGATGTCCAAATCAGAAAACAGCTGCAGGCCTGGCCATCATACCCACGTTCACAGCAGTGACCACACAAGTTCCTTAAAACACATGAGCTCCTTCAGTATGACCAGGTTCCACTCAGTGATTTTTGTGCTCTTTCTCTTCGCTGCAGATATGCAACAACCGATGAATGTCATAACGCAGAACTTTGCAGCTGTGAACCTCAGCCCCCAGCCCAGCATGATGCCCGTGCGAGCGCAGAGCAGCGCGCTGCTGGGAGCGCCCCTGGGGCTGGCAGTGCCCGGGGTGCTGTCAGGCACGATGGGCATGGCCTCCATGGCCCCCACGCCCATGATGAACCAGGGAATGATGGGCATGAACATGGGAGTGCCGGCCACGGGAATGGGCACAATAGGAATGGGGGTACCCAACATGGCTATGACCTCTCTGACTCCTGGGACTGTACAACCCAAGCAAGATGCCTTTGCAAATTTTGCCAATTTTAGCAAATAAAGATTGTAAAATAAATAAATAAAATGAAATTAAAATAAATGGGCAGACTGAATGAAGGATTTTTAGCTGCACAAATATAGCTGGGAAAGGGATGGGAAACACTGATCAGTTTTTTTTTTTCTTTATCAGTTAAAGTGTCTACATAAAGAACCAAAAGCTATTTTCTAAGTGTTGAAATAACTAGTGTTGAAATTCTGGAGAGGTCAGAGATTCTTCTAAGGAATGTGTTGGATGATTTTGCAAAATAATTTGTATTAAGACCATCAAAAAACCTTTCCTACATAGAAGAACCAATTTTAACTTTGAGACTTGATGGAAGACTGGATTGGGGACTGGATAAAAATGTTTGAATCTAATTTTATACTTTTCTTTTTTCTTGAAGAGCTTTGACTTTCTTTTCCCCCTCTCCCTGATCGCTTTGTCATAATTGGATCATTCCTTTTACTACCACTGAGTCCACAATTGTGAAGTCACTCAAGTACTATGATCAGTTTTTTATAAGAATATATATTTTTGTCCAAAAATGGCTTACATATGTGACTATGGCTGATTCAAAGGGACCTGGAATGTATATATACTTTTGCTAATGTTCCAGCCACACTGCTGTATTACCCAAATTTTTATTGTAAAAATCCTCTCTCAGCAATTTGGTGATCAACAGATTTTTGGGGTCTTAACGTGCTTCTAATGTTACAACTGATATCCCGTGCAAGTCTGGGAGAAGCTTTATCCAAGACTGCTGGAGAATTCCTTTCAGAAAACTGCAGAAAATGCACTTTCTTGGAGTTCTTTTCCAGTGGCACTTGGCATCCTTTGTAGCACCAATGTCCCTAAGGAGCCACTGGTTTAGGGCATCAGCAGCAGGTGAATCACACTTCAGTGATGTAAATCTAGAACCTAACTTAATCCAATGGCATTGAATTCTGACTTTTATACAACACTTGGTGATTCTTTTGTGTAAATATGGCATTAGCAGCTGTGGAATCCAATAGAGGAGTAAAAAAATATATATATTAATAAAGGAGACCTGTAGCAGTCAAAGATTTTACTGATTTACTGAAAGCAAAAGAGTGAATTAAGGTTTTGGGGGGTTTTGTTTTTCCTTCTGTAATTCTGCATTTAAGTTCACATGAATCAAGATTTTAGAATCTGGAACACAAAGACATTGTTATATTCACAAGCTGGGAATATTGTTAGGAATAAGCACTATACTATAGGTATGAAATTTATTGCCTCCCTTTTCTTATGTTGGATTTCTTTTTTATTATTAAATTGATAAAACTTTGTTTCCATTGTATTCATAATGTTCTGTTATACATAACATTAAAATGTTCATTAAAATCAATGTTGGGCTGCTTTTCCTTTCATTCCATTTGACGTTTATGAGAGCATTTGGGAAAAAAATAATTATAATTTGGGCAAAGTAATTTTTATAAATAATTTAAAATTGTTTAATGACTTCTTATCTGAAGCCTTTCCTATCTGGCTCTACCGTTAGGAATTAAAAATGAAGCAGGCAAGATATCCTGACCCGCTCCAGCCTTGCTAATGCTCCATCTACAACATTTCTAATTAGGCAGAAATTCATGTACTTCAGCTAAGTGGTAATGAAAAGTGATTCATTTGCTGAATAAGAGATGAGAGTGAGTGTAATTAGCTGACTGCGGTTTTTAATCTTTCAACAATTCAATGTGTTTAAATTAGTTTCAAAGAATAGGAGCTTTCAAGTGTTGTTACATCAAAGTAATCAAGGCAGCCTTCAACAGCTGAGTAGGAGAGATGGCTCTGGTTCCTGTTCTGAAACCTTTACACTTATTTGGAATAATCATCTTCAAACCCTCTCGATGGAACAGATGGGAAGGCTCAGACTGGTTCAATGTATGCAGAATTATGGTGGGAAGGAAGCTCCTTCCAGGGCTGGGAGATGGGGCTGAGGAAAGCTAAACCTGGAGTCAGTGTTGTTTCCCTGTCGTGCTGGTGCAGTGCTTCTCAATCCTCCTTGGAAGGTTTTGGGATGCATAGGATGAGTCTGTTCCTCATGTTGTCCTTCTAAGGTGGGTTTGGCCAGTGACACAGTCAGCTCTGAGTTGAGGGACCATGTCCCTGTTCAGGTTGTTCACATCTCTTCAGAGGAACCCTTGGTTTTGGTTCTAATTGACATTGGTGATAACAAAGCAGATTTGTCGGGGGTTGGAGTCACTCCATGTGGTCCCTTTGGGTGGGTCTTTGTGGCTGTGCCAGTTGCACCTCGGTCAAGGGTGCCCTGGCTCAGGGAGCAGGGATAGGAGTGACCTGATCTCTGGCCATCCCATGGGTCAAGATCCTCCATACGAAGCAGGGAGTGTGTGGAGTGTGAGAAGCAGCTTTGTCAGCCAGCCAGCTCCTCTGCCGGTGGGTGAGAACAAAGTCCTTCAAACCAAAACAAACATCAGAAACCCTGGAAAGATTCCTTCAAAATGTGGCCCGGGTGCATCCCTGTGCTTATTTTCTGCAGTGATGGGAGCCTGCAGGTTTTCTTCCCAGCTCAAGCACATGGATCTTAGATAGCAGTGCTTAGCAGAATGTGCTTTACATCTTTATTTAAAGACTGAATATAAATGGGTACTTGCTTAAAACAATATTGAACTTGTTTAAGATAAATACCATAAAATGTTTCCATCTCTGATATTTCAGGTATGAACAAAATAATACCTTTAAGCCAGAAATTACCTTTCTGGGTGAAAATACAAATGAGCTACTTTGTGAATGGGGACAGATCTGCCAGTTATCAACTGCTGCCTTACAGAATTCAAATATAACCAAAATCATGCTGCTGTGTTAGTACAGCTGCTTTCTTCATTTTTGAAGCCAGGTCCAGCTGTACCTGTATCTCTTCAGAAGAGTTTGGTTGGCTGGATATATCTGTATACAGAAACATAGAATTCAATACATGGAATGACATGATTCTGTAAATTAACTGTGCTTGGTCCTGAGAGTTAAACTTTTGCCACCTCTGGATTCTGTAGCTTCTTAACTTCAAAAGAGTTCAATTAAAATGAGTGCACTCCTTTGTAAAAGTCGTCTCTACTTCAGAAGAAGAGAAAAGGGCAGCAGAACCCAACTCTGTGTTTGTTTTTTTTATAGGATCATTTAAAAAAATGTATCTTGATGTGTACAAAGGAGTAATAAATTCCAGCACAGGTGCAAGTTCAATGATAACTAGAGCACCCACCATGTTCTACAAAAGAAATTATATTCAAAACAGCTAAACAAGGGTATTTATAGCAGCATCTGTTTCAGCTCTATCTGTCAGCTAAGAACAGTCTGACACAGCTTAGGGGAGGTGGGGGAGGGATTTATCAATGGAGTGTTTACATAATGCAGGCAGGCATTGTATACTCAAGGTGATACCAGCTATAACAGGATAACAAATATCTAAAGACACTTTTATTCTCAGAGGCCTTTGCTCCAGGAGTCACTCTACAAAATTGCCTCCATGTTCCTCTGTGCTCGACTGTAAACACACTCATAGCAGATGACATTTTATACTGGCATCGCTGGCTTCTGATTAAGGCTTTTAATGCTGAGGGCATTTTTTGGTTTTAATTTTTTTCCTTCCTCACAGGTTTTATTCCAAGGTGTCACTGGCTAAAATTTAGAATTGTTTCAGGCTTTCAGTTGTTTCAGGATTTCAACCACTTCTTCCTCTCCTGGTGATGAAAGTGCAGATCCTTCTTGGGACGGAGTGGGGTTGTTGCTGTGTGCAGTTAGCCAGAAACCACAATGCCCAGGATCCTTTTTTGCCCAGATCCCATGGACTTGGAGCTGACTTGGATGTTTTAAACATTTCCATGGGCAAAGGGCTTCCTGGGGGTGGTGGTGGTAGCCCTGCTTCTGGGAGCTGCTTTTACAGCTTTGAGCAAAGAAGTTGCAAAGACATCGCGGTGAGCTGGGTTAATGTTGTGAGACTCAGAAGGATGGCTCCTGGAATTTGTAGGTCAATCTCTACAGCTTGTTCAATGATCTGGTCACAGTTTTAGCTAGCTGGGATGCCGTGGAATTTTTATCCTCCATGTAAAATGACCTTTAAAAACTGAGATGTGTCTCATTTTCATTTTTATGTGTTTCTGCACCCACTATTCACCTAAGGAATGACAAGAGGTAAGAGAAAATCTGCAGGATGGGGAAAATTAAGAAAGATGCCTTTGCAGAATTCAGTGTATCCCTGGATTCTGCAGCTGGGGATCCTTTACATGGAGTAATCCAGTCTCCACTTCTATGTAAGTCCTGTGTGTGTTCAACAGCAAAGTCTCAGCTCATCTCTGTTTTTAAAAATGTCTTTACTCCTCACAAATTTCCAGATTTTTTTTTTTTAATTGTGCCATAAGGTACTGGCTCAGTAATTAACTGGTTCTTTAATCGAGCCACAATTACTTTGTTTCATGAGAAGGGAAAAAAAAAGAATGTATACCAAGACAGAGCTATTTTCGACATCTGGGAACCTCCTAGCAGCTGGCTATCTAATGAATATGCATCTGCTTAAGAGGCTGTAGGCCATTAATAAACCAATAGATATAAAACAGAAACAATCTTTGTCAGCTTCAAATGGGATTGGATGCAATGTGCTGTGAAGTGTCGCTGTCACATTGAATCCAGCCGGGGAGGTTAAGGCGGCTCCGCTGCGGAGAAGGCGGAGGGAGAAGCGGCTCCAGCGCCGGGGCAGGACGGGGCCGGGCCCGCCGAGCTCTGCCGGTGGCTGCTGCTGCCTTTTCCCTCCTCATTCCTCCGGTACCAGCTGCGTTTGAGGCACCGGTGGCCTTTGGTTTGCTACTGCAGCAGTTGTGTCCATTTGGGTTTGTGTTGGGGTTTCCCACACAAATGATTGGAACCGCTCACGTGAATAAATGACTGGGGAGAAGTTACAGGAATGTGATAAAAATGCACCTATTTGACTGAGACCTGGGGCTTTGTAAGGAGGCTCAGAAAAGCCCCTGAGCCGTGTTGTACAACAGGATTGTTGTATGGTGAAATAAATCCCCTTGAAACGGTGACAGTGACCTCATGTGACCGTACAGGTATCTCTGACCCCTCAAGAGTTGTATCTGTGCTTGTTCCAAGGCACTGATATGTTGTACCAGCATTTGGTACCTTACAGTTGTTATGTGCCTTTGTTTCCTGTGGCAGCTCCCATAAAACATGAAATGGATTTATTTTAGCGTGCTCTATCCTTTCTGCACAGCCTGTGTTAGTCCAGGGTGTCCCTCTTTGCAAGGGATGGTCACCCCATGCAGTGGCTGCTTGCAGCACTTGAGGAATGGTACCTAGGTGGCATTTTCCTGTGAGAAAATCCATTATTTCAGCTCAAGCCCCACTACTGGAACAGGGCACTGTCAGCTGCATTAGAGCTGGGCTGTAGGCACCCCTGGGACAGAGATAGCATTTATTTAATTTATTTTTGGGGACTTGGATTAACAGTCTGGTACCTCCCCTGGACTCTGCTTTGGAGCCTGACTTAAAATAAGTATGTTTCAGTTCCCAGAAAACTATAAATTGAGATTTGGAGTAGTTTTCTGTGCAGCTCAAGTGTAAAGAGCAGTCTTCAGTTTAGCAGAAATTGTAACACAAAGTTTTTTGCCCCCGGATTTACAGGTTTTTGTCACAAGAAAATGGAAGCAAGAGAAGTTAAAATGGGAAGATGAGTGCTCTGTAATTACTGCAGATCTTACTAGCAGCTTCTCAAGAGAGAAAATTTGCACTCTGTATCATTACATCAATATAATTTAAACGAAAATCTGTTAATAAGATTGACTTAATTCCTAGAACAGTGTTTGTCTTACCCTTAGTTTTAAGACAGTAGATTACTCAAAGTCTCTTTCAGAGCTGCAGCCGCCCTGGTGACAGGTCTAACTGCTGAGACTTGAAGTTGTACTTCAAGGCTCGGTGTAAAGGGGAGGTGCACACCTCTGCACTGCAGCCGGGCTGGAGCTTTCTCTCCTTGCTTCGCTGCTGTGCTGCCACAGCCCCTGGGCAGCAGCAAGGGCTGCGGACGGTGAGGGGACAGGCTGGTCACTGAGAGCCGCCCACTGCCCTCCCCGAGCTCTGCCTTTCAGCCCAGCCTCAGCAGCGCTCTCAGATTGCCGGGCGTTTATCTTTTTTGAGGCAGACAAAAGAGCACGAGGCAAACGAGGGCTGTCCTTTTAAGTGCTTTCACTTTTCAAGGTCATTTGTGGAGCTTTCATCAATCAGAAAGCTAAATCCATACAGAAAGCATCTATAATGAACCAAGCATATCTCAAACCTTATCCCTTCAGCTGAATACGAATTATCCAGGAAGGTGTTTCAGTGGCCATGTTCACCAAGTTCAGCATCTCTGTGAACATTTATAAAGTAAGCAGAGAAGCCACTACCATTGTGATTTGGCATCTATCAATTTCTTGTCTTTTTTTCTGTAATTGATTTATTAATTACAGCATCTTAATGATCTATTTAAAATAAATAAACCATTTACACCATTTCAAAGGTATTTTGTGATGTTCAGCTGATATTAAAATAGCACCAGCCTTATGTGCTTTTTCAGCAAGTGACCTAATTAGTTAATAAAGTAATTGAATATTAAAAAGGATGTTGCAAGTGATTAAAATTTAAGAGCCTTCAGAACATTATTAAAGCTATAAATCATACATCACTGTTTTAATTTGCATAGCTACAGAATTACTAATGGTCCCACATGCATAAGCTACTTGGCAATTAGTCTTTTAACAAACTGTTGGTGATACTGTAAGGTTACCAAAATCTTTCCCCGTTTTTGATTTGCAAACAAAATCCAGGATTGGAGAGCATTAAGGGTTAAATTCCTAAAAGCCAGGAAATTTGGTTCTTTCAGTTTTCTCCCTACCTGCCTCTGTTTGCCCCTTGTCCCTCCACCTTCCAGGCAGGAGAACAAATCCTCCCAAGTCCCCCCGAGGTGTGTAAAGGACATGAGGAAGTGTCTGCTCCCACCTTGAGCTTCCTGAACTGGCCTCCAAGTGGTTTTACCAGCCCAGTGTGATGTGCATGTATTTCCCTACCTGGTGCTGGGCCATTTTCCATCCTTCTCTCATACACACGCAACAGTCACAGAGCCACTTTCCTTCCCAGGAAAGCGGCACTGGGCAGACAAAGGGAGTTGCTGGCTGTTGGCAGTCATGTGGGAGAACCACACCAGGTTGCTCGTCACCTTCCATTCCCTGTGCTGGGGCTTGCAGTTCGCAGGAAATCTCAAATATCTGCAAACAAAAAAGGGTTGGAAAAATGATTGGAGCTTCCTGCCCGGCACCACGGGGCAGCCGTGGCAATGAGGGTCAGCTGCCCCCGGCCGAGGCCTCGGGCTGGCTGCAGGCAGGAGGAGAGACAGGATGACACTTTTCAACTTAATTAGACACAAACTGCGCTGCCCGGCTGAGCCGGCCCGGTCTCCCCTCTCCCGGGCCGGCAGTGACGGCCAGCGGAGCACGGTCCAGCGCACAGGCGGAGCGCGGGGCTGTCTCTGCCTTCAGCACTCGCAGCCTGACAAGGGGCGAACGCTGCCGGGGCAAAGGGAAGGACCCGGTGTGCGGCGGAGCAGAGCCCGGCTCCGTGCCGGGGCACCGAGAGCTGCGGGAGGGGAACGCCGGAGCTCCAGCACAGCCGCTGGCGGCGGAGCAGCCCCTCCCCGGAGCAGCCCAGGGGTCGGATCGCTCTGTCACCTCCGCAGCCTGTCCCCGGAGCAGCCCCAGGGGTCGGATCGCTCTGTCACCTCCGCAGCCTCTCCCCGGAGCAGACCCAGGGGTCGGATCGCGCTGTCACCTCCGCAGCCCCTCCCCGGAGCAGACCCAGGGGTCGGATCGCGCTGTCACCTCCCACCGGACCCCTGGAATGGTTTCCCTGCTCCTGTCGCAAGGCCAGACTCACAGCAAGGAGTTGCTGATTTCCCCACCGTTTGCTTTGAGGCGAGGTCTTCATAGAATCACAGAATCGTGGAATGGTTTGAGTTGGAAGGGACCTTAAATACCATCTAATTCCAACCCTCCTGCCACTCAGCCAGCTTTCCACCAGACCAGATTGTTCAAAGTCCCATCCAGCCTGGCCCTGAACCCTTCCAGGGATGGGGCAGCCACAGCTTCTCTGGGCAACCTGTGCCAAGGCTTCAACACCCTCACAGCCAAGAATTTCTCTCTAATATCAAACCTCAACTTACTCTTTCAGCTTGGAGCCATTCTCCACTTGTCCTTTCACTACATGCTCTTCTCCTCTCTCTTTGGGAGCTGGGATTTCAGCATCCCAGCCCATCACAGGGACTGGTGCCTGTGTGGATCTTGCTCCCTGGTCCTGCCCTCACACCCTGCCCAGCTGGGCCACTGCAGGTGGCTGCCTGAGTAAGCTGTACCTTCATCTTGCAAGCCTCAAGTCTTTTTTTTTTTTTTTTTAATAAATGGAGAAAAAAAGTCTTTACAGAACAGCATTCACATGTGAAACAAAGGCACTCTTTTGCCCAGTCAGCAGAAGCCTTGGTATAGTTTTGGCTATTAAAGTGCTACACTACCAGAGGAATTTCCTTTTTGGGCAGCAGAAACTTTTCAGGAGCTTCCTTTGAAGCCCTTATTGAGGTCAGGGGCTGCAGCCTTTTGCAACGTCTCTGTGTCAGCCTATAGCAGTTTTGGGAAGCCCTTACACTGGATATTGTGACCACCACCAGCTCTTTGCTCATTAGTTTACTCTTGCTGATAGATGTGAGGCCAGGGTGGAGGATGGTTTCAGCAGTGATGTACACTACTGCACTAACACTTGCCATGACTGTAATAGAGGGAGACAGAACCACCCTCTTTTAAGGATCTTTTTAATTAAAACACTAAGATGAGGAATGGGTGACTTCAGAGCATTTTGACCCAACAAGGAATGACAAGCAAGTGGCTGCTTTTAAAATAAACTAATTAATAGCCACTATCTTATCAGTATAAAGCTGTCAGCACATGAGGAGGGTGGGCAAACCCAGATGCAAAGCATTTGTAAATGAGGCTGTGCACACACACAAATGTTAGTGCAGTACCAGCAACACAGCAAGGAGCACACTTTGAAACATCCAGCTCCAAAGGCAAAGAGGAGGGGTTTGGAGCTGATTACAATTCACACCTTAGGGAAAGTTACATCCACAATCTGTTTCAGTGCACCTTGACTCCACCACCCAGTATCACTTCAATGTTGTAACATCACCTGCCAGCCCTCACAACACAGGAAGGGGACCAGAGCCCACCCAGGGTGACACATCTGCCTCTGGACCAGCATACTCTGCCCAGTTGAGATAGTAACTTTTTAAACACCTGGTTTTCAAAACACTACAAACACAGGCAATTTCAGAAGCAAACACAGCTGGTGCCCCTCAGCCAAACACCCTTTCCCGACACACAGTCAGGAACTGTCCCACATACACTAACTACTCCTTATTCCATATGGGATCCCTTCCCTCTGAAACACTCTTCCAAAAGTAGACAACTAAAAGCCATTTCCCTGCTCTCACATTTGCACTCTTGATGCAAAGAGGTCCTGCCAAGAGTATCCCACACCCCTTTATTCAACTTCCCACTGCTCTCATTTCCAAGCCTCCAAGGCAATTGCAAGTTTTTGTCCAGTTGGTTTTTCCACCAGCTTTGGGATGTTGTCTAGCAGTTGCTCACTTTTCCCCAAAAGAATCAGCAAGGAGCCCTTGCTCCCAGCAGAGCAGAGGAGTGCAAGATCAGGAATGTTCTGCTTTCTGGTCCAGCTTGTCCCAGCTCACAGAACAGACAGGGTCCTCATTCAGTCACAGAATCACTGAGGTTGGAAAAGACAACGAGGATAATCGAGCCCAGCCTGTGACTGATCCCCACCTTATCAGCTAGACCAGAGCATGGAGTTTCATATCCATCATTCCGTGAACACCTCCAGGGGCAGTGACACCTCCCTGGGCATCCCTCACCTCCAGCTCAGGGCTGACAACAGGGGGTGATGGCATGCATTGGTCAAAACTTAGTCCCTGTGTGTTGCCTTAGGTGCATCTCTGCAAGTTCACTCCTGGTTTGCACCAGAGCCTACAAAGGGAACTCCATGATAGGCAAAACATCTCTGGATTTATCACAGGGAATGTGCAGACACAAATCTGAAGACCTTGCAGGGAGGCAGCACTTGGTGGAGGAAACCAAAGCCACGGCCAGGCCGGGCAGGAGTGACAGCTCAGCTCTGCCAGGGAACTCCTGCGGGTGCTTTGGGTACAGGAGCAGGGGGGCCCTGTAGATGTCCAGCAGGGATGAGGACGTGGCTGGAGGAGATGCTGCCCGTGGGAGGAGTGCAGGAGCTGCTGCTGGGTCTGCTTGAACACATCGGGAAACAGCGACTGCCAGCACTGCTGCCACAGGACTCTGTGGGGATCCTCACCTTGTCACATATTTACAGGCAGAAATCACAAATCGTTTATACACAACGATGCAGTGAAGTAAATCCTATAAAATGCCGTTGTTGGAGAATGTGGGTGTTGGGGTAGAGTTGTGTGTAAATGCACCAGAGCAGGCTGGAAGAAGGAAACCAGCCCCTTGCTGTCCTGCCCTCTGGGGGATGAGGCCCAAGCTCGGCACGTTTTTTCCATCAGAGCGTGTCAATGGAACAATTGTACAACGTTGATCAGGAAAAGGATGTGGGAGCTTAAGTGGAAAAGCTGATGCTGTCATGCTCGTGGCAGAGAGCAGCAGGAAGGATGGCAAACAGGACACTCACCATGCACAGGGGCTGGTTGCAGGCACATCCAGGCACACTCTGGTACACTTTGACACACCCGGACACACTCAGGCACACCAGAAACATCTGGGCATACTCAGACACACCTGGGCACACTCAGACACACTCAGGCACGTCCAGACACACTCAGGTATAGTAAATGCAGGTGAACCCAGTAGGAAGAAATGCTGATGTCTGACTCCAGTTCAGAAGGCTGAATGATTTCTTTATTATCACTATATTATAATACATTAATATGCTATTTAAAAGAGATACTAAAACTACAAACCTACTTTTTCTAACTACCATATCTAACTCTTCACAACTCATGACCCTCTCTGAGAGTCCAGCCGCAGGTGGGTTGGATTGGCCATCAGGCTCAAACAATCCTCACCAGAATCTAACCAAGCAATCACCCCAGGTAAACAATTCTCCAAACACACTCCACATGGGAAAAACAAAGGGCAGAAATAGAAATTGTTTTCTCTTTCTCCCCTCTGTGCTCCTCTATGAAAGATCCTGAGAGAGAGAGAAAGAGAGAGAGAGAGAGATGTCCCTGTGACACTGAGGCACACTCGGGCACACCCAGGTACACTCGGGCACACTCAGACACACTGAGGCACACTCAGACACACTTGGGCACACTCGGGCACACCCATGTACACCCAGGCACACTCAGACACACTTGGGCACACTCGGGCACACCCATGTACACCCAGGTACACTCAGGTACACCCGGGCCCAGCCGGTTCCCCGCACGGCGCCGGGCGCGGTTCGCGGTCCCGCCGTCCCTCCCGTCCCCTCACGGCCGCCCGGGGTTTCCCTGCCCGCTGCTGCCCCCTGGCGGCTCCGGCCCGGAGCGGGAGCGGGAAGGGCCCGGCCCGGCCCGGCCCAGCGCGGCCTGCGGGAGCCCCGATCGGCCTGCGGGAGCCCCGATCGCCCTGCGCAGAAAGGCAGCGCCTGTCGATCCCGCAGTTCCCGGGTTGCAATGGGAATTACTCCTTCTAGCCAAGCGCAGGGACACCTTCCGCTATCCCAGGCTGCTCCAAGCCCCGTCCAACCTGGCCTTGGACACTTCCAGGGATGGGGCAGCCACAGCTGCTCTGGACAACCTGTGAGAGGGCCTTAGCACCCTGAGAAGAAAGAATTTGTCCTTAAAAAGACATTTCTGATCCAAATGTATCAGCATCATTTACCATGGGATAAGAAAGGTTCCTGGAAGTCACTGGCTATGCACACTCTGGAGCAGATGCTTGGATGCTGGCCCTGGACCACCCCAGCTCCTGGAAAACCATCTCCTGATGGCATTGCGGAAGACCACACACTAAGGTAACAGACCTTTGAGCGATCAGGCTGTTACACTTATCAACATGAAGTTCACTTCCTTTCTGTATCTCTAAAACAAGGTATTGTTACTTTGTATATTAACACCCTTTTGTAAACACAGATGACTGGTTTGTCCCTAGTTATGTGACTGGATAGCAGTGCTTTATTCACATCTGGGGGTCTCCACCTCCAGCATCTGTCCTAACCAGGGCAGTCCCAGCTCCTTCACTGACACAATACGCATCACTGTATTGGTAGAGCATTAAAAAATCAGGTTTTGAGGCAAACTGTTACATGGATATATTTATTGCATTGCAGTCTTAGCAATTTTAAATATAAACATTTATATCTGGAAAGCAGAATATTGCAAATTTAGTATTATCCAATATGTTCATAGCAGCATCGACTTCCTAAGAAATAAAATGTTTAGGAAGACAGAAGGAATTACAAACAAGTTACACTCTCGTTTATCACCATCTGACCCAAACATGGAGCTGCAGCTGTGAAACAGATATTGAAGTCACCAAATGTGACCTTGAAGACATCCGTGATTTCAAGACTGAAGAATGTTTTTGTACCTGATTCCCCACATGGTTTTCATGTGCCAAGGTGAGGTTAACTAACAGTCACGAGCCTGGAGAGGGCAGAAGGTTGATGTATCTGCATTACCTGACAGAGAGAGTTTTGATAACAACACTTGGCACTTGTACAGCATTTACCACTTCCCCAGCTCCTGCAAGACAGGCAAGGAATGCTCTTGGATGTGCTACAGCTGTGGAGCGTCAGGGAGAGGGATGGAAGCGACTTGCCAAGGCCATTCAGTGAGCAAGAGGCAGTGAAGAGAGTGGAATTTGTCAGCCCCTGACTTCCAATTCCCCGTCAGTCTGGTGGCTGGCTCATGCTGCTCCTCTGTGGCTCCCTAAGGAAGTTTTACAGGTGACTGATTGGTTAACAAGTCCCAGCCTGTGCAACTACAGTGGGTGCATGCACCATTGAAAAGAGGTCAACCCATCTGCTTCTCTTGTAATGCCCATTTTAGTTTTAGAGAAACCAAATATTTCTCTCATCTCATCCTCTCAGAATAATGTGCCAGCTGAAGACACCTTGGCACAGCTGCACTTTGCTCTGAAGCAATGGAAATCAGAAGCAATCACTAAAGGAGCAGCTTTCACGTCTTTCCTGAGGGAGAGCACTGATCTTTTGAGAGGAAAAAAGGATGGATATGTTTTCACACAAACTGATCAAACTACTTTTCATTCTAAACGAATACAAGACTGACTGAAAGTCTCAGGTGTACTCATTTTTTTCAACAAAGTCATCCAGGTGTGCACCAGAAAGCTAGAAGCTAATAAGATAGTTATCCAGGAACATCAGGAGGCATTTTCCTCCCCTGACAGGCCTTCACTTCCACCAGCTAAGAGCAAGAGCACTTACAGTGACATCTGAAAGGGCTTCTAAACATCATGAGACAAGCATCTCTGTTATTTCCCCATTAAAATAGTCCTTTCTCCTGCACCCCAGGAAGCCAAGGAACACCAAGCCTTCTCCATCCCCACCTCAAAATGGCAAATTTGCTTCCTTCTTCTCCCACTGGGTTTCCTCTGCAAAATGTTGAGGCAGAATCAAACATGTCAGTCATTAGGCTGGATGCTGGCAGAGATTCCAGGGGCAGTTCAGGTGCTGTGAAAGGCTCACAGCATAAGGGAGGCTGCACTCAAGAGCATCCTCCCCTTCATCTACAGAGCTCAACTGCCCGGCGTGGCAGGATTGTGGCCAAGGCTAGAAAGCCCCTTCCCATGTCGAGGAGTTAGTACCACCTGAGTAATTCCTGTCCCCTCCTTTGTCTTGGCCTAATCTGATGCTATTCTCGCCAACTAACACTCCTCTCTGTCAGTGTGAAGCCATTCCCCCTTGTCCTGGCACTCCAGGCCCTTGTCAATAGTCTCTCTCCATCTTTCTTGTAAGTTCCCTTCAGGTACTTGAAGGCTGCAATTAGGTCATCCCAAAGCTTCTCTTCTCCAGGCTGAACAACCCCAACTCTCTCAGCCTTTCCTGGTTTGCAATACTTTAATTACAATCAGAATTTCACATATTCTGTAAAAACTTTCTTTTCCAATACTATTTCTAGTCAGCAGCAGCCTTTCCTAATGTTCTAAGACTGTCTTAGGATTGCTATTAGTACATACTTGAATTTTTTAAGCCAATATCAAGAAGCGAAAGCATGAACTGAAGTAGTTCTGGGCTGCAGATGCTGCAGACCTCAGCATTCATATTTTACACTTGGCAGTGCAGGCAGGAGAGAAAACATCCTCATATTAATTGGCAGTAGTTACAGTTATGCTCCGAGGCAGACACTGGCATATACCTGAGCAGCTTCTCAGGCAAGAGCTGTCCTGGCTGAGGGAATCACTGCACCACCTCTGCAAAGGTGCAGGACTGTGCCTTCCAGTTTTGTCCAGTGGCAGAGCTTGCAGCATAAGTTGGTGCTTATAACTCTGATCTGTTTAATCAAAGACAGGAAGTTTACCTTGAGATAAACATCTCCATAAACTCAGTGTTTTCAGTCTGCTCTCCCTACTCCACTTTCCTTCAAGATTCTGGATCAAATCATTTACACCTGTCTCCCTTAGGTCAGTGCCAGTAAGAAATAGGCTGAGTGTGGGCAGAATGTTGGACAGAATGTCAAATTCAATAAAAATTATACACCTTTTTTCTCTGCCTCCTCTTATCCTGCACACTTATTCACCCAGTGATTTACAAGTGCAAGTGGGTGACTTCACCAACAAACTAGGAAAACCTAGCACTTTGTGAAGGAAAATACAACTTCTTGAACAAAAAATTTTATGTTGAGTTTGGAAAAGAAAAATCATAGAAAGAAACAACAAGAAACAATGAAAAAAAAAAAAAAAACAAACCACTGACAACTACAGCTCATTTGGTTCCAAAGGTTGTTTTCTTTTTTTTTTTAAAAACAGATTTAGGAGAATATTTCAGTGAGGTAGAAGAACCCATTTCAGAACATGACATTCAGTTTTATTTAAAGAGCAATGTTATCTGAAGTATTGAACAAGCAAGTGACAACACACCTATAGGATCACTTGCTTCATCACACTCATGATACTTGAAAGAGACAAAATCTGTAAAACTGAATGTATAATAATAATGCATTTTAAAAATACACAATGCCAGAAAAAGTGGGAAAAGGAAGACATTTTGGAAGATCTGAAGTTGTAGAAGAGGAAGCAGCAGTATTTAGGAAGCAGTTTGGAAATAATGAGAAAAGTGGACAAGAAAGTAGGATACAAATGAAGAACCAACAAATAATTCATTAAATCTAAACTGGAAGAGAGCAGTTTAACCAACTTCACAGATAAGAGGAGGAACATTCTAACAATGAGGTAGTGCAAAAAAAGTAGATAAACTATAATCCTTAACTAGGTTTGCTCACCAATGTGATGATTCTGGAAGAACAGGTCAGGGATGATATAAAAAGCAAGGCACAAACTTAAGTCTAAGCACCAGCATTTTTCATAAAATGTAAACAAAGAAACTCATAGATGTGAAGCAACAAACTTCTGTATGGTTTCACAGAAAAACCCATTATGAAAGGAAACATTGAGACTTTCAGAAGCAGATGAGAACTTGGGGAAGTGTCAATTGACAGGAAGGGCAGCACAGCCACAAAAACATTCATAGTAGTTGTATCTCAGTTAATGCACAAGGCATAAACTAGGCAGACAAACAGAATTAAGACTATGAGGTGAAGAAAAGCAAGAATTCAATGAGATGTCACTGTATATCAGCCTGAGGGTGATCTGATACCCTTTGGTCAAATATGAAAGAAAGAGGAGAGGTCAGAACCAGTGGCCTTTGGTCCTAATAGAAAAGGCAGAGAGGAATTATCCCAAGTAGCTGAAGTAAGAACAAAGCTGTCAGAAAACAGAGAGGAAAATCCCCACAACCATAAGGAAGAAAGTATTCACTTGCAATAAAAGCTGCTGGGAAGTCAGAAGCAGAGATAAGCACCTTGATTCTAGCTTCACATGTTTCTAGTAATTTGTGAGGGTTCTGGTTAGTAAATAGAAAGCCAACCAGGAAAGGGTGCAGAAAGCCAGGACAAGAGCAGTCTTTGTAAACCAGAGTTTAGAATGTCCTGAGGAGACAAAGTACTGACAGGAGAAAGGAAAAAAAAAAAGAGGAAAAAAAAAAAAAAAGGAAAAACTGCAGAGCACATGAATACAGAAGGAGGGAGGGGAAACAAGAACCTCCATGAGAAGAATCTTTTCAGTGCCTAGTTTCAGTTCACAGAGGGGTGGGATTACAGCAGTAAAGCAACATTTCAGAAGAATCTGTAAAGAGTATTTAATTTTTCTTTCTTTTTTTTTTTTCCTTGATGAAACTATTTTCCCTCAACAGTACTTTTTATTCTGTCCCAGGCTGAACTTGGCTTTGAGCTCAATAGCTGAGCTCATCAAGCCCCATGTCATATGAAATGTTGACATAAGTTTCAAGCTCCCCCAGAGGCAAACAGCTGCTTTGTGTGTCCAGAATGCCTGCTAAATGATTTCTGTGATTCACCCAAACACCAGACATATCCCTAACAACAAAGCAAGCAGAATGCTGCATCTGCAGCAACAGAAATCCATGTCACCCACAGTACAGCCACTCAATTTGAGAACTCAGGGCATCTATATGCAATGTAAGTCCTGCTACAAAACAATTTCCCAACTTCAGCTTAAACACACAGAGCTGCTGCAAAGCGCAAGGCAGTTGAGATGAATACAGAATAACAGCATGAAATCTCCTTTGACAACAAAGGGAACAGGCTACATAATGGAACAGCTTCATTTACCCTCAAACTTCTGCAGGTGGGTCTTTTGGAAAGCAGCTTATACCTGCAGAACCCTGGCCTGGCCTGCAATAATTCCACAGCCTTGCTAAAATGCAACACTGATGAGTTGAGTTTGACTTCTATACTTCAAAACCTTTTCAGGCACATCTCCAAAGCTCAACTGGAATTAGATGATGCATCCCTCATATGGACAGGAAAGACTCATGAAGATTCCTGCTCCAAGAGAACTGCTGGAGACACAGCAGCTCTGGTTTCAATAGAGGGAGCCTGAAAAGTGTTTAAATACTGGACAGGTGTGCTCAGCACAAACACACCTGAGAAAAACCCAATCTTTTCCAGCTTCACTCTTACACTAAGTATCAAGTGGGTGAAATATAAAAGGATAGCTTTCCATCTTCACCCACAGATAAACTCCAAACAGGGAGGTCTCTGAGTCAGCCACATCATCTGTTTGCTGGTGACACAGGGCCAAAGCACAGCATTACAAAAAGAGCCTAAGCTTTGATACTGGAAACAATTTACAGTCCTGCCATCACCCACATTAAAAGAATAGTTTGTAGCTAAGAGGTTTTCTATCACACAGAGCATTACAGAGCTAACTGTGGCAAAGAGGCCAGTAGCCATCAGCAGGATGTGATTCCAATGTTTTATAAACTATTTCAAAATGACTGTCAGAATTAAGTCTGGAAAAGAGGACAACCATGTAACAGCAGCAGATAAACTGTTGATTTCATTAGCAATTTCTTCTTGATATTACTCAGAATGTGCAAAAGAGCATTTCTGATTTATTGCAGGTCCAGATCTTATCCTTAAATGCGTACCACAGGTAGCTCCTGTAACGGAGTACACCAAAATTCTTTTACAACCCTCTGCATTTAGCTTCTTTTTTAAGAAACAGTGGGATCTGTGCTTAACTCCCTCATATCACAGAAACAACTGTGTTGCTGACCTTCTCCTGAGACCCTCAACAGGGATCTAAGGAGGCTGCTTTGGCAACAAGCCCAGGATGTTCAAGTTACAATTTTTTCCCCTGCCTTGAGGTGGCAATGGGAAACCAGACACGGTACCGTCCTATTCAATGACAACTCTAAATAGCAATGGGAGCTGCAGCAGCAAGTCATGCTATCAAATAAATACTCTGACAAAGGCTCAGCCAAGTCAATGTGCTAAATGGACAAGCAAGACATTCTCTCCCCGAATAAAGATCTGGTTTATGTGGCGTGTGAACACCTGCTGATAATCCACCTTGGGCCTCCTCCTCCTCCGGGACTGGCTCCTCGCTCGGGCCCCACCAGCACCGGCCCCCTCAGCGTGGGCAGTCCTGCTGCCCACATCAGCTTCGCTTCTGTCACCCGGGGTCTTCTTCTCTCCAGCTCTGCCCAAGTGTTTCTGCCTCTCACGCTCCTCTTCTGCTCTCCCTCGTCCAGATCCAGCCTTCAAACTCAGCATCTGAGAGTCATTTGTCAGCGCCTGCTCCTCTGAGACAGTCTTTGAGTCAGCTCCCTTCTTCCCCGAGGATTCCTGCAGCTTGAGTCTGTCAAACAGCTGCAAAAGGACAGTTGTATCTATGACCACACTTGTAAAATAAGAGAGGCCACTTGTTCCACACTTCTACATTGTATTTTCATGTACAATCCCAAATCGGCTCACAAGACACAGTGACAAATCTCCACCAGCAATAAAGACCATGTTTGCTTACCAAACTCAAACAGTGACAGAAGGTGAATGAGTCTCTTGCATGGTCATGACTGTCTTAATGTGAGCACCAAGGAATTTCATTTCAGGAGCAACACTGCTGTGTGGTAGCCTTTAACTTTTGTCAGGAGAAACAGAGATACCAAGTTGCTCCTAACAGCTCACTTTCCCCCGTGTTCTTTTAATGTTTCAGACAGTTTTAGAGAGATTTCCATCCTTGTATCATGAATCCCTAAGATAAGGGGCCTCCATTAGCAGAGTCTGTACACTGAAAAACTGAGGGATCTTTTGTGTTCCCCAAAACAAACTAAAAGATGACGTGTGGGTATTCTGGGAGGGGCACAGACCACAAACAACAGAAAAATAATAAAAGCTACAGCAGCAGACCCAAAGCAGTGTATGAACTCATTAATCTAAGAATACATGGTGCTGAAACTGGAAAAGAAATTGCTTTTACTCTGGCAGCAGACAAGCTTTTATGAAATAATGACAAATAAGATTTTTGGTTAGCCTGTCTCTTCCCAGCAACAGGCTGGAAAGCCAATGCCTGTGAGAGTGAGCTAAAGGAACAATGACAATTTGATTATTTTTAACTAATCTTTAAAAGAAGGAAGGGTGGGATCTATCAGAAAACAGATTTAAATGGCAGGAATTTGAAAGCAAATTCCTCACAATGAAACAGTTTAAATGCTTTTGTGATGCTTCTCTGATGTTCAAAAGGCCCGGAGCTGTTGCCATTCAATGGGCACTGCCCTGTCACATTTTTTTCCCCTTCATTGTTCAGAAGTTCATCTATCATCTCTTCAGTTGTCAACATGGGAAACAACTCTATTTGCAGCTGGAGTGGACAGCTAGGGAGTGGAGATCTTTGGAGATCTTGGGCTTCACAGTACCCAGACTGGAAACTCAAGTGACCAAAGAGCTGTGTTGTTTCTCTGGCTGCAGACACAGACTGTGCCATGAGGAACTTCAGTACCAGAGGGATGCTCTGCCACATTCCCCAGCAAGACAAACACGGACCTGATCAGTCACAGGTGCAAAAAACACACAGAACAAATCTCACATCAAAACCCACAGAGTGAGCTTCTAGAAGTTCAGCACATCACATTAAGCAGAGGCAACAACTCTGATCGGATTCTAAAGTGGAGTTTTAGTAACACTGAACTACTAAAGTACTTTCAGAAAGATCAGAAAACATTTTGGGTATTTTTTTGTTCAAGTCAAGTTATTTTGGAGTTGTCTGTAATAAAAGAAGGTAAAATATTTTGAATGTAAGCATGGGTTCCAAATCAATGCTCCCCTTTTACTACTTTGAAAAAGAAGATGCTAATAAGAAAGAAAGCAGCAGATGTCACCTACTCGGGTCAGTGAGAGCTGAGGTTCTGCATAGAAGGCTTTGCCCATTACTGGCTTCCTGTAAGTCTCATCCACATCTGTCAAGGCCTAAAAAGAGATAAAGGAAACTGAAAGATTGAAATTAAAATAAAACATGAAGCAGCTTTGGATCAGCTTTGTGTCAAAGCATTATGAAATTATGATCTGAAAGAAAATCCATCCCAGGAACAAGCTGTGCTTTGGAGCTGATTTGTTAATCATCTAAATTGTACTGAGGTATAAAAAGCAGCAAAGTTCATTCTGCATTACTTGCAAAATCTCTGTGATCCTTGTCTGCAAAATCCTTCCCCTCCCCACTTCCAAATTTTCGACACCTCCAGGCTCGCGAATATTTAATAGCTGCTATTCCATCTACTGTCTTAAAGATCTTCACAGGGTGGAAAACAGGGAAAAGCTTTTGTCACTGGCAGCTCAGCGATGTTAGTGAGAGAAAACACAGAAACATCCATCACTATAAAAAGATTAGGTTTTGCAGAGAAAGAAACCTCTGGAAGCTTCTGATATTCCTCATATTCCACCTTCCTGTGTTCTTATACAAAACCTCTGAAGATGCTGGAAACTCTTCAAAGCTTCTCTCTCACCTAAAACCTCTCTATGATGGTTGGGCACAGCCCAGATGTACCAGTCCAACACCAAGTACCAGTCAAGTCTGAAACCCAGCACTTGGTACCAGAGCAAATTAGTCTGTGAACCACAACCACATTAATCTTCCCCATATGTCATTAGCTTAAACCTGTTGCAAATTTCAAGTTTTCAGTATAACAGTTACAAATCAAGGGTTGGAACAATAATTACCATATTCCAGAATTTGTCAAATGCAACCAAAAACCCTGTGCAGACTCCACGAAGCCCTTTGAAAGTGCGGATGTGGACATTAATTCTGATCCCATCTCGGACACAGCGATGAAGCTCCCCCAGTGGGCTGCCTTCATGGACTAGAACAGAAAGAAAACATCACAAAATATACAGAATTATAGAACAGAATTGTAGAATGGCCTGAGTTGGAAAGATTTTCTTTCAACTCCCTCCCACAGGCAGGGACAGCTTCCACTAGACCACGGTTGCTCAGAGCCCCATGCAGCCTGGCCTTGAACACTTCCAGGGTTGGGGCAGCCACAGATTCTCTGGAAAATCTATGCCAGGGCCTCACCACCCTCACAGCCACGAATTTCTCTCTAGTATCTAACCTAAACCTATTTTTTTTTTTTTTTTTTTTGGTAAAAACTCTCTCTTCAGTATCTATCTAAAAGCCATGTAGAAATCCACTCTATGTACAAGTATGGCAGAGCTTGGCACAACACTTGTGTTCACAACAATAGCAGTGAAGAATCCCAAGGCACTGTAGCATATTGTGGTTGCCATTACCAGACCACCAAAACTTTTCTTACAATGGGAAGAGCCAAGACTTTAGAAAATATGAAGGTTTTGCTTTACATAGCCTGCAGCCAAATCAGCCTTAGCTGAAAATTTTTTTGCTACATTTCAAAAACATGCCAAGTAATCTGAACTGTAAACAAAAGTGGTTGAGAGGGAACAGAAAGCTCACGAGGGCAGAGTAAGTTCCACAGAAAAGACAAATGCCTGGTTAAGGCTACCTCAGATTAGTTATGAGCTGTGAATAAAGAATTGTAGCAGATTTGTTCCTCTTCTGTACAAGGGGATTTCTGAAACAATGAATGACTCAAAATCCTTCAATTTACTAAACTGGACCAGTTTAAACTGATGAAAATACATTGTTTCTGTTAAGATTTCAGCAGCCAGCTGAACACCCTTCAAAGTCCTATAAGTCTATGGAAAGGAAATAAAATTACTCTAAGGAGCAACCAGCTATTAAACTGTGCTAAAGCCCAGGGCAACAATGCTTTAACCAGAGCAAAAGTGAAGGAATTCAGTAAAACATACAGCTTGCCTGGCTCACACAAGCCTTGTCTTCACACCAGAAATCTTTGGAAGTGTAACTTATCTAGAGGGGTAGATATTATTTACAACTTCCATCATGCCTTGGTACCCACTTATTTGTGCAAACACAGCCCCAGGATTGCTGTACAATTGCTACTAAGAGTCAAGGGAAGGACTTGGTCTAAAATCTCAAATGGTTCTCCACATTAATAAAATATGTGAGCCAGAGATGACCTCTCACCTTGTGCTTTAGGGACTGTACATTCAAGATTTGATTTGCACACCAGAAAATGCTTCCTGTGAGTGTAAAGTGACTGTGTAAAACAGCTGATCTACAGGACTGGGCTGCAGGGTAATTCATAGCCACAGCAGGGAAATCTAAATCAGTTTCCTCTGAATTAACCTAATCACATTTATTTTTTGAGATACATTGTCTTCTTGCCAGCCCTCTCCAGCTGGATAACTGCAGGAAATTGGTTTCACACAGAGCATAAGCTGTCTCAGCACCTCCCAGCCTTGCTTAGGGGGTCTTTCCATGAGCCTCTGTCTCCTTCAGCTGAACTGATAACAAACACGTTCTGGATTGACAGATCCATCACAGGAACCACAGATGACACCATCACGATATCAAATTGACGCTTCTAATCAGAAACAGTATTTTTTTCTAACCAACCCTGAGAACTCACATAATAATTTCAAATCCAGACTTATTTTTAGATTTTAAGTTCAAATACTCCCTTTAAGTAGGAACTCTACAACTTTTTACAGAATTCTATATCTAACCCTTATTTTCAATTATGCCTCTGTCTCTCAGCACTCAGGAAAACACTACACAGCTTTATCAAATCTACACTCTGCCCACTTTTCCTTGCTGTGTAAGGTTCTGGCTCCTCTATGGCAAACTTCCAGCTTCATCTGAGCAAAAGGGCAGAACACATCATCCAAAAACTCTTCAACAACCTGACATTCTCAGAAAAAAATAAAACCAGCAATGCAAGGCATTTATTTTTGGAACACACCTCCTCTGCAAGCACCAAGGGCTGTAATGAGCAGGCTCAGCACACAACTAAATCTGCCTGTGCCTTCTGCGTGGGTAGGGACCAGCATGAACAATGTTTCAATAGACAGGGAAAACAGTCACCTGGTTGGTACCCAAATCCAACCATTACCTGGATAAAATCAGCACATGCTTAAAACCAGGACTCTGAAAAATGACTCAAAAACTACTGTAAGCAGAGGGCAAGCACCCCAAAAGGATGAAAATAAAGATCTAAACTCTGCTTAAGTTCAAGTCGTTGTCCTCAGGGCAGACTCCATTAAGAGGCAAGATTAGAAAAACCTCAAGAGAAAAGTTGAAATAATTCAGAACACTGTCAAACACCTTTCCACCTGCCCTGCACATGAATTCTCTGCCCCTTGGTTAATGCAAAGTAATGAGAAATAACTCCTCCTGAACTGATCCACAGAGTCCAAGTTCCAAACACCTGTGGTGCAGACCCACACCCGCCCCCCCTCAGTTACAGGGGAAGAACATAATTTTGGCTATAAATCACTCTTAAAACACCCCAGGCTGCTGAATAGCACTTTCTGTATCAGTTGTGCCAGTCTTCTTTGAAGTCCAGACATGCATGTGTGGATATATGGATATTAAGGAGGTATTCTCAATTGCTCCTAATTTTTACAGGGTTTATTTTTTTCTCAGTTTTGAGCATCAGTGCAAACTGAGTTATTTTTTATTAAGATCTGAAATCAAAATTTAAGGTCAGTTTTCTGGAAATCCTGGGCCAACAGAACCTCTGCATTTGTGCACAACACTAAGTGTGATAGTTAAGATTATGCAGCATCTATAGTAATGAACACATTGTGTTTTAGTGTCTAAGCAAGAAAAAGGTTTTGCCTTGGGCATTCAGAATTGAACATTTTGGGCTTTGTCTTTTCAGAAAAAAAAATAAAAGGTGATGGTGCAAAGATAATTTGATTCCAAAATGAATCCCAGTATATTTAATTAAGTGCACTAAAGTTACACCTCACCTGACAGCAATGCCATTTGATTCTTGGTGTAGGGGCACAAGTAGCACCTCTGCATGCTTAGGGGATGTTTACCCTGACCGCACACAAAACATTTTTACAATAAATATGTATCACTATCACAGCTGATGAATTTAAATTTACAAATCACAGCTGCCTCTCACCTCAGTCCACTGCTCTGCCACCCTATTATCAGAAATGTCAGTATTTCTGCCTGCAGGATGTTTAGTTAGCAACCAAGTAACAGCAGTGTGTTACAGACTTACCCTGTGGTTATGGTTTGACTATAGCCCGGACTGACCCAAGAATCAGTCATGGTTTAAAATAGTACTTTTGAGAATATAGCAGTGTCTTATCCTTTTTCTCCTTAAAACCAAGAGGATGTATGTAATTCACCAATTAACAGAGCAGAACATCACCACAACAGTGTCATCTCTGCGTGAGCAGCTCTGTGAAATGCTGTTCCTCATTCCTGCACACCATTTCAGAGAATCACGGAATGGTCTCAGTTGGGAGGAACCTAAAAGCCCATCTTATTCCAATCCTCCTGCCGTGTGCAGGGACACCTTCCACTATCCCTGGTTGCTCCAAGCCCTGTCCAATCTGGCCTTGGACACTCCCAGGGATGGGGCAGCCACAGCTTCTCTGAGCGACCTGTGCCAGTGCCTCTGCACCCAAGGGTCATTTCCCTTGGGAAATGATTTATCAAACTAAATCTTTCCCCCCACACCACCCACACCCCACTATCACCCAACCGCTTCCACCGGCCACCGCTCTCTCCTCACCCCCAAACTCCCCCGCAACCCTGGACCCGCCCGGCACGGCCCCGGCCCTCACACCCTCCGCCTCCGCTCAGCCCGGGCTCCCCGCGCCCGCCCAGCCCTTACGGGGCATCCTGGTGAGGACATTGCGCGGTGCCCGCCGCCGCCGCGCCGCCGTTCCGCCCTCAGCCGCGTCCTGCTCGGGGCCCGCGTTGACCATGAGGCTGCGGAGGCGCTGGATGCGCTCGGGGTCGGCGGCGGGCGGGCCCCGGCGGGACGCGCGGGCGGCGGGGGCACCGCGGCGGGCGGCGGCGGCGCGGCGGCCGTGAGGGCGGCGCAGGCCGCGCTGGAAGCTCTCGTACTCGGCGAGGTTGTTGAAGCAGGGCGCGGCGGGGAAGGGCAGCGGCGTGCGCGGCGAGTAGAGCGCCAGCAGCGGGTCGAAGCGGCTGGAGCTCACATCCAGGCGGCCAGGGCTGGGCGAGCGGCGGGAGCCCCGCGGCTCCGCGCCCGCCTCGTCCTCCTCCATGCCGGGCTGCGGCCCGCCGCACCGCCCAGCGCCGCCGCCAGGGGCCGCTGCCGCGCAACGCCGTGCGCCTGAGGGCGGAGCGGCCGCCATGGCGGGCGGGACCGGGAGGGACCCAGAGGGACCCAGAGGGACCCGGAGGGGACCCGGGCGCCTCCCCGCTGCATCCGGCACCGGAGAACGGCCCGCAAAGGCCGCAATGATGGTGAAGCGTCTGGAGTATCTCCCTTTTAGAAGAGTCACTGCGGGAGTTGGGCCTGCTTAGCCGAAAAGATCAGAGAGGGGGGTGTCAAAAGGATGGTGCCAAACTCTCAGCGGTGACAGGACGAGGAGCAGTGCACACAAATTAAAACACAAGAAATTTCACCTCAAAATGAGGGAGAGCTTCTTGACATTGAGGGTGGCAGAGCACTGGAACAGCTGTCTGGGCGTGGAGTTTCTCTCTCCGCAGACATCCCAGAGCCACCTGAACAGTTCCTGGATAACCTGCTCCAGGTGTCCCCACCCTGGCAGGGCACTTGGGCTGGATGATCTCCAAAAGTTCCTTCCAACCCTAACAAATCTGTGATTATTTTCAGTTATCCCCCATGGTGCAACCCTCTCCCTGCAGCCCACTCTGGGGACCATCTCTGGACCATGACCAAAACCCCCAGCCCCAGGCCATGAAATCCACCTGGGCAACTGGCAGTTGCAATGTAATTTGCACTTTAATGCATAAAAGGATGCACAGGGCAGAGCAATTTCACTGAGGAACAGCAAGGAAATGCTTTTTATAGGTTTTACTATAATGATTCACTATGTCCATTAATGTTTCATAATGAGTTCCCGTATCTTTAATGCTTCTTGTAACGTCAATACATCAGCCACAGGTTGATCGCCAACCTCAGAGGAAACCCTTCTTTCTTCACTGGGTCACAGAACAGGACTCCTGCAGCTACAGAAATACCTGTGTGTTGTGTGTGCCATCAACATCAACACCTGCTGCTTGAGCCTTGGGAATAGTTATTTTCCCCTACAGCTGCAGCAGAGTGATATAAATGCATATCTTACGCATGAGGATACCACAGGGAGTTTCTTTCTCTAGCATTTATCTTAATACAAATTAAAGGCCATGGTTGTATAGACAATCCTGATCTCGGTTCCAAAGTCTGCATCCATATGTGAACAGCTATGTTGACTTATTGTAAGAATGAGTTAAATGAAAACACTATGACCTAATACAGATCTGCTTTTTATATACACAATGTACATACATAAAGATACTGTAGAATGTATCAGTCAGTCATAATATGTAAAATAAAAAAAGATATAATACTTTCCAAACATAAATCATGGCTGACAAATTATTTTTTTTATGTTTCATCTGTTACCAGGCTGAGTAAATCCAGCTGTTATCAGTTCTGGAACAGTCGCTTCATATGTAATGTCCAAAGTCAGGCACCAAGCAGTAACACGGAATTTCAAAGTTGAGTAAATTGCATTTATGTTAGAAGACAAAAAACCAACAGACAAAGTTCTTAGGAGTAAATGACTGATGCAATGATTCATTCTGAATCACCATCTCACCATCATGCCACATCCTCTTCCTAGGAATCATACAGCCCATTCTACAAACGAAAAATGAAATACATTCTCTCATTGCATGTACTTAATTGGTACAGAGAAGTAGGGGGGAAGCCCTGTGCTTTTATAAACTCACAGACTCATTGTCTAATCTCAGGAATAACTCACAAGTTGAAGTTTACCTGGTCAGGGTTCTTTTTGAAAAAAAAAAAAAAAACAAAAAGAAAACCAAAAAAACCCCAAAACACCAAAACCACATTGCCTTAAATGTGTACGTTCTTCTTCAGGAAGGGGAAACAGAGTAGGCTGATAAGAGGATTCATGGGAATCTAACTCAGTACACACTTGATCCTTTTTTCCTATTTCTTATGGCCAGTCCCAACTGCTGACCATGTCTTTGTTAGCAACAACTGGGCCATGTTTTTGGATGTTTTTGCAACCAGCTTGGTTAATGGCAGTAATAGCACCTATCATTATAGCTGTATTTCCACACTGAAATAGGTTATTTCCCTCAAATTCCTGTTACACTGGGACAAACCCCTATCCATTAGCAGAAATATTTCTGCTCTGAGAGGTCAATTTTGACAAAGTGACAGTTAAACCAGAACACAACTGTGCACAGAGCAGGCAACACACACTCCTCCCTTCCCTCTAACAAATATAGATTGGCAGCACTGCTCTGTCTGTGTCATTCCCTGGGAGATCAGAAAGCAGCAGCACAAATTCTTGATGGCTCCCTCTTTGCAGGCACCTGGAATGTTCTGCTATGTTGTATTTTTTTGTTCAAATATGCTGTGTTGTGCAAATAGTAGACAGGTGAATTCCCAGGCCATGGAATATGAGGAAAGATCTGTCCTTGTCCCAACAGAATTCCAGCCTGTACAGTATCTTTATTATTAACTTCACTGTTTGGAACTGTCACCACTTACTAGTTCAAGTCCCAGGAATGAGAAAGGCCACATAATAAAACACAGCAGAGAAGGTACTATTATTTGTATTTTTTAAAAGTATAAAAATTCTGTACATTTGACAAATAAATCAGGCATAGAAAACTGCTGGACTACTCCATTGCATTTCAGTAAGAATTAGACATCAGGCAGCAGAACCATTTGTCACTCATCTGACTAAACACACCAGCCGTGAAAATTAATACTAAATCCCAAATGAAGTATTCTGGTCCATCTCAGTTAAAACAAAAATCAAACCAATAATTTTATGTTCAAATATTCGGGCTTTTTTGTCGTTCAGCACTACAATAAAATACCTCATTGTTTAAATGCTATAGAAATACAGGAAATTTCTACATACTTTTTTTACAAATACACATGTACAAGGCAGGAACAGTCTTAATTTGAGTTCTTAACATTCAAAATATAGTATGATTTTAGCTTTCCATATGGGCATATCTTGTATGTCAGACAGCACCAGTGTCTTCTTTTTAGGCAGCAACACTGCTAAACCCAATGTAGCTGCTGAAGAGGGCTCCAGGTCAAACTCTGCCATCCACCATTTGTATTCCTCAGTTGCCAACAACCCAAGCAGAGCAGAATGTAAATTACTGGTTATGTTCATCAGAGATATCAACTGTCCTCAGCCAGAATCTCAGGATATTCCTCCCAGAACTGGTCCCCAATGATGTCACAGTGCAGGGGAACAACTTTAGTCTTAGTCCGGGTCACTTCCACTTCTTTTTCTTCTTCTTCCTTTGGCAGTTTTATTTTCTTAGTGATGACTTCATTAACCTGAAAATACAGTTGACACATTAGCAGACATAAAAGGCTCCAGAGTGGATTCAAAAATTCTAATAGAAAAGAATTAAAAAAAAAAACCAAAAACACAGGACAGGAATTTCTCCCACTAAATCAATGATGCAGTCATAGGACAGTGAACATTTCCAAGTTACCTTAAAGCAGAAAATGACTAAGTTATGAGCTGAGCTACCTTATTGAACAGAGGTTTGTAATTCCTTTGCCATGGATACTTGGGACCTAACCCTGGGAAGGGCCTGGCCCAAATGATACACACAGTGTCGTCTGCTGATACATGTTTCATCTCAATGGTCATAATTTGTATCTAAGCCATACTACAGAGACTGGCTTTCAAATTAAGCTGATAGAAACAGCTTTCAAAAATATCTCCAAAACAATGAGTTATCTTACACACAATTATATGGCAAATATAGGTCATTTTAAGATATATTTATTCCTAGATATACACTGGAGATGCATGTGGTGCTCTTACAGTACAGTCTGTCTGCCACAGTGTAACTATTTAAAATATCAGCCCAAAGCAAGTGGCAATAGGGTTTTTTACCTTCTGCCATATTAGGACAGTTCCTTTTCTATACATCAAAGGTTCATTGTTGTAGTTGATGTTGAATTCAGAAAATAAGATTTCATTCTTATCTCCAGCCAAAGTTCCCTGAGAGGAAAGGAAAGAAAAATACTCTTAGAGAAAACAAATTATATCTCTAGGATAGAGGAGGGGTGAATACTGGAAGCAAGACAGGCATTTGTAAAGGTTTTTCAACTTTAAGTCACAAGGCTTAATTACTTCTCTCAACAGAGGAATTAATTCCAAGAGGGTTTTCATTACATTTTCAAGACAAATGAAAGACAGTCAACAGACTCCAGGAGAAAACAGGAATAATCTACTAAAGTCTGCACAAGGAGACAAAACACAACAGAAGGGACTGGCAATCAACAGAACCTGAATTCTGCCACTGTTCCTCATGGGTTTGGATGCTGAACGTTTTATGACTTTTTTAAGATTTCTAAAATTGCCAACTAAGAACTTAAAACCCTGCTAATACTTGACCAAAATTACATTATTTGCTATTGGTATTAATATCTGCAGAATTGCAGAAGTTGTTGACTACACCTACAAAATTATTACATTAAGAATAAACAAGCCAGGGCTGCTGGGCAGGCAAGACACTTTGCAAATCTTATGGTTTAATTTTTAGCTGTAAAAAAACCATGACTTCAGCAGACTCTTACCCGGAGCCTCTCCTGTGCTTGCACTGGTGTCAAACCACCTCGCTGCACAAGCATCCAGAACACTGTATTATAAAGGTTATTAATATGGCCTAGAGAAAACACAGAAATGAGTGTGAGGATGGTTATTTACCAAATCTGAGTTACTACTTAGGAAAAAACAGCTTTATTTCCAGAGCTGTATCCAAGAAACAGCCAAGAGTAATGGGGAATGAATATAATCAGTTTCTAAAGAAGATACAATGTTTATAATACATTTTTAAAGTACTGCATATCATGACTAGAAGATTGATTTCGTAAGTAAAAAATCTTGTAAAAGGGCACAGAAGAGGCTGAAGGGTATTTATGTATAATGTAAATTATTTCCATTTGACAATAGGGACTAGGTACTGACAAAGGCCTAGAGACAAATCCAGTGGTCTGTTCTAACATGAAATATTCAGCAGTTTTGAGTACTATCTGCTGTGAATTTGACTATTCACATCTCTTCACTAAAGATTACCTTAGCTAAGCCAACTCTGAACATCAAAATTAATTGATTAATTCTATTAGCAGTTCTAATATTTCTTGTGCTGAATTCACTCTCAGGATGCAATAAATTTAGTTGCAGCCTGAACACTCCAAATTTCAGCCAGTACCCATACAAAGCCTAGAACAAGTGTAATAGTACTGAAAGCCACCACTCTACCTGCTGTTCTTTCACTGACAACTGTATATGCAAATACACTGGCAGAAAAGACATTTCTGTTCCGAGAAATGACCTCAACTGCACAAATTTCTCTCTTCTGGGAACACTTACAATCTGCTTGCCTCCAGCTGAGGTAGTCCTTCAAATTCTGGTTGCTGGGATACAACACAATTCGTCCATCAAATCCTGGTGGGTACAGAAGCTGCTGGTCCTTAAAGTAATCCTTCCAATAGAACACGTAACTTGAGGAAAACTGGGAGACCACATGAGTCATGAACTTACTTGCAAACACAGAACAAGAGAAAAAAAGAAAGAAATACATGGGTGTGATTATATATCTGTGCTTATCTGAGGTATCAGCAGTGATAACTCTAATGGAGAGCAGCATTTCTTAAATAATGGCCAAACAGATGAAGAATGGTACAGAGACTTTTGAACAACAGAGGTATGGAGAACTGTAACATTTTATTTTAAAAATGTCCATTTATAATGTTTTGATTGTTTATATAGTAAGTTGTTTATATAACTTTTTTACAAGCTCTGTATTATTGAACATATTTTCCTGAAACATCACATGTAAAGAATCTACATAAAAAACTTGAACTAACTGCAGTGTAAGCACCAGCCCTCCTCCTAACCTCTGTGTGTAGGTAAAGACAAACCTGAAGAAGAACTACAGAGATGTTAAAAGCAAATTCATTTCAGTATCAAAGCAGCTGTTACCTTGCTCTTCTTTTAAACCACCTGCTCTTCTTTTTGAAAACAAAACTATATTCATCACTCTGTCCATAAGCAATAGCAATATCCTCCAGCTCTTGCATCACTGTCTGGGCACACTTGGTCATCAGCTGCAGAGCACGGTCATCATTTGGCTTTTTGAATTCATGCTGCTCAGAAAACCTTCAAAGCAAAAATGGCTGCATAAGAGTCCTTTTAAAAGCTACTAAAAATGCTAACCCATTCATTTTCATTATATCTGCTTTGTATGAATATTGATTTCCAGTATCCTGTCAATACTGATAAAAGAATTCCTTCCAGGTATGAAAAGCAGGAACAAAAATCCTCGTTATCCACTCTGGATAACCCATTCTCTTTCCCACCAGTATCTGACCCTAACCAGTCTGTTAAAGAAGCTGGTTTATGTATTTTAATTGGAAATGGATAACAAATGCTACTTTCTGTTAACTCCTTTTCTCACAAGGTGTCTTTAATATTCAGTCCAATATGGGCAACATTATCAATAAACTTGTCGAAACTCAAGAGCTTTACCAAAACCAGACATAATATCCCAGCAAGAACTTGCGTTATCTAACAAGCGAGAGAACTGTGCCCCATTTATGCCGAGGGAAGGGAAGTGCCACACAGACACCGACTCCAAACACCGGGACACATCCCTGCACAGCCGCTGCTGTCCCTCCCCAGCACACCCAAGGCACTGGCACCATTTCCCTCCCCGGACCATTCCCTACCACCCGGCTCTGAAGCCGCCGGTGAAAGCAAAATCCCGGTGGAATTCCGTGCCCTGGAGAGGCCGAGTGGGGGACACGAGATCTCTAACCCCGCACCTGCAGGACTCACAGGCCGGGCAGGAACAGCCCAGCGCAACCCGGGCACCACCAGGACCCCGCTTCTCGGCCCGCACCTGTGGAAGTTGCGGCCGTCCAGCCGCACCACGATCCAGCAGTTGGGCAGGACCGTGTCGTCCGCCTCGAAGTCGCGCACGTACTCGAACTTGCTCTTGGCCATGGCGAGGCCGCGCGGGGAGCCCGGAGCGCGGCCGGCAGCGATGGCCGCGGCCGCCCGGCAGCAGCGCAGCATGGCCGGCGCGGAAGCGGAAGGAGCGGCGCCCGGCCCTTCTGGGCGGCCCGGAGCAGCGCTCGGCGCTGCCGGCGGAGGGCGGGCGGAGCGCGGGGCGGTTCCGACACCGGCCCCCATGGCGGCTGCGGGGCGCGGAGCCGGGACCGGCCGCCCGTGCGCTCCGGTCCGAGCGCGCCGAGCAACGAGCGCGGGATGGGCGGTCGGGGCGGCCCCAGCGGTGGGCGCGGGACGGGACAGCGCGATGGAGCCGGCGGGGCTGCGGCTCGGTGCGCGCCCCGCGGTTGGTGCGGGATGCGGGTTCGGTGCGTGCCGGCGGCGCGGGGCCGCGGGGAGCGTTGGCGCAACGGTAGCGGCGGCCGAGGAGCGGCGGCGGGGCGATGGAGCGCAGGCTCAGGCACTGCCGCTTCCGAGCCCGGGCGAGCCCCGCCTCGGCCCCCGGGCACAGGGAGCTCGTGGGCCCCCTCGGGGGGCTGCGCCTCCAAGTGCAGGAGCACCCGAGCCGGCCCGGGCCCAGCCAAGGAGCGGCCGAGAAGGGCAGGTACATCTCGGCTCCGGCGGCGGTTGAGAAAGAGGCCCGGAGCGCTGTCAGGAGAGAAAGGGACGATGAAAGGGGCAGCGGTGACCGCCAGAACGAGAAGGTCCTGGAGCAAGCTGGGAATAAGCCCTGGAGAAGAGCTGCGGTCCAAACGGAGCGACCCAACATGGCCTATGAGGCCCGACCAGTGAAGGTGGACAAGATTGGTGCCCCGTCTGGATCCCTGTGCGAGCCTGGGAATGCTCCTCAAGATCAGAACATCCCGGTCTTGTTTCAGTCCTTACCTCCCATGTCCCACGTACAGCTCCAAGGCCCTCTGCCCTCGCAGCAGATGCATGGGACTCCAGTGCCGGTAAAACAAGTGGCAGTTCAATTGCAGCCTCTACATCTGCAGCGGCCAAAAATTGAAACAAAAAACGTTCCCCTCACAGTCCTGCCCTCGGATTCAGGTATTATGGTCAGAGAGCTTGCAGGGTGGCACTGCTTGTCAGGCAGGAGAACACAAGTGGAAAGGTCATGTTAGAAACCCATCCCCTTGCAAAGGCTAGGTTTAGCACAATTCTTGCACAGTGTAAGACACAAAAGCACCAGAGCACGGACTTCTGTAGTGGTTTGTTACCATCAAGGCAGTTTTGTCATGTTGCTCCCTGTCTGAATGGAACCTCTTAGGATAGGGTTCAGAATTACACTGAGTTGTGATTGCAGTTTTAAGGTCAGGAATCTGCTTGATTTTTAAAAGTATAAAATAGTCATACATCTCTCTGAAAAAATCTGGACATGTTAAACGAAGAGCATTTTGAAACATCTATATTAGCAGCTTGTTTTTTTTTTTAATATCAAGACATTCAAAATTAATTACTTAAGTAAAGTCTTAAAGACTTTTCCCCTTTATCAATGAGATGAAAGAGTTAATTTCTAAACCTTTTCCAGGAGGAAATTGCTTGCTCAGGGATCAGTTTTAAGGGGCCTGTGGATTCATCATGTTGCCAGCTCAATTTAAATGCAGCCTGTGTTTACAAAGAGCCAAAGACAGGTATCATGTAACAATCATTTGGGAACACATGTTCCTCCAACAAAATGAGTGTCCAAATCCAAAAAAAAAGAAAAAATATATCTCAAAAAATCCAACTCAACAAAACCCAAGCAGAGACCCAAAATAGCAACACCTGTGGTTGAGCAGGCAGGGACTGCACATGTGTGGGACTAAGCAGCCTCCCCATCCTTAGTGCTAGTCCCTGCATCCTTAGGGTTTTGGTTACATAGTTCTGATGGTGGTAATAAATTTGCAGTGGTGTGGTCTGTGCTATATAATGATTAGGTTATAAATTAATAAGAAAACAAACCAACTGAAATCCATACAAGTGTGTTAGCAGTCCCTGTTTATTTCCTTTTTTTTTTTTTTTTTAATTATACATAAGAAAAGCCGGGTAACTGATTCCTTGTGCAGTGACCCACCAAAGGGCAGTGGGGGATTTTGTAGGAACTGCTCTCCAAATGTGCACTTTCATCTGTCCAAAGCTCCACTGATGCTGTTGCCAGATATCCTGTGGGTGTGGTATTCTGGCCTGCTGTATTCCCTGGAAGATGATGATCTTTCCTTGCCTTGTTGCACAGGGATGCCAGACACTCCTTTCAGCAAGACCAAGAGCGGCCGTGTGAAGCGTCCCATGAACGCATTCATGGTGTGGGCTCGGATCCACAGGCCTGCTGTGGCCAAAGCCAACCCAGGTGCCAACAATGCAGAGATCAGCGTTCAGCTCGGCCTGGAGTGGAGCAAACTCACTGAAGAACAGAAGCAGCCATATTATGAGGAAGCTAACAAAATAAAACTGAGGCACAGGGAGGAATTTCCTGGTAAACATCTTAGTTATTTACCTGAATGCTTTAGAAGTGCAGGGCTTTTTGGAAAATTGATCCCTTGCATTATGGCAATTAATAGAGATAGAAAAAAAGTACAGATATTTCAAGCACACAATTCTTCTGTGTGCTTGAAACAACTTTTTAAAGCATCCAAAATGCTGGTGCTTAGAACACTGCAGCTACAGCAGCTTTTCTGAATGCTTTAGTAGTCTAATGGCCACAGAGTGAGTTTGTGTGGCCTGCTGCATCAATTTCCTTGCTCCAGAAACAGCGGCCCAGGTGGCCTGTGGTGACACATATGTCCATTTCTTAAAAGCAGGAAAGGGAAATGTCACAGGAAGCACAAACATCATTGTGTTCTATGAGATTCTTCAACGTGTAGACTTGAGATTCCCACATAATGGTGTGGAAAATGTTTCACAGCCTTTTGTCAAGCATTAAAATTTGTACCTTTAACAATTTAATTTATCCAGAAGATAACAGAATGTAAAACACTTTTAAAAAGCTTTTGAGATACCAGGTGTTGTGATCCTTTCTCTCTCTGTTGTCATAATGCTGCTTGTTCATGATCCTGCCTAATCTGTCATAAACAAAGAAAAGAGCACCACTCTCCTTCTCTCCTTGCATCTTTCAAAAAAATTTTAAAAAAAGGCATTTCCTTAAAGTTGCATTAAGAGTTAACCTGTGTAAATAACCAAACAGCTCAGTGTAAATTCATGTTATATTGTTACGTGTGTTAGCGTTTGGTTAATGTTGTCAGGCAAAGGCAAATGTGCTCTTCCACAATCTATCCAGGTTTCCCAGTGGATCCTATTTTCTGTTATATCTTGTAACCTGCATACACATGAGACTTAAGGGGTTAAGGAAACCATGAGGAAAGACCACATTTTGAGTACCTGTGGTTTTCCTCCACACTGAATGCCCAAGGTACAGTGAGTGTCATGTTCTCCTTAATGTGGTTCTCTCAGCTGGGCCACATCTCTTCCCAGTGTTTGGTATTTTTTTGTCTCACAAGCAACTATTATTTGGTAACTTCGAAACAATACCCAAATATTTCTATTTGATTTCCATCTCCAGTAAAATTCACCATTTCTAGTTCACCAAAACAAGTGGAGCATTGCCGTTACCTAAAGGAGCAGGTTTATCAGATCCTACAGAATTACAGATTACATAGCTTTAGATAAATAATGAAACCATGCAAAATATTGGATGTCTGCATCTTTTTTTTCATCTCTGACAGGTTGGGTTTATCAGCCCGACAGGAAGAAGTGTTCTCTACCACCTCGCTCAGCTGCATTTTTGGGCACTTCCCAGAGTACCATCACTACAAATCCAGCTGGCACCCTTCCCTTCTCATCACCTACTTATTCTTTTGTCAACTCCAGTGGTAAGAACAGCACTGGACGTCCAATCTGTGAGTTTTCAGCAGTGAATTATTTTAAAAATTCTGAATTTACCTGTTGCAGTAGTGACAAGGCAAGGGGGGACAGCTTCAAACTGAAAGAGAGTAGGTTTAGCTTATATGTTGGGAAGAAACTTTGCTGTGAGCATGGTGTGGCCCTGGCACAGGTTGCCCAGAAAAGGTGTGATTATTTACCAGCACTTCTTTCTACTTAAGATATTAAGCTACAGCTGCTTCTTTCACTTTTTTGGTCTCCACTTCATAGATACCCTGGAAGGATCCTTCTTTTTTACAGAAAGTCAACACTGGCAGTGAAATAGTGTGAGAGCCCCCAGACCAGTGCAAGAGGTCGTCTACATATTCCTTAGACAAAGGGCTCTGGCTCTCTCAGGGCATGGATAGTGAATTTCAACAGCAAATAACTCAGATCCAGGCAATGGCATTTTCCTCTAAGTATCCTGGAAAGGGCTGCTTTCTTTGCAATGAGACAAGAAAATTAAATGCCTGTTTATGCTGTGTGGTAATACTTGGAGATATTAAAACAAAAGAACACTCAGCTTTGTTCTGGTGTAATTCTGAGTTAGTGATGTTTGAAAATTCCTATGCAATGTTTTTTGAAATCTTTCCCTTTAAAGGCAGCCCTGTTGATGGGCTATGATTTGAGAGTATACATTGAAGTTTGTGCTCTGCAAAAGATTTCAAATTAAAATTGCCTAGTGGGTACATTCATTGATGAAATAAGGAAACATATTGGTGTTTCCTTATTTCATCAATGAAATAAGGTGTTTTAGGTTCCTCAACACACAGTTTTGTTATAAATTTGGCTTACTTCATATCAGTAGACCTGTGAGGTCATCTGAGCTGAAGGCACACTCCAACCCATTGTGGGGCCTTATTAGGACAAGACATAGCCTCACCAGAGCAATGAACCCTCATCAGCCACTTCCTTCCACCCGTGGTTTCCGTGCAATGAAGCTTTAATGTGTGGGCTCCAAACCCATCTCTCAGAATGGTGTCACATTAGGTGTATGACATGAGTTGCTGGGAACTCTCAGGGGGGATTATTCTCTCTGTACCCAGAAATGCTGTGGTTTGCTATGATGCTGTTTATCAGAAGTCTCTGTTCATGTCTGATAAATAACTGTTTTGTTTCCTGAAGGTGAGTCTCCCGCCATCCGTCTGACAGCTTCTTCAATCCAGCACACAGTACCCATGACCCTTTTCCAGACCACAGCTGCAAACACCACATCAGTGGCTGTTGCAGTTCCAACCCTGCCCCTACGCCCTGTAGTTTCATCACAGCACTTTGCTGGGCCTGCTCAGACAGAAGCTTTTGTTTCACCTGGGCTCAATTTCTCCCTGAAGAGACCTGCACCCGTTTTCGCTGAGAGCTTCGGCAACAGAAACCCAAATAACATCAGCAGCACTAGTGGCAGGTTTTCTGTCTCTAACAGTGAGATCCCAGGGATTCCTGTTTTTCCTAGAGGCATAGCTCTCCCCCAGGCTACACCTTTTATTCCCTCACCTGCCTATGTGTCTGCTCCCATTGGACAGCCAGCCGCTTTGTTTGGAGGAACTCCTCAATTTCCATGTTGCCAGCCTTCCTTTATACCTGGACCTCGCTGTTTCCCCTCAAGGTAATGAAACTATTTCAATACCAGTAAAAAAAAATGCTGAAAGGCAGAGAATCTTTTGACTTGCAGACAGCAGGTGGAGCATTCAGAGGGAAAGGAGCTCTTACCTTCCTGTGCTGGGACCCCCTAGCCTCAGCCTGCTCGTAATACGTGCCCAGAAAGCTCCGTAGAATTGTTGCAGTAATTGGCACTCCCAAGGCCATGGCAAACAGAAATATCTTCTTTCCACTTTATGGGTATAAGTGCAGTTGATTTTGGCAGAAGAGCATTAGGTAGAGATAATGTAAATATACTTTGAAAATGGTCAGATAGAATTAGAGTGGGTCCTGGAGGTGTCTCCTGGGTACACTGTGATTGCCATAAGTGCTAATATTTCTGAAACCCAGCCTGGTGGGAAGTGTCTGCAGAATTCTTGTGTAAGTAGTAATTCCTAGTTCTTCCTTTTCAGTCAATCGGAGGTCCCCTAATCAAAGAATTTCCAGGCTAACACATGTAGTGTCCTGTGGGTGTTTGTGGGCTGAGCATGCACAGAAAGCACCAGTGCCCTGGTGCAGGTGGGCAGCTCAAAGACCAGGCATCTGATGCTTATTCTTTACAGGGCATCATTTTATTTTCATGATTTTCACTAGTAGCAGTAACCAATGTGTTCCTGTGGCAATAAGACCACCTGGTCTTTAATTAGGACTAATCATGTCCCATTAGAAGAACTTCATAAGCTGACAAGTGCAATACAAGACATTTCTATTTTTGAGGTACTTTAAGGAAACACAGAACACATATTCCCAAAACTGCTAAAAATTATCTTTCCTCAGCCCTTGGTGTCTGAAATGAGATGGTTTTGTGAGGCCTCTGAGAGGGGTGAGTTCTTCTAGCATAAAAGACTGTTCTGATTTCACACACTAATGGACTTCTGAAGTCCATTAATGCCAGCTGAATGCCAGCTTTGCTAATGCCAGGGTCTTTCTAATGCAGTGATTTATAAGTTCTCTGTCCTATAAACTCATTTCTTGCATACAAGAGTCATGATTTCTGAACTGAAAGTGCAGATGTATGCACTAAAAATTTAAATATTAGATTGGAATGATGATTAATCCCCTAGAAGCCTCAATAGATATTGTATCAATATCTTTACAATGCCTGGACTGTGGAGTTCTATTACTTCTTTACATATTTTTGTTTTCTTCACAAGGTAGTGAATTTCCCTAACACACTGTAAATTGCAATTTGTTTGTCTTTCTGCATCAGAATAAAAATTCAGGCATCTGCCACTGGAGTAATACAGTTCCATTTGACATAGTAACTTCCTGCAATTTACTACGTAGTTACTTTTTAAAAATTTATCACTGTGCATTCTTTAAATATTAACATTGACAACCACATATTGGGCACGAGGATTCCTTGTCCTGTTTGGTAACAGTGTAACAGATGTAAGATCTCACTAAAAATTACAAATAAGAGTGTTTTACCCCAGGTCTGTCACAAAATTTGACATACAGAAATTACACAAACTGTCTTTTGATGCTTTGTTTTAGTAATCTGAGTATGTTGGTTAACTCATTGCATGCTGGTTTATCTATGGTATTATTTGATTGATAAATACAATAGGCTTTGTGTTTGTTCTCAGAGCAACCTCGTGTGTGCATGATGTTGAAGAGATGCTTATGCACAGAAATGGAATCTGAACTACTCTTGTTGTGGTCTTAGTGCTGAAATTAGGCATGGTTTTAAATTTGTATGTTTTAAAAAACGGGATGAGCTGAGTAGCACAGAACATTAGTGCCATTGTGCAGCCCTGCATTTCTGAAAGCCAACCTTGAATCTCTTCCCTTGCAGCACATTCCCACTCAGAGCTCCATTTGGCTACGGGAATTTCTCCAGCTCAGTGCCTCAGTGCTTTGGCTTTTATGAGGAGAGGAACCAGAGGCAGGAGGTGATATTTTCCACTGTGGATGAAGATTATCATTTCAGGGCATACTCAGAAGAGAGGCTATGTGAGAACCAGCGTGTCTGTAGGAACCCCGAAATCGTGTCCTGTCAGAGCACCTGCGGTGAGGAGCGAGTTCTGAGCCCCCTGCCACAGCTGGATGTGGAAGTGGTGGAGGAGGTTTTGCCATCCCCCCCATCTTCTCCCTCCAGTACTTACATTGTCAATGTAACTGACAGTGATGAGGAAGAGGAAGTAAAGTTTTTTCAAGTATTGTAATTTTAAAAAGTTATTATAATCTAGAGCAATATTATAGAATGGGAAATAAACATTTTCATCAACACCACCTTTTCAGTCAGCGTGTTCAATGGGAAACCCTGGTGGCTTCAGTAAGTTGCACAGGTTATTTTGAAGAGCTGTTTAGATAAGAGGAAAGTCTTATAAATAGCAGAAAATGCCTGTTCATATCTGAAAGCTGATCTGGCCTGCAGGAATGCATGTAGCCAAATGTACAAATCCCTCCACAAGTGTGTTTTGGGGTGTGAGATTATTCTCTAGATCTAACTTCCCTCTTCTCCCATCTTTCTTTTTATACCCTGTGGAGTAGGATATCAGACATATTTCAATGCACCAGAATTTAGAATAGTACACAACTGTTGTGATTTATTCTACCAAGCCCAGAGAAAGGGAAGACTGGTTTCACATATCCTGGATATCCTAATGGGAAACTGCATGTGAGGGTGATCCCTTCTTCCCTCCCAGCTAGAGCTGATGGCCTGGAGTGGTTGTTAGGCATCTGTGTCTGCAGGCCTGTGTCACTGCAGCCAGACCTCAGCTGAGCTCTCTTGAAGGCTCTCCTGTCGCGTCTACAACAGAAGTGAAAGTTACACAAACAACCCACTCAAATCTGGCTTTCTCTGCATCCTCCTTCAGCATGTCTGGCAGCCCTGCAGCCAGGAAAGTGTGATAGAAGAGGTTTTTAGTTTCCAATTCTAGGTGATTTTCAGCTCACCCGCAAACTTTCCCATAATGCAGATTCCTGAAGTGCCAAGTATCTGTCCCAAGTGGCCAGTGTTGGCAGGGCCAGTGCCTTGTGTGCCCTCCTGCAAGCCTTCATGGCAGTGCAGAGGGTAACTGGGGCATAAGAGGGACATGTTCTACTTTCTTATAATTATTTTCTTCCTTACTGTTTACCTTAATCTAAACTAAAAGCCACCTTGTGTCCTTCTCAGCTTGAAAAATACATGATTTTCTGTGCAAAGTTTGTTTTCCTCCTGCTACTGTAAAAGTCTAGACACTCAATGCTTCCCAGTACATCACTGCTATCCATTATAGAGACAACTTTCTTCTCCAAAATTACTGGGCAGTTTGATGGACTGGATGTTACTAAAAGCCCTTGTACTGTTATGCCTGTTTTCCATTTCTTATTAGAATTAACTATTATAGAATTAACTAGTATAGTCACTGTTGTGTTGGAGAAGGTTGCAGGCAGCACAGAGAGGATTATAAGTGTTTCACATGTGGAAATAGAGCTAAAAGATGTGCAGATATAATCATCTTCAATTCACTTGCCTGTAGGAATGAAGCAAAAGTTTCAGCAGAAAGTGGTAGCAGTGACCCACCCTTTAAAAGAAGCACAGGGAGTGCTTTGATACCCTTTTGCTATCAGCACATCAGGACAAGCCCTTGTCTAGCTCCTGATCATCTTACAGCACTTCTCCCTCTTTGGCAGGACAGCTGCTCCAGGGCCCTTCCAAATATTCCTGCTGTCCTACATGGGTGGTGGAAAAGCAGAGCTGAACAGAATATTCTGGGTCAGCTGAAGCTGCTCTCAACTGTTAAGACACTGGATAAAGGAGGTAATTCTTGAATCTCCAGTTTCCTTCACGGATTCACAGCCTCCTTCCTTTGATCATTTCAAATGATCTGAACCAGAAGAATGTTCTGTAAAATGGGACATTTCACATTCCCCTCAAGTCAGCCAAAGTTGTAACATTTCTCTCATCAGTGAGTGTGTCTGTAATGCAGAGGTTAGGCAGGACAGTCCTCTCCCTTCTCCTGCTAAGACTTTGATTCTGGGTAAAGTTTCCTTCAGTGTCAGCAGGAGGCTTCTCAGAGCACTCTGTTCCACAGCCTTTCCTGAGAGAGAGTTCACACGAAATATTACTGAGCTGTGGTGCACATCTCAGCCATTCTCTGCTCAAGTCTGGTTCTTCACCGGGCATTTTCCTTTCTCTGGATCCATTTCTTTCTAGGTGCCTAATTCCTGATTTAATATGAACATAATGGGAGAATCCTCATCTTTTGCACTCCATCTGACAACAATAGCATTAAATCATCTTGAAAATTGTCAAGCAAGTGCAGAAGCCCCTCTGCAAAAGCTCTGTCATCAGCTTTTCCCTGGGGAGGCTGAAACACCTCACCCTTGCTCTGGGTGCTGCACGGAGGCTGCTGCTCCATGCCTTGGCCACGGGGGATGTAACAGATGAGGGAACACAGCAGACTTTAAATTCCCAGCTGATTCTCTTAATCAGACAGTTTGGATCCTGCAGGAAATTAGTCTGAGCCTGTGTAATTCTTAGAAAACCAGAAGTCTTATATTGTTCTGTGAAGTCCAGCAAATGTCCCACTGACTTTGGGGAAGAGATTTTGAAGAGGTGGGCACAGGCAGGATCTGACTCACCCTCTGCCAGAAACATCATTACAGCAACTGAGAACTGTTATTAAGGCTAAAATACCCTGAATTTTTCCATGCAACAATGTCTCAGTAATACAAATAATAACACTATATATATAGATAGATTAGCCTATATATAACCACTGCACAGTTTGTCATTATATTTTTATACAGGGAGTTTCTGGTGGTTTTAAAGTGAGATATCTGTTCTCATATTACCAAGATCCAAAGGTAAAAATATCACTATGTAACAAATGCAAATATGGCACATATTTTTGTGATACTTGAATGCTGAAAACAATCAGAAGCAGATAGTTGTTGGCCTAAGTATTTTAATAATCTTAACATAAGGGTGATTTTATTCCATTTTGCGCCTTTTTGAGTTGACCTTCTTTTAAAGAAATATATGGAGCAACGCCTGAGAAGATTTGTGACAATCTTTTAGTAAAAGCATACATGTTCCTCATCAAAGTGGTTTTTTTTTCCTTCTGGTAGGCAGAAATTTTATGGGGGGATGAAAGCAGGGTAGCTAAATTTGTGTCTAAATTTGGCTTGTATTCTAACTTATTTATAATATAGACATGCACAATAACGCCTTTGTTTTCTTCTATATTACAGGCAGCTATAAATAAGTAGGGGAATTCACAGGGAAAAAAAAAAACCAAAAAAAACCCTCAAGATTTCCCTTCAGGATATTCCATATGATTGGAAAAGAGCTGAAATTTTGCCCCTGTATTTTTTGCTCTTTGAAACAAGAAGATTTAGTTGTGCCATGAAAGGTCATGACCTCTCTATGGGTCAGCTAAAATGTCACTTATAGCCCTCTGACCCTGATCATTCCCTCTAGGTGTTCCTACAGTGCCTGACTTTCCTCTGCCTGGGTGATACCAGGAATAAATTGACCCTCACAAGATCAGAGAGACTTCATTTGTGAAGTGCTGGGGGACAAAGGGGACATATGTGAGATATAAACCAAAGTGGTATCTGCAAAATGGAACAGTGACCTTTCCTTTGGGCAGCCCTGGCAGGAGCCTGCAAAAACCTTCAGAACAATAGACATTAGAGTTTTCAATAGCATAAATAATCCTCTGGACAAGAGACAAAATCATTACTGTTATCTGGCAAACCTTTATTTTGAAGGGAGTATTCACTTCCTACCGCCTGATTTTCTGATACACTCTGAAAACCTGTCCACGAGCAAATTATCCCCATTTCTCATTTCCCTGCTGGTTCACCTACACAGACACTTGAAGTATAGAGATGAATGGAAAGGGTTGAATGGGAAATGCAGATCAATGTCTGTCTGAAGAGTGCGGCTAAGAGGTAATGGCTCTTCCTGCCACTTGGAGCTGACCCCATAAAAATCCGTGTCAGCCAACCCTGGCAGCCTTGACTGGGGCTGCAGCTGAGCTGGCTGGAGTCACACACTGACACAGGGAAGGCAGCTGCTGTCTGTGGACTCAGCGTGTGCAAGGAGCTCCTAGAGCAGCGTGGAGTCCCCCAGTGTTTGCAGCTGGTAACCTCAGCGTGACCCACTAACCTGGACTCTCCTGTCCTGGTGTGACCCCACCCCACGGGTTAATTCAGCAGTGAGACACAGTCGTGCAGTCCCCCGGGTGCTCAGCTCCCTGAAGGGCAGAGATCCAGCAAAGAGGTGATGTGTGGCAGAAGCCTTGGCTCAGCCCTGAAGGATGCAGGAGAAGACAGGGATGCTCCTTCGGGAGCCTCGTGGCAGTGGCTGGATATCCCTGAAGGGCAGCATTGGGAATATGAGCTGTGGATGTTCCCAAGTCCTTCCTCATGCCTGGCCCTCCCATCGACCGTAAGGGGAGAGAGGCAGAAAACATCCTTTTGCTTCTGCACATAAAAATCTATCCTGTATCCCTTCAACGGTACAGGACTAATGTACTTCCCGGGAATGGAGAAATTTAGGATGTCTCTGGAAACACGGGATCAGCTATGATAAGATTACACATAAATATAGCAAACAAATAAATAAACAGCTCTTGAGCTCCTTCCTTCCCCCAGCTCTCCCCTTTTTCCTAGCTTTGGAGGCACAATGGATTTCCGTGCTGGCGAAGGCGCTGGAGGGGAGGTTTTGCACAGGGAGCCCCAGGGAGGTGCTGAGGTTTTCCCCTGCCCCGGAGGGGGACAGAGCCGCTGGGGCACCGGGAGAATCCCGGGCTGTGCGGAGGGAGAACGGGAGAGGAGGGGGCTGCGGGGCGGTCGTGGTGCGGTGGGAGGGGACAGGCGGCGCCGGGCGGGTTTATAGGGCGGTGGCGGCGGCGGAGAGCGGTCCCTGCCCGGAGCCATGCGGGGCCGGGGGCTGCTCTGCGGCATCGCCCTCTCGCTGCTGCTGCGGCCGCCGCCCCGTGAGTGCCCGTGGTGTGCCCGGTCTGGGGGCGGGATGCCCGGTCTGAGTGCGGTGTGCCCGGTCTGAGTGCGGTGTGCCCGGTCTGGGTGCGGTGTGCCCGGTCTGAGTGCGGTGTGCCCGGTCTGGGTGTGGTGTGCCCGGTCTGAGTGCGGTGTGCCCGGTCTGAGTGCGGTGTGCCCGGTCTGGGTGCGGTGTGCCCGGTCTGGGTGCGGGATGCCTGGTCTGAGTGCGGGATGCCCGGTCTGGGTGCGGTGTGCCCGGTCTGGGTGCGGTGTGCCCGGTCTGGGTGCGGGATGCCCGGTCTGAGCGCGGTGTGCCCGGTCTGAGCGCGGTGTGCCCGGTCTGAGCGCGGTGTGCCCGGTCTGAGCGCGGTGTGCCCGGTCTGAGTGCGGTGTGCCCGGTCTGGGTGCGGGATGCCCGGTCTGAGTGCGGGATGCCCGGGCCGGAGCTCCGGGTGCGGAGCGTCCTGGGAGGGAGGGTGGGAGGATGCATGGCTGAGTGGGTTGGGGGATCCTCCTGGCTTTTCCTACAACCAGCGCAGAGCTCCCTCTCCTCTCCGCCCCGGTTCGTGCTGCCTGCCCCCGCGGTGCGGAGCGGCCGGGATGCTGAGCCGCTCTCTTGTCTCCGCAGCCGCGGCCGCCGAGGCGCGGCCCCAGCCCGAGGTGGTGGTGCCGCGCTGGGCAGCCCCGGGTGGCCCCGGCAGCCCCAAGGTAGGTGGCGACCAGCGCTCGGTCTCTGTTTTGTTTGCAGACCCACCTTTGGGGGGACGGGGGGGTGGCGCGGGTAGCGCAGCGAGCAGCTGGCGATGCGCGTTTTGGGTTTGTTAAGCTGTGGGGATGAACAGGGAGCTGCCATAGCTCCTGCAGATCGCAGGAAAGGCTGTGCGAGCTGGCTGGTGCATCTGGGAACTGCATTCATCCTGCTCTCTGCCAGGCCTTAAAGCCTCCATCTGTATCTGCCTGATCTGTGTCTGTGCAAGGAGAGCGGGGACACACAATCGGTGGCATTTAGGGAACAGCTGGATGGAAGAATCTGCTGTAGGGAGAGATAAGCCCAGAAAGCCATCTGGGTCCTGGACTGCATCAAAATAAGTATGACCAGCAGGTCAAAGGAGGGGATTCTGATCCATACTCTGGTCAGGAACGATATCGACCTGCTGGAGCCAGGCCAGGGCTGGGCAGTGAAGATGCTCCAAGGGCTGTATCACCTCTCCTGTGAAGACAGACTGAGAGAGCTGGTGTTGTTCATCCTGGAGAACTCTCTGGAAAGACCTTGTAGCATCTTTCAGTACGTAAAAGAGCTACAAGAGAGCTGGAGAGGGACATTTTACAAGGGTGTGGCATTGCAGAGCAAGGGAGAATGGCTTTAAGCTGAAAAAGGGCAGGTTTAGATTAGATATTTGGCAAAAATTTTTGACTGTGAGATGACGAGGCACTGGGACAGTTGCCCAGAGAAGCTGTGGATGCACCATGCCTGGATGGATGGGGTTTGGAGCCATCTTTCCTGGTGGAAGGTGTTCCAGCCTAATGGCACAGGGATGGAACAAGATGATCTTTAAGATCCCTTCCAGCCCAAACCATTCTCTGGCTCTGTGAATCCCAGCTCTGAGGGTGCTTCACTAGGAAAGAAAAGCCAACCAGCAGCTCAGGTGGGTTTGGCTGTGTCTCAGACACTGTGCTCATACAGATCTCACCCCTGCTGCTGTTCCATGGGCGGATGAAGGGATGTCTCGAACAGCCTCCAGACTCTGACAATCACTGAGGTCCAGGCAACTTCAAACACAAAACAGTTCCCCTTCCCAGGCTTGGTATTGTTGCAATCAAGAAGTAATTGCAGTTGTCTGATCAAGAGAAAGAGGAAAGTCCACAGGATGTTTTTTACATTGTGAAAAAAAGGGAAGCTCAGCATTATGGAGACATGCCATTTTTCTTGAATACAGTGGAGTTATTTCAAAATTTATTAATGGGTCTTTTCCATACTATGAGACTTTCTAAAACTTACCATTGTGTCTATTGCATACAAAAAAAAAACCCTACAATGACTTTCTTATGATCTTAGTTCTTTTTAAAATGCCCTTGTGATACTGCCTGCAGGTTTTGGTTTCGTTACTGATAGTGATGCAAATACATCTGGAGAGCATTTCCCCTCATATATGAATTTGCTGGGTCTCAGGGGTCACACTTGGTTTGTTTCAGGGAAGTTCCCATTGGCTCTGAAATGAGTGTTAGCAAAGCTTATATACAGCTGGGATATTTCATTTACACGGCAATTGATGGACTGAAGCAGTGGGATTACTGAAGGAGGAGGGAGGGTGATGTTAGTAATAATGATGTTAGCACAACCTTTGTGAAGAGATTTTATGGTGATGGAGGCCCTCAGCAATGGGCAAGGCAACCTTACACTGCTTTCATGTTAGTGAGTGAGCACAGACCTACCCTCAGATGAATTGAGCACCTGTGATTTAGTAAAAGAAGCTCTGCTTCTTGCAATTATCCCTTATTGTATATCCTCAATGTATTAACTTGTTTTGCATCATTTGCGTGGGCCTGATGCCACATCCTGGAAACTGAAGGAAGGATGAGCAAAAACCCAGAATATGGGCAGGGAGATGATGAAAAGAGAAATTTGTATTTGCTGAAGTGGCAAGTGAGCATATCTCTGGGCTGACAGAGCATCCCATTCAGTCAACCTTGCTTTCTTTCACTTTCAATGTTCTGTTCCTCAGTCTCCTCCAACACTGATTTAGAAAATACTCTGGGTTAATGATTTCTTTTTTCTTCCAGCTGAATAAAGTGTATTGTTATATTAATATGAGCTATTTCTCTTCTGGGGAATTTGTTCATCCATTTTCGCTATGAGAAAGCATTCAGACTTGGAAACCCCAAGCTGACTTTATGTAGTGATTTTGCTTCAATGGAGGTAAAACTGCAGACCACAGAGCCTCTTCTAGTTGCTCCTCTGAAAATCTCATTCTGTGCTTTAAGTCTCTGGAATTATTCTTTTTACTTTTGTTGATGTTGGGGTTAGTGTATGTATTTGCCATTGCACTAAGAAATTGGGGTGCATTCTGTTCAAACCAGCAGGCCCTGGGGAGGCCTGAAGTTCTGTCTGTGCAATGGCTGGAGTCTGAAGGCATCCAAGGGTCTCTGTTCCCTGCCTTTCAGTGGCATTTTCTGTGAGAAAAGGAACAATGTGAGAATCTCTGGAAGAGGCGTGATTCCTCTTATCCTGAAATAGGCTCCTAAAAATGTCTTTCTGCTGTGACAACAAAGGAAGCTTTGGTTAACTAGCTCAGATATTTGACTCTTCAGCCTCTGGGGCAGTCTGATGTCGTGTGATGTTGTGCTGAACACGATCTGTGCAGGGGGCTCTTCCCATCCAACTGCACCTCCAAGCACTCCAACACCAGGGTCTGTTGCCTTGCCTGAGCACTGTATTCCTCCTGAGACACCAAGTGATGTCTCTAGCTCAGGTACAGCATCCCAGCAGATGCCTGCACTGCTTCCTGGCTCTGCATGGCTGTGCTGTGGGGTGCAGCAGAGTGCCTGGAGCTGGGAGGCACCGTGGTGCTTCCCTTCCCTTCCCTTCCCTTCCCTTCCCTTCCCTTCCCTTCCCTTCCCTTCCCTTCCCTTCCCTTCCCTTCCCTTCCCTTCCCTTCCCTTCCCTTCCCTTCCCTTCCCTTCCCTTCCCTTCCCTTCCCTTCCCTTCCCTTCCCTTCCCTTCCCTTCCCTTCCCTTCCCTTCCCTTCCCTTCCCTTCCCTTCCCTTCCCTTCCCTTCCCTTCATCACTCGAGGTCTGAAGCAGGAGGAAGGTAAGGGGTGGTTTAAGGTCAGCTGCAGTTTCCAGTTTGTACTTGTGGCTGTGTGTGTAATTCTGATGTATGAGTAACAGGCTCCTCTCCCCTGCACGCAGCATCCACTCCGAGCTGAAGTGACAGTAGAGGCAGAAGGCCAGGAGCTCGTCTTGGAACTGGAGAAAAATAGGTGAGTGTGCTTGTGCCCTGCATTGTGATCCCACTTCCATAATGAATAGGGATTACAGTGAGATCAACAGGAAAACCTCCACTGACTTCAACAGGGTTTTGATAAAGACAGGATGTGGAAGTCCTTCACTGGATTTCAAGGTTATTCTGAGTCCCCTCAGACGTAAATCAGCCAAGGAGCACATTATAGCAGAGCTTTGTCAGCAAAAAAACAGATGGTGACCTGGCCCTCAGTGTGTAAACTTATTTTTGCATCATAATTCTTCCTACATTAGCTAGAAAATGTTGCTGAGATGAAGCTCCCTATTTACCAAATGGCTCAGTGCTTTAGAGTCAGTGTGACTCTAATGAGGATTTCATTTGCTGTGATCCAAAGAGGTCCTTCTCTGCTTCCTAGAAGTGATCTGACAGTCTCAATTCCATTAGTGCCCTTCATGCCAAAGCAGACTGAAAAATTGGTTTTGCATTAACTGAAATGTAGCCTCCTCTCAGGCATGTGAGAGCAATGCTGTGTGCTGTCATAGGGTGTGATGCATATTGAATTCAGCTGAAGCTGCAGGAGATTAAGGTAGGGAGGAGGATTCTGGTCTGGAGGCCACCCCAGAGCCCCTGTGAGTACATGAGTTTCCAGCAGTGGAATAGCAGCTGGGAATTTAGTTGCAAGAAGCTTGTCTTTGCTCAGCAGTCCACTTGCACTGCTGGTGTTTTATTTATTTTTAAATAGGTTTGAAGATTTATCTATGGAAATACAACCAAATGTTTGTCTGCTAGAATCAGTAGGAATAATAACCTCAGAATAATGACCCTGTTTATATTTTAAGTGTATTTTATGAACATCCCAGTCACAAAGATTGAGGGCTCAGCTTTCCTCCTAAAGGAGTGAAAGTGTTAGAAGGTCTTACTAGTTCTGGTGGCAGAGCATAAACCTAAATGATAGTCAGGGTGTTTTGGAGGAAAACCGGGGGTTTTTTGTCACTTTCTGCAGTAAAGCCTGGGATGTGATGGCTGATGGAAGGTAAGTATGAGGTGTTTTCTGTAAAAAGTCACAAAACCTACTGAGATTTCCAGTGCTGCAAAAACTGGATGCTTTTCAAAGGCAGTCATGCAACTGTGTAGAACTAAACAGAAACAGCTATAAATTCTGTGTATTTTAGCATGTTTCAGCTGGGAAAATAAAGCCAAGCACCATGAGCACTGCTAAGCCAGAATTGTCTGGAGGAATAGCTGCTGCTGAAGACAGTGGCCCCGTGCCAGCTCTGAACTGAGCCTGGAAGCAGCACAACCTCTGATGCTGCTGGGGGTCTCCTTCCAGGACTGCCAGGCCTTGCTGATTCTGCAGTTGCTATGCAAAGGTGAATATTTCTGGCACAGCAGAAGCTGGCCAGAGAAAGGATCCTTGCTGAGTTCACGTTTGAGCTCCAAGCACGGTGGTGATGTAAGCTCCAGGTGCCGTGCTATTTCCAGCACAGAAAAGCCCTTTGCTGGTGTTAGTAAACAGAGTTATAATAATAGAAGGTTCCTATTGTGTTTATTTCCTGAAGTGCATTTTCATTCATTGAGATGTATACACATAGGCTTGGAAGTGTGTGCACACACTTCCACTGCAGGATGGATCCTCTTTACAAGTGCTGATGAAATGGCACTTGGTTAAAAACCAGCTGGTTTATCTTTATTTTCAGTGGAAAATGTAGGTGATTCATAGATAGCAGTGCTTCATGTGGGAGTCTTGCTAGGCTTCAAATCTTTGCTCAAGAAAGGTGATGGTACAATCACAAAATGCAATTAGTGGAAAGGCTCCACTTCTCAGAGACTTGTGAAAGTGCTGAAGTAGTTTAGAGACTTAAATTAAAAGAGGAATGATGAAACCATGTGTATCAGCATCCAAAGAGCACTTTTAAGTGGGGGCAGACCTCTTCTCCTTGTTGAAGAGTGTGGCAAGGCAGAGCCCAGCCTGGCCTCTCACATTCCCAGCCTGGGGTTGCTCCACAGCACCCAGGAGCTCATCACTGCTCTGGCTTGTCCTACAGGGGAAGATGAGGTTCTGGGTGAGGTTTGGGCTGCTGAGTAGCTGCAGCATCCAGGACTTCTTCTGGGAAGAGTTTGTTGCCCAGGCAGCAGGAGAGAAAGTGAAATCCCCCAAGAGGGAAATGGCCCTTCAAAGCTGTACAAAACCTGCAAGCTCCAGGGGCATAGGAGAACTGAAACTTCAAGTAAGGTACCTGAGGTTTTTTTAACTAAAATAAAAAGAGAAATGGCCCTCAGAGAAATGAGCCATTTAATTGCTCCAGTTTAGAGGAGTCTTTGGAAACCAGCTGCGGTGCTGTGCTCCCCCTCTGTCCCTGGGCTCAGCACAGGGATGTGAATGCACCCACCTGGCCCACATTTTACTCTTGTATCCACATCCCAGACTCAGCATGAAATTGGCATAATTTGGGTTTGGTTGGGATATGATTTACCCAGTGGTTCCCAAAACTAGAAAGGAGATATGCCAGTCCACTGAAACTGCTTCAGGTGAGGTTCTTGGTGGATCAGGCAGACTTATTGCACATTCCCCACTCTCCTTCTGGAGAGACAACTGGTAAAATTGCTTTGAAAAGTGAAGGAAGAGTCAGAATCTGTACTTTGGTAGGGATGCTAGCTTTGGAAGACACATTCTAGTTTCAATATGTGGTAGAAATGTTCACACCATCCAAATTCATATTCCATATGAAAAGGACATCATGTTCATCCACAGAGGTGAAACACAAATTATTGCATATCTTGCTTCAGAGCTGTCCCCAACCCAGTGTTTTGTAATAAGCTCATCACACATCTGCATTTGGACTTCATATATCTGTGAATACAATTATTGCATTAGCAGTTAACATAATATTGCATTATTTCCTGTCCAGGAATTTGATAAGAAGTCAGAAGCACACTGGAGTTTCAAGCAGAGTTCATGACACACTAGCATTTCAGGATAATGACAAAATATATCACTCAAATTAAAATGGCTTGTTTTAAATGACTCAAATCTATGTCCTGCAGCTGTGGGATTGGAAAGCTCAAAGCTGCACAAACAACAAATATATGGAAAGTTGCCTATAAAGCAGCTTTAAATTTGGCTGGGGCTTAGGAGCGGAAGAATCCGAGTTGCAAACCTTGGATGAAAAGTGACTTTTTTTAAAAAGGCATTTGCATTTGTTAATAAAAAGCAGCTTTGAGCCAAGCAGGGACAGGCTGAGAGCCTCTCAATGTGTGTGGCAGCACTGCCTGGGGTGAGCCTTTTCTTAGTGAATAGGAGGGCTCCCACTTGCACAGCAGAAACCTGCATGGAATTTGTCTTCTCACCTCAGTGAAGGAAAGGGAGCAAAAAGACCTCCCTTCTTCTCCTTTCTTTCTTCTCCCTTCTTTCTTCTCCCTTCTTTCTTCTCCCTTCTTTCTTCTCCCTTCTTTCTTCTCCCTTCTTTCTTCTCCCTTCTTTCTTCTCCCTCCTTCTTCTCCCTCCTTCTCCCTTCTATTCTCGTGTCTCTCATGGGAAGCACAGACTCGGGAAAGGCCCTCTCAGCTGCCAAGGGTATTGGAGGCTTCTCCAGGGGTGTCCCTCCTGTGTGTGAATCCCTGGGCCAGCCTGGGGCTGTTTGTTTCAGCTCCTTATTCTGGCCACTGCACTGGGTGGCAAAGCCCCAATGGAGATGTGCAGGAACTGCCTGAGGACACAGCAAAGGAGGCCCAGAGCTCATCTGCTCTGACCTCAGGGACCAACAAAAAGTTGGTTTTAGGCCACTCTGATAGGGAGCAGCATCATTTCCAAGCTCTGCTGGCCCCACCTGGGTAGGTGACAAGTGCTCCCACCCAGCCTGGTGCTCTCAGTGGTGCAGTAAAAGATCTGTGTGTCACTTGTATTCCAGAGTTTCCTGCTTTTGCACATTTCCAGGGCCTCTCCTACCAGCTGAGTGAGGAAGTTGCTGCCCATTTCTGAGCAGGAAGGAGATATGAGATTATTCCACTGGTGGGCTACACATCATCAGTGTCTAATGGGCTTCCTTCATGGGCAGGGGTTAAGGGTTATGCAAAGGGGAAATTGAGTTTATCCTGCTCTACTGTCTCTCAGAATCATCAGAAAAACAGGGGTGGGATCTGGAAAGCCACAGCTGCTTTTCAGCTTCCTGATTCCCTCAGGATATTCAGTGATTCCTCTGTGTGGGGCAGAGAGGAGGAGACTGGGAAATGAAACCTTTTAAACCTTTGGTGCACTGACTCATTATCAGCCAGTTTTCCATTTATTTCATTTCCTTTTTCCTCTCTGGGTAACCTTTATGGTTCCTATTGGTAAGTCAAGGGTCTATGTGATAAATCTTGCTTGGGTTCTGTAACACAATTTACAGTGAATGTCACAGATGATGTGGGTGGGAGAAGGGGATGGAGAGTCTTTAGTCTGTGATGGTTTCCCAGACCTTAAAAATGGCTTGTTTAGTTCCACCTCAATAGTTGGAAAGCCACTTTTTCCTGCCAAACTGCTGTGTTTACACAATAAAAATGTTCTTAGCAAAAGCTCTAGAGGAAGGGAGCTTAAGAGCTCCAGGATTCATCTGGATAGAACTCATCAAGAAGAAAAAAAAAAAAGGATTTCATTGGTTTTATGAAGTGCCAGGTTTTGACTGCAATATTCCAGAGGCTTGAAATCTCCCATTTCCCACTAGTGGATATGGAAAACAGGCCTGCCTGCTTGTGTTGTGATGAGTCATGTGTTGGTGTGTTCTAGATGGGGCCACTTCAGGTTTTGATAATAAATTTTGGCTTTAGGGAACATTTATGTGACTGAGAGGCAAGAGTTCACATTCCCCTTCTTACTCTACTTGGATCCTTTTGAGAGGCAATGGAGTGGGACCACAAATTGTAGATGGAAATCTCATGTCTAAAGTTTCTTGGGAAAATCAATTCCCTCCACCCCCAGATGCAGTCAGCCTGGCTGGACAAATTTATTGTGATTTGAGGAAAGGGACAGGGAATGAGATGTAAGAGAGTGCAGGCTCCACTTTTCTTGGTCCCATGACTGAAAAATCAATGTCAATGTTTCTCATGAGAGCTTCATGGACCATTTGGCTTTTGTTTTTTAGGAGGAAATAAAAACCATGTCCATCTCCTAGACACTGCTGGGTGTTTCTAAACTGGCAGCTGTCCATGCAGACTAGCCCCTCTGTAAAATGAATTCAAACAAGGTTGCTGATGGAACCAAATTATTAAAAGTCCTTCTTGCTCTAATTAGGAAGAACATCAGAGTGCTGCTGGGCACTCTGGGTGCCTGTGGGTGAGCTCAGGCTGGTGCAACTGAATGTGTTCATGGCAGCCCTGAGCTCCTCTTAGGCTTGTGCTGACAAGTGATGTTTTATAGGCAAAAATTCTCCCATTTATCAGGAAAATAGGGGTGAGGTTTTCCAGAGCAGCTGGGAGATGTGCACTCCCTCAAGAGGACATGGTCATGCAAGCAGGGCTCCAGCTTTCCTTCTGAGGATTTTGGGAGTGTTTGGGTGTGCCGTGCAGCCCCTCTTCCTCCAGCTGCTCCTCTGCTCCTCAGCAGCAGCCAGATGAGCTGAAAGCCACGTCCTCTCCCTGTCCCCAAGTGCCACAGGGACAGCTGCCTGCCAAGAGAGCTGGGTTTGCCCCGTGCCCTCAGCCCGTCCTGCTGAGAACCATCTCAGTCCATGAGTGGAGTGTGTGACCCCCTGTCCCAGCAGAGCCAGGCTGCCCTGTGCTGCCAGCCCTGCACGCAGGGGGCAGGGCTTTGTGTCCAACAATGATATCATTGACAGGCTGGAGCGGGACCAGCACGGCCCCAGGACCATCGGCAGGAGCCGCTGGGGCCATCTGCACACGATGGCACCGAGCCACTCGCCCTTCCTTTGGCTTCCTCACTTGCATTCGACCTGGCTCCCAGGGCTTCCCAGGGAACAAACCCTGCCAAGAGCAGGAGATTCCACCCTCAGCTTGGAGGCTGAGCTGGATCTTAGGGATTGACTGGTCCTGCTGAAAGCTGCTCCCTGTTGGAAAGGTGTGTGCAGCTTTCTCTGGCCCCAGAGCGACTGCAGCTGCTATCAGCTTTAGCAAAGGAGGCTGCTCCATCCCAACCAGCTTTTTCTCTGACTTCATCAATTCTTCATGCTGATAACTCCTCTAATGAGAGACTCAGTGCTGCCTTTTAGGAAGATGATGTGTGCTAGCAATCTGCCAGCTGCCTGACTGGATCTCAGAAGCCTTTAAGTGATGTTATTTTGCATCCAGACTTTTGCAGCTTCAGCGTGAGCTGCTGGAGGAGTGGTCACTACAGAGGCATGTAATGTAACTGAGAAGAAAGAACCGAATTGTGCCATTTTTTTTTTTCAGACTTTCCCTCTCCAGCAAGGAGGTGAACTCTGTGTTCTTCTAGAAACTTCCATCAGTGCTTTGCAGGGCTGAGCTCCCTGGAATCAGCTGGTCAGCCTGGCAGGGATGTTGTCCTGAATTTATGGCAGGGAAGGTTTTTGGGTATGGGTGTTTCTATGCTGTTTATCCAGCAACTAGTGCATGTGGAAATGAGTCAAGACTGGCGGATAACTCTGCTGCACTCTTGGTGACAGGAAGGTTTGTTTGCTGTTTATTTACAGTTTGGTGGAAAGCTTGGTGCTTGCAAAAGAAGTGAGTTGGGCGGGGAATGAAATTTTACAGGCTCAAAATAAGACACCAAGGGTGTTGCAAGATGTTCTGTTGTTTTTCCTCTTTCCTCACTGCCTTCCCCATCACACTTTGTGCAATCCCCTGTGATAGCCCTTTCTGGCAGTGCTGCAAGAGTTCCAGGGCACCCCTGCATTATGCCTGGGAACTGCCTTCAAAATAGGACTGTTTCAAGCTCAGAATAAGAAACTGGACTTTTCTTAGGGACACTGTGGTGTAGAGTAGGAGTCAACTGGTGCAGAGAGGCTTGCAAGCTGCAACATGGAGATGCCTAAATGTCCCTAAAAATTCAGTCAAAGCTCCTTAATCCACTCTAGGAGGGGCTGGAGCCCCGGTGCTCGAGTGGGAAGGGATGTGCACACCCCTTGTGCTGAGTGGCCTCATCCTGCGCCCTCCCTGGGCAGGAGTCTCAGCTCTGAGGAGCCTCCCGGGGATGCTGAAGGGGAGATCAAGTGGCTATTCATGGCTAATGCTTTCCAAGAATAAAGGAGCAGGAGGAAAACACAAGCGTGCTTGTTTGGGAATGAAACAAGCAGGCTGTGCAAAGCCTCAGCTACTGAAATCCACGGGCTGGTGTCTGGCTGTATTAGCACAGGGCAGACCACACTGCTTTACTCTCTGCCCCTGACACAGACCAGATACCTGCCAGAGCATTGCTCAAGGCAATTTCCTGCCAGTTAATGCAATCTGGTGATTAAATATTTGTTTCTTGCACCCTTGCTGAGCAAGCTGCTGCAGTCAGGGAGATGAAGGGAGTTATGTTCTGTGGGATGTTGCTTATCTTGGGTTTACAGACCTGGGACAGCTGAACGAGGCAACCTTGCCTTCTGATCACTGACAGACTCTGGTGATAAGAATTAACACATCAGAAAGACATAAAATGAGCTTTCCTGGGCTATGCTGAACTTTCAAAGTGGAGTTAAAAGCTGCTGTTTTCCTGACATCAGATGCTATCAGACACAACAGTGGCACAGTTGTCTGTTGTTAAGCTGTGGGTACTTGTTCAGCTGTCTGAGCCCTTGGATGCCAGGTGGGTGAAGCACTTTCAAACACTGATAAAAGGTTTTGTTTCCTGTTGTTCTGGTGTAATCGAATTAGATATTACAGGCACCCAGTCCCTTTTTAAGCAGAGATGCTTTCAAGGTTGATGAGATCTGACTGACAGGTACCAAAAGCCAAGATGGAAAAACCTTTGTGATGCAGCTTTCTTCATCCAGTTTAAAGAAATCAGACAAAGAAAAGAAGAAAACTTTTTTTTTGCTACTTTTTAGTGGTTTAGTTCTAAAATCTGGCACATGACATGCTTTAAACAGGGATGCAAAGGGATTGAGCTGCAGCTGCATCTGACAACACATTGCCAGGGTGCATGTGGCATCCTCATGGGTGGCAAATGTGGCACTTTGGTGGCCTGACAGCACCGTGGGGTTGCTGCAGGAGTGTTTCAACACAGGGCATGTTCTGTGATGCTTCTCCAGATTTTTTCAAGACAAACTATTGTTTTTAAAAACGGATTTAAACCTATATTTGATGGCTGCTGAGATGGACACAGGATATGACCTTCTTGGTTTGGCCCAGATTTTGACTTGCTGTACTTCTTACATCACTGTTTAGCAAATGCAGATGTTTAAAAAGAAGGAGAAGGCTGTTTCCTCTGGAACAAAATCAAAATGCTTTCTATTCAGTGCACAGGAGCTCCTTTTATAGACTTTTGGTCTGATTCTGGGTTGAAGACAGGAAGAATATTGTGTACATGGGGATGACATGAACAAATTCAAATTGGGGAATCAGCATTTTCCTATAACAAAAATGTGAACCAACTTCTGGGCAGCAGATGAAAAGCAGATAGAGATTGATTTATGATTGTTCTCGGATTTGGGCAGTGGAGACAGTCTGGGTTTGAGCTGAGGACTCACACCAGCACTCAGATATGGCCTGTATTGTGTTTGCTATGTGGGACTTGGTGCTTTTAATTTCTATTATTAATTTATTTATATTATGTATTAATTATATTTACATTATTATTAATTATTTTATATTTATTGTATTTCTTTTATTATTAATTTGTTATGCCCCAGTATATCTGGGGCATAATTTGGCAATAGAAAGAAAACTGCACAGAGACTTGTACCCATTAAGGGTCAGTGATTAGGTTGGGATGCTGGTTCTTTAAAAGTCCTCATGTAAAAATTGAATTGTTTACTTGCAGCTGTTGGAATTGGATCCTGGTGCATTATTGAACTCAGGGACAGGCTCTCTGTTATTGTTTTAATTTAATAAATGGCTTGGAAAAGCACTTAGATGGCTTGTGGGGCCCTTCCAGGAGCGGATGTGTTCCGTGAGAGGTGCTCAGCTCCTGCCAGGGCAGTGGAGAGATGGAAGTGGCCAGGTCAGCTGTGCTCCCACCTTCTGTCCCTCTGCCATCCCACTGTGCTCTGCACAGGTCACACAGCCCATGGGGATTGTCCTGCCGTGCATCCCATGGCTCCTGGGCCACCAGGAGCTGCTCCCTGAACGAGTCCTGGCAGGAGGGACACGCTGAGAGCAGAGAGCAGAGCACAGCTGGTGTCCTGTGCGTCCCTGTCTCTCACCTGCCCTCTCAGGGTGGTTCAGGTAGTTCACACTATGGGTAGAAAGCACAGACTGCCCCAAATCCACAGCAGTGGCTCACAGCAGCAGGAATATTTACAGTGGCTTCAGAAAGAGATAGATCTAGCTTATTTTCCAGCCCCTCTAAGAAGCAGAAATCCAGATCAAAAGGAAGGTCTTACCATCTTGATGTTCAAATTTACCTTTCTTTCACCCCCTCCACTGTGTCTGCAGAAACCTCTTTGCCCCAGGCTACACTGAGACCCACTACAGCCAGACTGGCCGAGCCCAGAGCACCCCCCTGAGCCACACGGTGAGTGCAGAGACCCTTCCTTCCCTCCTGTGCCTGCATGGCACCCCAGGCTGGGGCTTTGACAAGTAGGTGAATCTCTTCCTCCTGAGCCTTTTTGGTTTTTTTTAAGGGCACAGATCCCCACAGCTTAAAGCTAAAGGGGAAGGCAGTCCAGCTTTCTGATCTGGGAGGTTCCAGTGGGAAAGCTGCTCCATCCCCCAAAAATGGTAAAAACATCTTTCTGTTTTGCCTGAGCTCTGTTATAAGAGCCAAGGTCAGCAGCCAGCATTGCTCCCCTCTCTCTGGGTGCTGGGGAATTGTTTATTCCTCAACTGCTCACCCTCTTGCTTTTAGTTTTGCTACCCTGTTCCCCACACCAGGGACCTTCCAGCCTTTGGGGAAAACAGCCCCTCTAAGCCAGCTCCCGTTCAGTAAAAACCCCATAAATTACTGATCTCACACAGGCTTGGCTGCCTCTGCTGCAGCAGCACAAAGATGTGCATTGGTCACAAAGCAAAAATAAGAGATAAAATTCCCATGAGATCATCTTTCCTACTGCTGCCCCGGGGCGAGGGGAAGGGATATAATGAATATGTTGGCGTTTCTGCCCCAAACCCTCCTTGTCCCTGCCAGAGGCTGCCTTTGTCCCACCAGCAGCCCCCACTGCCCACAGTGTCACCCTCCCTGGGGCTGCAGCCCCATCCCAGGGACCTGATCCAGGGCAGCTGCCATCCATGGGCAGCTCCTTTTGCGGGCAGAAATCCTGGGGTCTGCCCCAACCATCCGAGTCCTTCCCGGGGGGATTCAAAGCTCTCCATTTTTGCTGGCAACAAGGAGCTGCTTGATGCTGTTCCATGCCCTGGCACAGGCGCAAAGGCCGAATTTCGCAGCGGAGGCACGGAGATTTAGCGGGGAGAGGGAACGGCAACCGGAGTGTCGGCAGCGCTCGCAGGGGACTCGGCGGTGCCCAAATGTGTCCCTTGAGCCGTGTCCATCCCGGCTGTGCACTGCCAACCCTGCCTCCTCTCTGCCTTGCAGGAGCACTGCTTTTACCACGGCGTCGTGCGCGGCTGGCAGCGCTCCAGCGTCTCACTCAGCGCCTGCCGAGGGCTGCGGTGAGTGCCTGGGGATGCTGGAATCAGGCAATGCCCCTGGGAATGCCCCTGGAATGCCCCTCTGAATGCCCCCGGGAATGCCCCGGGAATGCCCCTCTGAATGCCCCTCTGTATGCCCCTGGTAATGCCCCTGGTAATGCCCCGGGAATGCCCCTCTGAATGCCCCTGGTAATACCCCTGGGAATGCCCTGTCAATGCCCCTGGTAATTCCCTGGGAATGCCCCTCTGAATGCCCCCGGTAATACCCCTGGGAATGCCCCCAGGAATGCCCCTGGCAATGCCCCGGCAATGCCCCCAGGAATGGCCCCAGGAATGGCCCCAGGAATGGCCCCGGGAATGCCCCTGGCAATGCCCCTGACAATGCCCCCAGGAATGGCCCTGGGAATGCCCTGGGAATGCCCCTGCTCAGGTGTTGCCTCCAGAGCTCTTCTCCCAGCAGCCTGAGTCCCTCTGAGTGGATGGACCAGCTCTCAAAGGTCTCCCTACCTGGGCATGAAAAGGGGGATGTTGGGGAAAATGAAGAATTTGGGGTGTCATTGGTGGCTAAGCAGCTCCAGGACTATTCTGTGTGCTTCCAGTGTGGACTGTACAATGATAAATTTTGGGTCCACTGCAGCAAAAGACTCTTGCTGGTGGCTCAGGGCTGCATCTGTCGCAGGCAGGGACAGGATTCACCATGTCCCAGCCCAGTGCTCTACACTTGTGCAGAAACTTTCTCCCACTCTCTCACAGCTGGCAATTTCCTGTGTGTTTTGGGGCAAAGTCTTCAAGTCGAGCTCCCTTCTGTGTTGTGAGCCCTGCTTTCTTGCTTCTCCCCAGCTGATGCCAGAGCTATGTGTGTGAAATCTTTATTTTGGGAGTAATGGAGTCTTTGGCTGGAAAAGGGGGTCTGTATCCTCAGCCAGGAGTAAATGAAGCAGTTTGTTGTGACCAAGGAGCTGCATCCATTTACACCAGCTCAGAATTTGTTTCCAAAACATCACACAGGCTTTATTGACATTGGTGGTCATCTGCTCTGGAGCCCTGCTGGAAGCTGTGCTGATGGGACTGGCTCCAGCCAGGAAACAGCCCCTGCCAAAGCAAACCTGAGACATCTTCGTGAGTGGAGCACAGGCCAGAGGGCCCAGTGAGATAAACAGGACAGTGCAGCCACCTGTGGCTTGCAATAAATACTCCAAAAGCAAAAGCAGTCGCAGGTGTGCCGTGCTTCTGCCAGCCTGTGTTTTCTAGGTGTTCGGTGTGCCTGTGAGAGGCTTCCTGCACCCCTGAGCTGTCAGTTCTGCTGGCAGCTCCTTGACATCTTTTTCTAACTGCTGGGGAGGCACCGGAGCTGAGCACACGTGGCTGTTCTCACTCTGAGCTGTGGGTGGTGCTCACTAAGCCACACATCTAGAGGGCATCACACACAGATTTCCAGCTCTCCTGGCTGTAAGATGCTCATTGAGAAATCTAGAACCGTCTGGGTATGTGCATGACCCAGGGAGAACTCTGCTTTTCCTGTTGACAAACAAAGTCTTCACATTTTTCAGGCCAGGTCTTTAAAGGCAAATTTCTTCTGTTGGTAGAAAAGCTTCCACTGCGCCTAAAGAAAAAGCTGTAAGTTAAACTTCTCAGGTTGCAGCACATGCTCCAATAGCTTCTCAGTGACTGACACCCATGGAATGGATTTTAATATATGGAAGCTCAGGGATTTTCCCCTCTGAAGTCAAAATATTCTCACCCTTTTAATAAATGAGCTGCCTGGCCTGGTAAGGATAAGTGTCTTGCCAGAGTCAGATGGGAGCTCAGCAGCAGCAGAAGGATTTCTCTCCAGTTGCTGTGATAGTAATCAACTTTCCCTTTTATTGCTTCCCGTTTCAACAGAGGACTTATCATACTGAACAGCAATTCCAGCTATATCTTGGAGCCAGCTCCTGACAGCCCAAACCAGCACTTGATTTACAGGGTGGACAACCTGAGGTTGCAGGGAGGAGCTTGTGGCCACCAGGGCACTGGGGATGCAGCTGAAGATTGGCTCAGGAACTTCACAACTGGGATGAAATCACCAGGCCAGAGGGTGAGCAGGGCTCAGCCTGAGTCCATGCATGATGCTCTAAATATCTCACCTGTTCCCAGCCCTGTGTCCCCTAGGAGCAAAGCTGAGAAAGTTAAATAAAGAACATTTAGGAGGGTTTTCCAAGGTGGTTGTGAAACAGTGGCTCCAGCAGGGAAGTAAATGAGTGCTGGGGACTGTGGTGGGCTGTAGCTGTTCCTACATCCCATACAGGAACAAAGGGTGGGCTGAGCACAGGCCTTTGGGCACCTGCTGTGGCTATACTGACCTTGGTTGCCCTAAATCAATCACATTTGGAGGTCCCTGTGTGTGATGGGGTGGGGTGAATGGCCAGTGAGAAACAAACTGAGGAGAAATTACCTCTACATATATTTTGTAAAGAATTTCTTGGGGGAGCAACCCAATAACCCAGTGTTGCTGCTGCTGCAGGTGAAACGGGACACTCTGCAGGCTACAAAGTATGTGGAGCTCCTGCTTGTGGCTGATTATGCAGAGGTAAGAAATGGGATTTTTATACCCAGGGAGCACTGAGCACAGAGCACCCCACCTGCAGCATCTCCTGAGGCAGGGAGGGCTGCTGATGCTCAGCAAGTTTTCTCTTGCAATCCCAATGGTTCTCAGTGGACAGGGAGAACTGTGTCTTGGTCACTTCTGTCCTGGCAGCCACCACTGGCCCAGGGAGAGATGCAGATTTGGATGAGGGCTGTGGGTCAGTTCTGGTCTCCCAGGGCAGCAGTGGTCAGTCCTAGATATGGCTGTGAGAGTCTGCCTTCAGAATTTGGGGGTTTCCAGGAGTGATGTGCTTCTAACTGCAGTACACTTAATCTCTAGAGAAGATAACCATGACTGTGCTCTGCTCTGAGCTGCTAGCAGATATATAAATAGACATTTTTAAGGCTCCAGATCACAGAATAGGTCTGGGAGAAGCAGAGTGAAGTCAGCAATCCCTCCCCCATCCCCAGCCTGGACAGCAGGCCTGACACACTGACAGTGCAAACCACACAGTGTTTTACTGATTGTTTAATCTCCAGCACAGACGGGAGCCAGGCTGGTCCTATCCATAATTTACAACTTGAAACTCCAGTAGGGAAAACCACACAGTGCTCTGGGCTATAATTTATTCTGAACAAAGCTAAAGAGGCAGAACCTATTTTGGATTCTCTGTTAGGCAGCAGGACACCAGGGAAACTGAGAAAACACATAATACCCAGGAACTGCCATATGTTGTTCACCATTTGATCAGAGAAACTGGGCCAGAGTCTCACGGTGTTGTTGTTTACTGCCCTTTCTTTGCTGCGTCCCTCACTAAAAGAAAAGTGGGTTTTTGTCATGTGTTAAACAAAAATCTGAATATTTTGTCACTTTAACTCTTTGAGTCAGTTTGCTAAAATTAACTCATTCATTGCCAGGTGTTTTATGTAGGCAAATTGGTTGGATGAGTGAGATGTGATGAGAGGTCCAGCAGCCTTGACCTCAGACATGAAGTCCTGTTATCACACATTTCACCTGGCACGTTTTCCAGCTTTTTGTCAGCCCCCAGCTCTGGGGGCACTGATAAGTTTGAGTGTGCCACCACTTGAGTAGCACCACTGCCATGGTGTACCGGGGATAAATTCTGAATATACCTGTAGAGGTGGGCCTAAAGTCAGACATGTAGTGCAGGGAGACTTCACTTCATAGTTACCTTCTTATTTCCAGAAGGATGTGGCTCATTTTAACACATTTCAGCTCTTTGTAGTTGCTTTTGTGCTGCCTGACATGTTCATTTTGTTCAGTTTCAGAAACACCACTTCAGCATCGAAGCAACGAGGAACAAATTAGTGGAGGCTGCTAATTACGTAGACAAGGTGAGACTGTGTGTGTGAAAAGAGGAAAGCAAGCCCCAAATCATGAAATATGAGAATTAATTGGGCCAGAGGAAGGCTGGATTTCTGGGAGAGAGAATAATGTTTTGGCAGTTCTCCCCAGTGACTTAGGGGGAGCATCTGCCAAATAATTGTGTTGTTGCAAATCCAGAACAGGGCAGGGAATCTCCGTTCTTTGGAGCCAGCATGAGCACCTTGTGTTTTACTACATCTCTGTAAAAACTGTTACCTAAGTCATACTTTTTGAAAAGGAACTGAGGCATTCACTTGAAATGGTAGAAAATCTGGGAAGCAGAGCTGGAAGGAACTTTCAGAAGTTGTCCCTGCAGTGGTATCTAGTGCTATTGAAGTAAAACTTCCTTACTTTTCAGATCTACTCTCCTCCTGCTCCCCTTAAACTCATTCCACCACTCCCTTCACCCCACAACTCATGAATGCTTCTCCTGTTTGTACTTGACATGGCAGAAGATTATTTCCTTACTCTGTTCAGGAATTTTGACTATTGGAAGATGAAACATGATGTCACTCTTCAGTATTTGTTTATTCAGATTATGTCTTTGCCAGTCATTCAAAAATGAAAGCTCAATGTCTCTGTTTCAGTTTGAGTTCAGGTGGTTGCACATGTCTGTCTGCAGAGCTCAACACTAAGCTGAAAGTATTTCCAGAAGAAGCATCTTCTCAGGACATGTGGATCTCTAGTAGCAATTAGCAGTACCTATCTGATATTTAAAACACAGTAAAATGACTTCGTGGTCCTTATTTTATAATCTCTTTTCTGTATCTTAGTTTTACAGAGCCTTGAATATCCGGATTGCCTTGGTGGGGCTGGAGATCTGGAATTATGGGGATAAATGTGATGTAACAGAGAATCCCTACTCCACCCTCAAGTCCTTTCTGGCCTGGAGTAGTAAAGACAGGCTGCACAGAAAACATGATAATGCCCAACTAATCACGTGAGCTCATTTCTCCTGTTTCTGACAAGTGGGTTGGGTGGGTGGGAAATCAGTTTGTACCATGATATCCTTCCAGGATTCAAAGTGGCTTTGTGGAAAGCATTAATTCCCAACCTGTCCCACTGACACACAGAGCCCTGGTGCTGGGAGCCAGCTGATGGTGGCCTGTGAGTGATGGGCCACTGATCCCATCAGGGCCAGCCTGGCCAGCAATGCAGATGGCATTGGAAGAAAAATTTGCAGCAGCTCTCAGATTTTATTACCTCTTCCATGGAAATTCATCCACCAGGATGAGTCAGAGGACCTGTAGGGTTGAAATGCAAAGATACAGTGCCTTTTATCTTGTTTTCTCTGTTTTTTTTTTTTTTTTTTTTTTTTCCCCTTTAACATTACTGTATTTCCTCTCCATCTGGTCATCTCCTGAGCATAATTTCCAGGGTTCCCTTTTCAAAGATGCTGTCAGGGTGGTGCAGAATTCCAGCTCAGAGGCAGGAACAGAGCGTGGCTGCACCTCAGAGGTGTTACCTACTACTCCCTCAAGTCCCCAAATCCCAAGTTGGCAAATATCAGGCTTATGGTAAATTAAGTATTCACAAACAGTATTCAGCTAAGGATCCAGAAATAGTCTTTTCTGTGCTTGTTGCAAAGCTCAGCAGGAGCATTGTTTGGAATCAAACCATTATAAAAAATAGGATTGTCTGGCTGGCCCATAAAACAGAGTAGCAGTCCAAGATAAACAAACCTAAAGGCTTTGTAGCTCTGCTATGATGTCCTGCACTGGAAGACACTGTAAAAACAATGTGTCCCCCTGACACTGCGTAAGGAGCTGTGCACTGCAGGATGCATTTCTCTGCCTGCCTCCTTGAGTGCCTCAGTGCCAATTCATGCTCTTTCTGGGTTGATTTTAGGGGTGTGCCCTTCAAAGGTACCACAGTAGGCTTGGCCCCCGTGATGGCCATGTGCTCTGATTTCCAGTCAGGAGGAGTAAACGTGGTAAGTAATTGCCAATCCCCAATATAAATTATTTCCTGTGAAATTCTCCACTCACCTGCTTATAGGCAGGAATACCTTCAGTAGATGTTTTCTACATGTACAAATGAGAAGTTCCTCTCACCCCACTGATCCAGAGGTGCACAGGACAGGCACAGGTAAAGTGCTGACGTGCCTCTTTGACCTTGCACAGGACCACTCTGATAATGCCATTGGTGTTGCTGCTACCATTGCCCACGAGATGGGACACAATTTTGGCATGAACCACGATTCTGCTGGCTGCTGTAGCACCCCTGCAGCAGATGGGGGCTGCATCATGGCTTCTGCAACTGGGTGAGTTCATCCTCATGGCTCAGGGAGGAATGTAAAAGGCTTTGTTACAAGAGTCTTGGTGGAGTAAGAGCTAGAAATGTAGAGTGAAAGTGGGTTTGCTGCTGCCTGCTGGAGTCAGTGTTTATAGACAAAGAGTTGCTGGACAAACCCTGGTCATGGAGCAGCAGCAATTTGCTAATTCCCAAGGAACTGATTCCTGCCTGAGACTGGCCTTGGATAATGGCAGCATTTGAAAGTGGAGCACTGAACTGTTGGGCAAAAGGAAAATTTCCTTGTTCCCTTTTCTTAAGAATACTCCTTTGTTTCTGAGAACCTGTGTTTAACAAGAAAGAAGTCTTTGAGAGAAAGCGGAAGCAAGAGTGACTCTAGAAGGCCATAGGAATTCAGAATTTGATTTTGGATGAGGAAGCATAAAAATTTCTTGTATAATTTTTGTACCTTATAATTTTTTGTACCTCATGTCACGAAATATGCCAGATGAACCCATACAATTAAAGCCACATTCACCATTTTATCAAGCCTTTCTCTGTTTAAATAGATTTTTGTTTTTTCATAGGCATCTTCTTTTATGTGCATCATTTCTCCAAAACCATTTGGGTGAGAAGTGAAAGCACAGTGGCACACAAGTAGAGCACACAACATCCACACACATGCACAGCCTTGCTTGGAGTACTCTGGCATTCTAGCCAACAAAATTAATAAATTGTGTCCCAAACAATATTCACATTCTTCAAAATGAGGTGGTAGATGGGAAAAATTAAATATTATTTTTAGCAGTTAGTCTCACAGGCCGAGTGCTGGATTCTCAGGCTTGTTCAAGCAGTTGGGAATAAACCACAGCTCCCGTATTGAGGAGGAGAGGACAGCCATGCTTGTTCAGCAATCACAGTCAAATATAACATATTTTGGTTCTACAAAGTTATTTTGTAAGGCCATCATATTATTAAACAATCTTGCAGTGCAGTCTCACGTGTATAGTGCAGGCACAGGAAATCACAACCTCCTTCAGCACAACTCCAAGAATTTCAGGGAGAGACCTGTGTCCTTTGGCATTTGTCAAGATTTGCATGTGCTTATTTTTGCTTCTCTAAACCATTGTCCAGACCTGTCTTCATGTTTTTCTACCCTGTCTGTGTTCAGGCACCCATTCCCCAAGGTGTTCAACCAGTGCAACAGACAAGAGCTGGAGAAGTATCTGCAGTCTGGTGGAGGGATGTGTCTCTCCAACATGCCAGACACCAAAAGAATGTATGGAGGAGGGAAATGTGGAAATGGCTACTTGGAAGAGGGGGAGGAGTGTGACTGTGGAGAGGTGGAGGTAACAATTGTTCAGATCCAACCATTTGGGGCTTCGTGGGACACAATTTTTTAATTATGTATTTTGCAAATACAGTTTTGTGATTTGTAATCAGATTTTCTTTGTACAGGAGACAAAAATATCTTCCCTGTATGTAAATGTAAATCAAGGTTCTAAAATATTACATCTGATTTCACAGTGTGTGGTACAATCCATCCAGGGATGGTGTGGTCCAGGGTTGAACAGAGATGATTAAAACTTCATTTAAAAAGGAGATTAAAAAGTGATTTTAGGTCACAGAATCACAGATTCATTTAGGTTGGAAAAGACCTCCAAGATAATCAAGTCCAACCTGAGACCCATCACCACCTTGCCAACAGACCCACAGGACTGAATGCCACATCCAGCCATTTCTTGAACAGCCCCAGGGACAGTGACTCCACCACCTCCCTGGGCAGCCCATCCCAGTGCTGAACAGCCCTTTCAGTGAAAAAATTCTTCCAGATGTTGCAGTTTCATATATAAATTCACTTTACCTATGGCTCTAATCCTGTTAACGATGGGGCTTCTCTCAGCACTGCATCTCACTTCTGCAAGTCCATCCTTTGCCCCATAAGAGGAAAGGGAGCTGGAAGCAGCAGCCAGACTCTCCAGATGTGATAAGCACAAGCAGTTGTACCCCATCAGCCCATCAGAGGGAGGCTGGGCAGTGCTGGCATTCATCTGGTGCTGGGTACCCTGAGATAACCTGGAAGGGAGGGTTTTACTTTGTGTGGGATCCACCATGTGTGAGAACACCTCAGGGCCAGCTCAGATCCTCCCTCTGAGCTCTGCTGCACCTCACTGTCTTCCAGGACTGCAGGAACCCCTGCTGTGACCCCAGGACCTGCTCCCTGAAACCTGGTGCTGAATGTGCCCATGGCAGCTGCTGCCACCAGTGCAAGGTGGGAGCTCTGGGTTTTCCTGAGAGGAAAGGGAATAACAGGGGGGCAAGTGTGAGGCTGGAAACTGGAGGGGGAAGGGGAGAAAACACAGCCAAATGTGGAGTTTAACTCCTCACCTGGTTTGACTTTTCTTTAGGTGCAACAGCCATAAGTGTAATCAAATAGTGGGGTCCTTCCTTCTGGCTGGTAAAATTGACTCCTGTGATATGTTAAGATGAGCTGTGAGTGCTGCTGGAGTGAACACTGAGGGGTAAATGAGAGATGATATTTCTCTTCATTGGCTCTAGAAGAAATATAGACAGAGCTCTTGGGGCAAACACTTCCTCCAGGGATTAGGCTGGATGCTGTGTTTGCTCTGAACCCTCTTTTCTGGGGTGAGCTGAATCTCTTTAGCTCTGGTGTTTGCTGAAGAACTGCTGGCAAAGAGTATCATTTTAAATCTCAACTTTCCTTATAGTGACTGTTTAAAATGTGTTTCTGGTTTTGGAGCCAAAGATCTCAAATTTAACAACAAATTGACTCAAAAATGAATATGGGCAAACATTTCTCTTAAGCTCATTTTTATGTTTGCATGTTGACTGTATGTTCTTATTGACCTATCCTGAGCATGGGGAAAATAATTTCCAGAAATCCACCTGGACTCACTTGGAGCAACCTCCCAGATGTAACTGGGAGTACCCTTTGCTCTCCATGTGTGTGGTGGACAAGAGAGGAATGAACTGAGTAAACTTGTAAGCAAGGGAGATGTAAGTTATGCATCAGGAAAATGTCTCCAGCAGAAATGACAGGCAAACACAGGAACAAACTTCCCAGCCAGGGAGGGTTTTGAGAGCAGATTACACAAACATCTGTCAGGAATGGTTCAGGTAAATTGGATCCTACCCTAGGGTAGAGTGAGATGGATCAGTGTCCCCATGAGGTCTGACAGCCTTACATTCTGTGCATGATCTCATTGCCACCTGGGGAAGGCATGCAGTCATTAATTGTATTCTACACAGCTCACCCAGCTAATGAAGTCCCAGAGGCACAAATCACTGCTGACCTCAGAAACCTTAGACAAGGAGGACAAAGTGACACAAGCAAGGTTCTGTCTTATCTACAGACATGAAACCACAGAGGAGCCAAGCAGTAACTCTGGGTTTTTCCCACTGTCTCTTTTTAGCTGATTTCTCCAGGAACTCCCTGCAGGAAGAGCTCAGGACTCTGTGACCTCCCAGAATATTGCACTGGCAAGTCCCCGTTCTGCCCCCTCAACTCCTACCAGATCGATGGGGCTCCCTGTGACGGAGGAAAGGCCTATTGCTACAGTGGCATGTGCCTCACCTACAGGGACCAGTGTGTGCAGCTCTGGGGGCCTGGTAAGGACAACCTGCAGCACAACCTGCTGGCCTTTGAACCACCAAATGCTCTGCTCCTGCTACTCTGCTGTTCCTCACCCTGAGCAAGGCAGGAGTACCTTCCATTCCTGCTGTCAGCAGCAGAGTCTGAGGAGCCTTTTCTCCTGCCTTACTCATGTGGAAGAGGCAGCAAAAAAATTTCCATGCTCCAACCATTCCAGAAAAAGGACAAGTGAGTGGTTGGCATGGGGTGAGATGAAGCAGCTGCTTGATTTACTTCCATGCAGGAGCACAGCCAGCACCAGACACTTGCTTTGAGGAGGTCAATGCTGCTGGAGACCGCTACGGGAACTGTGGGAAAGACATCTACGGGAATTACAGGAAGTGTGACATGAGGTACAAAGCAGAGTGGCAGCCCAGGGTTGCTCACTGGAGAAGATGGTTTTATATATTACAAAATTATGGGCCAGGAGATAAAACTGATCACTCCCTCCCTCTGCCTCCTGAGAAGCCAGCTGCATCCCTGTGGGACTTGGAGCCCTTGCAGCTGAAGCTTTTGGTTCACCGTTTTCAAACATCTAATTGATTTTCTTCCAAAGCAACAGAAAAGGAGGGACTTTTTAAATCCATAAGATAAATGCAGCTTTCTAACTGAGTCAAAAATTTCTTAGTCTTACTTCTGATTTTGTTGAGGTTGGCCATCCATGGGGACATGCCCCATCCATGGGGACTGTGGGGTGGTACCATGAGTATCCATCAGATAATTCTTGGGGAGGTGCCTGCTCATTTAACAATGACTCAGCACTGCTGCTTTAATTGACATTTAGAGCTCATGTCTGCAAAACATTCAGCAAGCCAGGAATAATCACTTTAGCCTTTCCTTTGAAATCAGAGATGCTAAATGCGGGAAGATCCAGTGCCAGAGCTCGGCTGCCAAACCCCTGCAGCCCAATGCAGTGCCCATAGACACCACTGTGAACACCCAGCACTGCCGAGGGACCCACGTGCACACATCTGACAGCGAGGAGAAGGACATGCTGGACCCTGGCTTGGTGTTGACAGGAACAAAGTGTGGGAGCCATCATGTAGGTACAGTCCTGCCTGGAGTGGCTTGGGGGAGGTTCAGAGTATCACTTTTCCACCCAGAATGTGCTTTGTGGTTGTCAAGCTATTAATTTTTTATGTCTGATGCTCTTCTAGGAGATTTCTGTATTTGTTAGAAAAATAATTCCTTGGAAGTTTCAGAGAAGGACACACACCAAAGGCTTTATGTCTCTGCCAGATGAAGTTCAGGGCCAGTGGTAAATCTGGGATTTGCTAGTTGGTTGAAGTTGTCTCGTTTAAAGATGAGACACAGATAGAAACCAAGACATGTGAGAGCTCCCTCGGGGATTTGCCACATGGGCATGGCCAAGCTGTGGCCAGATGAGCTCCCACTTCTCTCTGGTTCGCATGGACTGGGATTTGGGGGAGTGATTAACTGTTTGCTTGGGAGCCAGGTTAACTTCATTTCCTGTTACTCTGCCCAGGGAGTTAATTAGTTCTATTTCCAAGTCACAAGTCACAAAATGGCACAAGGCAGTGACATGGTAGATAACTTAGAGAGGTAACACTGAGTTTTTGGATGCTTTCTGTGCAGGTTTGCTTTGAGGGACGCTGCCAGAATGTGTCCATCATCTTTGATTCTGAGAGCTGTAGCAAGAAGTGCCATGGGCATGGAGTAAGTGTCTTCTTTTTCATCTCCATTCCAGGCTGAAGCAGGATGGGCTTCTGTTCTTCTGTGGCTGCTTGTTCAGCTTAATTCTGATACCTGCCTTAGGTTTGCTCTGGACTTTGGCTTCTTGGCTATCAATTGGAATATTCCTTTCCTGTTTGATGCATTATCTTGTCCATGAATGTTCCTTTGACATAGGATTTAAGGAAGTCTGTTGGAGGGATATGAATTACAATAAATTAAAAACAAGGAGTAATCTTAAAGAAAAATATCCTGGATCCAGTTTAGATTGAATACAGAGGATCAGAATTACTAAAGAAAAAACATAGCAAGAAGTAATATTTATGGCAGTTTAACCTAAATTTCTTCTTCTCCCTGAAGAAAAGAGTTTCCAGGCACTCAGCTCCCATTGGAGTCTCTCCTGTAGTGTTTAATTCAGCAAGGCTTAGTTTGTTTTCACTTGCAGGTTTCTTAGTAGCTTCCACTTGAATCTCTGAGTCTTCCCACTCCAGGTGTGCAACAACAACAAGAACTGCCACTGCAACCAGGGCTGGGCCCCCCCATTCTGCAACGAGGAGGGCACGGGAGGCAGCTTGGACAGTGGTCCCCCTCTGCCTGAAGGTGAGAGGGACCACAGGGCCACTTCAGAAGGACTTGAGTTGGTTGGGAGCAGCGAATTTTCCATTTAACAAACTCTACTTTCTTGCCCTCAGGCTCTTCAGCAGTTGTGATAGCTCTGGCAATCCTGGCTCCCATTCTCCTTCTCAAAGGAATCTTGTTTTTATTCTATTATCTGAAATGCCGGAGTAAATTTTCCATCTGTTCTCTAAAGAAGATACCTCAGTTCAGGTAAGTTGTCAGCGCTGTGCATTGTCTCCTTGTCCCCTCTCCTCCCAGGACAGAAGAGACATTGCCAACGCTGTGAGGAATGTCACTAAATTGATTTGTTGGTATAGCACTACTGGCTTCTCATTTTTTCACTCCAGTGAAGATAAAATAGTAAATACAGGAAAATAAAGGAGAAAACATATCAAGACATTAACACCCTTTTCTTTCTTTCATTGTCAGTGATACCTCTGGAACTGGGCATGCAAACCCTGCCTTCAAGCTGAGAACCCCCCAGCAGCAGAGGAAGGTAGGGGCAGGGTCCATCCACCTGCAGGCAGAGATGCAGCTGCCCCAAGGTGTGGGATGGGGTTTCCCCTCACACTGGAGTTGGGGAATGGTTTTATCAGAGGATGGGAAAAGGAGGCAGACATCACCCCTGGCTGAAAGTCGGTGTTAGCTGAGTGTAGCACCTGCTCCTAGTGATTTCCTCAAAGGCAGGAGCTGGGATTGACCAGGCTTGTGTGGCTGCTGGATCCTCTGTTGTCACATCCCCCATCTCAAAACTGGAGAAATGGCAAACCCTGGGTTTATTTGCAAGTGTCACACTGATACCTGGATTACTCTGTCCTTTTGATTGCCATTTCTGCCTCATGATCCCAAGTTGTCCCAGACCATCTAACCAGCACCTACCAGACATACACAACCCATACTGGTGTTGCAGGCAATATTTTCTACTCTGTGACTCAGAGACCTCACGCAGATCCTCAGAAGTGTTGCAGCGAGTATAAATGGGTGGTTTGAAGTAGAAACACATGAAGATTTGTGGTTTTTTCTGCACAGGTGATTGGCTTCCCTGAAATCCCACCCAAACCTCCTTCCCTGCAAGCTCCAGGGCTCCAGATGAGCAGGCAGCAGCCGCCCACCTTCCCTGGCAGCCACAGCTGCAGCAGGGGGCAGCCCGTGGGGGCACAGCCCAAGGACATTCCCAGGAGGACACCCCCGAGCAGGCCAGCACCTCCTGCTCCCAAACCTCCAACCTCTCAGGTATGGAGCCCTGCTGCCCTCCTGTAGATGCTCTTTGATGGCAGGTTTGTTCTGGTGAGGTCTCTCACCCTGGGGGATCTGTTAGTCTTGACCCAAACTGACCCCATCTTATGTGAGCTTCCTCTCCATGGGGTTATTTTGAGGGTTAAAAAGAAATATTTATTTGTTTTGCTGGCAGCTCTGTTCTAAACTTACTGTGGACCCCACATTCTTACTGGAAAGATGGTAAATCACTCAGATTGACTTCAACCCATTTTGCAAAATAATATTATTATATTGGGGCCCTCAAAGAAGCAAAGGGCCCAGTTACAGCAGGCAACAGGAGGCTGGTTCCCAGGCAGTCTCTCTCTGAAGGACATAGAGGAAAACAAACCCTACAGAGCTAAATCTTAGCAAATAGGATTTGTTTCTAGCTCCATTGTTTCTGTGAACAGCTGGCACTTCAGCAGGAAAGAAAACTAAAACAAAAGCAGGAAGCTGAGTGCTGTCAATAAGGAATAGGTATCCTTCCTAGCTGCTTGTTGACAAGTTCCCCATGATCTCCTTTGTGTTCCCTCCCCAACACATCCAGTCTCTTTATCTCAGTCAGCCTCAGGAGATGGAACACTTTTCATAGGATTTCCACAAGAAACCTGGCTGTTTCTGGGTTAGTGGAGAGCCACGAGTTGGGGAAGACAAAGGGGAAATGATTGTCACTTTTTGCTCGTAGCATTGGCCTTCCTGGATGTTTGCAACATCTGCCAGATCTGCTCTCTTGCTATTCCTATAGGAGCTCTTCAGACCTGGCAGTCAGTGGAATTTAGTCTGCCTTGTCCTTCCTGGAGTCACAGGGCAAAATCCTTGGAGAGCAATAGATCACCAAGCCATCAAGCATTGCATTTATGCATAGTCTGAGGAGACTGCAGAGGTTTTGGGTGCTCTCCAAGTTGTGAGTGCAGCTGTGTTTGTTGAATCAACACCTGTAAGGCAGCAGCTTAGCACAGAGCCTGAGCAACAACAGGCAATTGGCTCTTATGGGGGTAACTTCTCCCTCTGGGACATGCTTTCCACTGAAATTCATTAGATGAATGGAAAATATAATGCTCTGAGCATCCTATTAAGGACAGCTGTGTGCACAAACAAATAATAACTGCTTGTGGGTCTGTGTGTGTTTGTATGGGCACAAGAAAATGCACCTATATAGTGTTTACAGGCATTGTATAGGCAAACAAACAGTGAGTGTATGTGTGTGGAACTTGCTTCCAGCCATGAAGTGCATCAGTTAATGTGGCTAATTAAAAAGGCTCTGGAACACAGGTTATCTCTTACTTCCAAACTTAAGGCTTAAATTCAAAACTATTTCTTTCTTCTGTAGGATATTTCAAGGCCCCGGCCACCCCAGAGAGCTCTGCCAGCAAATCCCATCCCATCCAGATCCAGAGGCTGGCAGGGGAGCAGCCCTGCTGTCCCACTGCCTCCTGGGCACAGCAGAGCCCCTGGACGCCTCCAGCCTGTGCCAGAGGTAGGCACTGAGAGGGTGCTGGGAAGCACCACTCACCCCTGGGGAATAAAACCACTCTGAAGGGAATTTCAGCCTGCAGAACACCTTTGTGCACAGCCCAGGTGGGTGGACACAGAGAGGCTGTGGATTGGTCACCTTTATTGCAGGGGTCTCTGTTTTCACCTCTTTCATGTTAAGAATTTAGGGAGTTGAGCAAAACAGTGAATTCAGCCCTCCACAGCCCTGAATATTTCCTCAGGCAAGGCATTTGTGTGAGTGGGGCAGAGCAATGGGATCAAGGGCTGTGGGACCCAGAAGTGTTAGTGAAGAGCAGCAAAACATGAAGATTCACACAAAACTTGGAGATCCCAGTAAAGAACAAAAATTCTTTCCAGCCTCTCTAGCCATGGCTAAGGAGATGCTTTCTCTGCAGGGAGTGTTTCGCAAAAATCATCCTGAATACAGGCACTTACTAAGGGACTTCTAGGCACTGAATTCAGTACCCTGCACATGGGCCCTATAACACAAAACATCTCCACTCCACACAGCACAGTTATGTGTCTCCAGCCTGCAGTATACTGGAGGCCAGCTGTGGAAAATGGGGAAAACTGCAAGAACTTCCTTGTGGGAGGGTTCCTATGTGATGCAGTGGGTTGTGAATGTAGACAGGCTAACATCAGCTCCAGGAGAGAGTGAGGAGGGTGCTCATTCTTCCATCAGTGCTCACTTCTCTTCTGTTCCCCTTTTTCCATCTCACCCAGGGTGCTGGTGCCTGGATGGCTGGAGCAGTGAACAACTTGAAAGTGGGACAGCCAGGCTCCCGTGGGCATTCCTGAGGCAGCCTGTTCCTGGCTGGCTCTGGCCTTCACAGGGCACTGGATGGCCTTCATCACCCAAAAACACTCTCATACCTTCACTGCCATGGACAGTGTCTCAGTTCCTCTCCTCCTGCCTCAGCCCTGCTCCCTCTGTGACTCCCCAGGCTGCAGTCAGGCATGGCAGAGCGCCCCAGGTACACACCAGGCTCAGCTGGACCCTCTCTGCCTTTTCCACATAAGGATGACTTGTTTGTACGGTATTTAAATATTGTTGTGCAATATCCAGTGCAGGGATGGGGTGATGGGGGTTTCACGTGTTTTTAATCAGTTATTTAAGTATTACCAGGGAGAACAAGCTTTAAGTGCAGGTGCTGGCCTTGATGGGCTTTCATGTGAGCCCTGTTGGCTTCCTCAGCCCCCCCACACAGCTGCAGGAGCATATTGGTGCTATACAGAACCCACTGCCTCTGGGGAGAGCAGCTGGTGATAACATTCTTCAGTTTATTCTCTGTTTACAGGGGGTGGCAAGTGGGGCCCCAACAGGTAGCCAACCGTGGAAATATAATTTGTGGGGCCACTGTGGATTTTGGTCAGCTTTAGCAGAGGGGATTAATTTTTATTTTGTTATTTTCCCCATTTAACCCTCTTCAGCAGGAACATTGCAACCTTTCTGTCCTCCAGCACTCGCTTGTCTTGCCTTGGTGCTGTAAATCCCAAAAGCAGCCCCAGCATGGCCCGTGAGCTCCAACCCACGTCATTAGGACACACTCCAGGTACGACAGGGCAGCTCTGGCCCAGGTGCAGAGCAGGAGGCCAGCAGGAAGCTCAGCTGAAGGCAGTGCTGGGACCCCCCTGCAGCGCGGTACCGTCAGCAGGAGATGTTTTTGCATGTGTCTGTGCTGAGCTGCAGCTCAGCATGGGCTCTCTGCTTCCCAAACCACTGAGAAACCTACCTGGAAAATGCCCAGGTGGTGAAACAACTGAACTATTAACACAACACATGGTGCTTTTGTAGGGCAGCTCTCTTACTCCAGGTTTTTTCTCCAGGCCATGGATGGAGAGAGCTGTCTGTGTGCACTTTAAGCAGCTGATGGTTCTGACCCTGAAGACCCTCCCTTATGGATTTAGTTTTTTCTTCTCTTAATAGTTTGGCTTTTGTATGTGGTATTTTTTTTTTCCTCAGGATTTTAAAATAAGGCCTTATGTTATGCCAGATTTTTTTTTTCCTTGAAATTATTTCCTAGGAGAACACAGGGAAATCTGGAGCTGTAGTTACAACAGTCCTCTTGTGTCTGATTTACCATGGACAAATCCTCAAAGAGTATAACTGCTGCTCCACACGTGAGAAACTGTATTATTGGCATAAAGAAAATTAGTAGTTTGCTAGTTCTCTTTCCCTAGGATCTACTCATTAAAGAAATCCCAGATAAACCCCAAGAACTCATTAAATCTGTAGTTATATGTAGTAGTGTATCTGTAGGATGACTTAAGTCACATTAGTTTTCACAACTTTACTACCTCTTTCTCCACAAGGAAACAGTTCACATGGTGTGTCTTGAAATTCTCACTGATTATTCCTCATTTTTCTAATTTTAGACCTTTTTTTACCTTCTATGTGCCTGGAAAACAAACCAATCTAAATAAAGGAAGGACAAGTAAAAGACAACAGCTTTCTAATGTTGTCTCTTTTGATAGTTGGGGTATATTACATATAAAAATATGTATTTAAACAACCCCCAAACTTGTTGTTTCTTGGTATGTAATGGCAGGTTTGGCTGCTCACAGTGCAGCAGGACTGTTCATACACTGTAATTGTTGATTCAACCACAGAACTTGATCTCTTATCTGAGCCCTCACTGAGGGCAGCAGCACTTCTGCTCCAAGCTCTGATCTTCAGCAAATGGCCACTAAAAGTCACAAAAATTATTTTCACTGCATTTCATGTGAGCATGAGATCAAGGTTTCAAAAAAATGTCCCCGGACACGCAATGCTCAGAGAAAAACTGGACATACCCAAACTCTAATAGAAAACTTTATTGCTGGAATATCACAAAAATCTCCAAAAGGAGATTTAAGTAGTTTTAAGTAAGTCCTTTTAATTTTTTATGTGTGCAAGTTGAGTGAATGAGACCAGGGGAACTACAGGAGGGATACAAGATGTTAAACCTGATTATTTGAAAGATAATATTACTTGGAAGAACTTATAACAAATACATCTCACTTTCTTCTGTGTCCACATGTTAATGGTTTACAATAATGCTCTCTATGCATCTATGCAAATACTTGAAGAATGCAATTCATTGTGCCTTTTGCCTAGTTTTAATAAAATTTGTTGGGTGTCATTAACAAATACTCTTTCACCGTCTATTATTTCATAACCTCAGTTCAAATCTTCATTTTCTACATGTCATTTCTCCAGGGATGGCAGAACTGCTTTAATGAAATGCACTTCTAGAGTGAAGAAAGATGAGTCCTATTTACAGCCATTTTCTAAAATAAAATGCACCAAGCATCACACTGATTAGGAAGCCAAAACCAAAGCTGGAGTGAGTGACTTGGATTAATTTCTGCCACCAAAGGAGGTCGCTGCAGTTTTACTCTGCTCCAGATGCTCTTTCTGTTGTTCTCAGCTGTCCCTCAGCTTCTTTATCCTTTAGGGCTACACTAGTAAGATGAAATAATGAAAGACTATCAGATCCACCTGCAATTTTTTTTTTATTTTGACAAAACCCTTTATTTCCCTTTCCACATTCCAAAAAGACAGCACTGAAATGTTATTAAAATAGGAAATTGGATCATCCTCTCTCACAAAGCCCCACATTGTATCTGCTCAGTGATGCTCACACCCAGGTGTAATCAGGTGAGCATCTCAGAGGACAGCAGAATACCTCACAGAGCTCAAAGAATTTGGGGGGTTTTCCAAGGTCAAGATATTTTCTGAGGAAAAAAATACTTTATATTTACAGCCACTTGGTCTTTCAGACTGAAAAAATCATCATAAGAAGCTTTGGAGACAGTGGTAGAGTTTCTCTTAACATGGGGTTTATCCTGCCAGAGCTGCCCAGCCTGAGCAGGGACTGCCTTCCTCAGGTGGGGTCTGGGTCAGGCCCAGCAACTTCACCAAGGCCTGGGCACCAGGAAAAAAAAAAACAAACCCAAACAAACGAAACTCCCATAAAAATAATTCACACTGCTTCAGGGAAACTCCTGTACCTCAAAAAAAAAAAACAAACAAAAAACAAAAAAAAACAAAAGGTGAAAAAGATCTCTCTATAAAAACACTTCATGGCTTGAGTCCTGCCACTGAGCCTCAGTGAGCAGCTATTGCAAAATTCACCATGTTTTGCCCATATTCACCAATATTCTTGTCCCCTTATTTGCAGAGGAAGTGATTAAACATGGATGAGCAGAGTCTGAATAGCAGCGTTCAGTCCTTGTCTCTCACCTCCTCTTGAGACGCTGGTGTGTATTTTAGAGTTCATGCAAGTGTCTAGAAAGGAAACAAAAAAAGAAAAAAACGACTAATCAATGATCCATCAAGGCCTGGAAACAAAGACATCAATGGCCACCCGGGGGAAGGAGTGAAGGGTAAACATCAGCCCTGCCAAGAATAAGAGAGGGAAGGGGCCTCAGAGAGGAGCTTTGTTCCAGCACTATCATATTTCTAGAGGATTTTTGTTACCAGTGGCTGCATGTATTAGGGCCCAGAGAGGATTAAACACTCCCCTTGCTCCCATACCATAACAGAGATCCCGTCCAAAAGCCTGCAGAAAGATTTGACTTTGGAAAAGACACCGTTCATTTTATTTTCTGCTTTTCTTTTTTAAAATTTTCCCCTGGCACTTGGAATATTGACATCACCCACCCAACCTCCAGTCCCCTGCATGTAACACACTAAGTATAGAGCATGAATACTTTGGGTTTATCTTCTGGGGCAATGCTGGAGTTGTCCACCTCTATCAAGATGTTCTTGTCATCTCTCGTGACCGGTGCTGGTTGTTCATTCTGAAGGACCTGGGGTAAATTCCCTAAATTGACGTCCATGTCTTTGAAAGCATGGAGTAAAAACACCCCCAAAATGATGGTGAGGAAGCCACAGACTGTCCCAATGATGTCAACCACAGTCATGGCGACCCACTCCTTAAAGAGGATGATGGAAGTGGTGATGACGATGGTGGTGAACAGCACGTAGTAGATGGGGAACACCAAGGAGGTGTTGAAAATGTCCAGGGACTTGTTGAGGTAGTTGATCTGTGTGGTGATGGATGCCACCAGTGTGACAACCAGGATCCAGGTCAGTGGGTGCTGCAGCACAGGCTGGCCAGCAAAGAAGCCCTTGATGGCAATACCCAGGCCCTTGACCGAGGACACGGAGAAGGCGCCGATGACGGAGCAGATGGTGAGGTAGATGAGGATGTTGCTCTGGCCGTAACGGGGGGCGAGGTAGAAGATCAGCAGGAAGCAGAGAGCCAGGAGGATTGCAGCATAAGCCAGGAAACCTGCAGCAGGGAGAGAAGAACTCAGAACTCCAGCAGTGGGCACGGGGAGAGGTTTGCACTGCCCGGCCCCGAGAGGGAGAGCGCGGCTGGCTGCATACCTGGCTCCTTCAGCTTGGAAGTCATTTCCTCCAGGGTGGTGACCTCCTCGTCCTCTGGGGCGTGTATGACCATCACAGTGCTGCCCACCAGGCTCAGCAGGCAGCCCAGCTTTCCCAGCAGGTTGAGCATTTCTCCAAGCAAATACGAGGACAGAATGGCACTGCACAGGACAGACAAACATCACCTGGTGCTCTGCACTCCTTAAAGAACGAACAGCAGCTCTAGGAAGGTTAAGAATTCTTCCATGTGATACAAGGACACAATTTTGGTGTAAATTAGTTGGATTCCAGTGGGTTAATACACCATCACATGACATCTATCACAGCTGAACCTGCAGGGGTGCAGGTGTGACCTGTAGATCACAGCTCTTGTGTCAGCAAGGTGCAAAAATGCTGAATGTTTTAGCACATCCGCAGAAATATTTTTTTTCAGGGTCAGCAGAATCATTCAGGAGCTGCTGAGCATTATGAAGCTTTTAGTGCTCAAGAAAATTACTTCAAGGGCCAGCATAATAGAGAAAAAGCCTGAACCTAACAACAAAAAAGTTATGGTAATTTTAACTAAATCATCAGAACCATTAGAAAGAGAAACTCTAAAAGGACTGGAGCTACAGATATATTTGCAAAAATACCTAGTTGTTGTCAAAAAAAAAAAATCTGGGGCAAGACACCAGAGCAGTCCTCTCAGTTTTCTTATGTATTTCATACTACAGTCTTTCTATAAAACCTTAAGTAGCCAGAGCCATGTATTTTAGTAGGAATCTCCTATTTAAAAATAAAGGTTTCAGCCCTTTTGGAAATACCCTGAAGTATAAAACCCTACAACATGAGAGGACCCTAAAAGTTTATAAAATAAAAGGCAGGTGAAAGGCAGTTTGAAAATAAGCCTGGTATTTTTGACCCTTTTAAATTTTTAGTACTCTTGATTACAAAAACAAAGCAAAAGAAAACAAACAAACATTAAAACCCCACCAATCCTGAGTGGTTAAAGAGCTGGAATAAGAAATGAAGTAATGCAGATATTTGCAATAATTTAACCTGCAGTGTATGTGGTTGCTCTACACCTCCAGCATTTCCAGAAGGGCAAGCTACTTAATTCAATGGCTCCCAAGTGGTCCCTCAAAAAGGACAACAACTGCTAAAGGATTTTTTAGAAAACACTGAGACTTTTTTTTGCTTTGGGCAGAATAAATCATATTAGTATCACTTCAAGTCTATTTTTACAAGTCAAACAGGCAAACAAGAAAAAAAAAAAAGAGGCAAATTTCAATTTATAGACACAAAAATCACCTTATGAGCACGCTCAGAGCCCCCAGAGGCGTGACAATAGTTGCAGGAGCAAAGGCATAGGCAGCAAAGTTGGCAGCTTCCCCTCCACCCACTAAACAAACACAAGAAAAATAAATACCAGTCAGTTACAGAACACTTTCTGTGCTTTCTCTTGGGGGTTTGCAAACTAGCACGATGTCACTTAAGAATTGGTTTTATGCTGGGGGTTTCATCCTGCTGCTAACAGGGGCAGACAGTGAGTGAAAATCTATTTCAAATAAAAAGAGGCACCCCTGGAGAAGGGAACCCCTCCATGGAAAGGGCTGGGGGTGCCAGGGCTTGGCCAGGTCAGGCCTCAGGAGCCCCCCAGCCCAGCCAGGCTGTGTGGGGGTAATGAGGAAGATAAAATAAAGATTTTAAGTCTTGTTTTAAGGGAAAGCAAGTTTCTTCAAGGAAGGAGGTGCTACCAACACCTCTTTATCTCCCTGTGCTGCAGCATGAAACCTTCCCAGAGCCCCCAGGCACTCAAGGGAGGTTGTTTGCCCTGTGCCTGGTACACAGGCAGACCTGCCAGCTGCCCTATTAAAACCTGGCTTTTCATGCTTTTGATCAGGTAAAACTGAGCTAGCAGGTCCTGCCAGTCCTGCAGGAGGATGGAGAGGGAGATCCTGCGTGGATCACTGCCTCTCCTCTCCCTGAGGAACCTCTGCTGAGGATGGGGGAACTGGACAGAAAACAGGCTTTAAGCACCCTACTCAGTTTGTTCCACACCTCATTCACAGGGACAGACCCTGGAAAAGCTGCAAACCCAGGGAAACAGCTCCTACTTACTGGTTAACAAGCCAGCCCACCAGAGCCAATCCTTTAGGTAGCCATGGCCTCCATCTCCTGGGGAAGAAAAGCACATGCAGGAGTTAACAACCATATTCTTCAGAGCAAGAGATGAGAATGTCCCTTTGGAGAGGGATAAATTCCAAGGAGAGGAGTGTGACAAAGAACAGGGAAGAATGGACTGTGTTTGGAGCTAATCCAATTCTGGTCCTAGCCCACAGGCTGTTGGACATAAGGAGTTTGAGCCTGCTGACATGGGGAACCCTGATTTTGCTGGGTCAGGGAGAGCCCATTTTTTTGGATAAATATGACCTGATGGAGCTGTCAGTACCAGCACTGTTTGACTTGCCTTGGAGAAAAGTTATGTGCTCACGTAGCAGGGGTGACACACTGGGACTGAGAGAGTACAGGGCAAGATAGGACAAGGGGCAATGAAGAGTTGATCAGGAAGACTTCAGGACACAGGGAAAAATCTTTTGCTAGAGTTTAGCTTCTTCTGGTTCCTCAACAACTCCATAAATGCTGAAGTTCAAATGTTATGCTCTGGTATTCCTCAGAAATTTCTGGTTTATTTGGTTTAGGGTCTTTTTGTTTGGTCAGGGTTTTTCCCAAGATCTCTTTCTGTCAGCTGCAATTTTCTGACATCAATCTCCAATTCCTTTCAGTGTGTTAAACATTCTGAAAAATAGGGAGGGGTTTGCTCTTGTTTTACTCGCTTGACTCTGCTGCGGGAAGAGTTCATGGAGGAAAGGAGGAGAGAGACATCTACAGTTGAAGCAATACTGATATTTCACTGTGCAAGTACAATGTCAAAAAGCAAACTCATCTGTGTTCAGCAGCTGTGTGTGCCCAGCCCAGTGACAGAGGATGGAGATGGACCCGAGACTGCCCAATGGCTCAGCTGCTGTTGGTAGCTTTGCTGGCTGTCTCTGGACAATCACTTCACCATTCCATGCCTCTGTGTCCCCATATGGGCACAGAGTACAATGGGGATGGTGATATTTACTCTCCCTGAAAGGTTATTTAAGAACTGTTCCTAGGCCAGAACTGGAAAGCAGCAGTGATTTAATTATCATTGCTCTCTTTTGCAGTTATGCAAGTAGGTCAGCTGCCAGGTAGGGCTTACCCTGCTGCTGGAGGATGTTTGCAATGCTGATGGGATGTGTCCAATTTCACAGTGCAATTCTGCTCTAGGCAGTGCTGCTCCACCACTACCCATCCATATAAAAATATGTGTGTGTGTAGACATAAACACACACCTTGCCCTGAGAGCCTGGTGCTAGAGGAAAGTTATCTGCAGGTTGTTGTGCAACACAGCTCCAAAGGATCCCTTGTGAAACCAGAGAGTTCCCACAGAGCCAGCCTGTCCTGCATTCACACACTCTTGCTAACGCAATCCAAGCACACGGAGCTGCGTCCTCCTCTCAGTGACCTGGTGGCAAAGCTGCCTGGCGCTTCACCTAGAGCAAGAGTGGGGTCAGGGCTGTGCTGCTGTGCTCACAGCTGTGAGCTGCAGCTTTGTGCAAAGGGACCCATTTCAAAGAGCTTTTAGCACTCTGCTTGCTCCTGGCCCCACGCTCTGAGATATGGGCACACACTGCTCTGCTGTGGGGACACGTCTGATCTCACAGGACCATCCCTTGCTATTTGTGGTGCCAGGCAGGGGAACACTGCTTACAGGGCTCTGTAAATTAGCTCCTTTCCAATAGAGAGACTGTAAATTAACTCCTTTCCAATGCCAGGCCTGTGAATGAGCTCCTCAGCTCCCACATAGCACTGCTGCCTGGTTCTCACACACAATGATGCATCTACAAAAGCTCTTATTTACTTTGCTGATGGAAGACTGATTGTACCCAGAGGTGCTCCCTTGCCTCAGGAGTGCTGAAATTTGGACTGTGTGTGTAGTCGCAGGAACAGGTGGTCCCTGCCCCTCCTGCCCCCATGGAAGTTTTACCTGCCCTGGTGCCTCCCTTCTCCACCAGCCGCAGCAGCCCCTTTTTCTTGAGGATGACGCTGCTCCCGATGAGGAAGCTGGAGAAGACAGCCAAGCCCAGGCCAATGTAGAATCCATAATTGTTTTCCAGCCGAGTTATCCAGGAACTATCTGAAGTTCCATTCTCCTGGATAGAGTCAGCTGGAACAGCATTGCTGATCACTTGGCACACGACCCGGTGGGAAAGGCACGAAAGGGTGATCAGAGACCCTTGGGGACAAAACACCAAATTACTGACATGACTGACAACAGTCTCCCTACTCCCTCAGGCTCATTCAGGTGTCCCCCTGCACAGCCACCCATGCTGTCACCCTAACAACACCCAAAGCTCAGGACACCTCTTTACTCACACGTGGAAATGGCAGGGTGTTGTCTGATAGATTTACAGCCTGCAGTTCAAGCATCTCTTTGACACTGAATGAGTCTACATACTGAGCTGGTAGGCCACAAGGACTTCTAAAAATAATTTGAATTTCCAAATATATAAGCCAGTCTCTCCACCAAATTCCAATGTTATGGAGTTGAACTAGGCCTTATCAACACTTAACCTTGTTGATCCTAAGGCTTTGGTGCTTTCCAGCCAACTAATCCTCACACCTGCCAGCTCATCTGCAGTTGTAACTTCGGGTTTAATGTGGAGTGATGCCAACACTGTAACTGTGCATCTGTTCCTACTCTGTGTGCTGAGCTGTGTCATAAGACAACATCAGATTCATCCCAGACAATTCATTTCCTCTACTGTTTAATGATTTTATTCTACCTATTTGCAGAGTGCCTGAGAGCTCCTAAAGGAAACCCAGTCCTGCCAGTGTGGAAGGACTGAGAGCAGGCACAGTGTTCTGCTGCTAACACCAAAAGCACTGCACTCTACGGCTTTGGCCAAGGTGTGTTGTTGTGTGGGGGTGGGAAATTGCCAAGTTTCTTCCTCCCCTGACACTCCTACCACACCCAGCACATCTTTCTATCGCAATCTTTACTCCAAGTGTAGTAAAGATGGTGTGACCATGACCATGAGGAGCAGAGCAGCCAGGTGGAGTACAAAAGTGCCTTTGTAGTAAAAGACTTTAATTTTTTTTTTCCTTCCTGAACTCACATAGGAATTATAGAGCAAGTATTTGTGTCTCGGCAGGCAGGAGTGTGGAGTGGCCAAACTGCTCCCAGCAGTGTCAGGAGCCTGGGCATGGGCCCCACATTTTTCCTGAACCGGGAGGCCTGGCTTACATTTTAAGCAGCTGCAATCCCTGGCCCCGCACACACAGCTGAGGTTTTGGATCTGAACTGTCTATAAACGTTTTTCTAAAGGAAAAAAAAGCAGTGACTTTCTAGACGAGTTTCCAAGGGTTCCCTAATAATACTTTTTTTTCCTACCAGGAAAAACATTTTTGATCGTGAAAATATTTCCTGGGGAATAAGGGGGGGACTTCCCTCCTCAACTGGGTGAAAATCTCCACAAGGTACTCCCGGGCACAAGCACAAGGCAGCGGGACGAGGATTACCGACCGCATTAAGCAATCCTTAACTGAATAATAAATGAAAAAAACCCAACTCCTGGCTTCTCTGTGCGCTCCAGGGCTGGCAGAGCGCGGTGCCGGCTGCAAGTTTCCCCATTCCTATACAGACCTCAAAAAAATAAAACAGAGAAGAGCCCCCGAAGCCAGGACACAGCCCAGAGCAGAGCAGGGACAGACACAGCCCCACAGCCGGGGCAGTGAGGCCGAGGGGCGCGGCGGGCTCGGAGCCGGAGCGGCCGCGCCGCCCCGGACCGGACCCGGACCCGGTCCTGGCCCGGTCCCGGCGCTCCGCGGGGCCGGTCCCGCTGCCCCGGGGCTGCACCCACCGTTGCTGCAGCTGCTGTTCGTCTCCAGCGGCTCCATTTGCCTTCGCTCTCCGGCCGCTCAGCGCATCCCGGGCCGAGGGCAGGGCCGGGCACACCTGAGCCCGCCCCGCTCCTCCCCCGGCCCGGCCCGGCCCGGCCCGGCCCGGCCCCTCGCTGGGCTGGGAGCGCCGGAAATGCCCTGCGAGCCTTGCACGGTCCGCTGGGCCAGCCCCGCATCCCCAGCCCTCGTCCCCATCCTCCCAGTTCTTGTCCCCATCCTCCCAGCCCTTGTCCCCATCCTCCCAGCCCTTGTCTCCATCCTCCCAGCCCTTGTCCTCAGCCCTTGTCCCCATCCTCCCAGTTCTTGTCCCCATCCTCCCAGCCCTTGTCCCCATCCCTAGCTTTGTCCTCATCCCTAGCCTTTGTCCCCATCCTCCCAGCCCTTGTGTCCATCCTCCCAGTCCTTGTCCTCAGCCCTTGTCCCCATCTTCCCAGCCCTTGTCCCCATCCTCCCAGCCCTTGTCCCCAGCCCTCATCCCCATCCTCCCAGCCCTTGTCCCCATCCTCCCAGCCCTTGTCTGCATCCTCCCAGTCCTTGTCCCCAGCCCTTGTCCCCATCCTCCCAGCCCTTGTCCCCATCCCTGTCCCCGCCTGCCCGGTCGGTGTGGTGGCATCTCTGTGGGGTTCTGCACCTTCGCACAGAGCCGGGACGAGGCTCCTGCTGCTGGGTTTCGAGGCTCCTGCCGCTGGGTTTCTCCTCTGGAGGGAGTTTTCCTCGTTGCAGAGAGTGGAGAATGTGCTGAGGCAGCAGGAGGGTGGCTCGGAGGTGTGTGAGCCCAGGTGCGGGGTTTGTGTGCGCTGTGTGGGTTGTACAAAGGGGTTGTAGTGGAAATAGAAATTAAAGGTAAACGAGAGAAATGTTAGTGGCAATATCAGGCTAATGGCTGGACTCCAGCTTAGAGGTGTTTTTCAGCCTTTTGGGCTGAACAATATATGAAGGATATAAAGTTGTTAGGGAACATTCAAAAGAGGGCCATGAAGATTGTGAAGGGTCTGGAGGAGAAGCCACATGAAGAGCAACTGAGGTCACTTGGTTTGTTCAGACTGGAGAAGAGGAATCTCCATCCACTCCCCCTCCCAGAGCAGCCGAAGCCTCCCTTGCTGATTCTGATGTGTGAATGTTTCAGAGTGTGTGGAACACCAATTTTGCCTTCATCCCCATCCTCTCTGCCGACCTCCCTTGTTTTGCCTTCATCCCCATCCTCCTCTGCCGAGTTCCCTTCCTGCGTTTGTGCTCAGTAGCTGTGTGTACACAGAAACCTATTGCTGATAGAAAAGTCCTTTCATTGCCAGGTTCTGCTGTAGGTCAACAGAGGCAAGTAAAACCAATAGTGAAACAAGAACTTTGCTTCAGCAAGACCACATTTATATGTAGAAAGGGTCCCTCTCATAAGGCAATATAAAGATATAAGATTTGCAGGACCTGAACATGTCTGAAAAATTGCTTTTTTCTCCCCCATAAAATAAATTGCCTGTTGCTACAGGAATTACCCTTAGACCATCAGGCTGGAGCATTGCTAACACCTCATGACGCCTTCATTCAGTGCCTGATACTATCTCTGAGCAACTGTTTTCTTCAGCAAATGTAATGCTCAAGTGCTTTGTGAGTCATTTGATTTTAATCAAGTCTGTTCATCCATCACAGTCCTGCGGGTCACTGGCTGGGAGAGACGGTGCCAGCCAAATCCCACGTCCTCCACTTTATGACGGGGCACTTGATAATCAATCCAAATCATATGGCAGCAGGTTTTGAAGTTGGAAATGAAACTTGTGCTAATTTATCAGTGTTCTGGGAGCAACTTCTGCTGCTGTTATTTATTATGCAACCAAAAGGGATAAGACCCCTGGGCAATACAATGATGGTGGGATTTGGCCTCTGTTGTGTAAATTTACTGGCTGATGCTGGTTAGGAGCTATTCCTGCAATGTGTGAATACAGGGCTGGTTGTAGAAAACCAGAGTGATGGTGAAGTGGGACAAGTATTTGCTGTGTTTGCAGCGGTGGCTGCCTGTGCTGGCTGGGGGAATTCATGTCCCTTGTCCCTTCACAGGCTGCTCTTGCTCTGCCTGTTCACTCTGGTGCGTGGGGCTCTCCCCTTTGCTGGACCATTCTCAACACCCTGAGGTCTTGCTCGTAGCCAGGGAGGCCTAATTGTGGTGTGGTTATTGGTGTCCAAAATAATTTCCAGGCTTTTTCAGATGAGTGTTGTTGACATCTGTGCCCACTGTGCACAGAGGTGTGAAGGAGGTAGCAAATTTTTATGGAAGAAATCTGGTGTTAAAATCATCTTTTTGGTCATGATGCAGCTTCATGTATTACTGCCATAGCATCGTGCAGGCAAAAGAAAAAAGCACTTTGGGCCACATCTACCTTCCCCTGTCATCTTGATTTCCCAAAGGAAAAGGCTGATGTGACCACATGCACATGTACTCCTTTTCATCCCCAAAGATAAATTTGAGTCTGTGGGCTACTTCTGCCAGATTTGACAAGGAGTGAGACCTCCAAGATAAGCCATTCCAAGTCCTGGGAAGAGAGACATGAGCAAAAAAAGGTCCCCAAAAGGAGGGGACACTGCCATGTGAGCTGGCTTTATCAGACACTGTGGAGGGAGCCTGCCTGGGTGACAGCACGGAGGAAGAAGCTTCAGTCAGATTTTGAAATCAACCATGGATACAAGTGTGTCACGTATTTCCTTCTTTCTGGCACAGGGACTGTGTGGGGGGGGTGCAGTCTATAAAATCACGAAGTCACAGGAGTTGCATTTGATGGATTTAGCAAGGCTGTGTTCAGCAATATGAGAGTAAAGAGCCAGGTAGGGTTGGCATGGAACCTTCTGTGCTTAGTCAAGGGCAAGTTGAGACTGATAACAATAAAGCAGGGATGCAGCCAATGCCTCTTTTATTGCTTCATATCCTAATTTTAATGGGAAAGCTGTAATTAAGGGAATTTAGCTCCAAGCTATGACCTCACAGGGTTGATACATCAGATGCAGCCTTAAAAATAACTCATCAGAAATCAGGGAGTCTTCCTTAGCAGCTCATCTTTTACCAATGCAGTTCCTCCTGAAATACTGGTTTCCAGGCCAAAACCTGGACTGGAATCCAGGGGACAGAACAAGGCAGCTTTGCATGCAAATAACCTCTCCAGAAACATCAAAAGGTTGTTCTTTCCTCTGCTATTGTCTGCTCATCTCTTCTGTTCTAGAAAAAGTGATGGAACACTACTGAGTACCAACTGTCCACCATTAAAAATAATGGTGGAAGTATCCTGCTAGCAGGTGATGGAAACTTTTGCCCTCAGATGTCTGCTAGGCATGGTTTCTGTGGGGAGTTTCTGAACAGCTTTGTAATACTCTGCTCTGGCTTTGTATTTGTGTTTCAGAGCTCCAAGGAGCTCTCTGATGCTTCAAAGGGAGGGTGAACCCTTTTTCTGGCAATTATTTGATAAGGTAGGAGTTAAGGGAATTGCTTGATGTTGGATGATTGCAGCACTACATGAAAAGATGCCCAAAGCTTGAAAGATTGAACTTTGATGAGCAGACAGCTTTTAATTCAGCCTATCTCAAGGTAACCATGTCTGCAGTGGCTGAGGCTGTCATTGGGCGCCACCAGAGTTTAGACAGCACCAACAGAGAGTCCCCAAGCCTGCCACAGCCGTGGTGGGTTCCAAACTTTGCAGCTCTGCCCTCCCCATGCCAGTGCAGCACCTGTGGGTCTGTGCTGAGCTGCTGAGCGATCCAGGGTCATAAAATACATCCTGGCTCCTTTCTCCCAGGGTTGCTAAATACTTTATGCAGGTCACCGTGGCCCCACAAAGCCACATGTTGGCAGAGCAGGAGGGTGGGCTGGTGATGGACAGCAGTGGGTGAAGTGACACGTAATCAGCAGATCATTTGTTTGCAGACTTCTTATCTGGAGGCGTTTGCATGAGAACTCTAAATCAAGCAAAGCTGCATGTGAAAGGCACTCCTGACTTGCAGGGGAGGTCACAGAAAGGGTAATTTTGTTAAGCTATTGAAAGAATAAAATAATCATTAATGAGCTGTTCTCTCCATTAGTGAAGCGACTTTTATCTGGAGATGTAAACATATTTAGGAGCATTAGGAAGAAGAAAGATGGGGGCCTGTGTCTTTGATACTGCTCCCTTAGGGCTGGTTGTTCAAAATTCAGAGTATTGGACCCCAGATTCAAAGCAAGGACTGATTCTGGCTTCAGGTGAAACCATGTGAGCTCTCAGCACTTCATAGGGCTGGTGTGAGAACTGGGGTGTCCATGACACAGCAGCTAAAATTAGTTTAAAAAAAAAAAAAAAAAAGGAAAGAAGAAAAAAAGGAGAAATCTTGATGGGAGAAAGTATAAAAGCCAAAAACCTGCCCAGTATCAGTGGCTGATGCAGAAAGAAAGTCCTGCTCTCCTCTCTGCCATTCCCTGTAGCAGAACCATGTTGAAATCAGTAAATATTGGGCAACTTTGAACAACCAAACAGTCCTGCACAGCAGGGTATCACCCAGAGAGCTGCAGCACAGCCTCAGAGCACATTGGAAAGATCAACAGAGCTGCCTGGTCATGGTGTAAAGTTCACTTCCAATTCTATGTGAAGAATCATTGCATTTCTGTTCCTCTCAAGCTAGGAAGCTGGTCCCATGAGCAAACCTTGGGAAGAAGTGAAGGGAACACCAGTTAGTGTTTGGGCTGGAGCTGGTGAGCACAGGAGTCCAACTCCCACAGACCCATGTCAGCTGTTTCTCCCTAATTCCTCAGCTTCCAGCTCTTTTCCCCTTGGTTCCCACTTCTCTTCAGTCAACAACCACTGTTGCTTCTTGGGTGCTTTCCACACAAAACTAAGAATGGTTTCAAATGGAAATTTGCAAAAATAATAGCAAGGAGGATCTCCTGGAACAAAAAAAAAGGCCCCTGTGGAGTTGACAAGGCTGCAGTAATGAGAGGAAATTAGCACCTCAGTTTAGCTTTGGGTAGAGCCTGTCAAAATCTGTTAAAAATGATTATATGAATTTCCCTCCCCTGACTCTCTTATACAAGTTTTAAAATGAAAAATGTGTTGTGCAAGGAAGTTCTTCTCAAAAATCATTAACTTTTTGATAGGAAAATATGTCTGTTTTGGTGTTGGCCACAAAGCCTCATATTTTTTCCTTTGGTTTTACAAAAGCTGGACATTTTGATCAAATTAGCTTTTCTTTTGCGCAAGGTACAATTGAAACCTCTCCCCAGATAACAGTTATCACAATGATGATGACAACACAAGGTAAATTCTGCCCATTTCATGAATGAGCCCAATTTTTATTTCTCTTCATCACAAAAGTCATCCCACATTTGTTGTACACATTGTTGGTTGCTGTGTTACGGGACATATCACCAGGTATCAGATGCTTTACTCTTGCAGAAGCACTTCTAATGGAGATGGAAGCTTCTGTTGGCTGAATTTTAGAATAACAGCAAAAAATAATAATACAAAACAAAAATATCATCTTCAGCTGCATAGCAAATATGGATCAAAAATTTTAACACTGTATCAGATCACAAGCGTAAATATACCTCACCATAAATAAAATTCATTGTACAAAATAACTCAAGCAGCTTTTCATACAAATATGGTACATTTGACAACAGTTTTTGAGAATATTTTCTTGGTTTTTTACACCTTTGATTCTTTTCTCTTTTGTTCTCCAATACACATGAACCTACTGGACTGGAGTAATGCAGAGGAAAAGGACTAATGTTGTTCAGTGCTACTAAGTGCTGTCAGAATTTAAAAGGAAAACCACTGAAGTGCTGAATTTGATCTAGTTTGCTTCCCCTTTCTATTGTAGCATTGCAAGTCAAGTGTAGCATCATCCCAGAAAAGCACGTGCACTGCCAACAGTCACATTTTATAATGTCAAAGCCAGAGAGAACATTAAAATAACCCAGTCTGACTTCACTCATGGCACAGGCCATCCCTTCTCCCTGTAATTTCTGTATGGAGCCAACAACTTGTCTTTGGAGTAGACATTCCAAGTGGTGGCTGGTGAGTGCTGGGCAGTTTGCAGACTACTTTAGCATAGCAGGAAAATACAGGTAATAAAAAGCAAGTCCACTGTCAGTGGACTTGGGAGGATTCATACAGGGATCAACATTTCCCTAAGAAAACAATATTAGAAGTCTGCAGATTATAAAAGACTTAAAAATACAGAACTGAAGCACAACTGCAAGGAAGACTCCTAAACTTGGCAGAAAGTCTGCAAGTATTCCTGATCCCCTGGCAATCCATTATTATTTAGCCCTACTCTTACAAATGTGCTCCCTATTTCCATTAACAATTATGACATTTAAAAAAGCACGGGAGGAAAAAAAAAAAACCATTCTCAATGGAGTTGTTTAAAGACCTAAGCCTGGACCTTTCTCATACAGACAAAGAGGGTGAGAAAATTGAAGCTAAGGAGAATCTTAATCCTTGAGATAATCAAAGGACAGTAACATAAAATCTCAGAAATTAAGACTGTGATTATTACGAGCTGATATCTCATACTACTTGAGCAACAAGGCAAAAGATCTGCATACACTCTACCATCAAAACACTTCACATTTTGTTCATGCACTTTGACATTTTGCTCAAAACATTTAATTCCTTGGAATCTGGAAGGATTTTACATTTTTGCTAGCAAATCCGAGGGCAACAAATAGTTTCAACTACCTGTTCTTTCAAGTACAGACTGTACAAGTACAACAACTTTCCAGTGCAACTGTGTTTTGCAGGGTTGTAGGGAATTATGGCAAAACTACAGGAAAAGAATGCAAACAGATTTACAGATTAGTAGGTGAAATATCTCATGACTCACTCCAGACCTAAACTGATGAAAAGAGGGATTTAAATTCACCTTATTATATCCCATTGTGTCTAGGTAGCTGATACTGGGCCATTTGGTACAATTCATCCTTTTGTAGCAACTTCTCATTGATGCTGGTTTCCAAGAATATTCCAACATTCTACAGCTTGTCAGATGTAACAGGACACTTAATTTGTGCTGTGCCTAGAGGTGGCTCTGAAAGCCAGACAGGGATTTGTGCCAACTTTTCAGCAAGACTTTCATACCAAAATAACAAGCACTTGCTATTTAGGTCAGGAAAAATAGATCTTGGTCGGATCTATCTTCCTTGCATCGTTTTCCACAAAAAATAAAGTGCTTGATTCTTCTCTTCCTTTTAAAAATATATATCTCTAGATACCCTCACTCCAGTAGTGTGGAAATGTTGGATCATGATGGAATGCCAGAACTGACATCCTTAGTGGAAGAGTAAGTAGAGAGCAAGCCCCAGATGCTCTTCTGCTGCTCTTCCTCACTGCACAGAGGAAAGAACTGGCCTTGCTGGGCTGGGTCCTTCCCTGACACTCCAAGATTTCAGCCAGACTTCCTGAGATTTCATTTCACTTTCAGATTACTGTGCTGCACCATTTCCTCCCTGCAGCTGAAAAGGTCTGTCTCAGTAATAAAAGGAAACTCAAGGTGTGAAAATGTCCAGCACTTGTCACATGTGGGGTATTGTGATTATCAAGGGAGTAGGTGATGAGGGTCTGGGAGCACAAACTCATGCCACACATCAAGATCTCCTCTTGCCAGCAGTGGTTTGCTGGCTGTTCTTTCTGAAGACAAAAAACTCCAGCTCAGATATTTCTACTAATTAATTATATGCTCCCTCTGAGAGAATAAATGCCCAGGCTCTGCCTTTTTAACATCTGTAACAGCATGCAGTTTACAAGGCATGATGAAATGCATGGAACAAATATATATTATCACATCTGGACACAGCAATTTTTTCTGTGGCCAGGCTAGAGCTGAGGAAACACTGCCAGTGGTGAGGCCCGCATCATTTTCTCTTGGAACACATGGTTTGATCTCCTTTCACATCAAGCCTAAGCTTTTGTATCACTCCAATGACACTGCTGAGGGTTAGAAGCAAGTTAGACCAGGAGTTATGAAATCCTCCTTGAAGTTCCACCTGAATTTCTTCTCAATATCTGGGGATCTTAGATTAGCTGAGTGGGAAAAGGCAACAGACTCCAGTGTTCTCTCTGAACATCTCTGAACTGGGAAAATCTGGGTATTTTTTTAAAGCTTATCCTATATTTTATCTTTTCTAAACAATCACATAATTTCTGAGTGATGGGAAGTTTCCTAAGCCCTGCTGGTAGCCACCATTCTCTGGAGAAAGGTATTTGTTTGTTGTGCCACTAGGAATTTGTCTAAACCAAGGGAAAATAGCACCCCAGAACACAAACAGGTGACACACCCTGGCTCTCACCCTTAGTTGAAGAACAAAGATCCTGTATGTTCAAGGTAACTACACCTGCATCCTGTCAGCACCAGTGATTTTTCCACCCAAACTAGTATGTTTCAGAGCACATTCACATGAATGCAGCCTCTTCTGTAGTCCACAGAAAATCTGGTTTAGTCCATAGATGTGTCTTCAGGGGAGAACCTCTGCATTAAAATAAGTGGACATCCCACAGCATGGAAAAAGCCAGGCCGTTTTCTCTTTCCCCAGCTCTCTGAAGTGCTCAGGAGTTATCTGGTGACTGCATCATTGCTATCCTCAAGCCCACATGCCAAAGCTCAGGGAAACAACTGCTGGAAAGGCCAAGGACACAGCAGAGAGCACAAAGCTCACTCCTGCCTGGGTCAGGCATCCATCCACAACTGGCCTGGCAGCGCTCCTCTGCACCCAGCACTTGATCCTCAGGGCAGTGCCATGGGTGACATCCTGCCTTCATCCCTTCTTCCCCTCGAAGAGTGGATCAGGGACTTGTCCTCAGCCCCTGCTGCTCCTTGGCTGGTGGCACAGGTCATGGGGGTGTTGATTTGTCCTGCTGCTTCTGTGGTGGGAGCGAGTTCCCAGCGCCGTGGGAACGTGGATATCTCCCACCCGAGGCTGCAGTATGGCTTCAGAGAGATGTGTGGACTGGGTGAACCACGGGGAAAACCACTTCATGGAAGAAAAGCACATTTTGCCCACCCACCCCCACCCCCCTCAAGTCCGAAAGCTACGAGTAAAACCGATCACAGGGATGGTACAGAGGAACATGCACTCACACGGGGCGAGGGGAAGGTGTGTCCTCGTGTGGGGAGGCAGACCCAGCCTCACTCCCTTGTCAGGCCTCACACCATCACGTTTACCCTTCCCTTTAGCTGCTTTGGGTTCAGTCCCTGCTCCCTTCCCAACCCGTGCAGGGTCCATGTCCACACTAGCAGGTGGTGGCCAGTGACTGGTGGATGGGGGGCTGGAAGCAGCGCACGTGCTCCACCGTGGAACTGTCTGTTTCCACTGACTTCATGTACTTGTTCAGGATGGCAAAGATCTCGTTGTTCAGGATCTGATACTTCCTGATCCTGTCGGCCATCTTCTTCAAGGGCTGGAGGGATGGTGAGGGAGAGAAACAGAACATGAAGGGTCTTATGTCATCTGACCAGCCAGGAAGTAGCAGCAGCTGAGCCCTGCTGCTGGAAAGCTCTGCTAAGGCAAAGCAGCTCTAACACATGTTCCTGTTCCACTTAGCACCTCACAGGGACCGGTGACTCGCTTCATTACTGGGTTTGATGACTCAAGACAGAGCATTAACAGGATCACCGAGTGGTCCTCAGTTAACCACTCCAAAGTCTAGGCTCCCAGCTGCTTATTGATAAAGTCAGTGAGATCACAGGATGGTTGCTGGAAATACCAGCTCCTCAGGTCCAGCTTCCCAACCCCAGGAAGAAGAGAAAAGCTTTGGGAGAAAAAAGATTTGATTTTCAAGCCAATTAAAACCTTGGCCTCTCTGCTGAGACTGCAGATGGAAACCTTACAGCAAGGGCAGCCAGTAGGAATAAGATTAACACCAGGCTTTGCTGTAATTGATGAATTTGGACAAAGCAGGATAGGAAACAGAAAGCAGTGTGCTGGTTTTGGTCCTTTGGGACGTCACCCTTCAACTTACCACGTTTTTTATGATTTCATCTTTCCCATCCTGCCTCTGCACCTTCAGCAAGTGGTAGCAGAAGTCAAAGAGGTCAAAGCGCCGCTGCTGTCCAAGGAGAACAATGATCGAGCAACCCGCCCAGTTCAGACCATCTCCAAAGCACTGCCTGGGGGGAGGAACAGGGTAACAGGGTGATGGGTGGGGAGAGATGACAGGATAGAGTTAGGCAAGAGAAGTACCATGCCACCAGGAACTTTCTTTGGTCAATTCTTTGGTGAACTGGGTTCAGTCCTGCTCCTAGAAAGTGAGTATACACCTAGAGAAAATTAACCCAGAAGGAGATAATACAGAATTACACCCAGGCCAGGGTGAACCATGATGAACCACAGGGTAAGATGGGTGAGGACCTAGTATTGGGTTGTTGGCCTATCCACCCATCTCCTGCCTGTCACCTCAGGCACATCCTTTTACCTTGCTCTTTCCTCCAGCTGTTCCAATACAAAACTGAGCACAGCCAAGCCCTTTCACCAAGGACCCACATTCCCCCTCTACCTCCACAGCAGCTCTCACTGCAGCTGAGGGCACGGCGGGGGCTGGCCGGGCCCGTCAGCCCGTGAGCAGCCGTGGCAGGAGCTGGCTGGGGACACTCACTCTGCCGTGAACTCGTTGGTGCCCACGGGGATGCAGTACACGAACTGCATGGCGCTCCAGAGGCGGTGGAACTCCACGCACTCGTCCACGTGCATCACCCCGTTGGTGGGGGGCGGCCCGCGCCAGATGGGGTCCTGCAGGTAGCTCCGGATGCGCGTCAGGATCACCTCGAACATGGAGAGCCCGCAGCACAGCCGCTCCTTGGTCAGCAGGTCCCCCTCCCGGGCGATGGCTATTTGCTGAGGACAGGGACAGCCAGAGGGACACCAGTGAGGATGTGACCCACACCCGCCGGATTTAACGCTGCCTGGTCTCTCCCCGGCTCTGTCCAACCTTACCTCTGATGGCTGCTCCCACCAGAAAATGCTCGTCCCTCAAACAGGAGGCTTAATGTGGTGCTCTGCTCTATTTCACCAACCTCAGGATCTTTTGGAGTAACTATGTACGTCAGAACAGCAAAGCTGAAAGCAAAGCTCTGACCAGAAATACCGATCCTTAATTCTGCTAGCATGCTGCTCTGCCCTCTTAGTGCTACTCAGCGTTTCGTTTCAAGATTTTCATTTCATCATTCATTAAATGGGTTTCGTCTCATGATTTCTGCAGATTATGAAGATAAAACAGGAGAACAGGGACATTTTGCTTCCCAGGACATTGCCCTCATCTCTTCAAAATGCAGATAGCCTATGGCTTTCTCGATTTCCTTTGTAGTTAGGGTTAAAAAGCTCTGAGGAAGATGAGAAGCCACTGCAAACTTGATACAAAAAAACCTGTGGTTTATAAGAAAGCCAAATAATTTTTTCCCAGATGTGGAAGCTTTACACGTGTGGATAATTTCTGTGACATCCCCACTCAGATTTAGATATACAAATCTGGAATAGCTCCACTGGATGAAGTTATTTTGGCTTTTACACTAGAGGCAAATTAAAAGACAATTAACTTCATTTCAGCCCTACTGCTCCCCAAGAGGACAAAAAAAAAAAAAAAAAAAAGAAAAAGAGGGATTTAAAACAAGCAAGCAGTGCCTTCCCCCAAGCTCACTGAGTGGTGCAAGCATGAGGGTCTCTCTCTGCCCTGGTATCCTCTTAGCTGCCCCATTTCCTGCTGTTCCAGTGGCAGGACTGACTTCTCCTTGCAGTGTTGCCAAAAATAACTCATGAAATGGGAGCTGGGTGCTGTCAGAGCTGTGCCTGTGGCTGTGGGAGGCTCTGGCTCTGCCATGCTCACCTTGGCAGAGGAGTGGCTGCACAGGCAGAGCCTTTCACCCCTCCCACCACTCTGGAACAGGCACACAGAACACGTGTGACATTTACTGAGACCCTGCCTATTCCAGAGACTTCCTGGAGCTTTAAGCAGTATTTAAGCATTTGCTCCATTCCCAGCTGTCCCTGCAATGCCTATAAGAATGTTATCCCAATCAGTCACCACGGGGACTTGCAGCAGCTGGGACAAAGGGCAGGCACATGCCCTGGCCAGACATACTCATTAAGAACATGAATTATGCTTGGTTTACTTGGGTCATCTTCATTCCACTCTGAAAAATGCATGAATGTGCTTGCACATCCCCATTCCTGATTATCAATTTATGCTGGCAGTAGCCTCAAGCATTTTTAGTTCGGTTGCTCTTGAAATTAGAAGCTTTGCAATTCCTGCTTGTGCCACAATTTCAAGGATGTTCTGGGGACCTCAGCTTAATTAGTGTTCAACTAATAGCAAGTATCAAGGGAAAGCTGTCATCATGTGCAGAGGCCATATCTGGTGTGGGATCCCTTGATCTGTTAAAAGCAGAACAGCATCACTGGTTCCATGGCACACACCTGCATGTGTCTGCTTGGCAAGTACAGGTTTATTTCATCCAGCTTTTTTAGCGAAAGGCTGTACACTGTCCCTCTCCTCACCTGCTCCAAGCTCTTATGGGCACAGATCTGCACACACTGGTCTATCATGGCAAAAGGAGGGCACAGTAGAAACAGAGCCATTTCAAATATAAATTATGTGTCAGCATTGCTGTTTGCTAAAACATAGTGATAAAAGGGACACGTTTGAGAACAAACTTCTCCAGTGATCTTAGTACACGATTTCTGAAGAAATCTTAAATTAGAAAGGGATGCATCTGGCTTTCAGTGTAGGTAGCGCCATTCAGTTATGCACACTCACAGACAGAATTTGGTTCTAAGATTCATCACAGTAAGACCAGTCTTTGATACGGGACCACCATCCTGGGGTTAGATACCTGAACACGGGCAAAGCAGCTGGAGAGCTGTTGGTCCCATGTTCAGAGCTGCCTCACAGTCTGGGATCCCACTGATTTCTAAGATCAGGAGAGGAAGGATGCTCTCAAGGTAAATTGCTACAGGATGCCATTGTGCTGACTCAATTATTCCTTCTGTCTTCAGAAGCAAATGCTCTGATTATTTCCAGGGAAGAAACCAGACTGACCAAGAACTTCTGAAAACCTCTTACTAAATACTTTTATGGTCAGCATTAAAGGGGAGAGGATTCCTTTAATGAACCACTTTGACCCCCCTGCTTCTTTATAAATGGTCCCTCAAACAGCTGCTTCTGGATTTCCAATGCAAAGTAATTATTTACAGCAATCATTGGCAGTTTTCCTGCCATTGCACAAATCTAGTTTTGATTTTCCAGTTTTTGAACCTCTTTTACGGCCTGTATACCGGTGAACTTGACAGAACCCTACCCAAAACCTGCAAAAACCCATAGATCCCCACTATAACATGCATGGAGCCACCTTTTGGGAGAGGCTTTGGGCAGGCAACTTCAGCTTAGATTCTGGACAATTGTTACAAGGCATTTATGCATTCTGTAGGAAAAAATCCTGTATGACCTGTGTCCAAAACTGCATTTCCAAAATGCATGTCCAAAACTGCATAAAAGGAGCAAGCTTAGAAGCTATGGAGGCATCTATAGAAAGCAACTCTTGTGTTCATTTACATTTGAGCTCAAAAAAATCTGGTACCCAACTGTACCTGTGTGATGAATATGGGAACAGTTTACAGAAAAATAACTTTTTAGTGGGACATGAAATATTTTTTGTTTTCATCAAAATTATAACTACAGCAGAGATAAGCAACGAGTGGACTCTAATAGCAGAATTCAATGATGATTTTGCATGGAAAGAAGGAGAGATAGAAAGACCAACACAAAGACACGAAAACACAGAGGTGAATTCTTTTTGTCGAGTGTCTCCTTTAAAAGGAAGTGTCTACAGAGTAAGTTAAATCCTCAGTTACCCAGCCAATTTCTGTTTCAGATGATTTCCAATGATGCAAAGTTCAAAATGTCCTTGATCCATGAGAAAAAAAAATACAGGAACAAATATCAACCACTTTCTGCCTGCCATAGATCTGTCACCTCCTACACCAGCTGAGTGTTCGTTCCATTCCCTCATCAGTACATTACAGGAAAAGGGTGTTGATTCATTTGATATGTGAAAGATTTTTATCCCATCAACCCCAAGCAAATGGGTACTTGAAGTTTGATTATTACTATCAATGGACCTCAAATTTTGCCCATTACACTGATCAGTCTAGGGAGATATTTTAAACAGTACTGAGTTTCTGCACAAGAGATCTTTTCCAAGCTGAGACCCACGTCAAGAAGACACTTAAATGGAGCCGTAACTTTAAGCATGTGCTGAAGCTCTAAGCATGTGCTAGGAGGGAAACCATTCTCAGATGTTGTCCTTGACAGGGATGAGCTCAAATGGACCCCACTGCAGTCCTAAAATGGGATCCCCAAAAGTGATGGCAATTGATTTTTAGGACAGCCCTGCAAAGATTCTCTTCAAACCACTCCAGCAATTTTCCATCTTTAAAGTGGAGATGAAGAGGCTTTTGGAGTTGTTCTGATTCAGAACTGGCTTGTAGCACACTTGCTCTCCACCTCCCTGCCAGCTCTCCTGACTGGAGGCAGCAACATAAATTGTGTGTGGTGCCTGGACCCACTTACAGATTTCCTTTCTGAGTGTTTGCTCGGGCAAGGATTCGGATTTGCTCGTCCAATTGATTTTTGGGGGGGAAAAAATCAATCAATTAAAAAAAAAAAAAAAGAAAAAAGATCATTTTCCCAAGGCCATGCAGGCCATGTGGGGACTGCTACGAGTTTCCAACAGCCATCCCTTCCAATGTAATCCTTACCTGCGGAGTGCCCAGCCTCTCTATTAGGGGAACCAGGTGAAGTGGGGCATACTTGGCTTCGAGACGCTTCATGCGCACCTCCAAGCGTTCTCCTTCTGTCAAGCGAGCAGCAAACAGTGAAATGAGAGGAGGAAGTGGAGACCCGCGACTTTCCGCAGAGTTTGCTCAGAGCTGCCCCCCAGCAACCATCCGAGGAGCCTGTGGGACCAGGGAGCCAAAGTGACAGCCATGAGGGGCCAGTGATGCAGAGGAGGGAGGGATGGGCGAGTGCAGTCTCAGCAGCAGCTTTATCACACATGTCCAAAGCACGTCCCTGGTACCGAGCACTCCTGTTGAGATGGACATTTCATGCTGCCATTCTCCAAAGAGGCTGTGAAATGGCTTCCAAACCTTAAGGGAACCCCCGAACTGACTGAGGTTTCAGGTTGTAACTATGCTACAGGAAATGCACCCCTGACTTTTGTTCTTTTGCTTGCACCTGATGTTTGGCTGTATCCACTGATCTGTTTGGAGGGGGAAGCAGGGTCAGAGCTAATCCTGAGCAGAGATGGGAGAGAAAACAGCCTCTGGGCAGAGACCTCTGAGTCTGCCCACTGCTTCCCTCTCAGCTTCTTACCTTTGATGTAGACCCTGGGCAAAATATTTTGGAAGGGAGCAGCATGCAGCAAATCACAAACTTCTTCCTGGGACTGAGGCAGGAAGAAAGAAAGATAAAGTAAGTTAAAAAATACCTATGGGGGAGACTGAATGGCTCAGGGGCCTGGGCAACACTACAACAGTTCACACCTACAGCACCTATTCAGATCCAACCCAGCTCAGTAGTAACTCCAGTGGTTTGAACTGAAATGATCTAAAACTGGAAGTAACACTTCAGCTTCAGTCAGGGAGTTTCCCTAACTCAAATATACTTCCTGCCTGTATAAGGCCAGACCTTTATACTAATTTTCTGTCCTCCTTACTGGTCCTGAAAGTAAGAGGGGGATAGAGAATATGGAGGTTTCTATTTCATCTTACCCTGAATGAATTCCTGCAGCCTGTTCTTTAAGGGAGTGCCCAGGTGGAAATTACCCTTTGGCTTACTTATTTTAAGAAGTGTACATGAAAAATATACTGACATGTGGCTCTTCTGCAAACAGGCAGATCGTAACTGGTCTGAAATTATTTGGTTGTTGGTGTGGTGTACTCAGCCAGTGCTATCAGAATCCCAGTGGTGCAGGCACCAGGAAGAGTAAAACAGAAGTCCAGAGAGGAATAACACCATGAGATGCCACCTTAGGGGACGCATGCCAATGCACTTGAGAAAAAAATAATCCCAAACACAGATGCACAAGGAGGAGAAACCTAGAAATAGGCAGGTGGTGACTGAGGAGCGATGGCCGACAGTACATTGTACACGAGTCTGCAATGGGAAACAGCAGCGAGGAAACCAAAGCTGTTCAACACAGAGGCATCGTGTCACGACAAGGCATCAGCCTGCTCCTGCAGCAGCCTACTCCTAGGACATGCTTTCAGTTCTGAGCTCACTGGAGAGATGTAGACACACTCGGAAGCAGATCATGACAGCGCAGCAGGAGGAACCCGGGGCCCGGATGGAATGACTCGGCTGGGCCTGTTTGGGATGCAGGGGTGGACACCACCCTTCCAGCCAGCAGGACAGTGGAGCATGGAGCTGCAGGAGGCTGCACCGGCGCATGGATGCTGGGATGAGAGCAAGTTTGTGGGAGTGCAGTTTGTGACACAGTGCTGGAGGGACAGGAACAGTCTGGGGCCCCTCCACGGGCAGAGAGGTGCTGATGCTAACGGAGTGGGCCTGCCACCTTGGTCATTTTGTTTGCAAAACACTGTTCATTCCTAGGTGAATGTTCTTCCATTGCTGTTTTCCTCTAATGAACATTTTCAGCCATTTGCAGCCTGCATTCACCTCATATCTGTCCCAAAATTAGTCATGTTATTAACAGACCTCTTCCCCAAGGTCCATTAACTGAGAGCACAAACTCTGCTTAGAAATTTCATCCCAAGCAATCCCTCATTCCTCAAACTTAAACAATAAAAAGGGGGTAAAATGCAGCAGACTGGACATCTGCATCAGAGCCATTTTTGGCAGCAAATACCACCAGCCTTAGATCACTCAGACAGCTCTGAAGGTAATTGCAGTATAAAAGCAATTCCTCCTGCTGCATAAGAGCTCCATTAGAGGGAAAATCTTATTCTGTGATGGCTCTGTGCATCTGACATCCTCCAGCAAGTGGGAAGCAGTGCCCACTGCATGCAAAATGGCTTTGTATTTCAAGCCTATTACTGCCAGAAAAAACAGAGAATCCAAGAGGGAGAGACTCTGTCTGGCATAGAAAGTAGGCAGATGTGGACTTTGATGGGCAGCCTTCCTTAAAGGATCCCCAAACTCCCACCATCTTTATCTTCTGCTATTCCAAAATGCCAGTGCACTGCTGATGTACAGTTCCCGGGACTGAAGGAACATTTCTGCATTGAAATGAAGGATTTCTAAAGAAACCACCATGTCCCTTGAGTGTCCCATTAAAGATGTGATAGGAAAGGCAAATGCAGTACATCCAGCAGAAAATCCAACACTGAGAACAGCAGAAAGCACTGACAAAGCCACAAAAAGAACAGAAACTGCCAGAATAAAGTTGGCAACTCTGGTCATTCTATAAAATTCTATAACAGCCAAGCTGCTGGGTGATACACATCTCTTATTATATGCAACAACTTCTCACTGAATGTGTTTGATACACTATACCAAGAATTAAAAGTCTCTAGATCTGGAGTTAAAATGCAAAGGCAAGGGCAGAAATCTCCATTCTGAGGACATGCAGAGACTTTTTGTTTTCTCTGTGCTCTATGGCCAGATAAAACTTGGTATCTTTGAACTTTCTTATGGCTTCGCTCTGAACAAAATTCCTCGTTTTGCTTGGAAATTCTGTCTTATGCCAGGGAAGTAATTTTGAAATATTTGTGGAAAAACTGAAATGCTGCCCATACCATTATGACACAGTATGCACATCTAATGTACAGTTGTGTTGTTGAGCTCTCCTCAGTTGGCTCTGGGCTGAATTATGAGATAAATTCATTGCTTGGTAAATTTGTTATGTGAAAAACTAGGAGCTAAAAAGATGAGTGGCACTCAGCCATAGCCTTTGCCCCACGCTAGTAAGGGCATCACACGAGCTGAGACTTGTGCACATGTTAAAATCCTGTGCAGGGGGCAATACCCTGCAAGTTGTTACTCCAGCCAAATTTTCAGTGAAGATGTCCTAGGACATATATCATCAGCAGATTTCCTTCCTCTTGGATTGCTTTATCCATTTCACCATTACAATCAACCAGGTTGTTTCCATTGCACTGGCACCCTAAAAGAGCAGAGGGATCGAATCTACTTCTCACTGTACAAATATGTATATAAAAAAGTATTGATCCCTGCCCCCGAGAGCTTACAATCTAGAAATTAACTCCAGTTGGTTTTTCTAAGTAGGACAAACAAGGGGAAGCTTTGGGTCCAAGAATGAAATCTGGATCTTCCAGTATTCAGATTCAGCCATCCCAGAGGCATGACCAAGCACCAACACACACCATCCCCATGGACAAACCCAAGGACTCCAACAACACAGCCCCAGAGAGACCCTGAGAACATGAGAAGCTGGAAAGTAACACTTCCCAAACTCTTCTGCTGGAGAACCCACTTGCACTTCTACTCTTGAGCTGGAAATTTCGGGTACGATGTTGTTGTGGGGGTTTTGCCTTACCAAAGCCTGCTCGATAAGGAGGCAGAAGAGAATGGCATTGCCCACTTCTCTGAGGCTCTGGAACACGTCAGTCTTCAGCTCTGCATACTCAATGATGTCCTTCAGCTGATGGTGGAAGAACTCCAGAATTCCTTAACAGAGAAGGAAGGACAGTCAGAAAGAGATTAGAATCACTTCCTGGTAATTTGGTGAAGAGATGATCACTGTGATTAAGGAAATAGTGTCTGATATTTCCTTAATCACAAATTGCAGCTGCTGAATGGATAGACAGAGACTGGCATTGGGAAGAACTAACATGTAGTGTCTTATCCTGCTTTCATTAAGCCTTGGGAAATAGGGAATAAGTCATATAAACTTGCTGGATTTCTTCATCAGAGGAGGAAAGAGGTTCCAAACTGTGATGGATGACTTGGTGCTGGCTCATGTACACCAGTCATAGTTTCTGACTGCGGGCATGCTGCAAAAAATCTCTTCACCAGCTAAACAGAGCATTTAAAAACTCATGAAAGCTTACAGAATCCTGAAAACATAAGAGATGCTACCAGAAGACATTCCCTTATCAGCCATCTATGTATTCAAAAGGAAATTTCCAGCAGGAGATTTCCTGGAAAGGTTTCCTATACATGTTCCAGTGTCAACAGCAGAGCAGCTGAAAGTGTCCCAGCAAACCTGGCTGCAAGTGGCACTGGCAGGACAGGTGCCCAGCCTGGATTAACCATGAGTGTGGGCCTGAGAAAATGCTGCAGCAACACGTGGCTGAGCTCCTGCTCAAGGATCCTGCCAGCAGCACCCACCTGGAGAGCCATATTCATGTCTTGGCAAGCGGCAGATCTTGGGCATTACTTCAATCAGAGTCTTCACATACTGCAGGATGGTGCCTTGGAGCTGTTGGAGACAAAGGGAGGTTAAACTGGAATGCCAGGTCTCCTGGCACTGGTTTTGAAAGAGGCTTGTTGTGGATGGGTCCACATCTGACAACACAGGATGAAACTTCAGCTGGAGTCTGAGAAGTTGCTTAATTTGGATTTCACTCAAATGTGAAATTCAGCCTAAGTGTATGGAGTCAGAGTGCTTTTACAGCTTCCTCCCAAAGAACAAATCCCAGCTGCATGGATTTTCAACTTCAAAATACAGCTTGCTGTGTTTGCATTGTTTGCAGCTGAAATCCAAAACAAGGCTCATCCTTAGACGCAGCTGGACTTATGCTTCTAACCCAAAAAGCATTTCACCAGAGCTGCCAAAGGATTCACTCCCTAACACAGGAAATGCTCCTTCCACCTGAAGAATGCTTATTGGATACTCAAGAGTTTAATAAAGAATTTACATTAATGTACAGCAAGTTTCTGCAGATCAGATGTTTTGGACATACATGGATTAGAGCAGAGCACACGGCTTAGTTTAAAGCTCTTGCTGTCACTTGGAGTTACACACCTGCACCCTGTGGATACATGATGAGATAATGCACTGAATTCCATTTAGTCAACCATAAAATCTTTGTGCTGAATGCTGTCTGATCCTGCTGAAACACTCCACCATCCCACAGGAATCGCTGGGGTTGCTCATCAGTGAAAACCAGCCCATGGCTCCAAGTGTTCCAGCGTGGATCAGGAGACACGACGGCGCCCCGATGCCAACACCCCAATCCCAACGCCCACACTGCCTGCCTGCACCCATCCAGGCTTTGGGGTTTCTCCATCACAGGGCCAGGCTCAGCATTACCAGGCTCTTGACGATCTTCAGCAGCTCCTCCATGACCACAGCAATGCCTTGGTAGCCCAGGAGCCGACAGATGGTCTTGAAATGAGGTGGCCCCACAAAGTTGCGATAGGAGCTGTAGATGTGGCTGTAGGCGATGTTGAGAGGCTGGAAATGAGACAGCACACTTTCACTTAGACAGGACCTGTAATTCCTGACCAGACCTGTAATTCTCTTATCACAGTATTATGTTCCATCACTACAAATTTTAAGGAGGAGGAGGAAATAACACCAATGCTTCTTATAGGAGAAACAATTGCTTTTCTTCCTATGTGCTCAGATACATGCTAACCTCAACACTGTCATGTCACAAGGTTTTATTATCCTCCTATATAGCAACACCACTTTCATTTCCAAGATAATTTACTCTCCCATACGCTCCCAATAAAGTATTTCAATTCAATGGCCCTTTGCCTCTTCAAAATCAAATTGTTCTCTACTAAAAAAAAATGAAAAGTTTTACACACATTTAAGCAGACATAATTTTTTACTCTATGAGCACTTGCTTTAAATGAGGCATATTAAGAAAAGCAGGAACTGAAGCAACTGAGTTTAAGGGCAGATGGAAAAGACACAGAAAAGATCCTTTTTGCACCCTGCAAAGCTTTACATCAGCCTCTGCTTAACAGACATCCCATGGGTCTGTGACAAGGGTAAGAATCTGACACTGATCTAAGGAGAATGGTACCCAGGACATTGCCCCCAAAAATTCTTAGCAGAGAACAGAAAGTGATTTCCAGGAATGTACTCTATCAGTGTCATCTTGGAAACATGGAAATTGCTGCAACATTTCATCACTGGAACATTTACAGGATCCATTTGGTGTGAAGCAGAGAGAAGTAGGGGGAATTAATTCACTTGTGTCTTCTGCAGAGAAGTACTGAGAGTCAGATTTAGCTGAGACACCATGTGCTCAGAGAGGGCTCTGCAATGGAAGTGTTGGCATCACAACTCAGCCCAGCAGAGGGGCTGCACTCTCCCCACATGGCATCTCCACTTCAGCCTCAGGGAACAGCAAAAAAGCCATCCTGGAAAAGATCCTGGCACATAGTGCCCCTTCCAGTAAAACACAGATTAACCCCGAGCTCATGCTTACCTAAAGGTGAAACAAAGATAAGGAAACTAATCAGACTGAATCCCAAATGCCTCCCTGTGGATATTGTAGACATATTCTGCAATATGGGATGCCCTTTCCTGCAAATAATGGAGCCAAGGGAGTGATGGGATCAAGGCACTGAGGAGGTTTGGGTGAAAGGGAGAAAGGGCTGGTGGAGAAGCAGAACAGGGCAAAATGTTCCCTTTGCTCCACCACTGCTGCAATACCCCCAGCTGGAGGCTCCTGTCATCCTCCACTCCTGACTCCCTCCACAAGGTACTTTTAACACTTCATCTGAGCTGCTAATGGCTTACAAAGTCATTGACTAAAAATTGGAAAAGTATTTTCTTTTGCTCTCAGCTATAGAATTTCACCAGTGTACTGACCATGCTTTCACAGACTTGTTAGTTACTTTAAACAATTAATTCTCCCTCATTTTGTCACAGCCCTACAGATCTGGTCTAGCAGGTTGTTACCTGCTGTAATTCCTAAGTGCTCTTTGAACCAGCAGAAATAAGGCACAGCTAGAAAGTCCCCTATTTTCTGCGAAATGTAATTTCAGCTCTTGTTACTGGTAGGTGCAAATAGCCCTGAAACACAATATTAAGTGCAGAAAGACTGTCTTGGAGGCTCATTCACAAAAAGCAAGACCTTTCTCTCCCATCAAAACTTCAAAACTTTTTAAAAAAATAAAAAGGGCCCTAAGTATGTGAGTATGTGTCAGAGTTAAAATTATTTAAGCAGACAGAAGCCTACTTTCAAAGCTCCTTGGATACCAGCTCTTAAGAGAACTGAGCACCTCAATTAGGCTTCTGTCTGCATCCTCAGATAACCAGGTACTCAAAAATCTGGTCGAGACAGACAGACACAAAGCCACTGGTTATGCAGCCTGATACATTTGAAAAACAGCAATTCTTTTTTTTTTTTTTTTTTTAAAAGAATTTCTGCTTAAACACTAAGTAATGCCCAACCTGGAACATCCACCAAATGGCCAACATGACCATCCCAGAGGGAAGTCAATGCTCCAGGGCCCCAGCCCAGCCATACTCCTACAGCTTTTCTTGCTTTAACTTTTGCAAGGCACCGTCCCAGCCCCAGGTGCCCCCAAAAACCAAGTGCTGCAGGGGAGATCCAAGTGGCCCAGAGATGGCTCCTCGCCCCTTCCTTCCACACCTCCCCATAGGCTCCTTTACCCCGTTACTTCCCCAGACTTAGCACACTAGCTCATCCTAGCTTGGAGGAATAAAAAAAATCCTTATTTCAGTGGGCTCATGAATGCACATTCATTTCTGGAGGCCTCTTTGCTATTCCATGGCCATGGGATTTCTGTCTGTGCATGTGCCTTGCTCCCCTGAGATGGGCTACCACCACTGGTACCAGCTGTGATGCAACTGGTCAGGTTTTTCCCACAACAGGGCTGATATTTGGCTGTACAGGCAGCCAGCAGCTGGTGCTGCTGCACAGCTCCCACCAAGCAGCACTGCCTCTCCAGCACCTTTATCACTCCTCAGTGGGATAAAGGGGCTGGAGAGCAGCTCCCAACCAGGTTCTCCCTAGAGTGGGGGTCTCAGCAATTAGCCTGATTGGGAGAAGACACGTTTTAGGATGTGCACTGGCTGCAGATGAGCAGGATGATTCATGCCTGCCTGTCTGCAGGATGAGGTGGGTTCACGGAGCTCTCTGCAGAGCCATACAGTGCACTAACAGCAGGCTTGTGTCTAATAATAATGCTCTGCCAGCAATTAAAAATATAACTCCATTTAAGGGTGAGATACACAGCTTGGGGTAGAGACTGTAGGATGTAAAAAATGACACCAGTGGGTATTTTAAGACAAAGCAGCTGAAGGCACAAGCTGGCTGCACAGCACAGCACAGCTCACTCCCCCGTGTCGGTGGCCGCTTCTGACCCCTCAAAGGACCAAAGCAAAAGCCTGACCCTGACATTTCCTGTGAGCAGCAGCTGCTGGAGACACTGGGGAGGTTTGCCCATCCTTGGTTTGGGGCCAGATGGGCAGGTTTTGGGGATGGGAAGCTGGGATTTGCAGCATGGGGCAGAACTCCCAGTGTCCCACAGAGTCCACCCTGCAGCCAGGTCTCAGGGACAGCCATCTGTACTTGTGAACGTGTGGGCAAAGCCCCAGCTTTACTTCAGGAGCTCAGGAGGTTACCAGCAATGCTCAGGAGAAGCTTTAGCAACAAATGGAGCAAATCAAACCCCAGTTCTATTTCCATGTCTTTGACCTTGTTGTTGACCATCACTCAGACCTGTCTAAGCTCACCTGAGGAAAGGCAGGGAGAGTTTCATCTGATAAAATTGAACAGATAATGATAATAAATAGTACTGACTGTTACAGAATTCCCTTGGAAAAATGAAGAAAATATACTCGGAGACAAAAAAAAAAAAGAACTTGCACACAGCCCAAGACAAATCAGGGCTCGCAGCCAACATAATTTCAGTGCAGCAGCTGAAAGTGTCTTAGAAAGTGGAATGAGTAACTCCAGACTCAGCATCAACATTTCTGGAAAAGTTCCTCTCAAGCACATTTTGGCTTTAGAGAGGAGCAAGTCACTTGTTCAGAGTCTCTTCCTACCAGGCCCATCTGTCCCCTCCTGGCCACAGGCTCGACCTGCTCCCCTGAACACCACAGGCACTGGCTTTGCCTCTCCCTCCTGCCCTCTCACCAGACTGACAGGAGACATCCCCAAGCTGTCTGTAAGTCAGAGGCATGCAAAGAACAGCGGGTCTTAATGCCATGCAGTTCAGCAGGAGGTCAAAGTCTTTGAAAACCCAATTCCTACTCCCATCACACGGTTTAGAAAATATTAAAAGGCTACTGGAAATTGCAGCACCATCAGAGATCAAAATGTACTGCTTATGGCTCTCACTTAAATCAGTAGTTTACGTGTACAAGAAATCACAGAATTAAAGACAGCGTCTCTGAGTTAATGGGTACCCAGAGTTCACACCATGTGCCAACGTGTAACCCCAGAGCCTGCTGGGGCTCAGTGATGGTATTGCCGGGGGACTGTGGATACAGGAGAAAAATAAAACCCAAATAAGCCAGCAAAAAACCCTACCTGGATTGTTTTTTCCTGCCTTGGAGACACACACTTCTCCCAGGCAGAAGCTTTTAGGGATAACATTCCCAAATCACTCGAAGATGCCTGCCCATCTTTTCCTATTGGTTGCCATGGTGAGAGATGACGGAGCCTGAGCTGGGTATAAACGAGGGAGTTCAGGGAAGGGATTTAGCAGAGGCAGGAGGGAGGTGAGTGCTGGCAAGGCACTGCCTGAAGCCACTGTCACCAGACCTGTCACCTCTGTCACCAGCGAGGACCTGGCTGGAGGTAAGTGCTGGCTCTGGGAGGGCTCAGCATGGGCACGTGCAGCCTCATGTAAGGACAGATTAGCAGTCATTACTATGAGCTTATTTTTGAATGAATGAAAGGAAAAGAAAGTTAGTTATTGTTAGAGAGAGAGGAAAAAGGAAAGAGTAAACCAGCTCAACTGAAGGGAGGTGCTGCTCTGAGCACTCTCTGGCCAGGACAGAGAACTCTGCAGTGAGGCTCAGAGAGCACTTTGGGGATCTAAAGGAGTGATGTGTTTGAGTCATTTGTGGCTGTTGCTAAACAGCCACACAGTTCAGAGAGTATTAAAAAACTACAGGACATTGCACCATCAGGGATCATCATCTACTACTCACTAGCTATGGCTCAAATCAGTTTAAATGTTTAAATTTGTTACGCAGACGGTGTCTTTTTTCTGTCTTTGTTCTTATTATTCCTATATTTGTGTTTCCCTAAAGGTACTGCTTTTATATTTCCCCAACCTACAGATTTCACATTTAAGACCCTGATATTGCAGTGTGAGATGCTGCAGGAACAGAAAGAGTTTATACTTTATTAATCAAGGAAAGCAAAGAAAATGCTGTGACAACTTAAAACAGTGAATTAACCATTATGGAGCTTTCTAAATGCCATTTAGGCGTAAAATCAAAATATCTGTTGATTGGCAGCTTCACAAAGCAAGCTGAAGCTAGTTTAATTATCACTTTATGCTAATCACACTTGCAGTATCCTTTTTATTTTGTGGGAAACAAAAAGCTAAGATAGCTTCTGATACAGACAAGAAGTCACAGAGATTTAAAAAAAAAATATAACTGAAGCAAAAAGTATACCCTGTGCTCCAACTGGATGTTTTTGTTATGAAGCAGAGTGATACAATAGTCTGGGCAACAGCAGGATTTGTCTTTTGTAATTTTAGCATGTAACCTAAGTGAGCCAGGATAGTCTTGAGTCCAATCTAACTAAGGGAGAGTAAAAGGAAGTGGAAAGATTTCATCAATGTCAGTGACACGAATCAGCAGCCTGAGCCTCTCCCTGCATCTGGTTTCAGGGGCACGATGAACATCGAGGTGCACAACATCACCTACACCAGTGCCACCGTGTCCTGGGCCATGAGCAGCCCCTGCCCAGAGAACTACTACCACGTCATGTACCGCCCCAACTGGAACAGCGTCTTTGCCGGCTACCTGCGGCAGAACTTCCACCGCGAGGAGCGCGTGCCGCACCCCCTCAGCTCCCTGGTGCTGCACCGCCTCACGCCCTCCACCATCTACGTCCTCTGCATCACCTGCAAGAACTCCTACCCCTCCAGCAACCACTGCACCACCTTCCACACGCTGGACAAAATCCCCCTGGTTTTCGGCGGCTCCAAGCACGAGCCCACCACGTCCATGTGGATGGTGAGCAGCCTCCTGCTCCTCTGCTTCCTCGTCCTCCTGGCCTATGGCTGCCTGCAGTTCTGGTCTGCGCGCTGCCACTGGGCTGCCAGGCTGAAGCACCCCAACAGCAGCCCCGAAGAAGTGGGGGAAGGAAGTGGCTCACCAGAGGAGCCCCTGAGTGATGGACTGAGAGAGGAGCTCCTGGAAGTGCCCATGACCACCGTGCTAATGAGGAGCTCCAGTTTCGTGAAGGAGAGCCCGTATAACTCCCCTCACTGCTTTTTTTCCTACAAAAACAGCGATGATAAAAGGGCCATCTTGCCACAGCATGGCCTTCAATGAAAGCAAAAGAAAACAAAATCTTGCTTAGAGGTTTGGTTTGTCCTGCTCTTTCCCAGCTCTTGCCAAGAGGACTGTCTGTGTGTCCATGGCAGCTGTCTGTCCCAGGGTAGAACATGATGTGTAGACATTGGTCACAGGGAGAAAGATTTTTGTCAAGTGACAAAAATACTCTCATTTGCTGAAGATTTTTGAAAAAGAAACCAAGTCAGCACTCTGGGAACAGCCAGGCTTGGCAGACTGTAGTGTCATTAGTTCATGTGCATCAGTGTTGTAGGTTCATTTCAGAGTCATCAGTCAATGTGCAGAAGAAATAAACTCCACTCAAGTAGTTCCACACTTGAGTGCCCCTCCACCAGCACCACAGCCCAAGCCCTTGTAACGCCTGCATAAACAGTCATTGCAGCTTGAGAAAAAAGCTTTTTGTCAGTATTAAGTAGCGCACACACAAGCATTTTAGTAATTCCCATCTTGAACAGAAAATGGGATTCCTGAAGTGGTACCTTCCTTGGGGAGCATCAGTGCATCACAGCACCAACTTGCTCACCTGCCTGTGCATTTAGATGGATTTGACTCAGTCTCAGTGCCAACACCAAGCAAGAACTGTGCTGACACCTCTTAACATGGGCATTTTAGGAAGAAGAATATGGAAAAGCAACAGCAACAGCACATTGAATCTTCTTGCATGTCTGTTAGGTTGCACACAGCAATGTGACTCTGCTCGTTCACACCCAACACTATGTAAATGAACCAGTCCTTGCATTTGTTTGTCTTCCTAAATAAATATTCCCAACATCAACCCCTCTGGCTGTTGTGGCTCATTTACTGACCTTGGACCCGTAGAGGTAATAGGGCTGGACGTTGGCTGGCTTGTCCCGCTGGGGCTCCTGTGTGAAGGGGATCGCTGTCCTCACAAACCTGCGGCAGGCACGGGAGACGGGGAGGGAAGTGGGCAGAGCCTGGTTAACTATCACACACAGGGCATGGTCTGGGATGACCTGCAGTTGCAGGCTAGTTAGAATTCATCACTCGAGCTACACCAACAGAAATGCAAAATCCTGCCACAATCTGCTGGTGGTGTAAAATCTACCAAAAGAGAGATTTCTTCTCATTTTTGGCATGCAAGAAAACAGTATCTGAGCAGCTACCAGAGCTCTCCTGCTGAGCAAACCAACCCTCAGCCACTTCAATTACTGTCTAACTGCTGCTTGAATTTGTTACTAACATTTTCAAGACCAAAGGAAGATGGTGAGTTTCCAATTTGTTTTAAGAGTAACAATTGCATCCCACAGGGAGCACAAACCTTGCCACAATGCATCTCAATTTTATGTGGAAGTTTGACGTTCTGGAAAGAAAAGCAGGGTCTCCAGGTGGGTTTGCTTTCCCTCCTCACCTGTTGGTGGATCCGTTGTAGCAGTAGTTGGGCAGGAAGTCGAAGTTGAGCTCCCAGAAGACGTGCAGGGTGATGCGCCCATAGGGCGCGGACACGTTGTGGTTGGCCTCGCGGAACATGGCATCGAAGCTGTCCAGAGTCATGTGCTTGCACAGCAGCCTGTGGGTCAGGCGATTGATTTCCAAGAGCCACTCCAGCTCCTGCAGCACATAAAATGTATTACAACAGAAATAGCTGATTTAATTGCCAGGGGAGTGGTTTTTTATTCACATGCACGCAGAACTAAAGACATCAATTCAACTCAGCGGCCAAGGCCAATTGCACTTCCACTCAAGGGGGTCCTGGTCCAGTATTTTGTGAACCTGCAGGAAGCAAAATTAATTCATCCCCCACTGAGCACTGGCTGGCTTTCACCTCAGAATCCTCCAAAGGTAGAAACTGGTAATTTTACACTGCTTGACTCTGATGCTCCTGTAACATATCAAAGACAGAAAATCCTGTACGCACGTGAATAATGTCACAGTCACCTTCATCCAATTGGGAATTAAAGCCAAGATTTCCTTCTCCCAGTTTACAGTACTCTCTTATATGAGCTCTACAAAGTCTAACTGCTGATTGTCACCTTATGATTTACACAGATACTTAATGGTCTGATAATAACGCAATTAAAGCTGAATAACAGCTTTAAACTAAAGACTCAGCAGCATAAAGGAAAATACATGACCGGTTGAAACCTACTGCAGGAGAACTCAGAAGATAGATGACTGTGCATCCACAGCAGTGTATTAGTCTCCCTGCTCATACTCAGAGTCAACAAAAGTTCTTACCACGATGGATGTCAGGTCCTCGCTCTCGAAGCGGCTGATGGCCTGGTCTAATGATTTGTACATGGCTGCAGAGATGCGCTGGGTAATGAGCCTGTTCAGGTCGATTGATCTGCCCAGCAACTGGCAAAAGCAAAGATGTGCATGTTATATACTGATGGGGAAAAGGTATTTTATTTTTTACTCAACACACAAATTAAAACCAAACCTCTAAATCTGCTTAAACATGAAAATGGTGGCGCAAGTGCCTTGGTTGAGTGTAGATTACTTAAGAAGGAATGAGGGAAATGTGAAGCATAACTCATTTTTGTGTCACAAACAGATTCAATCCTTCTCAGTGCAGAGCCAATCTCAGCTAGGATGCCCTCCACCACCAAATGGAAAACATGCCAGGAGTGATGAGTACTGGAGTCTGCTGCTTGCACTGTACCTGGACGTGCCTCTGCTTGAGCAGCGTTTCGTAGCGGTTGGATGGTGGGTATGGAATGATCACCCCGTAATTCTTGCACTCAGCCCGGAAACGTTTGTCCAGTAAAACACTGAAAAAGGGAAGCAATGTAAGGAAAATAAAAATGTACACTATCAGCTTCTCTATGAGTCTTTACAGAGTTGTTTTAGCCCTTCTTTTAATCTTGGCTCTGAATTGCAAGAAATCTCTGCACACAAAATCAAAGAGCAGTAGTTGTTATCTGGGGACTGCCCTGCTTGTCATTTGTGGCTAAAACATTCAAAAAGATAAAAAAAAAAAAGTGCTGAAAGATATCAGTGCCAGGTACTGGGTGGTTCCCCTGGTGTGTTCCCTCCTTGAAGATCTGCTGTGGGAACATTGGGTTGGTGACAGTGATTGTCCTCCTTCTCTAAGGACAAATGCGACCTGGAGACAGAACTTGCAGGCACATGGAAGACTTGGTTCAGCTCTGAGGCCACGAGAAGAAGACTCTCACTAGGTTTCATCCATGCCCTTTAAATTGATAAGGAGGATATGCCACAAAGGTTCTACCTCCCCATAGGGAGAACAAGTCCTGCTGCTTTACTAGGATGAGGACAAGTGCATATTCCTGTTTTGTAGAGATGGGAGGCTTCCAGCCCTCTGCCTGGTACAGAAACAGAAGCCAAGCAAGGACATGCCTGTAACAAGCTCAGTTTGCTTTTCTGCTGCTCTGACTGCTACTCCAGATGCCAATTATTATTTTTTCACTTTTAACTGTGTCTCCTTAATTAATTTTCCCCATCTACACCAGTCTGACACGGACAGCCAGCTCTGGGGGACAGGGATGATCTATGTTTTGTCTTCTTGCAGTGGCTGCTCCCTGAGGAAAATCTTTTAGTTAACAGCAATTTGGATGCAGTGATATCATTAGTCACCATCAGCAGTCAGGTTGTCCTACCTGCCAGCCATTGCTTTGTAATAGGCAAAGATCTGATCTGCCAGCTTGTACACAAATTGATCAAAGCACAAATTCACCTGGGGGAGAAAAAACAAGACTTGGTAAGGGTGTCACCAGCACAGAACAGCTCCTTCCTACGCATGCAAGATCAATACAACCCAACAGAGATCTTTCATTAAATACAAACATGTATTAAAGGTCACACGATCTTAAAACCACACTGCACTTCTCACAATGCTGAAGGTAAACAGAAAATTGCAGTAACATTTCTCTCTTTATAGTTTCTGCATGTTCTTACAGGTCCTGGTCCCCCACCCTCAACTACTCTTCCCTCTCAGGGAATTTCTCGTTATCCTCTGATGTCTCAAACCCTCTGCTCATCAGGCTCTGCCATGTCCCCAGTGTTTGACAGCTTTTGGCTTCCATGGCTCCCTACAGGTACAGCTGAGCTGAAGCCCTTAATCAGGAGAGTCTGTAGGGTCTCTGGAAATGCTGATCTTTTTGAAAACGTCTCAGTCTGATAGGATATTTCTTTCAGGAGAAAGGTGCCTGTAATGAACTGCTGGGTCAAATAGGGCAGTGTGATCCCAGTGAGCTTTTTCCATATAATAGATGAAGAGAACTTACTTCAGCTTCAATTTCATCATACAGGAACTGCTTTTTGAACTTGGTCAAAGCATAGTATGCACTGTCATTGTAGAGGTCCAGGGGGTACAGCACATACCTGAGGGCAAGAACACAGACCACATCTAAAATTAACTTTGGAGCTTATCAGCATAAACTGCAGCCAGTGTATGTTGTACCCTGCCTGATGCAAAAAAAAAGGCTTTTCTCTGACTTCATGCCTATCACTGCCACCCCCTGCAGCCCCTCAAATAATTCCTCTTTATCCCTGGGTTCTTCAAGAAGCAGCTACAACCGACCTGGAAGTGAGCTCATTATGAGTTCTTCAATCAACACTGGCTTCCTCTCTGCCCTTAAAAAAGCCTTCACCCTGCCCCCACTCCAGAGAGTGCTCTGACAATGCCCATACAACAGAAAACCAAGTTTTCCTAATGAGGAAGACATTATGAAGATGATTACACTTGCAGAACTGCAATTCCTCATACAATTTACCCCATATATAAAAAAACAGTTGAGGTAGCTTAGCTTGGGCCCACCCCCTTTGGTGACACATCTGTCTCAGCTCTGCGTGCAGGTGACAGTGCCACCACGTCCTGCCCACACCCCAACAGTTGCCAGCTGCTGTTTATGACACATGAAGAAGTGCCAGTGCCAGGAAGTCGCCTCTGTGTCTGCTAACGAGGTGTTCACACAGCACCATCCATGTGAGAGCAGATCAAGGAACATTTATTTACCTCCCACGTCAAAAAGACTGCTCATCACCGGCCTACCCTTCTTCCTGAACAAAATCCCAAACCCCAGCACGTGCATGGTCCCAACAGAGCCCATCAGCTCTTACTCCATCATGGAGGGTTCTTTGGTTTCCAAAATATGGTCTGTGAGGATCCAGGGCATGGACATCTCGATGGGGAACTGGATGCGGCGGCCCATGGTCAGCTCCAAGAAGAACTCCCGAAACCAGAGCTGGGACAGGTCACAGCACTGCTGCAGAGCTTCTGGAATGCACAGAGGATCCATGTTACCACCACGTTACACCCCTGGGGATGGCAGTGAGGGCATGACACAGGAGGCAGCTGCTGTAGCCTTGCTTTTGGGTAGGGAACACTTTTCTAGGATGTCTCTGGTGTTAAACCCAGACCATGTCCACACTGCCTGAGCACTTGGTAATGCAGGAGGAAGGAAGGGATCACCCTTTTTGCTCTAGAGGGCCAGCAGAGAACACTGGAATGCCTCAGACTTATTCTGGAAGTCTTCTTCTGTGTCCAGTGGCTCAATTTGTCTGGGACAGAGGAAAGTTCAGTGCTAGAAAACAAACTACCACCTGCAGCTATTTGCCCTTTCTGAGCAAACAGCAGCTATTTGCTCTTTCTGTGCCCTGTTCACATAATGACTACTACACAGAAGCATGCTCAAAGCAGGCAGAAGTAAGAGATTTGGGAAAAATCAAGGAAAATCTTCTGCACATGTCAATAAGGAGCAAAGCTGATCTGCTTTTGCCTTTCTGAGCATGCGAGGGCTGGGTTCAAACCTCCCCCTGCCAAAATCTCACCGCTGATGTTGAGAAGGTGGGTGAAGAAGAAGGACTGCTTGTGGAACTCCTCAATGGCCAAGACTATTGGCCCATCCAAGCTGCTCCTCAGAGTCTTCTTCGAGCCACTCTTGTCTGCTATGAGGGACTCCAGCATGGTCCGCACCATGTAAAGCTTTGGAAAAAAGGTGACATTCAGTTACTGCTCTCCAGACACCACCACACATGGCCTTGTTGTTCTGGGAACAAAAAAGTAACTTCTCCAAGGAGGTGACCACCCTCTGCACACATAAGCCACTCTCCTTCAGAGTTAGAGATAATTAATCCCCTAAAATAAGAGGCTTTGGGAATTATACAACAAATTAGGCACCAAAGCAGCACTTAACACACAACAACATGAAGACTTTGTGGAACAGAGCACAGAAACAACTGCTAATCCACAGGGTGGGAGACTCCTACATGGCTCTAAGACCATTAATTCCCCACACAGGAGACAGACATTCACATACCTGTGTGCTTGATGGTCCTACGGCTCGTCGTGGGACTTTAATATCAAATCCACCTTTAGGATCCTTCTCTCCTCTCAGGCAAGGATCATTTGGAGGCTCTCGACCTCCCTCCCAGTCACAGATCGTCTTCCGAATTGCCTGAAGGACACTGGAGTTGGGGGTGAGAGGGAAAGCAGTGCTTAAGGTTGATTTTAGTGCAAGATGAAAATACCTACGGCTGTGCACATGCGAGAGGAAAGGTATCTGAGGTGGGACCATGCCCAAAAGTTACCTCTGGAGGAGCTGCTGACCAAGGACTGTTGGCTGCTTGTGTACTGGAGCATACACAGGGCCACGTGCTTGTGCATTACAAAGTGTAACACTAATAAATAAATGGGGTTTGCACTGCATTCAGGGACAGACTGACCTGATCAGAACGTTCTTCTTCTTCCTGACAGCTTGTCGGAGAGGCTCCCTCAGGGTCACCTGGGCGAAGTCCTGCAGGGCGGCGTAGATGGTGTTGCGGATGGCCTGGTTGAAGACACTCTCCATCCGCCCCATCAGCACTTGCAGGCCTTTGATCATGGCAATCACCTGAAGGAAAAGTTAAACACAGATGTTTTTCCATTGTATAAATCCAGCACTGAGAGAATTCAGGACTGAATTAATTCTACTCAGCTAACATAGGCCCGGTGATCAGGCAGCTAAATTTTAGGTGCTGGCTGCTTTGCAAGTCACAAAAAACTGAGGAAAGCATTTATACTATCTGTTTCTTGCAAATGGCCCCTGTCCCTTGTTTCTACTCCTGATCTCTTGGTATCTTTAATACCACACAGTCCCAGGAAACTGCACATGCTCCACACAGAGCCGCATCTGCACAGGGCACAGCTTTCCCTGCCCAACAGCACCATAGAGGAAGCTATAAGACAACATCCAAAACACCCTGGGCTGTGTAAGGCAGGAGGAAGGTGAAGGCAGCCCAGAGCCTGGCTCAGAGGACTGTTCCTACTGTTTACAGACAGCCAGGCTGAGAACTGATGTGTCCTAGGGACTGGCTGAGCATCTCTTGTGTTTGCACAGCTCCTGAATGCAGCTGCTGCTTTTGCTCCAGATCACACTGCTCTGTAAGCCCCCTGTTCTGGGTTTGTGTGGCAACATCTTGGGAGTAGGAATCTACAGGGGTGACTTCTGTGAGAAGCTGCTGGAAGTAGCAGCTCACGTTCCCCCCATGTCTGATAAAAACCAATGTCAGCTGGCTCCACAACAGAGCTAGCGCTGGCCAGGGGCAATTAAAGGACAGATTAAGGGATGTGGGAACCCTTAATCCCTTAACATGGGTCACATGGCAGAGTATGGTGAGAACACCCTTCCATTCTCTTTCCCTGGACTGAGGAACATGGACAGAAAAACAGCCTGGACTGGCTCGTGCAAATGGCACCTACTTCCACAAAGGCAAACTTCTCCTCACTGGTGTAGTTGTACCGGGTGGCTCTCTCATACTCTTCAGCTGTTCCTGGGCAATCCTTGTTACAGAATTTATCTGTGGGATGAACCAGCTTCCAAGAGTACTAGAAGATGGAAAGAGACCATGTCAACACTGCAATGAGGAAGAAGATAGGCTAGAAAGACTGAAATAGGCCATATGCAAAAAAAACATTCTCTAGACATCACTACACTTTGACATTCTTCATTTGATTATCACTTAGTTAATTGCTTTTCTTTATCTGGGAGGCTGCCAGTCATACCAGGCATTTGACATCTACGGACTTGTGTTAAGATGTGGTCAAAACTTTGCAAATTAAGAATTTCCATCGTTGTTTGAATTACAGTTTTAGTTGATCCCACACTCATCCCAAACTGCTTTCAGTGATGCAGGGATGCACTCACCACTTCCATGACGTGGGCACTCCACTTGGACAGCAGCTGCAGCCCTCGTAAAGCCAGGTCAAAGAGCTCCCTGTACTCCTCATCCGACTTCTGGCTGTCCAGGCCTGAGCCAGTGACCACCTGGAAGAAATCACATCATGCTACAATCAGCAACTTGCTGCTGGGGCTTCAGTCAGTGAGCACATCTCTCTCCCAGATCCCACCTGAAATGAATTCCTGACCTTACGACCAAGCTAGAATTGAGTAAAGCATAAACTGTCCCTCAGGAAAAACGACCTTGGCAAGGCTCTTTTTAAACAGACAGTCAAATTACTCCCTGAAAAAAAAGAGTCTGACCTGTCATCTCAGAGCAAATAACTAACTGTTTTTATTCCACTTTCCCATTCTTTTTTGGTGGTCTAATACTACTGAAATCCTTGAGAATCCTTTACTGATTAAAGTTCAAATAAGCTCTTACAAATGCAAAAAAAAAAAGTGCTTGAGAATGCTACAATTTGTTAAACTGACACTGATGAATGAGGATCACATGCAAAAAACGATCCCAATGGCATCAGAGAGGGCACTGGCATTCAGTAATGAAATGAACAGCGGTGCCTTAGTGAACTTTTTTCAAAGCCCTGACTGACAGGCCTGTGTAATTGAAAAGCTCTATTTGCAAGTCATTGGTGTTCTGACTTTTACATGATTAAAAACATTTGGTTGGCAGGTTTTTGTCTGCTTATTTTAACAAAGCTGTGGTCAAGGAGCAGAAGTTGTTGCTGTAGATCTCCTGGTGCATGTGATTTTGTACCTTTCATAACTTACTTCTTTATTGCTGCATCAAAAGCGGTTTGCTCCACCCATGTCCTTCACCCTCCTCACTGTACACCTGTGACAGACCATGGTCCTGCCACACTGCTCTGTCCCAGGCTTGTCCACTAATGGATTCTTTGCTTCTTTTTGCCAAGGTCGGGACTAAATGCATGAGATGGCATTTCTTGTTAGGACTCAGATGTTTATTAGTTCTTATCTATGTTACAGTCTCTACAGTGCTGCTGTGAGTTCTGCAGCACTTAACTCTAACAAGCTAAAAAAGGAGATATATCTCTCTTTCTACAAGGCCTTTTAAAGATAAACTGTCCAATTAAGAAATTAAACCTAAATTATTTTCACTTTTAACCCAACAGCAAACCACCCATGCCCCGCAATGTGGATTTTTTATCCAATTACACAAAACCACCCAAACCCATGGAGAAGAAGGTGAAGAAGAAGGTGAAGAAGAAGGACCAGCCTCTGCCCTAAACCTCCATCTTGCTTTACATATATTACTATATTCTAAAACCTTAAACTCTATTTTTTCCACCATGTGATATTACACACTTCTATTCAAACTCCACACCCACGATCCCACTTCTATCATTCCATTTTGGAAGCCTTCTCCACGGCCTCAGGTCAAATGCAGCATTCTCTTGGGGGTCAGTGCCTGTCAGCACAGAAAGTCTAAAATTCTCCACAGTCAGGGTCCAGCAGTCCACCTCAGAGCCAGGCCACAGGGTGCAGCTGTGCCCACCTCGCTGTTGCTGTAGCGCGCGAGCTCCGAGATGAAGCGGATGTGGTCGTCTCGGATCTGCACCATCTGCTCACAGATGTTGTACTGGGGGCTGATGCTGCTCTGAGTGCACGTCCACCTGGGCAAAAGAGCAACGGTGTCAAGGACAGGACACAGCTTCCACTCAAGACACCCCAGGGACAGCTGATCTCTCCGCTTCAAGGTACTCCACGCATGCCACCCTCATGGCAAATGTCAGCCCGTGTTGTCTCTCTGGTGTGTGGGGGCTTCCAGAGGTGGTCTCACACAGCAGGATGGGGACACTTGCCTCACCTCTCAGCCTGAATGTGTCTGCTCCATCCACCCTGAAGGCTGCTCTCCATGTGGGCTCACCTACCCCAAGGGCTGAGATGGCAATCCCCCAGGCCATCATGGGACAAGCTTTCAGGGAAGGATGAACTTCCAAGACCTGCATCATTTGCATCCTTTCTGCTAAACCTAAGAATAACCATCCCCTCTGAGGTCCTCCCACCAGATCTGGGTTGTGCTGCCTTCTTCTGCAAAGAAAAACACTGAGAAGAGCTAGCCCTCCCATTGTTTTTGGTTCTGGCTCATGCTACCAGCTCAGTGAACAGCCCTGAGTACAAACGATGAGAATAATATGATTACCTGAACTAGATTTTCATTTGCATTGAGCGATATGTACCATGCAACAGTGTAATGTCATCCTAAAAAAGGGCAGCACTCTCCTTCCAAAGGCACGGTTGTATGAAGGAATGGAGCAAACCAGGTCTATTTAATTTAGTATCTCCTTTCTCCCTGTAATGTATTAGCCCCAGATATAGAACCAGAATGGCTCCACCAAAATGTTTTGTGCAACCAATTGTCTATCAGTGAGATTCTCACGTTTTACTCTGTCACCACAACGTAGGAGTTCAGATTATACTTTTTTTCCCCTCTAAATGATTGTCCACCTTATGATAGTCCTGCTCTCCAATTTAGACTGCCCATACAGAAGGAAGGTGAGAAACCTGCCCCTGATATGGACATACACTTGACTGCACTTGTCAGTATTTGTGGTGGTGGTAGAAGGTCCTGGAAATGCTGGGCCACATCATCCCTTGTGAAATCCATCCTCCCCCCATCCCATTTGGCTCTTACCCGTTTCCACGTGCTGCCCACTGGACAATGGGCAGGTTAGCAGGACTGGCCAGGGCTGCCCCAGCCCTCCCTGCCACACACAACCTACTCCACAGTGCAGAAACAAAGCGCCATGCGGGAAAAACACCAATTAATTCCACTTGCACGGAGACAAGGAGGGAGAGAAAGTGACAAAAACAATATTAGTAAGAAATGGGGATTACATGGAAGCACCTTGGCAGAGTTAGAGTTGGGAGTCCCATGCAATTTGCTGGGAAGGCAAGTGAGTGAGGAAGAAACATTGGTTAGTACGGTACAGCACACAGACCTGGTGAGACAGATTTCAAAGACAGACATTAAAATTGTGCACAGGTAAAACAGCCCATGAGCTACCTTGGTTTTGAGATGAGAAAATGAGAAACATTTCATGTTTCGTTGAAATGTGCTTTCTGAATGATTTGGGATAAAAAGGAGCAAATCTTCAGACAATTTTTCTCTTCTTTAAAAAGAGTTTTCAAAAATATTCTTTAAATTCACATTACACAGAATCTTTTTTTTTCTCTTTTTTTTCTCTCCCAATTTTAATTGAGAACCTTTTGCTCAGGAGTTTTGACACATTGTTTTCAAATGTCTCCTGAACAATTAATGGGCACTTTTCAACCAGTTTTTGGGAGGGCAGGGGAGGAGGGCTGTTCCTGGCAGGCAGAGAAGCCAGACCCTCCAGGGTGGAAGGGGACGAGCAAACAGAAGCGATGACACTGCAGGTTAGTTCCTGTCCTGCTGAAGAGACAGCCCAGCCTGGCTGCTTCTCACAGACACCAGAGAAACCTGATTTCCACCCAACACAGTCCCACAGGTGGGATGCCACTGCCTGCTGAAAGCCTGGTGCCACCCTCCCCTACAGCCAGACACAGCTCAGACAGGCTGTGCTCACGACGGGTTGCAAACCTTATTCCAAGGATATCCAAACCTAACTACAATTCTCCTGGCAATCACTGAGCATGATGCAAAGCTGCAAATACAAGTGAGGCCTCTCACGTGCCTGCTGTGACTGAAACAACATCTGTGGATTCATCTGATGGCATCAGCAAATTGCCCGTGAGCCCAGGCCGCCCCTGAACTCTCCACTCCTGCTGTTCTCCCACAATATTCAGAAGCATTAAGGTTGGAAAAGACCCCTAAGATCATCAAGTCCAAACTTGACTGATCACCATACTGTCAACTAAACCAGAGCACTGAGTGCCACATCCAGTCGTTTTCAGTCTTTTCCAGTTCATTAATTCCCAGAGCATCTGAGCCTCTGCTTCAATCCTCATGGCTGCTGTCCTTCTTCATGAACCCTGCCTGAGCTAGAGCAGACACCCTGGCTACTGCACAGATCCACTGCTGTGTTCATGCTCTGGAGGATTTTGTCCTCGGGGTGCAAGCTGTGGATTAAAATCTCCCCAGAGCAGGGACACGCTGCTCACACTCACACAGCTCGCACACGCTCGGCGTTGCCCCAGCCACCCTTCCTTCCTCCTGCCTCGCTGCCAGCCCCCTCCCAGCCCTGCCTGCTCCCAGGGCATGCTGACACGGAGCTTGGGAGCTGGCTGCACCCCCAGGGCCGCCGAGGCCACCTCCCCACACGGGCACAGGGAGGGAGACGTGGGCACACATAGCTGGCACGCCGGACTCGCGCCTCACGGGGACACGCACACGGGCACAGGCCTGGCACACCCGCGGGGCTGCAGCCCCCACGGCCCTCAGGACACACACAGAAGCCAAGAGACATTATGGCAGGCACTCACTTGGATTTGTTCTCCTCATAGTGAGCACTGGTCTTAATGTATCTGGCCAGTTCTATCTGCATATCGCCGAATAAAGGAACCACCTGCAGCTGCTGGAAAAGAAAACAAAATATGGTTGAAACATGGCGGAGAGAGAGAGAGAGAGAGAAAAAGAGAGGGCCTGGCCCCAGCACAACACAAGGGACTCCAAAAAGGCATGCTGCACCTCTGAAGCTTTGCAAAGTGTCAGGATGTTTGAAGCAAAGTGCAAACCTGGACCCAGGGTCATTTCATACCTAGGAGATGACTGAGAATGATCTGTGGGAGGGAATCACTCCCTGTGCGTGCTCTGGAGCCCTGGGCTCACTGCTACCAGGCTGGTTATAGCCAGAATGGCTCAGTGCTGTTACCAGCCAGAGGAATGGCTCTTTTTACAACAAAAAGAGAGAAGTGTGGTCCTCAGCAGGTCTTATTGTCTCCCAGCCTAATCCTCCAAGAGAACAGAGGGATGAAAAGACAGCATGTTGCTATTTTGGACACCCAGGAAGGCGTCAGCTCTCCCCAGGGACTCAGCACTGTGGTTGCTAGTGATGTGTCTTAAAACTTCTCCATGAAGAGAAAGACACGGGCAATGTAACATGGCTCTGCTTGCCCTTTACAAAATGTTTTGGATGGGAAATAAATTCCAAGTGCTCTGAAGATACCCCAAGCTCAGACAGGTCCCTCCTTCACTAAACTTCCACTTGCAAACAAAATCCAATGAAGGGCTACTGACAGCTCATGAATAAAATATGAAGCTTCAACTTCACCCAGTTACAAACGCCTTGCCCCAAAATTCAGGGAAGATGGGGGCAAATTCCCTGCCCTATTATCACACTCTTCTCAGGCTGAGTTGTGCAGAGGATGTGTAATGCAGTCATCAAGGATTCCCACTGGCATTTCCATAAAAGGTTTAAATGAAGGGGTAGTTCATTTTCACTACTCAAATTCCTGGGCAATCCACTAGAAATTTAATCAGAAGGCAAAAAGCAGATGTAGTGAAGGAGTAGTTGGTCTTTCCTAGTTTGGAGTGGTACTTTACTGATTAGGTGAGACCATGGTAGATGCTGGAGAAGTGCAAAAGGAAACCAAGCTGGAAAAGAGAAAGTTACTCCATGCAATGGAAGGTATTTCACCTCATTCTCTGATGGCCCACAGCATTTTCAATCAACAGCAAACCTGTCTGAATGCACCAAGATGACCAAACTCTACACTGAAGGCTTGATTTAGAGATTTAGTTGAATTCCCACTGAATCAGGGAAAACCCAGAAGACTCTAAAGTATGATGTGATAAATCACCTTTGCAAAGCAGTCTCCCCAGCAATGGGAGGTTTTCTAAACACTTCATCATTGCCCTGTCCATAAGGTTATGGTGTCTGTTGTCCACTGCTCTTGGAGCTGTCTCTAGAAAATGGTGCAAACTGGGGCAAACAGGTCCCCACTCACTCAGGGGAGGATACACACCAACCTTCCATCAAACCTGGGCTCACCTCTTCCCTCCCCTGCACACACCCAGCACATCACCCACAAACCTTGGGGCAATAAGCAGGGAGACATCCTCTATCCAACACCACCACCAATCTCTTCACCCACGCTCCTCACCCCACCTCAGGGTGAAGCACCAGGGAGAATCCACTGTGCTGGAAGACTGAGGGGAAGGAGCCCTCTGTGCCCTTCCACAAATCATCACCTTCTCATTTTCCCTGATCTGGAGCAAGTGTTGGTAATAGAAACTAATCTTTCCATCTCAGGGGGAAGATTAATAAAGGACTCAGGAAGGACTCCATCTGCTCCATCTGGGAAATTCTTCTGCTGTCCTCCTGCTCTTTGCCACCAACTCATTTGTCCTTTGCTAGATCCCACCATGCCTCCTACAGCTGACCTGCTCCAAACCCAAAATGCCTCCCAGTCCCAGCCTGTGCCCAGAAGCAGTGGAAAGGAGGCAGCACCTTCCCTGACGTGCTGTGTGGGCTCTCAGCCCTCCTCTCCACCAACAGGGTTATGCCAAACCTTTCCTGTGCTGAGTGGTCCCTGGCCTCCAGCTGTGGATCAGACCATGGCCAGATGTGCTATGTGGTTGCTTCCCACCCTTCCACTGGGAACACCCAGGTTTCATGGGTAGATTCCCCAAAATCCACATCAGACCAGACAAAAACAGTTCATCAAACCACAGAGCGACCCTCTGAAGATCTCAGTGAATACCTCCAAGTCCCAGTTGACACAAACTCCCCCAAAAGCTTTTCCCGTGCTACAGGGAGCACAGTTTATACATGAAATAAAACTGTGTCCTCTGTCCCTCAGCTCAGCAGCTCACAGAGGGAAAGAGAAGCAGAATCATCACCCATAAATCAAACAGATTTGCTGGTGGCCTGAAAGCACAGAGATCACAGAGACTGCAAACCTGCCTCAGGAATGTGCAAAGAGACAGAAGCCATGTCAGTCAGGCACATCCTCACCCATGAAACAACCTCTCCATCCTCTGGCCCTTGGCAGAAGCAGCCAGAGCTGCAGCTCCCACTGGCTGCCCATGGGAGCAGAGGCAGCCCCAGCACTGCTCTGCATCCCCAGCACTGCAGGCACTGAGGGCCAGCACTGCTCACCTCACCCCTGCTGCAGCTCTGTGCCCAGGCCTGCTCACTGCAATTCCATTCCTCAGCCTTTGGCTTAGATAGCTTCTCAACCCTTGGGGTTTTAGGACCTATAAATGATTCCTGTGGTTTGTTTTTCGCTAGCAGCACATGCAGTGGTCAGGCCATTAATCCACTCGTCTGCAATAAACACCAGCCTCACACAGACAGCTCACTGACCTTGAAGAATTTGTCTATTTTGCTAAGGTTGATTCTCTTCTTGGCATCCAACTTGTAAATGTTGCTGACATTCCCATCCATGAGATACAGGCCAAACCCCATCACCTGCAGAAGATGGAAAGGCAAGGTTTCATCAGCATGAAGTCAGCAGCACAAGTCAAAGACAGTCCTCCATCACTCAGCATGAGGAAAGACCATTTCAGGCTCCTGTTACCACCTGATCCTCATGAGGAAATGTTCAAAATGTGCCTGTATCTGCCAGGATGCACATGGTAGGCAGAGGACACACAGTGGATTGCTCCTGTTGCCTGTGCAAAACCACAGGATGCTTCCTTTAGTTATTTGTTCCTTCTCTCCCCACACAACAGCACCCCAAAAGTTTTATCCACCTGAAGGCCAAAGTTTACTTCTGGAGAAGAATTTAAAATATTTTCCTGGATTGATTTTTCCCCCTCCCCCATTAGTTCAGTACAAATCATTACAGAGTCAAACTCCCCACACTTCAGAGAACCTGAGCTGACTCACACCATTGTAATGAAGTTTTTATGGTAATAGTAACTGCAATCATTGCCAATAACTGACTGACAGCAAGGACAAATACACCAAATAAAGAGATATTTTGGCATGTTTATCTTGAGGACGCTTTACAGCTAGAAAAACAAACTTGGGAGCATCTGCCTTCTGCAGGGAATTATTGCTGGGAATGGGCATTGAGAAGAAAATTCTGGGTTACAAAGTTGGTGGTGATTTTACCATGTCCTCTGCAGTTACACAGGTCAAGCCCACGGTCCTGCACCTCCATGCACAACAGAAAAACCCCTTCCAGCCTTGGAGGATGTAGGGCACCCACCAGTGCTCTCACCCACCACGCGCTCAGTACCAGGCAGGCAGAGCTGCTGGCAGCATTGGGGAGGATGGTGGGGAAAGCAGAGAGATGGAGATGGGGAAGAGGAAAGGGACAGAGAGGAAGGAAGATTTTCATATGGGAATAAGGGAGAAGGCCATAAAGGACGGCAGAGGATTGATGGGAGAGGTCCAAGTGAGGGCAAAAACAGAGGCAGCTCATGGCACTGCCCAGCAGAGCTGTCACTTCAGAGCACTGGGGTGGGACATTCCCAACTCATGTCCAGCCTGTTCAGCTACAAAAAGAGGTGAGTGGGAGGAGGACTGAGGAATCACAGCAGAGGACACAAAGCAACAGGGATCAAAAAGGGAACAGGAAGAGGAGGAAGCAAAGCAGCTTTGCTGCTGCAGTGCCTGCGGAGCACTCACAGCAACTTGTGTGAGCACAAGGCACTCTCTGCAGAAAAGGGATGCATGTCAGCCCAAAGGAGCAAAAAATCAAGAAGTTGAAGAGAGATGTTGTCCTAGGAATTCACAACAGCGGAACTATGCAAGCACCCAGCCCCACAAGCACGGCCCAACCTCACCTTTAAGAGCATGTGCTTCTCACTGGGGGTGAGATACATCTTGTTTTCATAGTAATCCACACAGATGTTGACAATATCAGCCAGCAACTCCTCATAGCCAGGGATAACCTCTAGTTGTTGGTGCAGACACTGAAACACAACAGAAGCCACATTATGAACATGGGCAGAGGAACAGTAGAAACGAGGCAGGAAACATTTTAAGGATTAAAAGTAGAACAATAAGACGATCCTTCAAACCTCATTTTTGTGCTTTTCTTAAGTTTATCAGCAGAAGACTGAGCTTATGCTACCACCTGGAAAAAACAACCTTCCTCTGCAGGACAACTTTTCTTCAGACTGATCACAACACCAAACATCAGACAATGAGATGTAAAGGAGGGTGCCTCTGAGCAAACTGTCTGACTCCTGTCTCTGTGCAATATTTTAACTAGTTAGCAGAACCATTGAAGCCTGTGAAGTGTGGAGAGCCATGGGGGCTGAGCAGCAGTCCCCATGTGGCTGCAGGGGATGGAGTTCTGGCAGAACCTTCATCTCCCAGAGCTCTTCTTACACCTTTTAGATCTTCATCTTTGTCTTAACATAGAGACCTTCAAAGCCACCCACGAGGAGACATTGCTAGAATTACAAAGCCTGACCAAAAGAGCACAGAGTCGGTGGCAAAGACCCAACAGCTGCTGCCACAGCCTGGTCTGAGGTGGTGTCAGCCTCAGCAGATCACTGCTCCCTCTACTCATGAAAAGTTCAGTGGCTCAGAGAAAAGGGACCTGCCTGAGTGATGCGGTTGTGGTTTGCCAGGAACATGGAGAGGTTCTGGGACTCCTGGATGGACTGGGGGTCTGCCATCTTCCTCAGGAACTGGGCAGCTCTGGAAGGGACAAATCCAACATCACCAAGGGTCACTCAGCCAATGTGAGACTGTCACCACGCACCTTCCTGCCTGACCTGCAGCAATGTTGCAGCTTCAGACTCCCCAGCATCACAGCTCTACTCACCAAGAGGGAACTGAAACACACAGGGCTCAGAGATTTGCCTAAATCCACAGAGAGCCTGGGACAGCACAGAAACCCCGTCTCCAGCCCTGATGTCCTCCTGCCCTCACGGCTGCTCAGACCAGGTGCTCCCTTGCAGACCAGGCACAGTCCTGTCCCCATTCCCACCACTTCGTCCCCTCTCACCTTTTGTAAGCAGAATGATCATTTTTCACACTGCACTTCATGTTCTTCAGCTCATCCAGGACAGCAAACATGTTGATGAACTTGCCCAGAGTGAGGAGATAGGCCTCGGACACGAAGTCCTTCCTCCTCTCAGCGTGGCACAGGCGCTTCACTTCGCTGCAGAACCGCTCAATGGCCTTGCGCTGCAGGGCGGGGACACAGGGTCATGCACCACCAGGGGAACCCCCTCCACCCCCACCAGCTCCTTGAAAAAAAGCATTTTTTGGCTGGGGATGGAGGGTCTGAGGTTCCTCTCTGCTGTTCCTATGCAATGAAGCATTGTTACAAATCACTGCTGACAAATACACCCAGTGCCTGAGGGGAGAAAGGGGCTCGAGCTCTCCAACTGCACCTGCCACACGTGTGGGGTGGTCTGCAAAATCAGGCTGCATTTTTAGGGTGGGACATAAAGGACCTTACAGGCTATAAAACCTAAAAATGATTGTGAATCTCAGCTACAGCAAGTTATAACACAGGTGGTGATGGGGAGCCCTCAGCAGCCATGACTGCCACATGGCAATGGACAATCAGCTCTGCACATCAGACAAGATCCCCGAAAAACAGGAGCCTGTGACAGCCTTAGCTTCAAACATTGGGGACTCTGGGTCTCCATGAACTTGAAGGGGTGTGCTCTTTCCCAGCCTGTATAGATTTTGGGGCTGAGCAAGGGACACACAGATTTTCCTTCACATAGGTCTCAGGTTGCTGCTCAGGTGGCTGCAAGGGAGAGACCTACTGGAGGCTGTCTTGGCAGGCAAGGATAGCACAGCCCTGCTTGGGATGTTAACACCAAAGTAAATAGATTATTTTTGCCTCTCTCCTTGGCCACTTACCTGAAAATACATGAACTTCATAAGCTTGGTGACTTCTGGCTCCAGGACTTCCACTGTTTTCTCATAAATCTCCACTCGGTTTGGCTGTTCATTACATTTCACCTGCATTGCAAAGAAAATGATCTGTGTCAGCATCAGCTTCTAAGCCAGCTGTGGGTCACTGTGGCACCACCTTCTCTTTGCTTCACTTGGAGTCCTATCCCCACCCAAGGACAACAGAGGGACCTGAGAAGGAGATGGATCTCAATACAACAGGCAAAAGCAAAAGGGGATATGGGGATATTTCAGATCTGAAATTCTCTCTGCTCATTCTGAAAAGGCACAATCCTGATTCTAGGGCATAAAAGTCTCCTAATGCATTTGTCTGGCATGGAACACAAGCAGTATGGAATCTGGACTTGCTGTACAATGTTGGAATGTTGTAGCATGAAGTTATCTGAGATTTGTGTTGCAAGACACACAAGGCACCAGCTTACAGCTCTGCCAGAGCCTCACTGGGATTATTCTGGTTCTGTTGAGGATCCATTAAAAATCACTGGGCTTGTCTGTGGCTCACAGCAATGAACTGAGTCACTGTCACTGGGCTCCTGGGAAGCTAAATTTAAGTACTTACTCAGTTGTCATCCAGCTCACTTCCAAAACAGTTACTTGGAGTCATTATCAACCTTACAGGGAAAACACCAGCTGCCCAGGGCATCCTGCTGCCCTCCTCTGGTTTTGTCTGCAGCTGTTGCTCCCAGAAGGCTGTGATGGGGCTGACAGCTCTGCTGCACTTTTCAGGAGCCCAGCAGCTGATCCTCAGGGCATGGGGGGACACCTCAGCCAGCCTGATCACAAAGGAGCCTTGCCCTCCCTGCAGCGGGCAATCTAATGTCCCTGCCCTGCTGCTCCACACTGCAGTGAGGCAGTACCACAGAATCACAGAATATTCTGAGCTGGAAGGGACTCACACAGATCACCAAAGCCAGCTCCTGGCCTTGCCCAGGACAGCCCCGAGAACCCCACCATGCACCAATGGCCAGCAGGATGCAGCTGGGGTAGGGAGGAGTGGTGCACACTCAGGAGCGGCCCCTGTGAAGCCACAGTCTCTGATACAGCAGGGAGCTGCACCTGACCAAGCAGGGAGATTGAGGGGCCAACACAGGACCCCCCTGGCCACATCCATGTGCCCCATGGCAAAGCACAGTGGTCACTGCAAGATCAAACCTGGTCATGGTGTAGCTGAACCCTCTGCTGTGGCACTCTCTGCTCCTCCATCACACACAGCACTGACAGCAGCCTGAGGGGAGCACAGGGGGAAGGGGCAGGGACCCCACAAGCTGCTCAGAGAGGCACAGATGTCACAGTGAGGACACTACACCAAATGATTTGTAGTGCTGTCTTGCCATCAGCTTAGCCACAGCCTTCTGCTGGAGTAGCCAGGGGAAGCAACAGCAGCACAGCACCAAATATAAAATACCCAGTCAACAGCAGACATCTCCTCATGGCTGGGTCTCAGCATCATCTGCTTTAGTTTGCTTTGCTTTTCCTGTTCTTCTGTCTCCACTCCAAACTAACCCACACTCAAAGACAAAACCAAGGAGGTGCTCTGGGAGCAGCCCTGGCTGGGAAGGGCTTGGCTACCTGAGGGATGGCTCGTGAGCAGCTCCTCCACGTGTAGAGCATCACGGCATACTCGTGGCCTTCTTCCAGCATCTCATTCTGAAAGACAGAGGGGTGTTGGTGGGGCAGGGCAGGCCCTGGGGGCTCACAGCCTGGGGACAGTGCTGGGGGACTCACCATGCTGGAGTGCACCGTGGCCTGCTCGATGTACCTGGCAATGCCTGTCACAAAGGCGTTCCTGTCTTCAAAGTTTGTGTCAAAATTAGCCTGTGGGAAAAATGGAGAGATGGGGATTAAACACAGCTGGTTGTTTGCTCACCTGGTACAGCCTAACATGGGATGTGTTGGCAAAAAGCAGAATTAGTAGGGCTCCTGGGGCACAGGAGGAGCTTGTGAACTATTTGAGGTGCTGCACCTCTAGGTCTGAAGTAGTTTCATACATACACACACCCTGAGATGCACTGGAATCATACATGGTTGTCCTGCAGGGAACACGTGTGGAAATATGGCAGTCAAGACTGACATTTACAGTCCTTATAGAACTAAGCCAAATTTTACTGCAGCCACACCAGAGAGAAAAGCTAGAGCAATTGTTCTAGAGATTTTAGCTTGGTAACTCAAAGACAGATGCAACCTTATTAATTTCTGTTTGTGCCCTGGCTGCTAGGGGAAGACCACATCCTGTCAGCAGGAAGCAAAGGGATAAACACAGAGAAAGGGCAGGGAATGAGCTGTCTGGAAAACATAAATATGAAAGTCAGCCCTCATCCAGGTGCTATTATCAGCGCAGGCACAAACAGTTGTTGGGACAAACATTTGTTCTGGAAGTTGTGATACAGTTTTGGGTTGGGACAGGGGAACAAGAAACTGCAGAGGCAGGTTGGGGATAGAAAATCAGCTCCCCTGGCTCCCTGGAGTGCCCTTCACATGCCCTGTGCTTGGTGATTTCCTCTGCCAAGGCTGGCTGATGGTACCTGCTGCAGGGCAGGGCAGGCAGAGGTCCTAAGCACCCAGAGCTGCTCTTTGTGATGACAGCAGCACTGCAGCAACCACACTCACCTCAATAACTGATTTCCTGAGTAGCAAAGCTGGGAGCACAGACCTGTGGCCACAGGGCTACTCTTCTTAGTGCCTCCAGGACATCACATGTGACCAATGTGACAAGGAAAGCTGAGATTGCATTCTGAGCATTTCTGGCTAGCAGGGGGAAGGGCTACACACAAAGTGAGTATGATGAGGAAACAGGCTTGGCCAACATCTCCAGATCCAGCTTAGAGGAGGTTTTTAGGCCCAGCTGTGTGCACAAACTCATGGCCCTGAGAGGAGGCTGTGCCATAAGGCTGGACCCTGAGCCCCTCATGAGACACAAACCAGCAAAGGCTAAAAATTTATTGAAAGAAGAGATAAGCAAATAATTACATCAAGATTTTTCAGGAAGAGCTGAAATTTGAACAGCCCAGAATGACCTTTGGGTCTGATAACCCACAGAGATACCAAAGCTGTGGAATGAGCCCGGGGTCTGATCTGCTGAAGGAGATGCTGTAATTGCAAAGCCCTGCGTCCAAGGCACAACAATCACAGTGCTGGTGTATTTATACACTGCCACGGGTGAGCCAGCAGCTCAGGAGTGGCAGGATGGAGAAAGGAACCCCCTATTATATTTAACCCTGGGTGTGTGCTATAGGGCAGGGTGTGGTGGCCAAGCAGCAGAGGCATCCCACTGCGGGAGCAAAAGCAGGAGCCAAGCCGTGCCCTGGGCCCCTGCCAAGCTTTGCTTGGTGAGTGCAGCTGCAGCTAAATCTGAGTCGTTCAGGGCAGAGAAGTGGTTCTAGCAGCTGCCCTCCCTTGCATGCCAGCAGCTCCAGCTGTGCTAGAGGCACAGGCCAGCCAAAGTCAGGCAGGACGTTGAGCCCGCCCTGCTCAGTTCGATGCACGCACGATTGTGGAAAGGAAGCACAGAAATATGTGCACAAATAAACATCGCTGAGAACTTTCTGCTGTTATCACAAATCTTATCTCCTGCCTCCCACCCATTCATGCACTCTGGTCCTCATTTTCGCTCGGCCTTAAAAGTCCCTTTCACCAAACTCTGGTGCCTTCCTTTTAAAGTCCTTGGGAATGCATTTGTGGCTAGATCTGTTCTGAACGCTTCCTCCAACATGCTGAACCCCGGATGTTTTCAGCTGGTTCTCACAGCACTGTGTGGCCCTGTGTTGTGCATGAGCCACTGGAACAACCCTCCCTAGCCCGTGCCTCGGGAGCTGAAGTACCTGGTACATGATGGAGGAGGGAGGAGGCTCGATGCATGGCTGCTGGTCTGGCAGGGGCAGCTCCTCCAGCAAGTCCACGTTGGACAAGGCATCCTCCAGGGTGACGTGAGTCGTCATGGCTGCAGATGTTCAGTTCCCCTGCTAAAGCCAAAGCAAAAGAGAGGGTGATAGGCAGACAAGAAAACCAGCCAGCCAGCAGGATACTGAGTGGGAAAGGACAAAACCAGAGCACGACTGGCTGGCATTGCAGGGGACAAAATCCCAGTGTATGTTTTCCCTTGTCTTATGCATTATACCACATGTCTATGTCATCTCTCTCCTGCGATTCAACAGCAGAGCAGGAATGTAGAATAAGAGAAACACAACTACCCACCCAAGCACTTCTCTCTTTACTCTATGCAAAACTCTCAGACAGGACAGCTGGGTGCTGCAGTGCAGCTTTAGCAGCCCCAGGTGAAAGTGTGTGCTCCGAAATGCAAAGCAGTGCTATCAAGAATATCTCCTGAAGCAGCTTGATTAGAGAAGTATGATGGATGCTGACACTCACATGCTCTCCTCACACACATGAACAGCCCTGGAAACTGTAAACAACCAACAGCATTAAATCCCAGAGGTGAACTGGAAAGGCTCGAGTGCTGTGCAGGCAAAGCTGTGGCACTGCAAGCAGCAAAAAAAGAAGCTGCTGTTAAATTTCCCTACTTTTACCACTGACGTGGCATCCCCTGCCCAGTCCCAGACTGCCCTGGAGCTTCCAAGAGCTCCAGTTACAAAAATGAAAATAAATACACAGAATAAAATCAAAGGGAAACATTTCTGAAAGTTCCCTGGTGCTTACCCCAGGCAGGAGCCCAGTGGGAACCAGAGAACAAACTTGTGTGTCCCCATCTCCCCTGCCACTCACCTTGGCTGTGAGTGCTCAGGCACGGGGGATGGTGCTGTCACTCAGGCTGAGCCCTCGTGTAATCACAGCCACAGGGCTTCCCCAGTTAATGCCTAATCCTCCGCAGTAGCTGTGGCCGACCTAGAGTCTGTGTCACCCAGAAAACACTCTGCTGCACTTAGACATTTGGAGAGAGAGAATTCTTTAAATATTGACACCTGATTCTATTAAAAAAATCACACAAACACACACACAGTGCTTCTTGCCTCACTCAGAGCCTGTCTAGTTTGAAATGTGAGCCTTTGAGTTTCATTGCTCTGATCTGCAGGACAGTAGAGCTCCCTAAATCAAAGTTCCCATCGAGATACTCACACATTTCATTATAACACCCTGCAAGCCAGCTAAGCTCTTTGCCTGCCTCATTACAGTGCATGTTTTCAAATCCTTTAATCATCTCTTTGGCTTTTCTCTAAGCTTTTGCAACTTTTTTTGCCAGACATGGTAGCAGGCAGGGCAGAAGGCTCCAGCAGTGTCTGCACAAGCACCAAATACAGCGGCAGCAGAACACGCCTTGAGTACAACCACAGCAGCTCCTCTGCTCACAACAGCAGCTCCCACTGCTTCCAAGAAAATAAGTTTGCTTTTTATTTCCAGCACTGGGAGCAGGAAGGATAATGGCTTTGGGACATCCATGGATAGGCACACACACATCCAGCAAGGGCCACAGCTAAGGGGTGACACAGGGTGCACTCCTGGGGTGGCTTCAACAGAGGGAAGGAGTCTGTAGCTGTGCCTCATCATCGTGGGCTGCAGGAATACCTAAGAGCCTGGCAGAACTCATTCCTGCTCCACAAATGCGTCCACAAGGCACCAGGCAGCTGAGAAACAGGTTTGGTTGTACCTGCAGCTGAAGAATCATTAAACGAGTGCCTGGAAAATACCCAAAATCTCAAGCAGCTTTTCCCCTCCACACTCAAATTTCTGTTTCCTTCTACACCCCCTGTCTGGTAAAATGGTTTCCTGTTACAAATTGTAGCAACTGTCAAACCCAGACATTACATTTCTGCAGCTTCCTCCCTGCCCGCCTGCGGGTCCCCGCGCTGCTCTGCACGGGGGGAGGCTCAGCTTGCCCAGCCCCAGATGGACACAGATGGACACAGAACTGCCCACCACACTCCTCCACCATCCTCCAGCACCTCAGCACTCACCACTGGGATCCCAGAACACTCCTGGCTACTCACTCATGCTGTATTACATACTTCAGGCTTGAGAAGGCAAAACTTTCCATTTCATAGTTTTGAGGGCTTTGTGGCTGTTTATTTGGGCTCATTCCCCATTTTTCTCTAAGTCCAATTCTAAGGCTATTTGTGCAAGGTGTTGTCTGTTTGCTGTAATCAAATGCACTCCCACAACAACCCTGTGACACCCAAAGAGCTCAGCAACTCAAGGGACAAAATTATTGCTGCTGTTCGGGCCACCCCAGGAGAATGAGTACCAAATCCAGCATCAGGGTCCTGCTGTGCCAGGCAGTGCACACACCTGGGAGGCTAAGCCTGTCCCTACCCTAAAAATCTGGCATTCAAACAGGCAGAGAGGAAGGAAGAGTACAGAAATACATGAACAGAAAAGAATGCATCAAGTCATTGCAAGTGAGAGGGGCAATCAGCCACCAGCCCACCCCGTGCTTTGCCATGGCTGAGCAGTGCAAGGATCCAGATGCACCTGGAGAAACTACTGACTTTGAGGGTTTAACACATGAGGTTTTATGGGGACTTCCAGTTTCCACTCCACTCTTTCTTAACACCAACCAGAACCCAACAGCAGCTCCAGGGAACAGCGTGGTCAGCCAGGATTTCCCCTGGACCTGGTGTCTCCAGCACATTGCCAGACAGCAGCCTCACAGACAGAGTGTGAGACAGAGGGGTCACTGGTCCAGGGCCAGCAGACCTGGATCATCACCCCAGATCATCCAGAGAGGATGGCAGGTGAAGCCCTGCTCCCCCAGACCTGTGCTGCCCTCCCTCACCCTCCTGCAAAGAAGGTTCTAACCTAGACATGCTGGGGCTGTAAATCCAGCTCCATCTCCTCTGTCCAAAGACAAGGGGGGCAGCTGGGAGGTCATCTGGCAGTGGTCAAGCAGCTCCAGCTCAGGGAATTCAGGGATCCCTGGGGAGCTCATCAAAAAGCCTTAACTGCCATCCACCACCTGGGCTTTGGGGTGGGGTGGCTGTGCTGGAAGAGGGCACTCAGCTCATGGTGGTGGTCTGGTGGTAGTGCTTGGGCACTCTGGGGGCCATGCGGCTGGGCTCCACCCAAGCAGGGAGCAGCACAGCAGCGTGCCCAGGGACGGGGCTTTTCTCTGTCCTAGCCCAGGCACACCTGCAGCACGCCCTGCCTCTGGCCTCACAGACTGCCAGGAGCCACCTCCACATCCCACCCCTGGTCAGAGAAACCAAAGCTCCTCTGGTCCTACGTGTTTTGGCAAAACTGAAGGTGAGCCTGGCAGAAACCAACCCCACCCCAGTGAAACCCGAGGCAGGGATGCTGCACTGGGCTGTTTATCCCTTCTGCTCATCAGCACCGGTGCTAATGGGTGCAGTGCTGCCCACACTTTCTTCTCATTTGCTGCAGAAACTTCCTGTCCCCTTCCCACACCTCAGCTGCAAACCCTCTGGCCATCTCACACACCTTCTAAAGTCAAATGATCTCACAGAGGACCTGGGGGAGCTGCAGGGAGCCAGCCAGGCAGGGAGCATGGCTCCACCAGCCCGAGATGGAGAGGAGCAGTTCCTGACACAGGGGCAGCAGCCTGGGGGACAGATTTCACAGTCTGAGGAGAGAGGATGGACATCCCAGATGTCTGAACTTGCAGGGCATGTCCTGCCTTCCCCACCAAAATGCTTGCCCAGAAGTATTGGTGCAGTATCATCCTCTTTGCAGGGAGAAGCACAAAGGTGACTTTACTGTCCAAACAGATTGGGGAAATAAAGACTTTTAAAAGCAGGGCCATCATGAATATGTTGCATGCACGTGTGCTCAGCTCCCAAGCTGCACAGCTCAGAGCTCTGGGGAAGTGGCAAGGGCTGTTTAGGATTTTCAACTTGCCTGATCCTACAGCAGACACTCACACTGGTGCCGCAGGAGGCACCAAGAATAGGAAAAGAGGCAAGAAAAAAATGGGAATTACCCAGACAGAATCCAAGCCCTGTGAGCCCGGGGTGACATGAGCAGCAAAAAGACTTGCTGGGGAGGTGGCAATGTAGAGGAGGACAAACCTGGTCACTCTCTGAGGATCTGAGAGTCTTTTCCAGCTCTGATTCCCCTGGGTAACCTGGGAAAGTCACTGAATTTAGTTTTACCCCTGTGAAAATGCTTCCCTCTCTTTCTCCAAACATAGCACCAAACCAGTGGGCAGGTCCTCTCCTGGCCCAACAAATACCCAGCAGAATGAAGTATCAGTTGCATAAAAGCCAAGTTTCTGGTACCCACTGCCTGACAGCAACAGGAGGATAAAGTATCCTGGCCACAAATATATGTTTAGTAAAAAATAACTTCACAGTGCAAAACTTTAGTTTGACTCCTGCCTAAAATGCACAGGACTTGTAAATGCAACCACCACCACAGTCAGGAGGTTCTTTGCAGAGGGAGTGAGGCTGGCAGAGCTGGGCCTCTGCTCTAACAGACACAGATGTTAATACCCATAAAATTACCCTTCCCATTAAAAAAAGGAAGCCAAACTGCATGACTCCTGAAGCTGTTTTTCTCTATATCCACTCTATGTTTTCTGCCATTCCATTAGGGCTGAGTTCCAAGCGTTTGCAGCATCCTCGTCTCTCAGCAACACAATTACCCTGGAATTTATTTATTTTAGAATAACTAAATAGTATTTTTTTTCTGGTGCCAAAGAAAGTGGGTCATGGAAGGAGACAGGTATATGAAACTACATTTCCAATAGAGTTGAGAAGTTTAGCGCAAGTTTATAAGCAAGCCACTGCTGACAGTTAAAGCACTTCCTGGGAAACCAAATCACACAGTCCAGCATTGTTAATAGTTGACCAATTATTGATCTTCCAAAACCAATATTCCCATTCCTCATGCAAGGATAACTGTTTGTTAACAAAAATTGAATTCAGTGAAAATGAATTCAGCATACTCAGCTTTACTCCAGAGACCATGGTCAGAAAATGAAAGATGTTTTTCTATTCCTTAGGCTCCGTCAATAACAATCAACTGTACAAAGAAAAGGAAAAAAGAATTTTCCTTTGCAGGGAATTATATGGCTGTGACACCAGAACACTGGGCTAGTCACCCACCTCTGTGCCTAACCCCAGACTACCATCATCATGCAAAACATAAGGGGAATTTTTCTTTCGGTATCTCAGGGCAGGAGGTGCAGAGGCTTCAGCGACTCAGCCTAATTCTTCGAGACCTTTGTGATCCAAAGCCCTCAGGCAGGAACCCCCCTTGGGAAACGGCAGATGGCAAAGGGGGCCACGCTGTGCTGCTGGCAGTGTCCCCTGACAGCGCACAAATCCTGCCCCCTGCCCCCTTCTCCAACAGCAGGGAGCGTTGACTGTGTGCTTCTTCTTCATCTTCTTCATCTCCTCGTTCTTTCCTCCTTCCAACCCACGGAAATTTCCTGCGGAACCCATCCACTCGCTCCCTCCCCCTCCGCCCGGTGGGATGCGGCTGGCACGCGGCATTTCTAGCGGCATTTCCAGCGGCACCGGGGGCAAAGTTGAGCACAAAGGAGCCGCTGCCCGGCCCCGCGCACGGCACCGGCGCCACGGGGCGGGAGCGGCTCCGCCGCCGGACCCACGCCACAGCCCGAACCTGCGGCCGCCGCTCCAGCCCTTCCTTCCCAGCGCTGTCTCTGGGAACGAAGCGCACTGCCGGCGCTGCCTGCATCCCCCTCATCCCCCTGGAACGCCGTATTTCCACGCCACGGGTGCTCCGGGAGCCGGCCGGGGCCGCCCTTCTATCTACCATCAGCATCCTCTCCGCGCCCCGTTCTCCGGCACCGCCGCCACCCCGGCTCGGGCTTGCGCTGCCGCGGCGGGGCCTGCAGCGCCCTCGGGCCGGGGCTCGGCCCCTTTCCCGTGCTGGGGATGCGGGGCGGGGGGAGCACAAGGGGGATTTGCGCTATTTTTTCCCCGGCGCCGTGCGGCGGCTGCGGGCAGGCTGAGCGCCGCAGGTAGCTCGGGGCATTGTGGGATATATCCCATATATCCCGCACATCCCGGCCCGCACATCCCGCACATCCCGGCCCGCACATCCCGCACATCCCGGGCCGCCCGCCGCGCCCGCACCTGCCCCGGGGCTCCGCGGAGATGGGGCTCTCGGCACAGCCCCGGGGAGGGAGGGAAGGAGGATGGGAGGGAAGGAGGGGATGGAGCCGCGCAGCCCCCGCGCAGCCCCGCGCCCACCCCCGCCCGCTCACCTGCGCTCCGCGGCTGCGATGCCCGGCGCCGCGGGATGCTCCGCGGGGGATGCTGCGCGCCGGCCGCACAAAGAGCAGGAAATGGCTGCAGCAAGTGCACTTCCGCGGCTCTCGCTCCGCCGGCCCCTCCGCGCGGCGCGGCGGCGGGGGGAGCCCCGGCCCCGCCGCGGGAAGGGGCTGGAGCGGCGCGGGCGGCTCCTCCCCCAGCGGCGCGGGGGATGCGCGGCGGGGCCGCGGCTCTGCCCCCGCTCGGGGCCGGCAGCTCCGGGCTCCCGGCGGGGAGGGGAAGGCCGCCAGCACCCCCTGGGCACGGAGGGGAGAGAGCGGGGGGCGGCTGCAGCAGCCCCTCGGAAGCTCGATGCTGGCGCAGTGGGTTTGGGTCCCTGAGAAAGCGGGACCAGGCTGGGATTCTTCATCTCGCTGCTGCCGGGCTGGCTGGGGCGCGGGTGTTCAGCCCCTCTGCCCCTCGGAGGGCCATTGATAGGCGTCACCTACCATCTTAACAAACGCCCTGGTGGCAGAGTACGTACACATCTAGAAAACACACAGAGCCTCGGGTGACTGAGCATGTTGGGGATCAAAACCTGAAGGCAGCGCCTTTGCTCAGAGCTCCGATCCTCTTCTGAGTCAGCACCGCATCTAAAAGGTCTTCCTTTCGGCATTTTTGGCATCTGGCTTTTTTTTCAGGAACAAGTTTCCAGTCCTGCTTGTACATCTGTTTAAAGCTCTAATATAGCTCTTCGCATGTAGTGTGAAATCCAAACTCACAGCTTTCAGAGGGACACTGCCTCATGGTGATTGATGTAAACCCTCTATGGAGCTGTCTTGATTGTTGAAAGACACCGGTGGACACCCAAGGATTGACAAAAGCCTAGCTACAGGTCTGGATGTATTTCTGTGGTGGCCCTGGCAGTGTCCCATTCCTGAGCATAAGCCTATGCCATTATCAGATTGCTGCCTGGCCTTTCCTGGATTGAGAGACCCCCTCCAATTCCTCAGAGGCTGCTGCTGCTGTCCATGGAAGTGTGGGGCTGAGCTTTCTTCTGTGGGTGTCTGTTGGCTCTGTGAGGAAGCTTGCACACCAGGTTTACACGGCAGATCTGCTGCTGTAATTTGAATGGATGCCCAGGGCTGAAGGCACTGGGGTCTGCAAACTAGAAAAGCAGCAGAACAGTCCTAGGAACTAGCTTTGTTTTACAGGACAGGATCACACCTGAAAAAATGTATCAATAAATCTCTGGGTATGGAACTTTTCTCTGTATAGCATTTCTTCCTTGGGGTTTGAACTAGGTGACCTTTAAAGGTCGCTTCCAGCCCAAACTATTCTATGATTCTGTGGTATCTACAACTCTATCTCACCCTTGACTAGAACACATTGTAGCCGTCATTCCTCTTTTTGCTATTTAATACTTGTCAGAAAAAAATCAGTAAGTGAGCATAGTTACTGCAGACACAAAAGATTTAACAGCAAATATCATTCTGAGGGTGAAACAAGTTCAAGAAATCTGGCAGAAAAAACTGCTGTGGACTTTTTTTGCACAGTTTAATCTGTTCCCATTATCAGCCAGGCTCAGTGTGATGGGAATTCCATGAATGTTATGATGCTATTTTAATTTTCTGCTTCATGTTGTCTTAGCTGGTAGAAGGATAGCATGAGCTGCCCTGCATTTGTCCTGCAGATCTCCCTGCAGGCTGGGGACAATGACAGCAAGGGCCAGCCCCGTGCAGCTACAGCAGCAGTGTGTGCATCAGTGTGTGGAGGAGAGGGAACACGATGGTGGGGTGAGCTGAACACAAGAACACACATGAATTTGTGGTGGCTGCCAAGTGAGCTTTAGCAGAGCCATTCACCTGAATCTTGCTGTGCTGACAAGCGTTCAGAGAGGGACAACACCAAACATCACATAAAAACCTGTTCATTAAAAAACACTTCAGGTAATTCTAGATTTTTTTTCAAGCCTGATTTTAAGGTAATTGTGCATTGGAACAACACCCACATCGCCAGGGGTACTGACCCATGCCCAGAAAAGAGCTTTTCACGCTAATGCTGCCATGCTGCAGTCCCTGGTCTCCACTGAGAAGCATCAGCTGCTCTTTCTAGATGAGGTTACTGCTTGACTGCCTTTGCTAGCAGGGGCTCCAGCCTGGCTGTGCCTGTGCTTGGCCATCTCAGCAGCAGCTTGGGGACACGCTGGGACACAGCTCCAGGCCTGGCTCCAGCCAAGTGTGCAGAGCCCTGCACACACCCGGGACAACCAGCGGGGAAAAGGAGGGACAAGCACAACCTCCCACCCTGGAGGGACACAGCCAGGACAAGAGGCAGCAGCTTAAACGTTCAGCACGAGTGAAATGCTTTCTAGGCAGGCAGGGAAGGGGTGTTCAGAGAAAGGTGACTCACTTTGCAGTGGGAGACTGATATTCTCACCTCTGCTTCGTGGGGAACGTGAAAGGCACCCAGCTAAACTTGCCTTAGACACTGCTGTGGTGAGGGAAGACTGTGCTAGAGTGCATTGATATCATGCAGTTATCCCACTCTGGCACTGCCCTTTGAGATTCCCGAAGTGCCCTGTAAATGATAGGGAAACACCCTCTGGGAGCACTCAGATATTACCACCCCCAATTTTATGAAAATTCAGAGAATTTAAAGCCACCATAATGGATATTTAGACCAAAAAATCTTGTGCCTGTGTAATAAATTACCATATTTGCAGAGATTCTGCATGCTTCCTACCCCCATAAACCCAGCACATTGTGTAACCCCAGAATACAACCATAGTTCTGGGGAACAGAGATATTTCAGAAAGCCAGAAGATGCCTGACTGCATCTTAGTGGAGGAGATTTGATTATAGGTGCATGATTTTTGCAATTTTGCTGACATATAGTGAAAGTCACAGTTGGGACTCAACAATTTTATTGTTTGTTAAAGTCCACATCGTGTGCATAGAAAGACTGCAAAATAAAACTGAACATAAACCATCACAATAATGTTTTGTGCAACCCACTCTAGCTAATAAATATTACACTTATCTAAATATAAATATAACCTCAGCAATGTCACCTTGTAGAGCAATATTGCTGCTCCTTAATAGCAATGTCCTCATGCTCAGCAGACCCCTGGTTCCTTCAAGGATGGTGAGGGCAGTGAGGCAGAAGCTGAACTCTGTGAGCCTGTAGACACCCCTGTCACAGTGTGGGGAGATGTGTAAGACAGGAACTGATGCTTTGCCCATTTCCACATACCTGAAAAGATATTCTGGCTCCTAAAAGCCACCCTGGAACAAGGAGCTTGAAAAATACCAAAAATTAATCCTTCTTCTATGAAGAAATAATTTGACACAGGATATGTGAGGTCATGGGATTACATGATTTACTTGTTCCATTTTTGTTGGCAAACATATTTGAACCTGACTCGTGTAATGACAGGAGGTTGCTGCTAGAAGTTTGCACGTCAGGGTTTTTGGAAGCTCCTGTTGTATAAGGTTTCCTTGTGTTCTCACCTGCCCAAACAGAGAAGCATCAAAAATACATATTGCATGTCTGCACATATCATCTGTGAGTCCTCTTGACTTCCCTAGTGATAGTTAATGCTTAGCAAAAAGTCCTGATCTTATTTACAATTCTGCAGGACACCAACACCCATGCATTTGGTTTGAAGTCAGTTATGGCAAAACAGTGTCTCTGTCTTGCAGTGAAACTACAGTTTTAATTGAAATACCAGGAGATGGATTTTGTTTATACCTTCTGCTGTCACCACATAATGTGGAACTCCTTGAGGAGGAAGAACCCAGGCACGCCATTCACACTGGACTTTTTCTTTGGTCGGTGCCTTTGTTCACAGAAGAGATGGAGAAGTCTTTACTTGTGGTGATTCTGTTACTTTTTAAAGTATGAGAGAATTCTTCTCATTATCTCACTGGTGCACTCAGCACATACTCTGCGTGTTTTCTCCTCTTGGCTCCCTCCTGAGCCCTCTGGCTCCTTCCTGCCCAATACACCAGTTCAGGAGTAGATTCCTGTACCTTTCACAGTTAATCAGATCCTGGGATACTCTGGCTTGTCCTGGACTGTGAACACATAACACTCTGCACTGCTCAGTCCTCCATACTTTGTTCAAAGAATTTGGGTGAAGGTCACATTCTAATCTTCTGATGTAGAAAGACTGAAGAAAAAAAATCAATATAAACATTCAGCTTTGACTTTGTCCCTCCAAGAACGTCTCCATTTGCATCAGAGTCCCATTTTCCCACTCACTGTACAATGCAATTTCAGAGAATTTCAAGACTCTTCAGCACATGCATTTCTTTTTATATTCCTCCCTCACAAACTTGCATGCACACACAGACACCACTTCAGCTTACCAGGTATCCAAATCCTGTTCCTGTTATGCCACAGTTGCAGGAAAAATCATGCAAAGGGAAAACAAAACCACCTTGAAATACCAGCATCAGAAATGCAGTCACTGAATCCAGCCTGATTCTGTGTCTCCCAGGCTTATTCCTGTTCAGAGCTTTCAGGTCCAGCCCACCCAGGAAAATGTCTAAACATTCCTCCTCAGTTAAAGAAAGCTTTTTTTTTTAACCTCCCTCCAGGGAAGACGTTCATTTAGGAATTCATAGAAATAGAACAGTAATGTCAGATCTCTTAATTTTGAGGCTGTCTCTTCAGGAGAAACACCCTTGCTGGACTGTGTGGTGCAGGACTCCATGCTCAATAGTCACTTCTGGTTTTAAGATGCAAACCACACTCTTGGCCAAGCCAAAGCCTCTGTCTGTCTAGGCTCTGGAAGACCTGGGGTTATCTTGTCTGTCTGGAAGTACCAGCCTCTGCCCTCTCCTTCTCCCCAGGCACAGGGCAAGTGTTTATGGTGAGAGGATTCCTGTTAATGCTTTCTTGGGGAAAATCCAGCCTTCTCTCTTCTCAGGACTCTCTTGGCTGTGCTGAGCATGCCGTGCCATGATTACACATCAAACTCAGAGATTTCACTCAGCTGAAACAGCAGAAGAGAAAAGGATGGCCGCTCGTCTTTCCCCTGAGCAAGGGAGAGAAGAGAGAGGAAGAACATTAATGTCAGCTGAAGAGGAATGGCAAGGTTAGCAAGGAAAACCTTGGAAAGAAACTGAGTATTAACAAAAATACAATCTTCCCATATAGAGAAAATGCCATTGTAACAACCAGGTTCCTTCTGTGCAATATTTCTTTTCTATTACCAGTGAATTTGGCTCGGTGGACACTAAGAACCTTGTAATGACTTGGCTGTCATTTTTACCACTGTTAGAACTCAGCCCCACAGATCCACAGCTTTCTTAGCAAGGAAATCGTGGAATTAACTTGAGTTAGGTGCACTACATAGGCTTCTCAGTGAAGTCAAATAAAAGGCAGAGAGTCCAGAGTTTGCTTGCTAGTGCAGATGAAAGCTACAGTGCTTCACCTCCAGGATTTTATCTTCTGTTAGCATGTGGAGTGCACAAGTCTCTCTCCTTCTTTAAAGCCAAGGAGAAGGGAGTTATTTTCTTTGGGAAATAGGGCTCTCCAGTACAATACTCACCATCCTCCAGCAGTGGCTCATCACCTCATAAATTGCCTTGGAGGCCAGCTTGGGTTTGTAGAGCCGAAATCCTGCATTGATTTCTTCCACCACTTCTGCATTGGTGCGGTTCTCATAGGGGATTTTGCCTTCACTGAAAACCTCCCACATCAGCACTCCTAAAGCAACCAAACAGGAAAAAATCACAAGGAGGCAAACAAAATCCTCAGCAAGGCCACTTTCTACCTGCTCTTCTCTGCAGCTCAACATTGGTGGCAATCACTTGGAAAAGCATTTTCACTTGGATTCTCAGTAGAAAAGCCCTAACACGGCTGTGCAGTTAGAGGATGCCAGCCAGGATCTCTGGTGCTCTCTGAAGCATCTCCCTGCTGAGTCTGTGAAGGGTCTGAGCACCCAGCTCCTGCTGTGCTGCTCGTGGCCCACCCCAGGAGTGCACAGATCCAGCCACACTTCAGCCAGCAAAGGGCACGGGAAGCACAGAATCCACAGGCACAGACTAGCAAAGGTTATAATCCTGCATTATTTACTGCTGGCCCCAGGGCTGAGTGGCACCCCATTGACTGTGAGCTGTGCATAGCACACTGCCCCATTCACTGTGTGGGCTGGAGAGGGGCCAGGCCATGAGTGTGCCAGATCCACAGCCCAGGAGACAGCCTTTGTTATGGCTTTGGGGAAAAACACACAGCGGTGCCCTTATCTGTGAGGGTCCAGAAGGGAGACCAAAGAATGGACACAAATTGTCAAACAATGCCTTGTGGAGCAGGAAATGAGGTGAGAAGTGTGAGCAGTGAAATAACGTTTTCCAATCAGCATAAAGGATATAGAGTCAGCAGAGCAAATTTGGAAGGGCAGGGGGTTTTGAGTGAGGCATCAGTGCCCTGGGACTGACATGCAGAGAGATGGAGTGCCTGAATCTCCTCTCCCTCTCCCTCTCCCTCTCCCTCTCCCTCTCCCTCTCCCTCTCCCTCTCCCTCTCCCTCTCCCTCTCCCTCTCCCTCTCCCTCTCCCTCTCCCTCTCCCTCTCCCTCTCCCTCTCCCTCTCCCTCTCCCTCTCCCTCTCCCTCTCCCTCTCCCTCTCTCTCTCCCTCTCCTCCTTCTCCACCTTTTCCCTGGACACTCCTGCTAAGTCAGCAGAAACAGAGTTCATTATTTGGTATTACATAGAGTTGCACATGTGTAATATATTCAATTGGTAATATTTGAAGTGTTCTGAAGTATCTCAGTAGTTTGATATTCTTTTCTTTCTTTCACTTGAATGATTTAGGTTTGTTTTTGTAAGCCATTATTTAGTTAAAACACCCTTGGAGTCCAGAGGATGCAGTGTTGAGGAGAATTTACTTGAGGACTGAGCCCCCTGCTTTTCTCAGCTGGAGCTGTTGAATTTTCTGCATTTTGTCAAGAGTTCCTTACCGAATGACCAAATGTCAGATTTGGTGCTATAGTTGCTGTAGGAGAAAACCTCTGGGGCAGACCACTTGACGGGAAACTTGGTACCTGTGGAACTGGTGTACTGGTCATCCAGGACAATCCTGGAAGAGGAAAAGAAGGGGGAATGCTGAGTTACCCCATCCCGTGCCAGCCCCAAGGGACCCTGAGCAGCCCCGGTGCCTTTACCTCGACATCCCAAAGTCAGACACTTTGACCACGTGGGATTCCCCCACCAGGCAGTTCCTGGCAGCCTGCAAGGAAACAAGGTGCAAAGGCATCAGGTCAGAGCTAAAACACTGTCACAGCCACTCAGGGACTTTTGTCATGGAAGAGCAGATCATGCTTAAAAAAGGAGCATCAAAGCGACATTGTGCCACACAAAGAGGACAAAACCCCGAGCTTCTCATGTTTTCTGTACATTTTGCAGCATGATCCTGCTGCCAGAAAAGCTGTTCAGCCATCACTCTGAAAGGCTCCTGTTGCCCAGAAAGGGTGGAACAAGACCCTAAAATAGCCACAGCTACTCAGTCATTGCATGCCTAATGGAACTGCAGCAGTGACTGATGGAGCTTGACTGAAAACACCTTAATTAAAACTATTTTATCATCAATGCATGTTTATACATGACTTATGCTAGAAAAGGTCTTTTTGTCATCTTCACTGGTTTTAGCTGTGAAGAGTGGTCAGTACTGTGGCTCTTGGGGAGCAAAAGAGTCCACTCAGGAAAAAAAGACAAATGTTATGGCTTGTTTCTTCTCTCCCAAAACCAGTTAAGGGGAATAGATTGGTCAGTGCTCCTGGACTTGTTTGGTTTTTTTTTGTTTGTTTTTTTTTCCCTAAAGTATTTGTGCTGCTTTTGCAGTGAGGGCAGATACAGGATCTCCTATAAACAGGCAGGAGGAGTGTGGAAGCTGAAATTAAGGAAGAAAGCAGAGGGAAAAGCCCCTCTGGAGCAAAGAAAAAATCCATATGGGCCCAACATACCAGGTCTCTGTGGATGACAGAGTTTTGTTCCAGATAAGCCATTCCTTCACACACATCCAGGCACATCCCCAGCAGGGTTTCCTTGGAGAAGCTGCCCCGCTGGCTCCTGAGGTAGTCGGACAAGCAGCCGTTCTCCATGAACTCGAACACCAGGCAAATGGGAGCCTCCTCAAAGCACACACCATAAAGCTGGACTAGCTTGGGGTGAGACAGCTTCCTGTGGGGCAGGGAGGGAAGGTGGGAAAGAGGCTGAAATAGGCTCAGTGTCTGCTATCCTCACAGCAAGTGTGTTATATACAGCAATTTATGTCACAGGGCTGCTCCCAGCTCATTGCAAGGGTCAGCTTTGCAGATGTGCAGACCAAAGACTAAATATCGTCCCATTTTAATGGTAGTGGGCACCACAAGATTTTTTTCTGTGTGGAAAACCATCCAATCAAACAAAAATAAAATCAATTTGTGTCTGTCTTGTGAGAAGGGAAATTAAAAAAAAAATTAAAAAAGACAAATGTATTCAGTTGTGCAAAGCAAAACATTTTACAGGTAAGGCTTTTCAATGAAATTGCCCTTAGGTTTTAGGAGACCTTTTCTGAGAAAAACCACTTTGCTTTCCAAAATGCACTATCAATTATCCTTACCTTCCTGAATAGCAGAGATCTGGAAGACCATTCCAGATATTGATAGACTTGGAAGCACAGTAATTCACCTACACTTTGAATTGCCTTCCTTCGTAGCCACCAGAGCTCACCAGTCTATTTACTTTTAGGATACATAGCAGATAATCCAAGTTTGAATTCCCTGCTCAGATTCCTGACTTTCATTCAGTGTTATGAATCCCACAGGATGTGATTGTCATGGTGAATCTACCACTTACATCAAGACTTTGGCTTCCTCGATGAAATCCTCCTCAGACATGGCTCCTTCACGGATGGTCTTTATGGCTACTTTGGTCTTGTCCAGCAAGTAGCCAAGGTAGACCACCCCAAACTGACCACTGCCAATCTCCTGCACACGGGTGAGCTCAGAGGCACTAATCACCAATTTTCCTGTTGGTTGCAAGGGGGAAAGGATAAGGACTGAGCAGTAGAATGCCAAACAAAAAGCTTTTGTGGGTTAAACACTGAGGCAGGACTCCAAGTGAGACTTTTTGGCTCTCCCTCAAATTGTCTGTCAGACCTCTGATAGCTCATTTGACTAGTCCATGCTGCAGGTCATGTTCAAGGGTAGGAACAACAACATCCCCTTTCTCCCTCCTTTGTCTTGCCTATCCAGTTCTTCAGGGAGGATTGTTTTTACCATGCTTATGTGCAGTACCCAGCACAACATGGGGCTTGAGTTGCTTTGAAGTCTCTAAGAATTACAATAAAGATGATACCAGCAAAATTCTATTGACAACAATATTCAAATGAAGGCATCTTCCAGGAGAGACTCAGCTTTCATCAAATTATTCTATGCTCCCATTTCCGTCCCCTTTGTTCTGCTTTCATTTTGGTATTTAATGTTGACTTCACTGAGACTCTGAGGTTCTCATCACCTCCCTCAAGGCACTGCACGATCAGTTGAGTTCTTTATCAATGGCCATGACAAAGATGACAAGCTGGTGAACAGCTCAGTGCAGAGACCTGAAGAAAGCCATTTGTTGTGGCTGTAACCACACAAATATTCCTCAATACCCGTGGGGATGTGCAGGATCACCCAGCCAACCAGCCAGGAGTGTGATTCCCATGCAGCCACGAGAGAACCTTACCGTAGCTGAGCCCTGCGGTGATGGGGGCCTGTTTCCTCCAGGAGGAGACCGCGTACCGCAGCCGTGTCACGAGACCTGGGGACACGGGGACAGGTTCCTGTTACTGCACAGCCATGGCAGCCTGGCTGCCACCACCCCAGAGGGCAGCTTGGATTCTGGAAGCAGATTTATTGCACTGAGTTCTCAGCTCCACTTGAGGGCAGCTGAACCTCTGTGCAGGCTCCGGTTTCCTGCCTGACAGAATGAAGCCAATTCTGAGCACTTTCAGCTTATTTTCCATTTTCACATCCAGAGCTTTGAGTCTCTGTAAACTCTGATGAATTTCCAAATGATACTTGGTATTTTTGAAGCCCAGTGTTTCCCTTGGTACTCCTGGACTGTAGGGATGGGAGTCACCATGTCTGGTTATGGATACTGGCCATGTCCTTGATGTAGTTTCAAATCAGGGCCCAGGGATAGATCACCTCAAGAAGGCCCTGCAGTGTAATTCCTGCACATAGCTTGGCCTGGCAGCGGTGATACACCCCCAGGGCTCTCGATAATATGTCATTATGACATCTGTGTTGGCCATGGTCAGCCTTATAAGGACAACCAGAGTGAGGATGTAATGCTGGAAGCTGGCCTGAAATGGCCATTTCAGAATAAGTGGGAGAAAAGGCGATGCCATTTCACACTTGATTGTAAGGACAGAGAGCTTGGGAGCCCTCCTTCATTCAGAACAGTCACCTGGCAAACCAGCAACATCTCTGTTCAGCTTCTCTCACCTGCTGCATTGTGCTGGTGGTAGTTGATGAGGTCAGGGATGGAGTCAAACACGTGCTTTTCTGCCAGGTAGTATCGCTTGGGAAAGTCAGTTGTCTCATTGATGTGATAATGCTTTATAACAGGATTGTTGTCCGTGCTGAAAAAGAGGAGGTTTTCTTTGAGAGAAAATAGCTTGCAGGAAAAAAGACAGGGATCTGGGGTATAAAAAGAAACAAGTGAGCAAAGGGGAGAACTTTCCCCCCAGAAAGAATGGGGGAGGAGCAAGGAGTGAGCTGCAGTTGCTAATGAACTCTGTGTACTTGTATGTTCTCCCTCTCACTTGCAGAAGGTTTCAGCTTGAGAGAAAGGCTGAGGTTTCCTGATGAGAGAAGGTTGTGTACTAAGTTTCTTTGCCTCTTTGTGAAATACAACTTTAAGCTCCATCACTGAAACCCCTTTACTTGTCTTGCACTACCCATCTCTGGTGAGTCCAGCACACAGCCCATGTTGATCCCACTGACACTTCAGTTCAGGGGACAATGCCATCAGAATGACAACCCCAGTGATGTCCAAAGGACTATTTATGGGCACATATTTAGATTCAGGGAGAAGTGGAGCCGTTAATGCACTTTGGGACTGGCAGCTGACTCTTCTGCCTTTTTTGGAAGTGTTTTCCCTCTATCATTTTCATGAGCCTTCTGCCCTTTGGTTATAATGCCAAAACAACTATACAGAGATTACACACTCATAGAAGCCATTTCATTGATGTAATTGATGTGTAAAGCTGCTGAGCTCAGCTGTACCTTAATGCTTTGGTGAAAACAGAGACTGTGTACATGCCAGGCTGCCTTGAATCTCTCACCATGAAGGCCCCTTCTCTACCCTGGAACAGGAGCAAAGGAAAGAAAACTGGTTAGAGGCATAATGGAAAAAAAAAAAAAAAAAAAAAAAAGAAGTAGGCTGGGAGCAAAGCTGTGCTTATTTCAGCCCTGTCATGAAGATGTGCTAAACATACAGGAAAAAAAAAAAGAGTCATTACCCCACTGACAGAGCTTGGTGTGTTCCATGCACAGCTCTGGTGGCTGCCCAGGGCCTGCAGGTCTCTCTTGGGTGTTAGGTGCTTTTACCTCAGCTTCCTCTCAGAGGAAATGCGACTCAGGCACTTGTGCTGAGTACATGTGGGTGTGCCTCTCTGTCCCGCCAAATCTCTCCCCTGGAAATTCTGAATCTATTGACTGCCCTCAGCCCTATCTGACAGAACACATGTTCAATAAAATGTGTGGCTGAGTGGAAAGGCAAACCCCTCTGAGTGCTCCCCATGGAGTGAGCAGCCACAGAACAAATCACAGTTTATCCAGCACCAGAGATAAACTGTGATATGGGAGTGTGGGAATGATAATTTACCAATGTACCACAAATTGGAAAACCTTGGACATGATCCTGCCCTTTCCTAGGTACACCAGTCATCCAGTATCTAACATAAATGGGTAAGAAAACAATCCTCCTGCAGTCTGGCACTCACAGAACAATTTTTTCTTTTTAACTTTTCACTGTAATTGTTTTCCAGTCATCTGAATGCTAAAATGCCTCATAGGCCACGATCCCACTAGCCCAGACGGATCAGATGGCAAAGGAGATTTAACATCACAGTTTGGTTGGAATGTGCTGTACTGACCTATATGGTAATAAACCCCACATTTTTCTTCTGTTTGCAAATAAAGATGATTTTCATCTGGCATCCCAAGTGCCTGATTTTTTTCACTCCCTCCTCCTTTGCTTTACATGGTAGGTTTCCTCCATTTCCTGTCTTCTACCCACCCACAACCCTCGATGCAGAGCTAATCCACCAAGTGCACCGTGCCTGGGCCTCCTTCCCTGGATCTTTGATCAGCTCCAGCTGAGCACAGAGGATGAGCTGCTCCCGCATCCCCGGGTATGAGCTGCTGGCTGTGCAGCTCTGCCCAGGTGGGATCAGCCTGCTGAGCTGTGAACTTCCAGAGTCGGCCCTTCAGTGTCTGCACAACATCTGCTGCATCTGCACCACACAGTAGCTGTCACAGGAAAGCTCTAGAAAAGCTCTCTGCTCCTGTAGAAGCACTTAATCATGCACAGTGAGGGCTTCAGGACTAGGGGTGGGCAGGTTTTGGTGGCAGCATCCTGTTCAAGTTACTCTGAGCTTTATTCTTGCCCTTCCGTTCTCAGCTGACATCAAGCCCAGCCAACGATCACTCACAAACTCGGCCACATTTTTGGGGGGAGCTGTGAGGTTTGCAAGGCCTCGAACCAGAAGTCTCACATGGGGGTAGTTACCACAGAAAAGTTGTACTGGTAGGGCTGAAAGAAAAAATAAGACTACTAAACCATGTGTGGAGTTTTCCTCTAGTACTTTGTACAAGAGTTTTTAAAACAGCACGAAAATGCTGCTATTTCCATAAAATACTACTGTTCCAGGAAGAAACACTTTATTTGTGTTTATTAACAGGGCCACCTGTTAATGTAAGTGCTGATTTAAAAATTAAGGTTGTGTTTGTGTGGAAAATTTGAACAATAAGCTTATTCTTTGTATTTTCAGTACAGTCTTCACTGGAAAAATCTGGCTCAACTGAAAAATTAAAGATGTGTGCTTACATGCACACACACAATTTAAAACACCAAACCCACAGGCATACTTTTGGCTTTCACCCAAAACACTTCAGCACAAGATTGGTTAGATTTTCAGAGAACTACTGGCATCCGCAGGCCTCCTGCAGAGCTAGAAAAGATGAGCTAAAATCACAGTTTTCAGCTGGCACAGTGCTCTGAAATAGTGCTCCTCCAGTTCCAGTTACTGGGTGTGTTTGGATGGCACAGCTCCATCCATGCTCAGCCAGCCTGGAGATAAGGTGGGTGTGCTGGTGGTCCTTGATCTCACATCACACACTAAGGACACAGAGCAGGAACCCGGGGTTCATCTCTCTTACACACAGCAGCCCTTGCAGGCTTCATTTGTTGTTAATTAATTATTATTTCCCATCCACCCCGTACATGAGACTGGTTTACCTCTTCCCTGAGCAGTGTTTCTGCTTTGCTTCTGCTGATGTTCTTATTGTACCACCTGAAAACATCAAAAGACTCCGAGTCAGCATTTCTAGGCCAGGAAAGTTTCCCCTGAAAAGCTTCTGAATGGACCATCCCCAGGGTGGAATGTGAGCTGGGGTGGGGGCATCTGAGGCTTGCAGCTTCAAATCCAGGGCACTCAGAGGTGCAAGAAACACACAGGCACAACTTACTCATAAACTTGCAGATTCTCAGGTGATTTTTCTGCCAGGTAGCTGCTTGGCACGTAGCCTTCATGCCTGTTGAGAGGCAAGACAAGTGTGAGTGTGCTGACAGACAGGATTTTCTCTGCATCTGTAGGAGTCAGCCTTGAAAGCTTTTCCTGCTCATTGCATGATGAAAGTGTTGGTGGGGATGTATTGAGTGAGGTTACTGGAGAAGAAAACAACTGATTGCACTTCTAAACTTGAGAGTTTCACAATTTTCCCCCGTGTATCACTGAAAATATCAATCTGAATTGTTTATTGCTGTAAAATTAACTTTCAGATCCTTTTCTTCAGCTGCCTGAAGCAACAGCAAATGGAAGACGGTTAACATAAATAACCTTCCATCACTTTTTCCCTGTAAATAAGAGGATGCTTTGCAAAAGCTGAACAAGAGGGAATAAACATGTATGTTAATGGAAGAGCAAAGTCGAATTAGATAGTATTTGCACATTGGCTGTTGAAAAGGGACTTACCCATTCTTATCTTGAATCAGCCACCAATGTTCCTCAGAGCTGTCAATCACATAATATTCCTCATTATATTGTAATGTCAGCTCCTGTGGGTTCTGGGCTTCATAGTCATATATGGCTATGACCACTGCTTCCCTTGGGTCCAGCAACAATTTCTGCACAAATTAGGCAAAAGGCTCATCACATTCACATTTATATTAATATTCAAATTCATAAAAAGCAGTGGCATACTCTCTAAAGTGGTATTTTCCTGGCAGCACTGGTGTCCCCTGGGATTAAAAGCCTCAAAGCACCCCAGACCATTTAGTGGAGTGTGGTGGCAGCAAGAGAATCTTTGGTACTTTAAAACAATGAATTTCATATAAAAATTTCAGTTGCACAGAAAATGCCCAGGGAATGTTATCAGAGGTAAAATTCTAGGTCACTGCACTGTGGTGAACATTAATAAGGACATATTCCCCACTGGTAGTTAATCACTCAGGGCAGGACACTAAGGACAGCAGCACTGCACTCACCCAGTTATCTTCAGGAGTGGGAGGAAGAGGCTTCTTTGAGGCTGAAAAGAAATCAAGAAAGGTGATTTGAAGTAGGTGAGGACAAAACCAAGGGAGAAACCACCAATGCAATGAATTGATACAGGTGGTACAAACCCACTGAACAGTGAGCTTTCGACTCTGAGAGCAAGACCTGCCAACCACACAGTGAATCTCAGCAGGGCTTGGAAACTGGGGTACAGATTAGTTAAGGTATCAAGGTAAAAAATACAAGGTAAATGTTTCTTTGGTGAAGAATGGCAAGTGACATTCTTCACTTGAAGTGACAAGCGTTCACTTGTGTTCATTTTCAGGAGACAAAGTAAAGATTATGTTTGGCCATTGAAACCACAGAGGAAATATGGTTTGGCTTGGTTAAAATAGGACACTCACTGTTGAATGAGTTTATCTTAAGAAAGTTGTTATGGCTTGCTGACTGAGCACAGTTGATCAAGTTCTTAGTTCTCCATCTCACTTCAAAACCAGCTCCAAGCATCACACAGAGGAAAATGTGAATTCAAAAAAAATAGAATTCTATATACAGTAAAAGATAAGCCAGAACATTCCAAGAAGCCAGGAACATGTCTCTTTATGGAAATCTAACATAATATTTTTGATGTTCTGTACATCAAAGGAGATTAAATCCTCTGCTATTGCTAGGAATAAATATTTCCCATGTCAGGGTGATCTTAACATGTCCCTTACCATTTTTGGTGGGGTCATATATCACACAGCCAGCTGCCATCTTCTCTGTCTGAGCACAGCATCTCCACTTGCCATCCAGCCAAAAGTCTGGATGACACTTTGAAGCCAAACTGTTGTTGTATCTGATTTCTGAAGAACATTAGGGGAAGAAAAAGAAGAGGGAAAATGAATTTATTTGCATCCACATTCGCTCTAGAAGTCATCTAGGACTAAACAGAATTAAGCTGCTCTTTAAGAAGCTTCTGCAGGCTTGTTTTCAAGAGACTGTTCAAATTGTCCAAAGGAAGGGATAGTCTCCAAATGTTCAATGAAAAAAGGTGATAAAGTAGAAGATGGAGTAGGGGAATAACTGATTGCAAGAGTCAGTGCATGAACTTGACAATATCTCCATCAGGCACAATGTTTTCAGAGGGAACAATACAGCAGCAGTGCTGTAAAACAGAAAAAGCTGTGACAGAAGCCTGGTGCAGTTCTTATGTAACTAATTGACACCTTCCTCACGTCAAGCACTCTGCTTGTCTCTGCCCCCAGTGTTGGTTACTGCAGTACCATGTGAGTGAACCACAGCACAATTCAGGAGGTGAACAGGAAATGAAAGCTACCCACAAAAATGTTCCTTAATAATCATGATTCTCTAACAAGGTTGTCATCTAACAAAAAGAAAAAAAAAATCTATTAATAAGAGCTGAACAATTTTCTGTGTAGAAAAGGTTATTTTAAAAAATTAGCCATAGGAAAATCCCCGTCTCTTCCTGAAGAAGAAACCTCAAATTACAATCATTTATTAAGAGTTTATTCTAGAAAGACACAAATCACAGAATCCCAGAATGGGTCAGGCTGGAAAGGACCACAGTGGGTCATCTGGTCCAGCCCCCCTGCTCAAGCAGAGTCATCCCAGAGCATGTGGCACAGATGGCTCTGGAATATCCCCAGGCAGGGAGACCTCACACCCTCTCTGGGCAACAAAAGTCCAGTCACTGCACAGGGAAGTTCTTCCTCATGCTCAGGTGGAACTTCCTGGGCATCATTTCTGCCCATTGCCTCTTGTCCCATTGCTTGGCATCACCAAACATAGATAGTCCATCCTCTAACACCTCCCTGCAGACATTAAGGTCCCCAAATAAACCATCCCATATCCAAAATTCCCATGTCTGATGAAAACACACCCACCAGATTTACAAGCATTTCGATTTTATAACCCATTACCTGGGTTATAAACACTTTGACTGCTGAGATTGGAGACATTGTCTCCTCCTGCTCATTTTCTCAGCATTATTTGTGACAAAGCTGGTCAGACATAAGCACCTTCCACAGCTGGGTGGGCAAAGGGGTTTTTACCTTCCTTCAGTGTGAGGACCCATCTCTGCCGGCTCTCGCGGTTGGGGGCAAACACGTAGAGGATGTAGCTGTCATGGACAATCTAGAAAGGGGGATAGAGAAAGGAGCCAGCCATGAGAAGCCATGCCAGATGCACTGGTCACAAGGCAGTCACCAAAGGAAAAGGCAGCAGCCCTCTTACTAGCAAGCTGCATGCCAAATGATGATGTGGGGAAGCGGGGTAGCAGGGACTGCTCAGAAGCAGCTCTTAACCTCTGTCTTAGGTTGGAAATGGGTGTGTGCATTCTCTTCCTATCTGATGGGGCAGTTATCTTCTGCTCATTGGGCAGTTTTCTTTATCTCTTCCACAACCCACCCTCCCTCAGGGGAGATCTCTTCTGTTCATGGGCCACTGAGTGTCACTGCATGGCTGATAAAATCCCATCATCCCACTGGGAGAAGCTCTGTCCAGGGGGAGGAGCCAAGCATTCCTACCTAGATATAATCTGAGATTTGGAACACCACAGCCTCCTTCTTCCAGATTCCCAGAGGAGCAGCCCTTTCCCACTGGATTCCAAGGAAGACCAGGCCAATCTACACCACCACTGGATCTTCAGAGGAGGACTACACCCCTCTGCAGGATCACTGCTCACCTGTCACTCCAGGAGGGCTGTAGCCACCATTTAATGGCACTGCTACCAACACCCTGACCCACAGGATGGCAGGTCGTATTCTGACTCTGACAGTGTTGTTTTGTATTACTGCATTGTGGTTTGCTTTATTTTTTTTTTCTTCCCTAATAAAGAACTGTTATTCCTTTGCCCAAGAGCCCCTTAATTTCAAAATCATAACAATTACGAGGAAGAATTTTATTTTCCATTTCAGGGGAGGCTCCTACCTTCCTTAGCAGACACCTATCTTTTCAAACCAAGACAACCTCACTGACTTTTGATTATTTCAATTGGAGTAGAGGATCTGATCAAGAACCCAGTGCTGGGTTCATTAATGACTGCACTGTGAAGGAAATGCTATTGAAATACAAAATGAAGTGATGTCTCTCTCTGTATGGTCAACAGACAGACTCACCTGGAAAGGGTATTTGTACTGACAGGGAATGATGATGTCACTTCTCACAATTTCCACACATTTAATCCTGGAAAGTTCCACAGAACCCTTCAAAGTCCTTTTTTTCTAAAAGACAGAGGAAAGCACTTGGTTGATGCTAATGATTGTGGATTAAGTGAATAATTAGATCAGACTGTTTGTCTGTGGGAGATTTAGTTTTAATGGAGCAGAAGCAAATTAACTGATTATGTAAGACATTAAAAAATGTAAAGAATAATTCTTATATTTGGCATCTCTATATGTATGCCCATACACATACATATATGCACGTACATATATTTCAACTCAGCACATGGATTTTAGAGAACCAGTCAAAACCTCTATTTGAAATTCAGCTTTTACTTCTTTTATTCCAGTAAAATGAAATCCCTTTTTAACCAAAAAAGAGCTCTTTTCATGCAATTTTCAGTTTACTAACACCCCTGTTTCATACTGAAATATATCAACTAATAAATATTTTCTTTTTAAAAGTTTGGGTACTGAGAATTTCAAAACTATTAATTTCATCCAAAATGTACATTTTTACTGTATCTATCTTCCAAAAAATTACATTTCACTATTTTTGTTTCATCTGTCTTTTCAGCTAAGAAAGAAACAGGGAATTTTGAAATAAATATTATTCTTAAAAACTTGCCCACCAATCTGTTTCTCTGGCATCCTCTGTTTTGCTTCCATTCACTAGGTGTTTGGGTATACCAGCTACCCAAATAACAGTATGGGCAGTGTGGGAAGAGTGAATAGAGCAGACATTCATGTATTTCAGTTGCCTTGGTGTACCTTATTCCCTGTGGAATCCTCACCCCATGGCTCCATGGCCAGTGGCACTCAGCTTTTGCAAGAGAGGGGTGAGGGCAGCTGGTGGAAGTGGAGCTGAGGCTCAGCCTCTGGTGCTTCTGCAGGATCCACTACACGAGGTTGCTCTTCAGAGCAAGCTGGTTTCCTGTTTTGATTCATTTTCAGTAGGGATTAAGCACTAAGCTGTCCCCCCACTCAGCTTTGGGACGGCGTGACGGAAATCAGTGAGGTTTAAGAGCACCAAAACACTGCAAAGCTCTTGTTTTTCCAAACCCTGCCAGCAGGACAGAGCCTGAACTTCAGCTGCTGCCTTGTAGCTGCCACAGGTTATCACTCAGAGACTCAGCAAGACTTTGGCAACCTTCTGACCCTCCCTTGGGCCCCAACTCTTTGTGTTTTACACTCTCCAGCTCCCTCTTGTCCCTTTTCCCCTCTGTCACCACCGCCCTGCAGCTCTGTCCCATGGCAGCAGCCATCCCCACTGCTGTGGCAGCCCCACTGCTGCTCCTCTGCCACTTTCAGAGCTCAATTCAGCCTGAACCAGGGCAGCAGCCCATGCCTCTGGAGCTGGGGGGAGGTTTGACACAGAGCACTGTCAAACAGCCTCAAAACAGTGAGGCCCTGAGGGTCCCCACGCCTCATTCTTGCACGACTGGCCGGGTGTTCTGCCTCTGTATTACTGGACTTGAGGCAGAAGGGGAAAATTATTACAGTGTGGTCTCACATTGCTCTTGCTGGCCTTGGCTGGTGGATTTGTGGTTTGTATTTGTATTTGCTTGCAGTTTAACCAGTGTCTCTGGATTTACTGCCAGGACTGTCTCCTGTAGACATCTGCCTGTGTAGCTCTCTGGGGTGTAGGATTCTCCTACATCAATAAACCCAAGGCTTTAAAGCACCCCTAAATGTAAATGCCAATTAACTCTCAAGAGTGATGACGAGCCTTAGAAGGCCTTACTGCACCCCATTTTCACCATCTATTTCCTTTCATTCTTATCTAGTCACTTCTTTTAGACTTGGCTTCCTCTGTCTCCTTCAAAACCTCCTCTATCATTTGTTCTACCCCTGGGACTTCTACCCTTTTGATGAGACACAAAGCCATTTATATCCTATAAAAACCTTCAATTTTGCTAGTGCTGAACCCTCCTTTGTCTCATTCCTTTGAAGTCCTGGGGTTTACCCACATGCATTTCTCCCCTGAGGCTTTAGCAAGCGATGCTTTGCCAGGCCCAGGCTTTGCTCTTTCCCTGCACACTGGTTTTTGTTGATGCTTTTCTGGACTCTGCTGAAAGACAGGGTCCAGCCTTCTCAAGGAGCTTGGTGCAGTTGCCCTGCAGCTCTCATGACCCACTGTGTTCCTTTTAATGACACAATTCAGTGATGGAAGCTCCTCATAATCTCATGTTGCAGCACAACAGATCCTCAGCTGATGGGACCCTGCTGATAGAAAGTAATTACAGTCCTCTAGCAGGACAAACAACTGGAATTACCACTCACAAACCAGGCATTACCCAGAAACTGGGCTGGAACTAAACATATCCCTGCTTTTGTGATGTTTGACCACACTTTAATCCAGCAAAAGCAACAGGGCCATTTGGAAAGAAGGGGAGAGAAAAAGCCTCTTAAAAATGGCCTCTGAAAAACCTCACAAATTTGTTCTTAAAAGGGTGAGACAAAACATGCTGACAGATCTCCGTTCGTTGTTTCCAGTCTGCCCAGAGTATAATTGGGTAGATGTTTTAGCTAGTCAGTAAAAGCATCAGTGGTCTCACTGTGAGCCATGTGTGGAAAGAACCAGTGCCATGAGGAGAAGCACACATGCTGCAGATCAGCCCATCCTGATTTCTTTTTTTTTTTACAATATATCAGCTCTGGGAACAGCTCTGAAAGGAGCCAGGTGCATCACAAGCCCAGTGCATTGATATCTTCATCTTTGGTACTCCCCCTCTTCTTGCCACACAGGTCCAGCAGCTCTTTCATTGATTTCATTGGTTTGTCTCTGCTGCATGAATCAGATGACTCTGGTGGTCCCTGACTGCTTTAGATGATTGACCATGGGATAATGGATGCAGCCCTACTCTACAACACAAGGGACGCATCTCTTTGTGCCTGCCTGAGGAATGAGCTGCCTGGTATCTCTGATGTGCTAAAACCAGCCACCAGCATTGCTGCTTACCCAAAAAAATGAATCCCTTCTCTCCAGCTCAGGGGTAGGGATATGGAGCTCATGGTGAGGGGGCAGGGAGCTGTCAGTGGCTGCTGTAGGTGACACAGGTCTGCTTGTGATCACACATCCTGAGCATGGCCCTACCCCCTCAGGCTTCACAGAGCTCTGAGATCTTGTAAGATAGGGGGCTGAAAGGCTCTGCAGCAAGTGTTTGGGCTGAAGGTCCCTCGGTGGGTACTGTGTTTATCAAAGGACCCTGGCAAAAGGTGCAGCCACCAGGGCTGGGAGCAGAGGGAAGGGATTCATTTGTGTCTTCTTGTGTCTTGACACAACGACTTGTGTCTTCTTTCTTTTGTTCTGGTGAGGGGAAAACCAAGCCATCAAAGATTCATGTGGCCCCAGTCTCCTCAGCAGCAGTCCCTGCTGAGGGCTGTCCCCGCTGCAGCTTGGCTTTCCTTGCCCAGTGGTGTTTGTGTTCACCTCCTGCCTCCCCATCTCCTGTGCAGCCCTTCCTGTGCAAGGCTGGCAGTGCCTCCTTGGCAGGAGGGTAGGGGAAAGCTGATTTACAGCTGGGGAGGAGCAAGGTAGGAAATTCCAGTCCTCAGCAGGCTCCACCACAAAACATTTCCATCAATGAAAGCATTTAATGACCTTCTCTGTACCATCAGGGTTTGGGTTTTTTGGGGGTTTTTTTATGAATCTGAGCAAAACTTCATTCCCTGTTTTCACTTATTGTCTTGACTAAAAAGAGAAATACTTAATTGGTGATTTAATAGATGAAGGATCTTTGCTTTGACCCTGAGCCACCTCTTCCCTGCTTCTGCTCTAGCTGGGCTCAGTGTTCAGCCTGAACAGAGGCAGCAGCTTATTTTGAGGGCTGTGCAAGGTGGAACTCCCCATGGCAGAGAGCTTCAGCCTTTTAAATGAGTGACATGAACCTGCCTTTCAGAGAGCTTTCTTCAGGCCTTGCTGAGCTTCTGAAAGAATTTGGAAAGGAATTTCTTGATGTAGAAATAGCAACCAGAAGCTTATGCACTATCACTGGAACAAGATGGAATTATTTTTAATGGTAGCCCTCCTGCTAAAGTATTTTTCCCCAACCTAAAGACCTGAGCTTGAACTTGAACCTCCTTGAACACTGTGTTGATACAATTACTTTCTATCTCTTATCATACTCCTTATCTGTGGAATATGCTGTTTTTCTCATTAATAATTAAGATATTAAGAACTGTTGAAAACTGGATTCATAGCAACTTTGCCTGGACACTATCTTCATTCGGTATTTTGTGAGTTTTCTCACATTAGAAACACTGAGAGTTTCAGGGCTTATAGGAAATAAAACAATGTAACTCAATGTAACTAATTTTTAATTTGAATCTGAAAACTAAATTGAAGATAATTGATTTTTAAAAGAAACTTGTAAGGGATTTCGAATTTTCTGTCACGCTAGATGTTCTGAAGGAAAATTGGAGAGGTGTGATAATTGAAAACACTGGAATTTTCTGTAGAACCTTGGCTGTTGTGTTATATTTGATTATCTCCAATGTATTTTGCTATATTTGATATTTAAATCCCTTAACGTGTCTTCTTGTCTTACCTGTCCATCATAACTATTTTGTCCTTCAGCTCGAACTAAAAGTATAATACTTTTTTTTTACTGCTGTTTTCACATCTAAAAACCAGGAAGGTGCTTTAGGGGTGGGCAAATCCTGGATGGAGAGCGCACAGAATTGTATTAACTAACAAAACCATCTTCAAATGGTGCTTGAGATGACTCCATTCAACTATTTACTATATATTTACACAATCCTATAGACCCGATCCAGCCCTGAATTTCCACCAAATCCAATTCCAAAATTCACTTTGGCTCACGTCTTGTCTGAGATGGTTATCAGGGTGCTCATCTCTACAACAGCACAAGTGGTTGGACAAGAAAATCAAGAAACAGAAGGGAAAAAAAAAAAAGAAGGAAGATTTTTGGCTTTCAAATGAGCTTTCTAATATGATGGAAATAAGCCTTTTATATTACATAAAAGCACATGGAACAAGTCCTGAATACTATATTAGTTTCTTCAAAGCTGTTCTTGACTTCAGCAAAGACTGGGAGCAGTGGATTGCAGTGAATGAAGGATTCACTGGAAGAAAAGAAGCTAAATTAAATCAACTATATGACATCACTTTTTCATGAAGAAAAGAATCTAAGCTTTAAGGCCAAAATTAAAATTCAGCCAGAAAGGATGAAAGAGTATAGAGCAACAGGCAAGCATTGCAATAAAATAAGTTACAACGTTGATTACAATATAAAGCAAAGTCAAAGGCACTGGGAACAAAAAATGGCCACAATAGAGAAGTCTAATAAAATGTCACTATTAGGAAACCTCATATTTATTGTTACATATTCAAATTAGGAGGTATTCCTTCCTTTTTAAAGATATAAAAGAAAACACGGGTTGACGATTTTGCTACGTTCTCAATGTTCTCTGATAGAAGGAAGATTTGAGCTTTGTAATTTAAACAAAATGGAAGTATCTGACATTTGCTGCAAAAACATTGCTCAGAAGTAATTTAAAAAATTTTCTTCAAAAACTAAAGACTAATAAATACACCAAAAAGGACCTAATAGGCACAGAACTGGGCAGGAGCAGAAAGAGCAAGTAGAAAATTGTTATAATCATATTCTGGGAGATAAAATTAGTTATTCCAGCAAAAAAAAAAAAAAAAAAAGGAGCTATTTTTATTACCAGGCTTTACCACATGTTTGTGTAGTTAGAAAGGCCACAGACACCAGACACAGAGAACCTGCATTTTGCTCAAGGCAATCCTGTCTAGACAATATCACCACCCTAAATCAGGATGCTGCTGCATGAGTCGTGAGTGAGGACAGCAACAAACAGGAACTTTGTAAATATCTAGAAAAATATTGGGTAGGTTGGACTGGAATAGATTGATGAAAGATGTGGAATCTCTGCCCTTGGCTTTGAAGCAGTGGCCAGTCAATGTTACAGCCAACCTGTCCTGGTGTTGGTGACAGTTGTGCTCGGAGTGTTGATCTTATCCTGGCAAAAAGTCTGACTAAATGAATGTAAGAAGTGCTCTCCAACCAGCACTGCCATGATTTTGTCATTTCTCAATAGAAATGAGGCTCATTGTGACAAAAATATCAACTTCGTCCTCCAAAAACTCCAATAATATAATTCGGATTATTCAAAATTCCTGTTAAGTTTTTAGAGATGTACTAGACATTAAGGCACAGATTTGTACTTTGTCTCCATCTTATTTATGGTTGTATTGATTTTATTGCATAAAAATTGATTGAAAGGGGTGACACAGGCAGATGCCAAGCCTGACATCTTTGTGGGTGATATGTGTATTATTAATAAATTAGTTGGAGATATGCATCAGAAAACAAGTGGTATTGCAAATTCTGGCAAGCAAACAGTACTAGTTAATAAATACAAGGCAGGTTATGAAGAATGACATAGCTAGTCAGATGTATTTATTTGGAAGGTTGTCTTTAAAACCATAATTAAATTTCCTTTAGGTGAGGACTGCAGCTCCATGACTGCTAAGGTGTTCAGAATACACAAAGCAATAAGAAATGGTTTGAATGGCCACTCTAACTAACAAAAAGACCAGAAGGGAGATCTTCAGAAGAAAAGTTTTAGTCTGTTTACATTAGAGCTTGGGAAAAAAACCAAGCTGGATTCTGTGTAGAATAATCAAGGTGAAAGGGACTGGGCTGAGGAGCAAAGCACTGCTTTTTGTCCATGGGTAGCTGGACTGCTGCAAGCAACCCCACGTGTAGGTAATGCTACAGAGCAGCTGGAGCATTTCTGGGATGCTGATAAAGGTCTTTTCAGCCAAGTTTATTCATTTGTTCTCATGTAGCATGAATTGAAAGCAGATTTCAAGGCCCACTGAAGTGCCATCTTTGCCATCTTTATATGTGAGTATCAAAGATCTGAATGAAAGAGCCCAGGACAAGGCTGACTCACTCTGTGTGACCTCCTGAGCATCTGACCAGTGTAGGAAGAATTGTGCTGATGTAAATGAAAACTTGGCTTTTTCTGGGTGAGCCTTTCATTGCTGTCTTTATCAGCTGGATTAATAATACCCCCCAAGTGCATGAAGATATAACATTTCAAGATATTTATGTGCCTGAATGATTTACCAAGGATCATAAGCTGTTGGGTGGAGGGGATATAGATAATTCACCAGTTCAAGTGCTTTTGCTGTGTCTAAGTAAGGACACTTGAAACTCTGTCCCAGACACCTCCCCAAAGGTATTAATTTCTCTGCTGCTTCTGCAGAGCAGCAAGTGTACCAGGACCCTGAGAGCATCACAGTGTCTGAATTATCCATTATTGTAGTGAGGATCAAACTCATTGAAACACTTAAAATTATTACTCCCATGTGCTTGTTTACTCACATGTACAGTAGCTACAAAATCAGACCCTGAAACAAATAATTTTTGCCTTTGGAATTGATTTACATGTTATAATAAAGGCACTTCTGATGTCTTTTAGCAGAGATGGGGGCTGAATACATGTGTCTGTTATCAGGGCTTTGCTTTATGTTAAGACAGCCCTGCATTGTGCACTGCATAATGAATTCCAGAAAACACAGCTTTTATTGTTGTCAGTTATTGGGGGGTCATTCTCCTAATGAGACATGTAAATATCTTTCATTAACATTAAGGGCCACTGTGTGCTTGGCCCTGAGGAGAACAGTGCTCTCTGTCAGCTGTGGCAGAAAGATGAAAATTACAATGAAAATGCCATTACAGTTACTGCAAAAAAACCCTGCCTTTATGATGTCAGTTGTCTTGACAGCTTTGGGTATCATTTGAAGAAATATCCCCGTAGCCTTTTGGCCTGCTTGTTTCCTTGTTTTGGACTGATTAAAAAGATTCTTTAATGTCATTTTATACCCTTGATTTAAAATGCAGAGAAAGGGACTGGGTGTTAAACCCTGTTAAATACAGGCAGACTGTATAAACAAGGGCTTAATGCATAAGTGTGTACTTTAAGTAATCCAGCTGAAATCAGTGGGACATCTCAAAATTTTAAGCAGTTCAGCAGTTGTTTTACCTGACTTTGTGCACAGGCTGTTGTTACTGACTGACCAGGGACTGGAGAGATGGGAACTATACAGTACAAAACTCTGAGTACAGGAATCCACCAGACAGGTTGGTAAGGTGTTCTTAAAGAAACTCATTGAAAACCCTTGGCAAACATCCCCAGAGATGTCCCTTGAAAAATCCATGCTTTAAAAGCTCAGATATGTACTGGACCCATCCATGTCAGTCCATATAACACCTGAGGGTGCTCCCCATCACTTCAGCCAGCTGTCAGCAATGTCCCACCTGCAAACGGGCCTTGGCAATGGTGGCAACCTGTGTCGCCCTGTTCTTTTAAAAGTTTACAGTTCTTTTAAAAGTTTTCTATGCCTTCTGATGTTTAGATATTTCTACTGGATTTTCTCACACATTGTTCATGTAAATAATGATTGTTTTGCATTCTTCTTTGTGGGAGGAGAGAACTGATGGACTGTTAGCTTGACCAGTGTGGTTGGAGAGGTGGCAATTTCATCCTCCAGTCCCTGTCACTTTTGGAATTCTATATATTGTGAGGTCAGAAATAAAATTTGCTCCTTTTGTTCTTTTGCACCTTAGAGTGAGTGTGTGAGCTATTTTGTGCTGTAGAGCAACAGCCTGCTCCGACCTCTGCCAGCCCCAGAAATTATCTGAGACAGCCCCAGTGGAGCAGAGCAAAGCAGTGCCAGGGACTGCACCAGACAATGAGCACCAGATCATTGATTTCAACGCCTGCACATGGTGCCTGGTCCTGGTGCAATCCTGGGATTGGCACAGCCCATGTGCTGGGCAGGCATCAATGGAATCCTCCCTCCACTGGCTGTGAACTCAAATGCTGTGGGTTCCCTCCATTCTGAGCACAAAACAAGATGGTTCTTGCATGGGCGTTCCTCTCCAGAGCAGCAATAGCCTGACCATGCAGGGGTCTCACCAGCATGCTCTTATTTTGATTACTGAAGAAGCTGATTATCAGTTCTGGGAGTGTTTCACAGGACAAATTATTCTCTCTCTACTTTGTGACAAATTCTTTTCATGTAACAACTGATTTTGATAGTTTCTGTGGGAAGAAAAATCAGCATTTCATGGAACATGAGCCCTGTGATTACAAATATACCTACCACGCCTCAAATGTGCATAAAGTTCTAAAGTTGCACGTGCAATTACCTTTACATGTCTACACATACATAAAATGTGCATTTTAAAATATATAATATATAAGATAAAGTGGATACAATACACCAATCTGTCATTTTACCTACATGACCTTTTGGAAGACTCAGAGGGAAAATTTCCACAAACACAGAGTGTGTGAAGTCTATGCCCCACTGAAAGTCACCAAGTCAGATTTTCCAAACTATTTCAGTCCCTCAAGATGCTGACAAGACACATACTGCAAAAGTATCTAGTCAGAGTTATGCTCAATTGATGTCAAGCCCACTAAGACTCAGAAAGCACCAAAGAAAACTAGTTGTGAAGATTTCTCTAAACACCTACAGCAAAATCATGTAGATGCTTTTCAAAATTTAGCCCCAACTAATTAAGTGGAATAGTTATAATAGAATTTAAAATCTTACAAAAATAATATTTGAAAAATAGTTTGGAGAACAAAGAGAGTCTCAAACCATAGACAGTCACAGTACGCAGCAATAAATTGTGTCCTGTTAAAAATGGAATGAGAAAAACAGACTAAAGTAAAAGCAAGAAAAACATTTCATTGGGCATATTTGAGAGAAATAATATGCAGGTGAAAATGACTGTTAACCTTTAAACCTTTAAAGCTGGTTTATAACCCTAAATAGGTTGCGATAAAATATGAGGGCACATTGTGCTTTTCTTTTATTGTTGGTTCTACTTAATTTTCTGCAACTGAGCAAGATCAGATGGTCTGAAGTTGCCAGTGCTGGATGCAAAGCAGCACAGTTCTTCTCTGCCTACAGGAACAGTGCCTAAACATAACGGATTAACAGCACGTTCAGGGACTGTTGGAAAACAAACAAGATTATTTACAAACGTAACGAGGCTCCGCAAACATCCAGCTAAATAGAAGGAAATAATTCTCACTTCACTAGAGCACTGAACACAATGGGGTGCACAGATTGATTTCTAATTTTCTTCATATTTAGAAAATCAACAAAATGCAAAGTTGGGGAGTCACAGCCTGGCCTGAGCCTGGATCTCACCATCACAGCCCATCTGAAGCCAGCTCCAAAAGACCACGCGTTACATATGGCAGCTGAATTTATTTTATAATGGTAGATGGATCTCCTACCAGCCATCAGCCTGATGCTTCAAAGAAAAGAATGAGAGTGAAGATCTGTGGATTATTTTTTCACAGATACAATGATGGGTACACTTATACCCTTCACAATATGCCTCTCCAGGTCACCCCTGTCCCCATGTGAGATGCCAGGGGCTGGCTCACACAGCTCTTACATACAGCCCATGCCAAATTCCTACAATAAATCTAGGTCCTTCCTATAAATTCATAGTCTTCTTCCTCCATTCACAGCAAACGCCTGCTGACCAGAAGCTCTACATGACCCATTTGACCAATTTTCAGTGCATGGTGCTGTAGCAAGGACCAGAAAAGTTAACAAGATGTAACAAATATCATCCTTCCCACTATTAAACAAATTTCATCATTCCTTCCATTGCTCTGAGAGAGGAAATAACTGACATACCCCATGGCGATGTTCGTAGTAAGCCAGCTTGGATTTGGTCAGGACAAAGAAGCGCACTTTAAAGTTGGAGGGTGAAGTCCTTCTCTTCTGCTGGGATTTCTTAATCAGCAGTTCCTCCAGGAGCACACAGTTATTCATGGCTGAGCCAAGAATGTTTGTCTCCCAGGACATGGGAACTCTGTGCTGTGCACCTTGTCAAAGAAAGAGACACGAGAAAGAAGGCAGTTAATTTTAAAAAAGTGTTCAAGAGGCAGCGTAGGTGCTTTTGAGCTTTATCTTCCCATCGACAGCAAAGCTTCCTTTCTGTCAGACCGTAACCACATCCTCTCTGAAGCCATAAGGTGAACAGCACATGTTGAAATATACGCTAAGGTAAATGTTGTGGAAAAAAACTAACACTTGAGGGAAATGCAGGAGATGTGAATCAATGATTAAGGATAAATTAAAGGGGTGTGGCATGATTAAGCATCTGTCTCCTTCTGGTTCATCTGGTAAATACAGTTATGAATGCACGCACCCAACATGGATGCTCAGGATGAGTGTCCCTGCTGTCCTCCTGGATGTGGATCATGCATTCATAATTTTTTTTGAAGGAATGATGCCTTTCCATTTAGAGTATTTAGCACAGAGATTTCATACAATGCATTTTGAGGGAGTCCCCCATGTAATGGTTCAGTTGACAAGGTGGTGTTCGGTCAAAGGTTGGACTCAATGGTCTTGGAGGTCTTTTCCAGCCTTAATGATTCTGTGATGACACGAAAATTCCTACTGTGTAAGCAAAGACAAATGATACCCAGGATATATTTTTATAAAGAATGATAAATATTTGCAGTCACTAGATATTTAAACTGGTTACAATGTGGTTACAATAACCAATAATTAATTAATTAGCAATGGTTACTTTAACTTGGGGATCACTGGCTGCCTCAGGTGTATCTGCTGAGGCTGTGGCTGGATGCTGCAGGGGGCACAGGCACAAATGCCCTCTGTGAGCGCAATCAACACCAGTGTCATCAGCACTGAAATGGGCACAAACACCCAACCAAACACATCTGGTTTCCTCAGGCCTCCAGAGACTGTTCAGGGCAGTCAGCATCAGGCTTAATATAGAATTATAAAAAATTTATGATGTGTCTAATACAGTCAGTACAGCACAGTTCTATTTTAAAACAAATGTAAATCATTTTTTTCTGCTCCTTAATTTTTAATATTTTGAATATTTTTTGTATTGTTGATGTATTATTGTATTGCTGATGGCATTGAAACTTGGAGAGAGGGAGACTGGTGGAATATGGGTAAACAGTAAGATAAAAAAAGTATTTTAATTTATTTGATATTTCTGAAAATCATTCCGGTGTAAATCATTTATTAGTGCTAAGTTTAGTGCAGAATTAGGGTATAAGGAGGCAGCTCCATATTGCTGATGTATTTCTAGAGTGTTTGCAAGCTCAAAGGAAGATACTGGATTTATTTTAAATACAATTAATGAGGAAAAAATCAGAATTGCAGAAAAACCTGAAGATTTGGATTTGTTTTATGATAGTACATGGACTGACTTGGGAACCACAGAATGTACTTTTTCTCCCTCCCAAAATAAGAAGTAGCATATCCCCTCCTTGCTTTACATTTTTTAGTCATTAGGCTCCAGGGATCATCAAATGTTCTTTAACAATTTTGTTCAATGCTTATTAGGAATGGGAATTTACCATAAAAATACAATTTAAATATAGCAATCAGTGTACAGATTTGTAGAACCTTTGCTTAAGACAATGCAGTGCCATAGGACAGAAACAAGGGCAAACTGAATCTGTTGCTCAGCTGATGGCTATATATCTATATAAAAATAAAAAAAAAAAAAAAAATTTAAAAAATAAATATGGTGGCCTTGCTGAGGACAAGATGCAGCAGATATTGTAACATTTCTCATGCTGAAGTCCAGTAAATCTGTACTTCGTTTCTCAGCAGAGTGACTGACTACCAAGAAACTCTTGTGGTCAGATGACACAAGTGTGTGATCTCCTAAAAAAGCATCCTGCTCTCAAGGGGAATTTCATACCTATTTCTAGATTAAGATAAATGCTCAGGCCAAATTTCCCAATTCTTCTACAAGCCAGTCTGCCTCATGCAGCACACGTGTACAAAATACGCAGAGTTTGATGTGAGTTTTCTGGAATTGAGCCCTGTGTAAGCAGCAGCTATTTGGATAAATTCCAGACCTTGCATTTCCAAAATATAGGACCATGTTTGTGTGTTCATAAATTTCCTTATGCTTGAGAATTTGCTGGTTTAAATTATGCTCTGAGATCCTTTCCTGTAATTAATGAACCAAAAACCGTGCAGTAGAATGCCCTGATAAACATGGATTTCACTGTGCCTGCAACAATGGATTACCCCCAAAAAGACTTGGATCTTGATCAACAAATATTTCACTTGAGTCAGTACAGTTGAGTTTATAATGATAATTTTTAACGACATTGCATTTTTAGCTAGTAACACTTGTTTAGGACCATGATTCTTTTTAGACTCCCCTTCACACTAACTGTAGGGTGTTAAGGACTTGGTGAAAAATCTTTGTAGTTTGGGCCAAAGCAGTCTGCAGTCTGCTGGCAGAGATGTACATGTTGTCTTATCAGAAAATTAAATATAAATAGAAATACAAGGGTGTGACGTTGCAGGACAGCAGAGAATAGAGAAGCCAGCACAGAAACCCCTGAGAGGAGAGGTGCTGTTGGAGATGGAGGATGTGGGGGAAGAGAAGATTAACCAAGGTGGTGAGTAGTGGGGGAGAGCTAAGAAATTCTTTGAATATAGTGACTGACAGCTTGATTTGTTCATGAGATAAGAGATGAATTCTCAGAGGGGCACAGAGAAGGAGCAATTTGATCAAATACACAGATAATGGGTTTGGCAACTGCACTGCATTTAGTGCAAATATGGCGTGATGTGACACCATGGCTGGCAGGAAGGGGCTGCAAGGGGCCAGGAAAAATGGGGAAGAGAGAAACAAGGAGAAATTGAGAATACAGATTGATACAGCACATGCAGAAAGATGAACAAGAAAATACAAAAATAACTGCAAGAAAATAAACACAGATTTTGGCCCGGAGTATAAGAACTAGCAGGATTGAGCAGGCGAGATCAGCCACTCGGAGTATTCCATGGATTTAAGTGAAGGTCGGCCAGCTAAGAGAGTAAACAGAGAAAATATGAATGACTCTGGGGAAGGAAAAAAGTCATTACAGCCAGATTTAGTTAAACATAGGGTTTGATATAAACGTAGATTTCATATAAACATGGGCGTTGGTTTCAGTGAGAGCTCAGTGAGAGCTGCTAACTAGTTCAGTTTTGCAATAGCTTTATCAGCTGAAAACCCTGCTGAACTGGGGAGGAAAGCAGTGGCTGATATATTTTTGTATCACTCTTGCCTGACATGCACCCTTCATTTTTCTTTTTTCATTGTAATTCCAAAATCCATTCATAGCAAACTCATAAATGATTGAGAGTAGCAAGACAAAAGCAAAAAGGAATGCTAAGTCTGAAGAATGTATAGCCAGGTTGACATGTATAAACAAAAAACATGTGGTTTAAGAACTGTATTTACATTTAATTGTAAATTTAGGAGAGAGTAACCTGTTTAAGTGTATTTGAATTTCAAAGATCATTATTTCCCAACTAACATTCTTTGTTCCTTTCTAGATATTAATCATTTGTCATTATCCATCTGGGTGAATAAGGGTTATAACCCTTATAAAGAAGCCTCAGGCACTGAAGTGCTTCAGGACCCTTCTACAGTCAAGTTGGATATATAAATATATATATAGATATAGATAGATATAGTTAGAAATGCACCACTTGCCTAGGACTAAGTTGGCTGCAGAGCTGGAATATGTGAGGGTCTCTGCAGAGCTCTAGACACAAAATACTGAAAGTGCTCCTCAGGAGGGCCGGAATACCCCACTAACACAAGTACCTCATTTCTGGAACCTGACCTTGTAGGATGGTACACTTTTACACTGGACACTCCTTTCAAGAATTTTGGCAGCACTTGATATTGCAAGTTACAGAAATTCTGTATCCTTTGTGGAACAGAATTAAACATAACCATCCTGAACATCTTAAAACTAAGACTAAACTTCATGATGAGGGATGATTAATTTTTTAGGTATCCTACGTCTCCTCTGCTTCAGTGCTTTTATAAAGGTTTGCTACCATGTATCCCTTGACACTTTTCTGTCCATATGCAGGAAAATCTGAAATATTTTAAATTATTGAGATTGAAATTTGAGCTGCTGTATGCTCTAAATACTCCTCTGTGCTGGGCAAGTTGAAGTTGTAAAGTTCTTCTTATCAACTGTAGCTTCAGTGGACTTCTTTATTTCTTTCAATCACCTTTGTTCTTTGCTTTCTACCTCATGCAAACTGCTTTATTTCTGATTTTTTTTAAAAAAATGTTATTTTATGGATTGGATTTTTTCATAGGGGTTTTACCCAGATTATGCAGTTCTCACTTTGATTACTGCAGACTGTGAAAATCTCCCCACCTGCACATCCTGCTCTGATACCAAGGTTTATGTCCTGAAGGCGGCAGAGAAATTTTTGAAGTTAAATATAGGTAGTTTTTGTTTCTGAAAAAAACAACCAAAAAAACCAGTCTGGAAGGCTGCATCTCTCTCTTCACTCACATAAACTGACCTATATCCTTCTATCATGTGCAATATTTAGGTCAGGTTTGCTGCCTGGTGCCAGCTGTTCCTCTACACCAGCTGCTCAATATGATGATTGTTACTCAACTTCTAAACTTCCATTTTGCTACTTAGCTTAGAGTGCGAGAAATTCTCATTTAGGTTACTCAGCTGTCCTGCTTCTTTAGCAATTCATGATCACTCCAGGCTCCAGTAGACTCAAAGAACAAGACAGAAAGTTGCAGAAAAAGGAGAGAATTAGCTGGTCTTTATAAGCCAGATGAGTCCAACTTTCCTTGAGGTTACAACTGCACCTTTGAATCCCCTCACACTGCTCCCAGTGACCCAGGGAGTTGTAGAAGCAGAGCAAGATCCTCCTGTGAACTGTTTGGGAGCCCTGGGAAATAGGATGCCTTGTTCTGAGCATCTGCTGGGAGGATGTAGTGATTATCCATCATTCGTGAAGTGAATTATTCCCAGTATTGGCAGTAATATAGAGAACATGTTTTATACTGGAGAAGTTGCACAGAGTTACGTCCCTTCTTCTGTGATGAAGGGACAATTAATCCTTTCTTCAGCTGTTCTCTCTTAGGCAAAAATGCTGAAAGGAAAATCTTGCTTGGTGGGAGCTATAGCCAAACTGGGATTTTGCTCCAGCTCCTTTTATTACCACCTGGCTATCATGGTTCCTGTCTGTTTCTGTCTCCCTCTGAAGACAAAGGTGGGACTTGCACTGCTGGCAAAACGTGCTGCAGATCCCAGGGTTTACCCTGGCAATACAACACATTTGCCATACCCAGGTCACTGTTTGCTGGACAGGAATTGCTTCTTTGTGCCATGCAGATGCATTTTTTAAAGACGTGTTCATTTACATGTTTGAATAAGCAGTTACAACAGGCATGTGAGCAAAAAAAACCACCCAGCATTAATGTCTGGCTTAAAAATCAGGCTGGGGGGCTGCTTCCAGAGACAATGCTATGACTATGAACATAGGAAGGAGTGCTGGGTGATTCCATCAAAACATGCCTGGATTTTGAGCCCTATCAGTTTCCTAATAGTAGTGAGATACCTGGTTTATTGCTAAATAACCATGAAAGCTCTGTTTTGAGCTTTGAATCTGTTTGATAACAGTCTGTAGAGCAAGAAACAGTTTAGCTGCCATGCATTGCTCTGTGTTGTGCCCCAGTTTTCACATGATGGGAACATTAAACTCCTCTCCTACTTTAGCAGGCGTGCCAATAGGCTGCAGCTGATATTTTAGTCTGAGGAGTCGGGAAGAAAAGGTTGCACAGCATTGCACTGCAAATTCATTCACTCCCAAAGCCACAGCGGGAGGCAGAGAGATGGGAATTAACCACAGCAGATGGAGACATAAAGCTTGGTTAAGTCTCCTTCACCCCCAACAGGCTCCTTTTCTCTCGCCCTCCTCCCTGGTATATCCTGCAACAAAGCCTGTAACAATCACCAAAAAAGGAAATTCCTGAGCTCATTGCTTAACTAGGCTACAAGATCTAACCCTAACCTACGCCCGAAAAGAGACTGGAACTGAGTTTGACTTTGGGGTTGTTTTTCAGACAACATGAGAAAAACACACACACATTTATTTATTTATTTATTTATTATTTAGAGTGCAATAGCAGCAAGAAATGAAAGAAATCTGTTGTAACGCAGAAGAGAGAATCACTGTTCTAAGAGCATGCCTGAAAGTGGGTACTGTGCTTGTACAATGTTTGGATTCCAGTTCTGCTAAAATAACAGCATACTGCAATGGCACACACTGTACACACTGCTGCTGAATTAATAGAAATGGAGTGCTTGCTACTGCAACATGCCAATTTGCATAAAATTAGTTATGAAGAAAATGAAAATAAACTTAACCAAAGCTGTAAATTAAGATGTCGAGTCTTTGAGGCAGAGAATATTATGGTACTTCTTCACCATCTGCTGAAGGGGTGTCCAAGTTCATTCCCACAAGCTGGAGATGATGTAGGAATTGTGCTTCATTACCAGTGGTAGGCTTGTACTGGATAGTGCCCTTATTTCAGAAAAGAGCTGGACTGGAGCAGGAAGCAAATTGCAGAGTGCTACACTTGACATTCCACATAATTCTTAATTTCTCATTTAGAAGCACTGTAAGGAGAAGTGTCAGCCACTCCCCGTGGGCTGGAAAATGTCATCCATGGGTCTTCTGAGAAGCATGAGAAGCAGCCCTGCCACCAAGAACAAGACTGATGTTATATCCCCTCTGTCTTGGCCACCATCATACAGAAAATGAGTCAGGGAGATCACAGAGATCGAGGAAAAAACAAGAGTGTGGCTCTCTCTGCCTGCTCCTGTTTGAAGTCACAGCATTTTACCTCCTTGCTGCATGGTTCACTGAGTGCAAGGCACTAGAGAATCAAGCTCAGCTCCTGTAAAAAAGAATGTGAAATCAAAGTCTGGAAAGTCCAATAAAACCAAAGGTGTGTTGGTACCTCCTACTACATGCGTTATCTCACGCATCTCTGGAGGCAATGATTTTTATTCCTTATCTGTCTTTCAGAGTATGCTGTAACAAGATAATTTGAGACAAGATAAGAGCTTTCTGTCACAGAAATGGAGAGGACAATTCCCCACCCCATGTTCCCAGCCTCCTCCTTTCCTTCTGCCTATGCACGCTCCCCTCTCAAAACCTCTCCCTGATGTTCACAGGGCACACAGCACAGCATGTTAATTCATTAGAAAAGCTGAAAACTTTACAAAAAAAAAAAAAAAACTGAAGTAATGTTTTTATGGGTTTGGAGCTGCATCAGTTTGCTTTGCAATCCAGTGCCCGATGGTGGGGGCACAAGCAGTGACAAGAAAAGGGTGCAAAGCCGGTGAGGGGCTGGAGGAGCAAGGAGGGAAGAAAGAAGAGAGGGATGAGGAAGCAGGAATGGAGGTGAAGGAATGAGATCACCTTTTCCAAAGGAAAAACGTTTTAATTGCAGCATGGAACTGCATCCTTGTCTGAATTCAGCAAATTGCTTACAAATGAGAACAAATCAGCGCATTTTTCAGCCAGGCTTTTACTCACTGTAAAGTGTAATTCAGTTTGGAATATTTAAATATTCAACTCATTGTAAATTGTAAAGTGAAGTTCAGTTTGGAATATTTAAATATTCAACTCATTGTAAATTGTAAAGTGTAGCTTAATTTGCAATATATAAATATTCAGATATTCAGTACATCATTTTAGGCTTTCTCATCAAATAAATATAACGATTCTGGATCTCCTTTGCATGTTTTTAGGAATAATTAACGGGATACAAAGTAATTATCATTCAACTGAATTTTTTTTTAGTAAAGAATCGATCTGGAATAGTGAATCTGTAAATGACACTGCGTGTGCGGTGATGGGTCCCTAACACCCAGGCCATTGCTGCCATCTGCTGAGGGAGAGTGAACGGCACAGAAACGGCCAAGTATCGAAAAATCCTTCCTTGCTGGCCATTTCAGGAAGAAAATCCTGCAGAAGCGATGCCAGCAAGCCCAGCTCCACCTGACCCGGTGAAAAACTTACATCCACCATGTTAACTTCAACTTCCCCTGGAAGAAAACGGAAAGAAAAGCAACGGAGCCCAACTGTTTGTCAGTTATGGTCAGATTTAGTGTTTTCTGCTGCCGGAAGGCTGCAAACGCTCAGAGGTATTTTCCAACCTAACTGGTTCTGTGATTCCTGTGATTTTTCTGTAATGCTGTTGTCTCCCAGCAGCGGGGCCGCCCTGACGAGCGCTGTCCCCGCTGTCCCCGCTGTCCCCGCTCCGCCGGGCTGGTCCCGCCTGCCCCGGCCGGTCCCGCTGCCTCACAGCGGCTGGTGGCGAGGGAACCCGCACCTGAGGGGCCGCAGAACACTGAGGGCACAGACCGCTGAGGGCCACAGAACCGCTGAGGGGTCACAGACCGCTAAGAGGCCACAGACTGCTGAAGGTTCACAAACCGCTGGGGAGGGTCACGGACCGCTGAGGGGCCACAGACCGCTAAGAGGCCACAGAATGCCGAAGGGTCACAAACCGCTGGGGAGGGTCACGGACCGCTGAGGGGTCACAGACCGCTGAAGGGTACCCGCAGACCCAGGATGGGGCAACCCCCGACCCGCCCCGGCCCCACCCCGCCATGACGGGAATCACGCCCCGCTCCTGGCCCCGCCCCCGAGCGAGCTGAGTGGAGGAGCGCCTGACTGCTCTGCGTCACAGCCAATCAGAGTGCGGCACCGCGAGGCCGCCAACCAATAGGGAGAGAGAGGAGAGGCGGCCGGGCGGAAGCGGCTGCGGCGGCGCTGAGGGAGCGCGGCGGGCGGAGCGGGCAGGTGAGGGCGGGAGGGTCCGTGCGGCCTCTGAGGGGTCCGTGAGGCCTCTGAGGGGTCCATGAGGCCTCTGAGGGGTCCGTGAGGCCTCCACGGGGTCCGTGCGGCCTCCGAGAGGTCCGTGCCCTCCGCCGGGCCGTGGTTCCGGCTCTTGTTTCTTCAGCACTGACTTGGCGAGCCCCGCCGCGGCGTTTGGGCCTCCCCAGACTCCCTTCTCTGCGGGGCAGGGCGGCGGGTGTGGGCCCTGCCTGGTTTCTCTCGTGGGCGCGGGTGAAGAATGGAGGCCGCACGAGGAGCGGCTGCGGTCACTTGTTCTGGCCAGCCTGGAGAAGGGCAGACTGAGGGGGATCTCACCGCAGGCTGCAGCTTCCCCCCGAGGGCCAGCGCCTACCTTTGCCCTCTGAGGCCAGTGACAGGGCCCGAGGGAGCGGCTGGAGATGTGCTGGGAGAGGGTTAGGTGGATATCAGGTTGCCCAGGCTCTCCTTGGTCACAGCCCCAGGCCTAAAATATTTCAAGAAGCCTTTGGGATATGCTGTCAGGCATGGGGGTATTATTGGGGTGTCCTGTGCAGGGCCTGTGCAGATCCTTGTGTATCCCTTCCAGCTTGGGATATTCTGTGATTATGGGGGGTTTGCCCACCAGGACCCATCTAGGGAAGGGGGTCACCCTTTTCCCTTTGGCTGCCTAGTTTACAGGCTGCTCTTTCATATTTAGAGAAATGAGTGTTTTGTGTGCTTCTAGTACTTGCTATAAGTAAATCTTAGTGAAAAGATAATGTGGATTTGCCAGGAGTTTCCTGTATTCTGAGGATGGAGTTGTCTCTTCTTGCTCATTTTCTTACTGCCATCTCCCATATTTTGTCTTTTTGTACATTTATATTATAAATTTGTGACACAAATTGTTAACATTTGTTTCTTGGGTCATTCCCTAGAAATTTCATCTGGCAAAAATGGGTGAACCTCAGCAAGTGAGTGCCCTTCCTCCGCCTCCAATGCAATATATCAAAGAATACACTGATGAAAACATCCGTAAAGGCCTGGCTCCAAAGCCACCTCCTCCTGTGAAGGACAGCTACATGATGTTTGGGAACCAGTTCCAGTGTGATGATCTGATCATCCGGCCCCTGGAGAGCCAGGGGATCGAACGGCTGCATCCTATGCAGTTTGATCACAAGAAGGAGTTAAGGAAACTTAACATGTCTATCCTGGTCAACTTCCTGGACCTCTTGGACATCTTGATAAGGAGTCCAGGGAGTATAAAGCGAGAGGAGAAACTGGAAGACTTGAAACTGCTTTTTGTCCACGTGCATCACCTTATAAATGAGTACCGGCCTCACCAGGCCAGGGAGACGCTGAGGGTCATGATGGAGGTGCAGAAGCGGCAGCGCCTGGAGACGGCCGAGCGCTTCCAGAAGCACCTGGAGCGAGTGGTGGAGATGATCCAGAACTGCCTGGCTTCCCTGCCTGATGATCTGCCTCACACGGAGGGGGGACTGAGAGTCAGCGTGGAGCCCATGGACACTGATGATGGCAGCAGCTGCGCTGGACAGAGCGAAAAGCAGAGGGAGCGTTCTGGTGGCAAGAGAGATCAGGTTTTGGACAAAGATGCAGCAATGTGCAGCATTATTGATGAGATGACATGAAGCAAACAGCTGCTTTTGTTAATGCAGCACAGTGAGAGACAGAAGGGGTTCTGAGCATGCATGTTGTATTTTGTTTTGCTGTTGTACAAGCAGAAAGAGCATTTGTTGTGCACCTGTTGGAGGTTGTGGGTGACTGGGCAGATGAAAATGTTTAAAGTTTTGTGGTTTTTTGGTAAAAAATAAAAAGTCTGATTTTGTTAAATGTATCATGTGAGGTGGTAGGCACAGATTAAAGTTGGCTTTTCCTGTTGTACTTTCATTGTTCCTTGTTTTGGGTATGCCATTCTGTAATTCTTTATGCTGAGTCAAGAAGAAATTCCTACAGAAATGGTGTTTGTTTTTTGCACAAACAACACACAGGAACTTGGAAAACAGGCAGACAGAAACTCTGATTACATGAAGGCAATCCTTATGGTCTGTGTTTGAGGTGAAATCTAAAGGAAGTGGGTTAACTGGTGTCCTGTAGCTCTCACATCCTTTTGTTGTGTGACCCAAATGGCTTTCCTGGATCCTGGCAGAGACAGCCTGCCCTGCCTTTCCCATTTTTGCAGAGCAGTTTCAGGATCCTGCTGGTAATTATCAGAATTGTTCCTCTAGCAGCTCTCTGCAGTTTCCTCAGAAACCACAGGAGCTGAGAGGAAGCCTTTTCTTAAGGAGTTCTGCTTCCAGCTGCTGCATGCAAAAATCACCTTCATCCGTCTTTCTATCACTTCTTTCCTACAAGTGTAATGTCTCTCAGACATTAATCCCTTGGTTTTCCTGATTTTCCCTTAAAACTGCCGTCAGTTTGGTGCCTCTGTTCTCCTATAAGGCAGTCATGCAAGGCAAGGTTCCAATTCTAACATCTTCCACTTACTCATAAATAACTCCTTAGTACTTCATTTCACTGTGAAGTAGTTTAGCTGCTTCAGCAAAGAGCATTTCTTGGCCCTTGATCTCAGGTGCAGTTCTAGCCCAAACAGTATAAAAAGACATCCTTGAGGAGAGTGGCACAGGGAGAATGGCCAGGGAACAGCATTTCTCAAAAGCTGTATTTCAGTATTTTATCAAAGTGAGCCTTGAGTCGGCTTCCACACTACTTTTTCAAGTCTCCTCTCTATTCTGGATGTGTATGCAGATGCATGTGGCATTTTTAAATATTAAAGACTGGCACTCTGCTAGGCTCAACTGTGTAACAATTTTCCAAAACTAACAAATTATTGCTGCCAAAGAAAATTTGCCAGAAGATGCTCTGAGTTGCTTCTAAGTATTAGAACCAGAAACTTGTGATGAAAAGCTTGAGTAGCTCATCCTACAAATCTGTTACTTGGCCAAGCCCTTTCCACTTACCACAGCAAGTGGGTATTACGTAACCTTTTATCCAGGCGCTGTCTGCTGTGGCCAAAGCAGGTGTGGGAAGCAGTCTGGGGCAGCGGATTGCTGACAGTCGTGTCAGCTCAGTGCTGCTGTCAAGTTTCACTTACAGTCATCAAACAGATCTGGAAAAAAACGAGAAGCAGAGTTGTGTGGTGCTGTGAAGTGTTGTCACCTCTCAGTCAAAGCCCCGCCAGCAGGAGCTCAGTGCACTTGTACCCTGCCCCAGCAGCTGTGCTGCAGCACACTGCACAACAGCCCAGCCTCGAGCAGAACAGCCCAGACTGCACTGAGAGGCACCCACAGCTCCGTCTGGAGATGATGTGCTGAGCAGGAAACACGGAAGCTCACAAAGAAGATAATTTTTCTTGAATGAGAAGGGTGAACAGGAGTGTTGTTTGTCACCTTCAGCCAGAATGTTGTCTTCCATCTGCCTGAACTGGGCTCTCCTGGTGCTGCTCACAGGTAACCACGGGGGCAGAAACAACTGGATGGAGGTGGGTGGAGGTGACGTGCATCAGGGATTCTGAGGGTGGCAAAGAGAAATTTTATCTTGCAGCAGGAAGAGTGGCCACATCACAGAGGCTGCAGTTCTCTGTGTTAAAATAGAACTTCACAGTGGCTCAACAGAGCTCTAATGGCCTGACCTCCTCTGGGAAACAGAAACACGCTGAGGGTATGGTGGTTTTAAAGATTCTGCTTCTTGGGCTGACTGCTCATCTTAGTGGGATTTTTTAGACGATGATTTGAGCAGAGAACTTTAAATTGCTTTAGAGAAGCTGAAAAACAAGGACATTTCACTTTGGCAAGCCTCGTGATGATGAATGCTTAGGTAGACAGGGAGAAGATCAACTGTGGCTTCTGGTGATTTTTAGCCATATGAAATATTATTGGGACAAATTGGTAATTTTTTCTTTCTTTTTTTTTAATTCCTGAGGGAGCAGTCCTAGGTTGTTAAGGGCAACAGCAATGAAAACAACAGGTTGTAAAGTGGTAATAATAAAGACAGACAGACATTGAAAACTTGGTGGTGAGATAAATTCAGTAGAAAGAAAATACTACAGATATTTCTTGTAGTTCTTTATAAAGCCTTTTATTATGAGTTTCATTTTGAGCTTCCTTTTCATATTAAAGAAAATATGTTGTTTCAGAGACTTATTCCCAGTGTATTTTTTCTCTGTCATAAATGGTCTACTGGGTGTTAGGGCTCACTGTCTTGACCTGAGTAGTGTGACACAACCTCCTGGAAACGTGACAAATTTATGGGGAAGCAAACTAAGTAGAAACTGCGTAAGACTAAGAAGGGAGAATAAGGTAGTGGAAAAAAAAAAAGAGAGTATATATACTATTTCTCAGAAAAGCTCTGAAAAATTTCTACTGATAAGAATGGGCAAAACCTGCCTTAAGTCAAGAGAAAATGAAATTCATTCAGCAGTGATCATTCAGACGAAACCTGCAGTTTAGTTCATTGAAAGGGGGGAAGTGTTTCCCACAATGGCTTTGAGAAAAGTCAATGTCTTACTGCTCCCTTGTGTGTGTGGCGTGGGTTAAATGCACACAAAGGAAAAAGTTAAGAGCCAAGAGACTGCACCTGGCTCAAGAGAAGCCACCGAGTCTCTTCACCTCATTGCCTATGTGCAGAGCCTGCAGAAAATGTTATTTCTGTGAACATGTCCCTGGCCTGATCATTATCCCTCACTGCACCAGTCTTGCCAGGACACATCTATTTGTGCAAAATCCAGCAAAGCCTGGTGTTCTTTGAGAGACGGGAGGTTTCAGACATGCAAGATTCACAAGAAGCTTCCCTGCTCCTTGCCCTGTGCTCCATAACTGTTTGTCTTTTTGTCCCCAGGCTCCACAGTATCCGAATTAATTGTGATAGGAGAGGTTGGTCAGAACATCACTGTGCCCTGCCACTACACTGTCTGGAACACAAATAGCATCACATCCATGTGCTGGGGTCGGGACAGGTGCCCCAGTTCCAAGTGTTCCCAGCCCATTATCTGGACAGATGGCTGGAGGGTGACAGAGCAGCACAGCAGCAGGTACCAGCTGAAAGGGGACCTGCAGAAGGGGGACGTGTCCCTGACCATCGTGGACGCCAGGGAAGCGGACTCTGGGACCTACTGCTGCCGTGTGGAGATCCCGGGGCTGTTCAATGATCAGCTGATTAATCACAAGGTTATGGTGAAGAAAGGTGAGTGCAGAGGAGTTCTTGTGATGGATCTGCTCCTGGGTCTGGGCTTCAAAGCTTGTGGTGGAAATGATTTCTGCATTCTTGACTGATCTTGAGGACCTTGTGCATCTGCTGTTAGTGCTACCTCAATTAGGCTGTCTTTGGCAATGTTGTTATCCCACTGCAGTCACTGCAGATAAAAAAGGACATGATGCTTTCATGGAGCATTCTTAGAGACACCAAAGAATTTAAAAAGAAGGGCAGCATAAAGTATTCATCCAAAGCTTTATTCCTGCTCCTTTGTCATTGAAAGTTGTGTTTGCTTTTCCCTGCTTGATTCTAGATAAAATCCGAGGGATTTAATTGGTATAGAGAAGCTTTCTATCAATTCTTCCTTTGATTTTTAGTTTTTCCCTTGCTTGTGATATTTGTGGTACTTGGCTGACAAATGTACTTGTGCTTTGCTAGCAAATTTTTATTATGGAAACACTGTCTTTTTCTCAAAACACAAATGCCCAATAAGGTTAATTATGTGTTGATTTTGTTTTATATTTTAACATCAGCAAGGATCTCTACTGCAAGTCCTCACACTTACACCTCTGAACAGACCTCAGGTAATTTTTATCCAAGTATTAATAGCATGTACAAGCCATATTTCAAATAGGGAATCTTAGGAAGAAAAAAAATTATGACAGATGGTAGAAATATTTGGCTTAAATTTATTAAACATTACCAAAGATCAGAACTTGGATTTAAATTCTGATTGATATTATACTGAGGGAACATGTATATTTGGGAGGAAGCTGCTTCCAGGTGTGATGCTTAAATAGATGTTTTAATGGTGCTGCAAGATTTGCTTTTATTTGACTATTGTTTTGGTTTGTAGGGGGTTTTTGTGGTATAAAATCTCACCTCATCTTCTAGAAATGCATCCCATGAATGGTAAAACACAACTTTTAGGAGTTGGGTGTACCCACGATTTAATCAGAACTGTTTTATTGGACTAGCTCAAAAGAACATCAGACAGAGTCCTGCTTCCTGTAGCAGTCAGCAGCAGATGATTAAGGAGGATGATAGAAAAATGACATTATTTTTGTGACACAGTGCCAAATTATCGTTCCAGCCTGGTGTAAGGTGTGTCCCTGAGGCTACCAACGTCCTCTGTGCACCTTTAATAATGTGAGGCTCCTCATTTCAGGGGAAGAGACAGTGCTCAGCTATTCCTCACTTGTTTTCTACATTCCCTTCAGAAAAGGATAAACTTCTATCATAAACCTGCTCAGCTGCATCTTTCCAGTCTGAAAAAGGCAATTTTAATTTCCACTACACAAGAGAAACCTTGTGATGTAGCAATGGTTTATTCTCTGGATTCTGAAAAAAAAAAAAAAAATCAGGGATGCCATTTGTATTTCTCCCTCTATCTTGGATGTTTTCAGCTAAGCAACTTCAAATTAGTGTTACAACTGTTGCATTTCCTTTTTGGAAGAGGAAGTGAAAACTTTCTCAGACAGTTTCTATTCTAGTTGCAAATAACATTGATTCCAATCTTAGAACTCAGGGATTTTCTTATCCCTGTGACCTCCTCCTTAGCTGATGGTGGAACAGTGTTTGAAGTTTTCAGAATACAAAGTAGTGTGTGCATGTTCACACTGAGGGAGATGGGGAAAGGCAGGTGTCCATGTGCCTTTGATTTAGAAATACTCTAGAATCTCCAGTGGAAGCTGATTATCCTGTCCTCTTCAAAATAAAGCTTCTGGGATAAGGGTAACAATTTAAAACATAAAAGCAACCAGCTGGGGTTGGCACAGAGGGAACAGGAGATTTTGTGTTCAGGAGATTTTTATGTCATCTGACAACACATGGAGAAACTGAGACTGATGATAGATAAGAGAGAAATTCGTAGCTCTTAATTTTAAATGTTGCGAACTGCTGTGCTCTGGGAAATTACCTCAAAATGTGCTGCAGGTCCTTATGCAAATATATTACATTTTGTTCAGTCTGTTTACTGTATAGCTGCCTGGGGCTTTAAAAGTATCACCTGCTTTCTGTGACTGCATCATGTGCTGCTTCAAGGCCCTGAGATAATCTTCATCAGTTTTCAGCTGATAACCTAAGTTTGCTTTATGCATCATTTTTTGCTTCAAGGCCAGGTTGGATGGGGCATTGAGAAACCTGTCCATAGCAGGGGATGATAAGGGCTTTAAATCCCTTTTAACCCAATCTGTTTTATGATCTTATGGCCACTGTTTCTTGGCTCCAGCTCCGATTGGTAACTCCTTCGTAGTGCTGAGATAACAGTGAGAGCCAAGTACTCCTAAGAAGGAGTTCAAAGCTCTGAAAATATTCAATATTCAGAGTTTTGTGCTGCCCTCTGAGGGCACCAACCTCTTATGATATGCAGAGCCCAGACTGCTGACACACACAGAAGTTCAGGGTCCCAAGTCAGCGGTACAGATTCTTCTCTGTGGAGGCAGAACTGTTCTCTGTGCAAGTGATGTGTTTGTCTTGCCTTTGCTCAGCTCCTGGCAGCACCAGTGAATCCTCTGTCACTGTCACAAGGACCTGGCCATTGGTTTCTGCTTCAGAAGCTCCTCAGACTGTAAGCATCAGCCTTGCTGTAGCACACCTCGACAGAGTGGATGGACTTGAGAGGTTACTGGGTCATCCCTACAGGTCGCTTCCGCTGCTTTTGTCTGATTGCAGCAGAATATTGTTTTGTAGTCTACATGTTTAGTGGTTAGAAAGAGTGCTTATGTGCTCATTATTACAGAGGGAGGGAAAAAACCCCTGCTTAGCATGCATAAAATACTTCCTTCTAGAGGAGGAAGAGCTTTAGCAACATCTGTATGTCCTTTCAGGCCTCTGCTCCCTGCTCAGGCCCCTCAGACTGCTTGGATGTGACTGCAAACCTGCAGGTATGACAAGACATGGGCAAAAGTGCAGCTGGGGCCACCTGAGAGCACAGGGGTGCCCCGCACTCCCCGTGCAGTGGGGCTCAAACAGGCAGCTCTGTGTGTCCTCTGAGTCTTACAGCACAGGTGGGAGGCTGTGACACCTTACTCATTAAAAAAAAAATCACCAAATATTATTAAACCTGAATAAATGGGATTTCTCATAACTCCAGTTCTTCTGAAAATCTCAAAGACTGTGTTTAACAGCACAGTTCACACAATTATTGCGGAGATTCTGCTTGAAACTGGTCCTGTTGCTCAAATTAGGCTTTTGGTCTAAGGTGTGCTTTTCCTGCAGAATTGCAAAACACACAGAAGGCCTTTGGGTATTGCATGGGCTTCTTGCTGTCAGTTCCTCTAATGCTCCTTGGCTTGTGTTTGACAGAACTCATCTGTATCACTTGCCAGTCAGCAGGACCCAGAACGTGGGCTGTACATTGGAATTGGCTCGTGTGCAGCACTTCTGCTCATCCTGATTTTGGCTCTGCTCCTCACTAAACGTGAGTACTTCTCATAAGCACTTACTCAAGGATTGTTCAGGTCTGTCCAGCCACAGCTGTGGCTGATGCCACATCTCCCACTTCAGGGCAGGGACCTGAGGTCCCTGGAGGGCCCCTGTGCTGTGGCTGCTCACAATGGGAATTTCCTATCCTGAAAACATTTTTGAAGGTCCCTTATTTAGTTTCTTACACCTGAATTTATCTTTGAACCTACTATTTTACTTGCTTCTAATGGTTTAAACAAAATTAATTTTTTCTTTCTTTTTTTCTTTCTTTTCATTCTGAATGGTCCTTAGAATATTTTTACAACACGAAGAAGATGAGTGCTTCTGCAGGGTAAGTTTTCTGTTCCTGCTTTTGCTAATAGTTGCAGAAAAAAAAATCAGTGTGCTGAGCATTCCATCACATAATTTGGCTTTATTTTTTAACCTCATGTTAATAGAAAATATTATAAAAAGAAACTAATAACTCCTGCTACTTTTTTGTTACTTATTAAGCAAAAATAAGTGTCACTGTCAGTTCACAACATTAAGCAGCTTGCTAACCTCAGGGGTGTCAATTGTCTCATAAGTGGAAAGATGATTCACTATCAGTCATGATCACATGTTTAAACATATTTTACATTTTCTAATGAGCTGGTTGATCTGTTCTTCTGTGGTTTTATTGTCTGTTTCTGGTTTAACACCATGTTTTTTACTCTTTTGTGCAGCTTTGTCGCATTTTGGAGGCCACAAGGTGTGGGGAGCCATAGTGCCCTGGAAGAAGAGACTCATGCAGAGGAAAATATTTATATCATACACTAAGGACTGGATGCATGGCTGTCTTTGTCATTGATGGGACATTAAATAGTTTGCAAAATGCTGGCTGCTCCCTCTGCTCAGCAGCTGAACGTGACTGCACTACTGAAGCATTATTCACATCCTAATAATAAAACAAATAAAAGTTACACTTTAAATTAAAATCTTTATCAGCCTGTTCCAGAGACAGAAACGAAAACTGGCATTGGTGGAACTTTCCATTTCCTAAAGAAAGTTATGATTATATTTATTATCCGCTTCAAATTCTCGCTTCCTTGTTGGGAAAAAAAAAAAAAAAAAAGGAAGTGCCAGAAGGGCACAATTGTGTTCACTGTGGGTTCTATCTGCCACCTTCCACAGAGTCTGTGTCGTCAGAGGGCAGAAGCAATCTCACAGCTGTGTGGCCAATCTTGGCAGTATTAGTAATTTGATAAACACTTATTTTTGAATTTTCATTGAAATCAGGTATGGCCTGTTCTGGTAACAGCTCAGTAATGCAATATATGAATGTCTGTCCACCTGGAATTAAATCTGAAGGAGCTATGGCTGCTCACCCCCAAGGGGATATCCTTGAAGCCAGGCAGCATCAGTAACTCAATGGACAGAACAGTCACAGCTTGTGTGCAGAGAATTGACTAAGTGTGAGTTTTTTTGGCAAAGTACATCACTGTTTTCCTGTGGCTTTCTCCTTTACCCTGGGAAGCCCTTGGTGTGGAAAGTCTCACTTCAAAGTCTCTAAAAAATCTGAACAACCTTCCCCCACCTTTGTAAAGTTAATGAGATTATTTTCTTAGCTTGCAGAGAAATCGTGGACATTGCACAAAATATTGGCTGGAAGTTGGCCTTGCCTTCACTCATCACTAGATATCAAACAACTCTAAATTCCTAAGAATGTTGAATGTGTTTGATGGATTTTACCTCATAAATGGGAAACATCTGTGGCCAAGTGCCTGTCCTCTATTGCTCCTCAGTTAGTGACGTGCCTCATCTTTTATTCTCTGCAAAACAAAACTTTGGTTTACTTTAAATAAATAGAGTCTGTCCTGTGAGTATAAATTGCTGAGCAAGAGACAACACACCCAAATCATCCTTAAGAAGAAGAGTAATTGTCCTCAGTTGTTTTTTAGAACACATTTTAAGCAGAGATTGGGAGAAGAGCAGAAAAGCAGCACAGGCAGGAGAGACACTAACTCTTACCAAATATTGGTCAAATCATTTTGTCCTGAAGCTCATCCTAGGCAGCAGTGTGGAATTACCCAACACAGACACTGCTGCCACAGCAAAAACTCACCACAAACTTTCTGCCACTGAGTTAATCTTAAACTCCAAAATTATTTCAACAATGCAATGAGGCATAACATCAGTAAGTATTTATGTCAACAGCTGAGACACAGCTTGAAGCTACGATCTGGTTGTGCTTTAAGGGGATCTGGGGTCAGTGGAGAAGTGACCCCTCCTAGTCCCAGCTGGTGGAGATGGGAGGGCAGTGGTTTCCCCAGGGCTCACAGAGGCTCTGGCTCAGGTAGGGTTTTGCAGGTGAGTGGTTTTGCACAGACTCCAGAGGAGGAAAAGGCTTGTCCTGCTGAGGAAGGAAGAAATGGAAAGCAAATTGGGCCAGATGCTTTGGATTTTCACTTGTGATCTCTGTTCTCCTGGGGTCTCTGTTGTAGCAGGCTGAAAAGGTAAAGGTGAATTCATGGCTGACTGAAGAGTGGGAGCACAGATTTTGGGTGATCACTGATCCCAGGGCCGGGAAAAATGATGGACAAAACCAGCTCTGCCATTTTCTGTCTTCACATCATGTATAGCTTTGTGTGAGAAGGTACAGAATCCAGAAATGACCTGCTGGTGTCAGACTGTATTTTTGCATTTGATTACTAATAACAATTACTGACCCCAAATCTCTGCCCCTGCTGCAGACAATGCTTTCCTTCTGCCTGGCTGAGCATGTTGCTGCTGCAGGCTCCATCCCATGACAGGAGCTCGAGGAAGTCTAATCTGGTCTCTGAACTGGCTCAGGAAACATCTCCAGCAATTTCTGCTTTCTGCAGTTTTATGTAATCAGTCTCTACTGGGGTCAGAGTTAGACATGTGGGATCTCCAAAATCATCTGATTTCAACTGTTCATGCTCTTAAGGAGTTTGTGGGTTATCCTTAAGATTCCTAATCATAAAAGATGCTTGTCTGTAAAGATTTTTAAAATTAATATTACAGACTAATTCAGACTAATTCTTGCATCAGCAACTTTTCACGTAAAGTTCTAGAGTATCTGATAACCAAAATCTTGAATTAAGCAAAATCTTTCTGCTCTGTAACTGCTTGGTAAATACACTTTGCAAAGGTAGTGTGGAGCAAGAACTTTGCCCTGGGCATGCAGTGTGATACACATCCACAAAGGCAGAAGCTCCCTGGGCTTTTGCTACCTGCACTTGTGTCAGTGGATCTCTGAAGAGGCATTTCAAAATGAGCCTTAGACACAAGCAAGTGCACTTGGAAGCCATTCAGCCACCAGGATATTGTCTGGCAACACATTGAGCTGATGAGCTGAAAACTCATCAGACACCTCTGCCTTTTCTGCCTGCAAGAAGCCACTAGATAGCAGTACAAGAGCAGAAAGTGACCTGTGTGTTTGTGGTTCTTCCCAGCACACTTGGATTTTGAATGGCCTTTTTCAATGCACTCTGCTGTTGGCCCAGCCTTGCTATGAAAGCAAATCTGATAGGATGCTGTGTTCATCCTGTGCCTTTCCTGGTTGCCTGTGACATACTGTCCAGCTCTGTCTGGACAAGCTTTATGGGAATTTATAGCTGAATAATGACCCAAGTTTGTGCCCCAGGTGAAATTCAGCTGCTCCCTGCACTGGCATCAGCTGAGCATCAGCTCAGAGCCACTGCTGGGTGGTCAGTAATGGGAGAAACTATGATCATTGCAGGGAGAAAATCTCCAGGATATTGGATACCTCAGCTTTCATTAGTTCTGTTCACAGAGCAGCTGGGGCTGGGCTATTGTATGAACTGTAGCTGGTAGAATAGAGCAAATTAAGTATTTTACTCATTGCCTTTACTGCTAACATTTTATTTGCTTTTTTCAGTGCTAGCAAGCAGAAGGGCGATATTTTCATGGACTTGACTATCATGATAAGCCCAAAATCTCATTACTAAAAGTGTAATGCCTGGTTAAAAGCCCATCATTTTATCATTTGAACTTGGAATTGCACTCCAGTTTGCACTGTGCTACATTTATTTGCACAGAATTTTGTCTATCTGCAGTTCTTCATTCCTGACCTTACTGCCCTGAATTACTTTTGCTTTATTACTCAGCTGTTCCAGAGAAAAACTTCCAGAGAACTTATTTGTCAATTGGTCAGAAAAAAATAAAACAGTCAGAAGGAGTGAAATATATTTCTTGAAGCTGATGTCCCATTTCTTTGGGAAGGAAGTGGTTTTGGCAACAAAACATTTGCAACAACTTCCTCTAAGGCTGTCTTTGCAAACAGAAAATACAAAGCTGGGGGAAGAGAGGGGTCTTCAGGCAGAAGGCAGGAGCATGGCAAATGAGGGATTAAGCAAACGTACCTGAGGACAAAGTCTGAGGGGAGACTATGCCAAATGTTTAGGGGTGTAAAAGCACAGACTTTGTTCCTGCCACTCAGGACCCTGGAACAGAACTGGGCCTTAAGAGTTCCAGGGAATGGCAAAGAAAAGAGAATATTGAAATTTCTGGTGCTAGGACCATGTTGAATGTCTTGGAAGGGGAAAGGTGAAAAGGAAAGCCTTTTTAGGGTTTACTGCCCTCTCACTAAATACTTCCCAATGTCCTGTGTAAATCTCCCTGGTCAGCTTGGAATCATCCCCATGAGCTTGGAGTGATCTCCCTGTGTCCTGTCAGTCGCTACCAGGGAGGAGAGATCCCTGTCCATGTCCCCTCCTCAGGAAGCTGCAGAGAGCTCTGAGCTCCTCTCAGCCCCCTTTTCTCCAGTCCTGGATTCCTCAGCTGCCCCTCACAGGATGTTCATTCCAGTCCCTGCCACCTGCTCAGCTGGCCTCATCTGAGCACGTTCACAGAATTATTGGGTTGGAAGAAACCTTAAAGATCATCGAGTCCAACCCAACCCTAACACCTCAACTAAACCCTGGCACCCAGTGCCACACTCTGTCTCTCTTTAAACACATCCAGGGAAGGTGACTCCACCACCTCCCCGGGCAGACCATTCCAGAACTTCATCATTCTTTACATAGAAAACTTTTTCCTAATATCCATCCTATATTTCCCTTGAGGCTGTGTCCTCTGGTTCTGTCATTCCAGCACCTGAATGTCCTTAAATTGTGTGACCCAGAACGGCCCAGAGTGCCCCAGGTGGGGCTGCACAGCACTGAGCACAGCAGCAGATCCCCTCTTTGGGCAGTTCCTATCCGGAAGCGTAGGAGAGAAACACTTGCAGCATGTAAAATCTGGAAATGGAGAAATGAGACTTCAGTGGGAGTCACTCAGACTCTGGAAAGGATAAGGTCTGGTTTCCTCTTCTTCCACTTGCTGTGCTGCTGTCCCTGTCAGCCAGAATGTCCCATTTTGTGCTGTTTCACTGGATGGTGATACAGATCTTTATAGGTGAGTCTTCACCTGCTTTTTGTTTGCTCAGGAAACTAATGTTGTTTTCAAATGAAAACCAGCAACACTTGTTTTGTGAAAACAAAACAGTGAAAAAGATCATAACTGTATATAGAACTTCAAAAATTTTCTTATTTATGAGCTAATACTGTTTGAACTTTGTGGTTTTTTCACTTTTAAAAATGTGTGCTGTTTCCTCTGTGTTAGTTCCCTTATTCTCTTTCTTCCCTTGCAGAGCTCCTGAAGGATGAGAATGGCTTTTTGTTACCTGCTCTTTAACTCAGCTCCGTGCTGAGAATGTGTTATTTTGAGGTTCAATAGCCAGTTAAATGCTTCTTTTCTGTTTATCTGTCATATCCTCTGCAATCTCATCTGTAAAGAAGCTTCAGTGAGGAAAAAAATAAAAAGGATCGATAGGGCAAAGATTCCAAATATCTTCTGCAAAGTAGGAAAATTATTCCAGGAATAGATCAAGGGTAAAAAAAAATCTTATCAAACATCTGTCCTGACTGGAGGATGAATGTTTTTGTCCATCCAGTGACCAGTTTGTGGGAGAGAAGACAAGTACAAGAGCAACTGTGGGAATAACTGCTTAGTACCAGTTGCCCCAAGGGTCGGTTGTAGAGAGACTGTACATAAATATGAGTACAACTGTATGATCTGACCAATTATTAATACCCCTTTCTATGTTGGATGGGATATTAAACATGTGGAGACGATTTCTCTCTCATTAATGAAGGGCCCAAGAGTGACAAACCTCACAGATTTCAGTGGGAACACCCAGGCAGAGCCTTGGGTCAAATCTGGATGCCTGCAAGGCTGGGGCCATGGAGAGGGGCAGGATTCTCCTCACAGTAAGAGCAGGGTCTCAGGACCTGCTCTTACTGAAATTAAGGTCTCTTAATTTCAAAGACATGTTAATTCCCTCCTATTTACTATTTCCTTTGGAAAAATCAGTCTCTAGAAGAGGCTGTACCTGAAAAGTTATTTAAGTTATTTAATCCTTATTAAATAAGGATTCATGCTGTTGAATCCAGGCTGCTGCAGTGCAGGGAGATGCTGGCAACATCAGCTTCACAGAAATTGAAAGAGGATTTGAAACTGCAAAACCTGTAACTTTCTAACAAGAATACTAGAGGGAAACTGAACTGGAGATACTCTAATGCCTTGTGTCTTTCCTCTTCTTTCAAATGATTTACTTAGTTATTTATTTACTAAGTTAAGGACTCTGCTTATTTCAAAGAGAAGAGCCGGCAAATTTTCATTTGTTAAAGGATTGTTTAATGATGCTGCTTTTGTGCTGTGCAGAAATGGGCTGAAATAGCAGAAGATGAGCCCATGTCTCCTCAAGAAGCAGTGACCTGAATTCTAGCAACAGTTTTAGCTGGCTTTCCACACATCTTTGGTGGACCATCTTAAAAATATGTGTTAACCTGCTCATGACTAACTCCTTGCTCTCACAGAAATACTTGCAAGGTCAACTGCATGTCTGGTTCTGTCTCCATAGAGAGAAGCTGTTTTCTCTGCTTTGCTGTTTCAAGGCAAATGAATCTTCCCTTTCCAGGGGCCAAAGCCACCATCTTGCAAAGCCTTATCCTGCATTCAGGAATTTAGTTTCTGGCATATCCTGCCATCATTTCTCTGCAGAAGCTCCTGCCCTTCAGGCCATACTGCCTGTTGTTTTGTCCGCCTCTATTCTTTCAGCATTTGGAGCTGTGGAAACCTGAATGGGTTGTCTTCTCTTGCCAGTGGGATAAGCAATGACGGATCTGAAATGTCATCCCAATAACAAGTCACGAGGCAGCCTGCCACAGACTAAAGCCTCACCTAGGGAATAGTCCATTAAGGAGAAAACAAAAGAGACATGGACACAGTTGGAAGCATCTGTTTGCTACCTGGGAGTCATGCCAAAAAGGAAAGGCATTCAAACAGCTGGCAAAATAGAAATGTTTGGCAAACCAGGGCTGAAGCTGGTGATAATAGCAGAGCAGCAAGTCTTCTTTGGGGTGAGCAAGCTGGCCATGAGACATCAGATCTGCAGGGCTGGAGGACAGGTCTGGGTGCTCCCCCAGGTCCCTCAGTTCCTGCTCCACAGCGTGTAAATGATAACATGGGGACAAAGGAAAGGTAGGAGGACTGACACAGATCAGGTGAATGTAAACCAGGAAAGATTTGTTCCTGTCTAGGAACTTTTTTGTGTAATGCCTTTTGTGAAGAAATCTGTTTTAGGGCAATCTAGGAACATCATAAACACTTAAGAGGGAATAATAGATTGCAAAGATTCAGACCAGATGCCAAGGTGGGTATTGACTTTAAACACCAAACTAAGCTGGTCACAAAGAATAAGAGGACAAGGAAAGTTTGTATGTACTCTTTTTAAAATCAGTATAACACCAACAACTAAATTTTCTCTGTAGACAGAGTTCCACAAGGTGAGTGGGATTAGTTGGCAATGCTTGCTCAGTGCACTTTCTGAGAACAGGTTCCTACAGACAGATCCCACTGCTCTGCCAGTTTAATTAGGCCCTAATTTCACACATGAATAGGTATTTTGGACCCTGTTTTTGAGACTGTCAGTGAAAGGCAGCTGTGACAGCATTTCCTTTTCAAAGGAGGTGGTGGTGGGCTGAGAAAACCAGATGTCTTTCACAACAGGGTTCTGAATAACTTTCAAACAGCCTCCTAGGAGAGGAGATGGGATCAGAGTTCTCAAATTCCATTTGCAGAGGTCCAGTTTGCGCTTGGGCTGCCAGTGACAGACCGCAGCTTTGCTCACCACATATCTGCTGTATTTTATGAGCTCCCCTCCAGCATCTGGCCAGGACCAGAGCAAGGAGCAAAGCAAAGCCTGAGAGGTGCTGGCTGTTGCCTGTAGTGCCTCGGGGCACGGGCTGCAGGAGAAGTCTTGGGGCTCAGCAGCTGTGGCCTGCTCGTAGGCAGGAGTGTTTGCTCACACCTTGTGCTGTGTAGGCAGTGTCACCACCAGAGAGTGACAGAATTCCTCCCCTCTCCTCTCCCTGACAGCACACACGGTGTCTGAAACCGTTGTTAGAGGGACGATAGGACAGCCTGTGACACTGCCCTGCTCCTACCGGGTGGCGCGGCCCAAGGACATCTCCGACATGTGCTGGGGCAGAGGCCCCTGCCCGAATTCAAAGTGCAGGGACAAAATCTTGCACACCAGTGGCAGCCGGGTGATGTCCAGAGCATCCTGGAGGTACAGCCTGCTCGGGAGCGTTGCCACTGGAGATGTGTCCCTGACGATCGGCGCGGCCAAGGCGGAGGATGCGGGTGTGTACTGCTGCCGCGTGGAGATCCCCGGCCTCTTCAACGACATCAAGAGGAACATACGGCTGGAGGTGGCCAGAGGTGGGGCTGGGGACCTTGGGGACACGGCCAGCAGGGTGGTGAAAATTGGAGTCTATGTACACTTTTTTGGCCAAAGGTGTTTTCCCCAAATTACTTGTTATTCCCAAATTCCTCGTTTTTCAAGGGAGATCTGCAACCAGTTTCCAATTTGAGTCACAGTCAATATGCAGTTTAGATTAAAAAAAAAAACCCTAAGTTTTACGCATTTTTGCCTTTCAGATGGATAGTGCATTTCTCGTTGTGTAGCTTGGCTTGACTTTTTAAAAGATGATGGAATTAAAAAGGGATTTATAATTTAAAGAACACTTGGAATGAAATTCAGTTTTTCATTTGAGGTTCACCCCAACACTGAAGACTTTTGTTTCATCTATATTACAAGGAAACACATTAGGATGATCCACCCTTAAGGGTGCTTCCTTCCCCTTAAGGGTGGGTCCTCAACATCCACATACTTGGAAATTTTGTCTCAGAGTATTGAAGGGCTTCTTCCCCTTCCTATTATCTTTCTGAGCTGCAGGATAAAGCAAAGTCTTGCACAGAAATAAAAGAGATGATACCCACCCTCCCCAAAGAAGAAAAACAATTTTTTCTGGTTTTTACAGAGCGCAATTGGTGTTCACAGCACATTTGTTTGTCTTTTTTAAACAATACAACAGAGGGTGAGAGGGTGAAAAACGCTGCAATTGCTTGTCTTGCCTCTGAGGCTGAGGGCAACAGGCCATGAAAAAAGAACCAGTTGCAAAGATTAACAAGATTGTAGCTGAAAAACAGAGCTGTTTTATTTATTGTATTTTTATGAGGACATTGAAAAGCAAAATAACTACGTTTTCAAACTTTGGGGTTCTACCACAGAAGGTTCTGGCCCTCCCTTTTCTACAAGACGGTCAAGGAGGGGTGTTTCAGACTGATAAAAGAAAAGCAAATCTATAAATCTGTGAATTTCTCAGACTGGTCATGCTTTCAGCTAATTAAAATAGTAACTCTCCCACCTTCATTTTCAGTATTTTAGCAGCCAGATAATTTTTATTCAGTTCTGCATTGGCTTCTCTCAGGGTTGGTTGTGAACGCTTTGACCTGGCTTTTCCCTTGGCTGTGTTTTTTCCATGCAGCCTCTCTAGTGAGCACCACCGCCACCACCACCACCACCACCACCACGACCACCGAACCTCCTGTTTTCTCCAAACATTTTACAGAAACAACTTCTGCTCCTCAAGCAACCTCTGATCTCCAGCCAGCACCAGAGACTACAGTCCTGCTGGCAACCAGCACCCTTCCACCAGAAACCATGGCCTCCGAGTCTCCAGCAGTAACTGCAGGGGAGACCTCTGCTCCCTCAACAATTGCTGGGACAGAATATATTTTTCCTGTGACTATGGTGGAAACAAGTTCTCCCCCAGATTTTCCAACTGCTTCCCAAGCAGCTGATGTGACAACTGAAGATGACATGTTCTACTCCACACTCCCTGGAAGAACAGAGGGTAACCAGCACCAATCCTTTCCTTTTTCTGTGTAGCAGAGATGGTCTGTGATAGCCTGGCTGGCATCATAGAGATTCTCCACCACTTATATTTATATCTGGGAAGTTCTCTCTGAGATGCCTATGGGTGTATTTCAGGGGTTTAGGCAAACACAAGTCAGATGTAGATGATGCTAAACTGGGGTCAACAGCCAAGGCAGTAGAGGGTCAGGCTTCCTACAGAGGAGCTTTAACATGGAGAAATAATGTGGCAGAAAACTCATGAAGTAAAACAGAAATAAATGTGAAGCCCAGCACCTGAAGTAGAGTAAGAGAGATCCACTTTACTGCTCTATTTTTTTTTTTTTTTTTTTTGGGGGGGGGGGGGTGGGGGGGGAAGACAATTGAAATTGCCTGGTGAAAAGTTTAGTTTAGAGTATGTTCTGCTTGAGAAATAGTGATAATTCAAAACATGTTTAAAACAGAGTATTGACATTCTCATTTCATATGAAGGCTGCTGCTGTTATTAGTGATCAGAGTGATCTGTTGTCAAACCATTTGTAGGTTTCTACTTCATCTACATTACTGACTTCATTTCCATAGATTGATGTCTGCACAGATTTGAATGCCATGTGGTGATCCTTCTAATTAATGATCTTTATAAGCATTACTTTTTACTTTGTTTCAGTGACTGCTGAATTCCCAGGTACACTTCCAAGTGCAGAGGAAACCAGCACCTCTGTCCTGATGGAAGAGAGGACAGTTGTGGGTGAGTAGGAGAACATTACAAGGTCAGAAGTTGATTGTTCAGAGAAATTAAAAAGTTGGCATCAACAAAACTGTTGAATATTCTTAAAAGTGCACCAACCACGTACTGGTGCTTATTCATTGCAGCTGGCAGTATCCAGGGTCCACACAGAAATAGTTTGAAATCACAGCTGAGAAAAACATGTTTTATACCTCCAAAGGAAGTTGGTTCTGAATAACTCATGACTGTCAGATATTTTGGGTCTGAGAGAAGTCAAAACCCAAACTTTTCAACATGGCAGAATTATCAGATATCTGATTTGTCATCACTACGAGTTCATTGAGATTTCCAAAATCTTTCCCAAGTGTTGTGCCCTCAACAGAGAACTTAATGCTAAAATTCCAGGATGACATGTTGCATCTGGACTCTTAGTTCCAGTAAGCGCCATGAATCTCTCAATTTTTAGACCCACAGTATTTTGAGTTTTTCAGGTCTGCTTTTGATAGACCTAAAGACTTACAGCAGAGTGTTGCTTGATGCCTCTGGAGAGGGCTCACAGAAGAGACTAAACTGGTCTCTTGAACATTTGTGAGGGTTTCTCACTCCAGCCTCACATGTCCCTCTTCTGGGGTGATGGATAATGCCTGGATTTTGTCATTGTAAATATCAAGTTTTAAAAAGGGTCTTAGCTCCAGGATTCTTGAGGTAGCTTGAGTTGTGACAGTGATCTGCAAAGAGCCACCACAACAGCAGCAACAGCAGAAGATGTACCCTGCTGGTGTGAGTCACTCCCACCCGTGCAAAACCTTGTGTTGAACTGTTACAAGGTGTGAAAATGCTGCGGCACAATTTGCTGGTGTCTGGTGAGAGCCGTAAGCCAAGTCCAGTTCTTGGCTCTGTTTCATTCACTCTGTGAAATAATGCCCTAAATGCACCCAGCTCAGGCTTGCTGTAAGGGAAGGGAAGGCTGATTTGTTGCTGAACATTGCATTGATGTTAGAACAGCAGGAGAGAAAGCCAGGGTAAGAGCCCTCCATCTCCAAGAGCAATTTTTGGCAGATAGGTTGGGGTGCCTGGGGTGGATAGCTCCTCAAGCAACCTGTGATCTAATGGCTCTGATTTAATGTCTCTTCTCTCTTCACTTGCTTTCCCCCCGCTACAACCCTGCCAGCACCAGCCGTACTTCAGACCCCAAAAATATCCTTGCTCTTTCAAGTATCAAAGTGCTTGGTCCCACCAGCCAGGCTGCACATGTTGCCAACTTTGACTTGTTGGACCTGCATTGTCACTGTTACATCTGCATTTCTTGTGGATTTGGGGTGGTTCTGAAGTACAGAGCTCTGAGAGAGTGGAGTGTCATAAAACAGGCAAATGACAAAATGCAATGTTCACACATCCCCAGGATTTTTAGTTCTTTTTAGTGTTTTATTACCTGTATTTGTTTAGCTGCAGTTCTTATTAGTCATAATCTCTTTTCTACTCCTGTGCAAATTTCTGCTTACACTGGCATGAGCTACCCATGTCCTGTCCATGTTTTTGATAAAATACAAGCACATGGGATGTGGAGACACATCAACACAGCTCTCACAGGGGGCTGGTCAGAACAGAGATATTTGGGGAAAATTAGGTTATTAATGAGATAACATACTCTGAAAAGTATAAAAAAGAATTAAAAGAAAAATAGCAATAGGATTATTTATTGGAGAGACACTATTTACAAGAATACGTAGTGACAGGAGAAGGGGGAACGGCTTCGAACTGACCAAGGGTAGGTTTAGATTGAATATTAGGAAAAAAATTCTTCCCTGTGAGGGTGGGGAGGTCCTGGCACAGGGTGCCCAGAGAAGCTGTGGCTGCCCCATGCCTGGAGGTGTCCAAGGCCAGCCTGGATGGGACTTGGAGCAACCTGAGATAGTGAAGGTGTCCTTGGGTTTTCCTCTTTCTTGGTGAAGGCTGAGGTTTCCCACGGCTTCCTCAGCCACCAGGAAGGAAACTGATCCTTCTCTTTTGGTTGCAAAGTGCTTTTGCCCTTCTCATTCCCTGAGAGTTCATTACTCCTTGACTGAAGCAGTGACAGCCACTGCAGCCCTCGCTCCTTCAGGTGATTGTGCCAGTAATAATTTCAATCTCTTTCATTTTCAGAGGTTTCGGTAAATAGAGATGGCAATGCTGGGGAATATGAAGACAGAGGAGATAAGGTAAAACCTCCTGTAAGTTTCAAGAGTGTTTGAGTAGAAATCAGGACAGCAGGACACGCTAGTGATTTCCAGTGTATTCCTACTACAGAGACAGCTTTTGCAAACAGTGGTTTGAACTTTTATTTAGAAGCTCGGGAACCACCTGTTCCTCTTTTCAGTGGATAGAGACAAAGCCTGAGCATTCCATCTGACTTGGACACCTCAGAAAAATCTGATCCCCTGGCATCCCTGTGAGAGAGGGGAGGTAACAGCCTCGGGGTAAAAGGCAAGTTAGGAGGGTGTTACACCTCCCCGTCTCTAAAAGGAGGATGGGGGTGACTGAGCTCCAACTTCTACTTTGGGCACATTATTGAGAAGTTCATGTTAAATGGGATTAATCTGGTTTCAGTATTATAGAATAAGGTTTATTAAATACTGAAAGGGTAATTAATTTTGTTTATCATGATCAACTCAATGTGTCTTCTCAGAGCTTTGTACAGGCAAGCTCAGAACAGCATTGCAAACTGCAGCCCTGAGCACCAGTGCAGCCCCTCCTGTGTAAATAGCTCTGAAGGAAATGTGCTTCCAAAGCCTTTTCAGTCTCTCTCTTGTCCCTTGCAGTTTCCCAGCTCTGCCATTCTCATTGCCTGTGTCATAGTGGGGTCCATCCTTTTCATACTGATGCTCTTGGTTTGGAAACGTGAGTATCCTGAAGTGAAATGATTCTAATGCTGGGCTGTGCACAACCTCCTGAGTCCCTGGCTGTTCTGGGGGCTCTGCCATGGTCCTGGTGCTAGTGCTGTGTTCATTTCATGGGGGTTGCTGTCCTTACTGTCAGGGAGGATGAGCTGGTGGGGATGCAGTAGGAGGCAGCCTGCGCAGAGAACCTGTTCCCTCACTTCTTGCAGGGTTGGCTCATCCTGTTGGCTCTCTCTTTATGCTTAAGTGGCTGCATATGTTCTTGGAAATGCTACCAAAAGACACTGGTGAAACTGAAATCAGGATGGGATCCTTTCTTTCCTGCTTAGCCCACAGAAATATTGCAACTTGCTGTCATTGCTTCTGAGCTCGTTTGACAGATAAGTTGGAATTATAGATTTTGTTTTGCCATTGTAACATTAATATTATTTTGCTTCCAGGTAAACATACAAAGAAGTTTATAGTAAAAAGGTAATCCATTTTGTAACTTCCTGTTAAAAGTTCCAGTGTAATTTTTCTTAGAGACAGGAAGGTATATTGGCCACTGATTGTAATGGGTACAGTATTGGCTTGTGATGTTGATTACCAAAGTTGTATCGGGAGGAAACTTCAGGTAACTTCACTCCAGAAATTCAATAGTGGTTCCTGGATGCTGCTTCTGTGTAGAAATGAACAGAAACCCTGAGCAATGGAGAAATTAAGCTACTGTTACTGCAGTGTAGTGACTATAGCTTAAGGAAGTGCTTAATCTGCTTTTATTTTTGATTGATACCAGGACATGATACCTTGTGCAAATGTAATTGATAAATTCATATCTTCTGGCTTCTCTTGAAGAAAAAAAATTTCTGTGGGTAAACCACAGGGGAGTGCAGTAAAGCATCACCCCTTTTCCAAAGACCAATAATTTTTCAAAGGTAGCTGGTCCCTCACTGCTTGCTCTATGTGGGAGACAGGGATTGGGGAGAGACTCTTTTCTGAATCCCATTTTGGTTACCCTACAGCTGCCATTACAGGGTTCAAACAGCCCTTCCCTATCCATGAGAAGAATGCAAGCCAGGTAAATACCTCCCTGCTGTAAAAAGTAGGAGTTATTTCATTCCAGTCCTTGGGCTCAGTAGTTTCAGCTTTCTATTTCCATGGGAATTTGCTGATGTTACAAACCAAAAAGAATGCTCTGAAGCAGCAATGTCCTTTTGTCCCCTCCTTAGTGATCTGTGCTTCTCACTGCAGTGCTGGACCACCAGAAGAGACTGACAAAGTTTTCAGTGGTGCTGAAGGAGAAAACAACATTTTTTCCTTGTGAAGAGCTCCTACATCATCTGCACATGGGAAATAAACAGGGCCTGTTCCATGCTGCACTGAGAGATACTTGTGAGCCCTCAAAATATCAGTGGGTATAAAACAAAGGCCAAAGCTTCAACTATGAAAATTTAAAATCTTTGTGCAAATTTTCCCATATGACCCTTAAAACTCGCTGCATAAAGAAGCTTATTTGAGAAGAGGCTTTATGCATTATTCATGGATGCTTCTGGCATCTGCCTTCTTACTAGCATCATGTTGCACAATTGAATTTGCTTTTCTCCATTTTTACTAATGCTCTTCCTTGAATACAACTTGTACTCTGAGGAACAGAAGAGATCACATGGAAGGTTGCCTATCTTCAAATTGCCATAAAGAAAGAAAAGGAATCATAAAGTATAGTTTTTAATGCTTTTATGTAATCAATAAGAAAATTAAGCAACAAGAACGCTGTGATTTTAAATCAAAAATGCAGATTACTTAAGGGGTATCACTACTGCCTGTGATTCAGCATGTTTGAATAACCCTTGGAGAATATGTTAATAAACTCTGTAATTTGTTGCTGGCAATTGGACTTTTTATGCCACATCCTAAGGCATTTCAACAGGAGTTAGGTATTTCCCAGGTGTGGAAATGACTGGTGTGCTGTCTCAGCTCTCCAAAGAAATACTGCAGCATTTGCAGGGGTGGGAGAATGTCCAGAAGACAAACCTAGAGGGAAATATCTCTACCCTGCCCCCACAAACCCCATAATTTCTAAATCTGTTAAGAGGGATTGTCCATGGAGGCTGGGGGATCATCGATGGGATACACTGCAGAGCTTTGGTGTAATTCCCTGGGGTCCTCACCCATTCTGCTGCTTTGGGAGTGACTTTGGGAGAAGATCCCAATCCATGACAGGGTTTGTTCTCTCCAGTGCCAGCCATGGCATCTCTGGGCAGCAACAGCCTGAAGTAAGAGCACAGTGTGGGAACAGCACCGGATAAGAAGCCAGCAGGGTCTGGCAGCTCTGGATTTCCCCTCTGGCTGTGCTCAGGGCTGTGCTGAGACTCTTGAGGCTCTCCCAGTGAGCTGGGCAGGCAGGGGAGGTTCCTCTTTGGGGTCCCTCTGGGTCTCGGGAGTTCAGAGCCCTGTCCTCACCCCGCTCTGGTGCAGGCACAAAGAGTCCCCAGACAGAACGTGGCCTGTGGGCTCCCAGGCTGGGTTTGCTCAGCCCAGACTCTGTCTGTCCCACACCAGTGACTGTGGCTGTCACCACCCCACCACAGAGCACAGGGACCCGGCATCTCTCACTTCTAGACATGAATCCCACACAAACCTGTGAGGAATAAAAGGAAACAAGCAAAAAAGAAAATCCCAAACAGTTTTGATGTACTCCTTTGAAAAACACAAACTTTTCTTTTTGCCTGTTTTCCCCCCACCCAATTAAACCTGCTAATTCAGTCAACAACATCTCTATTGCAGCTTCCAATTGGCAGAGTTGGGCCAATCCTTTTGCTCTTCCTAATTAGCTCTTCACTAATGACTTCATTACAGCAGAGCTAGCTCTCACTTGGGAAGGTTCTAGCACATTTGTTGTGGTGCTGGCTGGACTTAAAAGCCCTGGTTTTGGGGAGTTGCACAAGGGGAGAAGAGATGGGAGCCAAAAAAAGTGAGTTTGATCTGATCAGCCATGTGGAAATGCAGCCCTGAGAAGCTGCAGGGAAGCTGTAAGTGTAACTTATGCCACTGAGCATTCTTATTTGTCTTTGTATTCAGCCCAGTTATTGAGGCAGAGCCTTGGGTTTAGAACAGCAATTGGAGGCAAGGATTTGGGGAGGGTTACATTTAAATGAAAATTCATTGAAGTTATTTGTGAGGACTGGGGCTGTCAGTGTGTTCAGGGGGAGGTTAAAATGAGCCTTTTAAATGTAGCTGGAGGAAATGCTGCTTTCCAAAAGCATCAGAAGCCCCAGAATGCAGTCTCTGGATCTAGTGGAGAAAAGATGGATGAAAGCAGCAAGTCTTTAGAAAGAAAAGGCTGTGGGAGAGGATGTCATTGGCATCTGGAAATGTTGGCCTTTACTTTTAGGACTTTTATCTTGGAAGACAAAAAGAATACACTTAAGATAAAGCACTGTAGCCAAAAAACCCTCTGGTAACAGATGAAAGCAATACAGAGGGCAGAGGAGCAAAGCCATTTGCTTTAAAACCACCCTGCATTTCCCCAAAGCTCCATTCCCTCCATCCTGCCTCCCACCACCTCTCAAACTGCCAAGCACCACGAGCTGAAATTACCCCGGTCTGAGGCCTCCCCCAGCACTTGGAGCTGCTGGAGTTATCTCAGCATTTATGGACTTGCACAGGGAGCCTGTGGCAGAGCAAAGCAGGTTTTAATTTGTTTAGAGTCCATGTCAAGTCTAAATGTTGTTATATCTGGAGAGTCTGGCTGAGCTCTGTGGAGCAAGGCTGTTAATTAATGAAGGATTTCATTTCTGGTTCAAGCAATAATTTTTACTGGTCCCCAGTACTTTGTGGACAATTGTCTGTATCAAAATGACCGATTAAAAGGGTAAAGGAGGTCTGAGGTGAGGAGATAATGACTGAACTGCCAGATTAGTATGGAGGAGGTACAGAAAAGCAATTAAAAAGGGAGATTTGAATATTTTGGGATATGGGATTGACTAATGAGGAAACAGGAGGAAATACTGAAAAAAAAAAAAGGCAAGTGCTGAGTTATGAATACAAATCCTTTAGAGAGAAACCAGAGGAATGAATTAAATATCATTTTGAGATTAATAAGAGACCTCTCTTAATAGACTTTATTGGAGCTGACTGTTCTCGTGGTCCCTTTCCATCTCAGCAGCACATTTCATTATGTTTCCAGGTTTGTTTCTTAGCCTTAATGTGCTTTTCCAGGCATTTTTTAAGGTTAATATAAATAAATCTCTTGGTTTCAAAGGTGAAATGTAATTGGGGCTTAAGAAAGAGCAAGCAGAAGGGAAGAATGTGGCTGAGTACATAGGAAATTAGAAATAAGAATAAATAGCGTCATGGGACTTGGGGAAAGAACAGAGATAACCACACAGTGTGAGATGAATGCATGAAAAAGTGGAAAATTTTAGCCTGGAAATGGGACGTGCTGCCACAGACATGACAGCAGATGGCAAAATTGAGCTGCAAAGACTGAGGAGAGAAACATCTGAAGGATGTTTCTCTGAGGAAAGATGAGAAGAGGCTGTAAAGGTGATGCAGATTTGCTGATGGCAGGCAGAATCAACGCAGCCTCCTCCAGTGATGATGGAGGTCCCAGCCAGGAGCTCATGGCTCCAGGGAAAGCTTTCAGCACGCTTGGCCTGGGCTCTGCTCATGCCAAGTCTAGCAGCACAGTTCCCTGCCAGTCTCAGTAACACTCTGGTTTTCTCGTGCTCCTGAGGCCATGGTGACCACGCAATTCTTGGTTTCCCCTCCCCGCTGCCATAACCCAGCTGGGAGCAGTGTGGTTTTGGTTTCCCTTGCTAATTTAAAACGCAAACCCCAAGACTCAGCAACTCCTGCAATCACACAGTGGAAGCAGTGACCTGGGAAAGGAAATGTCAGCCCTAAACAAACCCACAGCTCGCCCCAGCCTGTACTCCCTCCTGCCATCCAGCAGGACGGGGGTCTTGGCAAGGAGCCCTCCAAGGAATCACTTTGGAGAGTGAGAGGGGCTGAGAGGAGCACTGAGATTGGAGTGGGGCTGCCCACAGAGAAGCTTCATTCCTCACTCTGTAGTGCCGGAACCCCGGCCTGGCTCAGGGGCTGCGTGTGGTGGAAAAGTCTCTCCTCCAACCCGTGCTCCCAGAGAAAACTCAGCAGCCTCTTGTAGTTCGGTCTCAAGGCAGTTTATTGTAAGCTATCTAAAAGATTTTCTTCTCTGGCTACTGTGGTTTGCTCAGCAGCTCAGGCAGAGGCACACACACACCCTGACATCCTCTCTGACTTCCATCTTCTTCTTCTCTTTCCCCTCCCAGGGCTGCTGCTGTCTTTTATATGGTAAATTACATTATACATATTTACAGTTTTTCCCCAATACCTACTACCTATATTAAATGGTGCTCTTCTATTCTAAACCAACCCATGAGTGCCAACATCATCAAGAACATGGAGGTAAGGAAGAAGAAAGAGGAGGAATAGGACCGGCCTACATTCCTCCATCTTAAAACTTCTGACCCCCGTGTACAAAGTAAAAACCCCCCTGTACAGGTGTTAAATACTAAAAAATTCTTCCCTCTACTTTGTGACTACTTCTACTATAATATCTAAACATTTGTGACTTCTTGTTCTACCTGCAAAGTTGGTAAATCATTCCATGGTTCAAACCCAAAATCACAGCTGTTTCCAGCTGCCTGCCAAGGTCTCAAATGCTTCTGACCTGGACCTGTAACCTCCAAACATGTCTGAGGGACATTTTGAGTTCCAACACTGTAGTGCAGAGCCACAGAATCAATGAGGTTGGAAAAGACCTCCGAGATCATCGAGTCTAACCCATGACTGGTCCCCACCTTGTCACCCAGACCAGAGCACTGAGCTCCTTGAACACCTCCAGGGATGAGGACTCCACCACTTCTCTGGGCAGCCCTTCCAATGCCCAACAGTGCTTTCAGTGGAGAAATTCTTCCTGAATTCCAACCTGAAGTTTCCCTGATGCAGCTGGATATAATTTCTTGTCCTGTTGCTGGTTTCCTGGGAGCAGAGCCTGATCCCCACCTGGCCACAACCTCCTTCCAGGGAGCTGCTGAGGGCAAAAAGGTCTCTCCTGAGTCTGCTTTTCTCCAGGATAAAAGCTTCAGCTCCCTCAGCCTCTCCTCACAGGACTTCTTTTCTAACCTCAGCTAAAGAGCTCCAAGTAGTTTGAAACTGAGACAGAAAGGATCATGAGGACACTGGGAAGAGAGGCAAATTGAAGTGTGCAAATACCAATGGAAGTATTGGGAAAGGAGGTGTAAGGAAGTTATTTCTGGTAAAAGTTCATTGCCTTTCTTTAGTCTTTCAAGCACTGACCCTTCTCCAAGAGGAAGGGAAATCTACCACTTCCCAAAATATCTTTTTTTTTTTTTTTTAATTCTGTAGAAGAAAAGAAGCTCAATATTCGCTGACTATTTCAAAATGCAACTTCTTTGTTTAACTATCTAGAAAAAAAGGAAAATTAAGTGAGGGTGTGTTTTGGGTGTTTTTTGAGGGGGTTGGTATTTTTTAATACCTAGGAGAAGAGGTGTATGGTAGGTAATCCAAACTAGGTAATAAATCCTTTCTATAATTACATTTTCTAAAGCAGAGTATACTAAGGCCTGACTCTCTTATTTCATATACATATTCTGTAGTTCTACTGATGTAAGTGAACACTGAATCCTGGAAGGTAACCCTTTTTCATGCTTAAATGCACATCTAATGAAGATTCATGGCTTCAAAGGTGTTCTCAAACACCAGAGCTGGTGTCATCCTTAACTAAGCCATTCAGTAGTTAATAAACATCACACAATCATCTGCATATTTAATGCAGGGCAAAGAAATTTATGGAGAAATCTCTAGCTTTTAATCCAGGGATGAATCATTTATGGGATTTTGGGTTATTCACTTTGTGCTGAATTAAGTTGTCTCTTTTCTCCAAGCGAGCCCCCAGTGTGGGCTGTGCCACGGGCTGGGCTGCACAGTGATGGATGGTGCTGGGATGAATTATTTATTGGCCATTTTAGATCACTTGCCCAGCAGTGAACTAAGCCAGTTAATTTTAAATCTGTTCATCTCCATTCCTAAGTGCACAAAAAGGTTTCCATGTACATGTAATCCATCTCCCTCCCTTCCTCCCCCTCCTTCCAGTGCACCAATGAATTACTTGTGTGGTCTGGGATGCAAACTGTCCCTTAGGGGGTGTGGTGACAGTGTCCTGGCATGGGGGACTGTTCGTCCAAGCTGGCTCTGGTTCTTCAGCTCTCACTTGTGTCCTCCTGTAACAGCTGTGGAAGGGAAATGGTTGTGATTCCTTAGCTTGTTGTGCATGTGTACAATCTTCTTTAGTCCAGAGGGGCTGTGCAGAGAATGTGTCAATGCACTCAGGGTGGGGAGGGAAACTCCTGGAGGCTATAATGATCAAGCATTGATTTTTTTAAATTTTGTTTTTTAATTTGTCTTTTTTTTTAATGATTTTAAGTTTTATTTCTACCTTCAGGCCTCAGCCAATGCTGGGGCAGAGCCCTTTCCCAGGGCTTTCCTGTTAGCTCTGCTTCAAGGACAAGGGACATTCAGTCCCTCAGTGGAGCAGAGAGTCAATGCTGCTTTTGAATTCTGCTTGGTGTTTTTATGCCCTTGGTCCATTATCTAATGGGGAATATGATGAGGTAATTATGGAAATACACAAATTGCAACCTCATGAATACCAAAGAAAGTCGTGATGATCCATGCTAAAAGAATGCATAAAAATGCAAATCATGTGTAAATGGGGAGCAGTAAATCTTGTTAGTATTAATAACTTGGAGCATTTAATTGCATCAGGTCTTGATGAATTCTAACCAAAGCTGTCTGAAGAGATGGGTTTAGGACTCTCACCCTGTGAACTGTGTACCATGAGGTACAGGGAGCTGTGCCTTGGATCCTCTGGTGGATCCACCTTGGGCTCCCTCTGTCATCACTGCTTGGCTGGTTCTTTTGTGGGCTAACAAAGGGATTGGGATTTATCTTCAGGCTGTTCTCTGGTTTTTGTCATATCACACTGTATCTTGTCTTGGTTTGTGGGAGGTGCTCCTGATGCCTTTTCAGGCTACCTAAAAACAGAGGCCAGAAAATGTAAGGGAGTAAAAAGCAGTCATATTTATTGAAGGGTCTTCAGGTACATTAAGGGCAGATGAAGCCCCCCAGGGGCTACACCCAAAAATGGATAATGGGTGACTGGTTTTCACACACTTTTATAAGTTTGGTCCATTTGCATATTGGGGGTTAATATTCCAATTACAGTTTTAGGTAATGAAGTCATTTACCCCAAGTTTTCTCCCCCCAGCTCACTTTTGTTTATATTTCTTGGGGCCTTGAGACAGTGAGGTGTCCTTGATTTTCAGGCCTAGAGAGGAATTGTTTTGTCTGACCAAAATGGGAAAACAGCAGCTAACAGTGCATATGGAGTCCAGAGCTATACATTAAAGAATTACATGATTAAAAATATATGAATAATATACACGCTAAAACCCTAGCACATCACTCCTAGCAGCATCCTGGGGAAGAAAGGGAGAAGAAATTCCATCTTTGTTGAGATTTTTGGCATTTTTTGTGCTGCTGTTGTGATAAATATGGCCAGGTGTGAGTTAGGAGTGTGCAGGGTGAAGATTCCACCTGGAAACACTCACTGAAGCTTTCCCAAGTCATTAACAAACTCTTCCTTAAACTTTGCCTAGTGCCTGGGTGTTTGGTAGAGTTCCTATTTATCAGCTCTTCCTTCCTGTTTACTTCATTCATCCCCTGTCTATAGCTGAGTTATTCTGCCCTAATCAAAGATCCTGGATGGCACCTCCATACATGAACCCTGCAGCTTCATAAAACCTGATGAAGGAGAGAGTAATATTCCAAGAGAAAACGAGAAAAGGTCATGATTTATTGCTAATAAACAGCTCCCTGGATTTTATTGTCTTTGCTGTGTAGAAGCCTGGAGATCTAGATTGGGCTTTATAATTCACATTGAAATTCAATGTATCACATGTCTCCTGTAAAGCCACATTTTTGAATGATACTCAAACCCTATTAAACAGGTACTCATTAAACCACAACACCCTATAAATTCTTCCTGAGTTCTGTTGACAGTACACATCAAACATGAACTGTTAAGTGCTTTTCATTTTCCTGGTATTGGGCTATCATAATGCATCACATGACAAAATAATGTGTTTACATGACAGATTTAATGCTTGATCTGCTGCATGAAATGCTTCAGAGCACCAGAAGACAAAAATGTAACATTATACTTCCAAGTGTCTATTAATTCTTAACTAATAATAGATTACAGTGAGATGCTGACAGAAATGGATGAGAGAGGCACCTGCACATGGGAGGAATTCATGAGGATCAGTGACGTGGCAATGAATACTAAATGCAGACATCATAGCTAGAGTGAAAACCCAGCATTTCTGGCTTGGCAAGAGACTCACTGCTGCTCCACGGGTCTGGGTTTCCTCTTTTGGGTCCTGACAGCCCGCACAGGCTTGTAGTGAAGGTCAGGTTGGATTTACTTTTGCTTTTCCCTCCTAAATGGTGCCAGCAAGGAGTCCCAGCTGGTTCCTGGGAACTGGCCAGACATGTGAGCAGGACTGGAACTGAGCCCCAGCTCTGGGGACATGAGGATGCCCTACCAGTCCTTTGTGTCACCCTCCTGTCCCTCCTAACCCTGGCAGCAGCCTGGCTTTGCCTAGCCCCGTGTATTTCCTTGTGAATTGTTGGCATCTGTGGTATTGAAGATTCCGAGGTTGTAGAAAGTCTCTGTCTTTCTGCCCCACTGCCAAAGAAGAAGCCATAATTCATCTGTGCTGGTTTCAGGGTTGTTTATTCTGTTTATCTCTAACATGTTCTGCTGCCCTGCCGCAGCTCTGTCCTGCAGGGCAGCGTGTGGGGCTCTGCCCTCAGTGGGATGGTACAAACATTAAATACCAGAAACTACCTGTGCTGGATTTACAATAATGTGCCAATATCTGTCACCTACGTTGAACAGTGTGTCCCCAGCCTGAACCAACAGAAAAATGCCAACACTGCAGTGAAACATGGAGGACATAAGAAGGAGGAAAAGGACAAGGCACACCCAATTTCCTCCACCTTGTCCCCTTTGAACCCCTAATCTAGAAACCTAAAATTTTACTTTTGCACCCGTGCCACACTTAATTATTACTTAAATCAAACACTTGGAGCTATTAATTCATCCTGTAAGATTGAAAACTCTTTTCCATGGACAGAGATCACAGCCAGTGTCTCTGGGGAGTTCCTGATCCCCTGCCAGTGTCTCAGACCTTCCAAGGCAGCCAGAGGGAAGCCCTGGATTGCCACAGTGAATTGTGAGCCTGTGCCTGGCCTGACAGCTGAGGGGGCACCGTGGGATGGCTCTGGGGACCTGGCAGATCCACAGCAAGCCTCTGCATGGACATTTTGTAGGGATCAGGGGTTCACTGAGGTCCAAGGGCAATCACAAATCCTCCTGGGGCTGGGAGAGACAGACACAAATCAGCCCTTGCTCACAAACTGCCTCCCACTAGCAAAAGAAAGTAACCAAGTTTCAGGTTTATTCCAGCCAAAAGACTCTCGTCTCTTTTGCTCTTCTGCTCCATCCCTGCACCTCCCGTGCTGACCTGTGTTACCTGCCCATGGCCCTGGGCACGTGGCTCCCACCCCCATCCTGCACATCCCAGCCCCACAACACCTCCAAAGCATCTGCTTTGGACCCCAAGATGTGCTTTTCTCCCACATGAATCCACTGTTGTGTTTAGAGCAATGATTCCATGCTTGGTTTTGAGCATCACTTCCTACTCACCCTCAATGCAGAGCGCAGACAAGTCTCAAGTCGTTCTGTGCAAAATTGTTTTGTTTTTTCCTCTTGTAAACCTCTATGTAAACCATTTTTACTTTTGCTGCTTGTTGTTTTCATCAAGAAGGGTTGTTAATTCTGGAGTTTCTTTATGAGGAGTTGTACCTCCACAAGCCTCATTTCTCCACAGTGCCACCTCCTTCCCTCCGCACAACTCTTCTGTAATTCACGACATCGTTGACTTCCAGCCTTGGCAGAAAACTGCCAGAATTTGGAATTTCAAGAGTGATATCCAGCCACTCCACAAGTTTAGAGTATGAGGGCAGCTGTGTCCATTAATCTTTTAAAAGAACCCAAATCTCTGGTTTTTATTGCAAGTGGGAGCTAGGAAGGAATTGCTATGTGGGAAAACAATGCTGTAATGATGACATACAATCAAAGGGAGGGTAATAAACCTGCTATTCCTCCCTGCTTAGTGGGGGAGTTGGCTGGGGAGCAGGAGCTGAGGCTTGTTTTAACTACAGACAGCTCTCTCTTTTCAGTTTTTATAGCTTTCTCAATCACTTTGCTCATCTGCTGCTGGAGGCTTTTATTTGCTGATAAGGGCTGTTAAGCAGTTGGAAAGCCAGACCAATGAAGTTATATAAAATGCAGCAAAGGGTTTGTGCCAGGTTAGAGATAAGATGATGGAGGAGGGAGGGAGATGGGAGATGGGAAATGTCCTAAGAAAGGGACAAAACACAGTAAAACAGCGAGAGACACAGTTCACTGCAGTTTGTCACTCTTTTAGGAGGGGGCATATATACATATTTAGGTGTAGACATACTCCCACTTCTATCTATCCCTGCTCCTTGTGCTGATGGGACAATGGGTTCCTCTTTCTTAGTATTTTTCCTCTTTTTCTGAGAAGTTGCTGGAGCCTCCTTTAACAAGACAATGAATAATAAATGTTGATATGCAATGGGAGCAGTGCTGAGGTTGCTTTGCCCCAGTCCAGTGGTCTGAAGCAGCACCTTTTAGTGAGGAAATGACCAGTTAAACCCCTGGAATTCTTGGAGGCACATTAAAAGCCTCTTCCCAAGTGACTTTGTAGTACATTTCCTTATTTGGAAGCAATCAATGATGGAAATGGAAAAATGACCAGATTTTAACACTGGAATTTTTTCTTTGAACAAGAAGAAAAGGCTGTGTCTCTGCAAGCCTGAATGCAGGGAATAATGTTGGGCTACATCCACGGTGAATCTGGCTTTTTTGGTTTGGGTTTAAAAGTTTATATAGGGTTGGTTTTGTTGTTGTTGTTTTGGGTTTTTGTTTTGTTTGTTTGTTTGTTTTCAGAGGGAACAGTGATTCTGGGACTGCTTTGTTCTGCTTTCTCAGCCATTATTTCTTTATTCCAATTTCCCCCTTTATGAGAGAATTAAAAATTAATCTGGAATGTCAGGTCTGGAAGGTCATGTACTCTTTCTCTCTCTATAAAGAAACTGATACAAATTTAGAATTCCAAAAATGGAACCAACAAAACCCAAAACAAAAAACCTCTTCCCCATATCCAGCTACTATCTTTCAGGTCCCTCCTGCAAATTGCTAACATAGTTCAGTTGACTTGTGGTCACTTTTAACAGTTTATCAAATTTTCTGATTTTTAAAAAGTTCCTAATTTTCTCACTTTGTGTCCCCAGAGTGGAAGATGCTCTTTAAATCCTGTATTTCTCACCAACCTGTTCACAGCATCAGTTATTGCAGTGTAACAACACCTATTTTTCAAACAAATTCCTGGAAAAGCAGGCATCCTTTTAAAATATCAACTCCATTTTGGTCCTGACCTGAAAAATGAGGAGTTTCAGGTTTTACTAAAGCATTTCAGTTCTCTTTTGCTCTTTCTTTTTGCTCTGAAGCAAATTGGAAACATTCTGCGGTCCCTTCTTGGCTCACCTCTCGCAGATTGCGTATGATAGGTAGGTAGGTTGGTGCCTTTCTACCTCCTACTTTTATTTTTGAGAAATTTCCATCTAACCCCAAGGAAATATGAAGTCAAAACTGATGACTCTGTCTGGAAAAAGTCCACTGAGATGTGACAGCTCCTCTTCCCCGGAGCAGAGCAGCAGCGTGAGCACCTTGGGAGAAATGCCGCTGACTGCAACAAACCATTCACTTCATTTTCCTTTCCCTCCTTGGAAGCAGTTTGTTCATAGCCCTCTGCAGTCAGGAGCTTGAGAAAATAGTTTAAAAAGCTCTAGGAAAGGATTTACTCTTTGCATGAGTTGACAGTCTGCAATCTTCAGTGCAGAGCAGTTAATTGAAAACCAGGGAAGGAAAGGCTGTTAAAAGGTATCATGTGAATCTTGGCTCAAGGCAGTAAAGCCCAGCTTTCAAGTTAGTTTTCATCCCTGTTTTTCTTCTTGAAAGATGTGCAAGTTCAAGGAGCAGAGATTTCAGAGAGTTTGGATGGCCATAAAGCTGCTGGGTGATGATGGAGCCTCTGCTGCTGCAGAGCGGAGCGAGTGGGAAGCCTGGTGGGGCTTTGACCAAATGCCTCTTGGAGGAGCTGAATTCCTCCATTTCTACAAATGTATTCCCACCTTGCTACTGCCCCTCTCTTCCCTAGCAGCCTGGATTTTGTGTCCAGCACACTGGGGTATGGTCTCAGCAGAGCAGGTTGGTGTCCTCACCCCCTGGTTCTGCCCACCTCACCCACGGTGGTTGCTGCACTCACTCTTTCCAGGTTTACACATCTACTTCATAATTTGGAAAATCACTTTCCAAGCTGTGCTCTGTTAACTGTGTGTAATATTGGCACTGGATATGGTCTGAATGTCACTGAGGAAAGGTGGTATGAGTCCTTTTAGAAAGTATGTAGCCAGTGAGTCTGCCCACACACTTGCTGGCATGAGCAGTGTGTTCCCTTTTCTACCCTCTGCAGGAAGGATTTGAGATCTCCTTGGCTGATGTTACATTTTCTGATGCAGATGCATTAAAAATGGATTAATTTTTTTTTTTTTTTTTTTTTTTTTTTTTTTTTTATCAGGCTCCACTACTTTCCTGCTGGGGCTATTTATGTAGAACTAGATTTAAACGTCTCCTATTTCATTATAAATTGTATTGACCTGGTAAAATCCATGAAGTTTTCAGCAAAGTCTGTTCCATTTGGAAACAAGATATAAATCTCCTGACTTCAGAGAAGCTTTTCTAAAGAGCTCTCATTTGAGGCACAAGTGGGGTCAAGGCAAGGGAAAAATTGAGATCTAAAGTTTACTGTGCTTTCTCCTCATACCAAAATCTACCACATCAAATCCACTCAACCCCCAGTAAGTTTTACTTCTTGCCACTTGTGGTTGTGGGTTAATAAAATCTATGCTCTTAACAGAGTGCCAGCTGCCATCCTCCAGCTGCAGCACCTCTGAACCCCAGAGACCCAGAAATGAGGATGCAGCTGGTCCTCACCTGCAAGGGGCTCAGCCAGGGCTCCCAGGGTGATGTCACACCTCACGACGGAGTTTCCCACAAAATGTAATTGCTGCAGCTTTCTTTTAATACATTGCTAGAAAGAGAAGTGCTGAGGGCAAAATCGCTTCTTAATAATGAGTTACAGTGTGTGCTTATGCATTGGAAACCAGGAATTCATTTCTAACCTTCTGGGAGAGTCTAAAGCCACTTTTCCCAACAGAGGGGCTGAGCTGGTGGCTGCTCTGGAGCAGGAATGCTTTCCTGGGTTCTACTGGTGGCAGACAGAGACATTACTGCCAAAATGGGTGTGCGCCAGTGAAAGAGGCACCTGGGCTCTGGGCTTGTCCCCCAATTGCTTTGCATTTTTCTTTCAGCCAAATTCACAAGGTTTTGGAGCAGGAGCAAAGCCCTAATCATTTCCTGTGGCTGTTTCAGCAAGCAGCTTGTGCCCCCATAAATCCCCTGCCCCTTTTGCCTCTCAGGAGTCTTGCAGGGGATCATTTCTGCGGCTTGTCATCTTTGGCTGGATCATTTCCAAGAAAATCACTAATCCCTGTGCAGTGCCCCTCTTCCAGGCCCTTCACTCCAGGATCTGGATGCACTCCAGTAGCCAAGCACCTCTGCTCAGCCCCAGGAACTGCTGTGCCTGAATTTCAGATGCAGGAGGTACTTTTATCTAGCCCTGAATGTATGCACAGAGGAATAAATTGATGAACTGATTAAAGATTTATAGTTCTTAGAGCACATAGCTGTCTTTTGGGGAAAATCCTGGATCAGAAATCCATCTCTGTCCTCACTAATCCACGTATTATTCTCTCTCATTACTTTCTATTGATTCATTTTCATTTCATGTTGCAGCACTGGGTCACCAGTGTGTTTCTGTTATCACAATACATTATATAGCTGTCTCCTGACTCTGGTATTTGGTGGCATCTGTTAGCATGGTTGACTCTTCCCTATCTATTCATTTAATGATAGTACTTTAATTTTTTCTATTAATAATACCAACATGATCAACTAGCTGGTCATATGCTGACTGAATCCTAAGTAAACTCTTTTGTGCCTCCTCTTTCCTTTGCATTTTATTACCTGCAAAACGTTGTCAGGAATTTTTTGTCTTCTCTGAGTTTCCAAGTGATGCAGCCCCCACCATTTCAGGTGACATCCCATGGGAAAAACAGAAAGCAGGGAGCTCTCCTGTGCTCTCAAATTGCTCTAGGCTGCCATTCAGCCACTGAGGTGAAGTACAAGGGATATTCAGGGAGCTTTACAGGAGAATATGCACCCAGACTGGCACACAGACCCAATGTAGTAGGCTCAGACTTCTGCCTGTTCTCTCTTTTCATCTATTTTTGCCCAAACATTTCATTCCAGGGTTTTCCCTCCCTTTAAGAAAGGGAGGATGGGAACTAATTTTTTTATTAGGCGTTTTTGGTGTTACTTTAATGCAAGTAGAAATCCTATTTGCTTCCCAAAGCCCACCACATCCCACAGACTTGTCTCTAAGACTATGAGAGCAAACCAGCAGGTCGTTCTTGCTGTCTAGTGAGGAACACCAGCAAACAGCAGGACCAGTGCTGGGCTCTGCCCAGCTGGGCACTGGGATCAGCTGGAATTGCTGTCAGGCATGGATGCAGAGGTGTGATAGGTTCCTCAGCTGCCCCTGGCACAGCCCTTGTCTTTCCCAAAGCCTGCTCCTCATCTTCCTGGGCATGACCCGCTTGCCATGATGGGATTTTAATGTTTTAAAACGTCAGAAAAAGTGCATCAGCCCCACTGGTGGAGGAACCTTTTTTGGATGTTCTCAGGCTTGTCCAAGTGATGCTGCAGGGCACTGCAGAGCACTTCTGTTTGGTTTCAAATCTGCTTCTAACAGCTGGGCTGGACCCTCCCCAGCTCAGAGCAGAGCAAGCACAGCACAGCAGCCCTCTGAGCAGGCTGCTTCTCTCTCTCAGTGCTTCCCTTCAGGGTGTCTCTCATCCTGGCCCTTCCTGAAACACACAGCAGAGGTGTCACAGCCCCTTCTTGGGATTTCTCATCACTTTGCTGAGCTGCCTGAGCATCACTCTCCATCAGTTAGAAAATCTCTTCTTTTCCCTAAATTGCAGCCATTCCTCTCCCTTCCTCTGGATTCACAGTAAGAATAACTCCAAAAGGCAGATGGGCTGTGCTGTGTAACTCCTTCCTTGCTTAGCCAGCACACCCTGTTTCATGAGACTTGAGGACATGGCAACAGCTTAATTCCAGGACTTCAGTAAAACAGCTGTGCCAAAAACTGCCCCATCCCCTGCAGGATGGAACACAGCAGGGTTTTGGGGAGGCTTGGCTGCTGGAACTCAGAAACATCTCTGTGGCTTTCCTACAGCTGCTAATGTGAACACAAGTCTTGCAGACAAGTCCACTCAAGTCTTTTTATGAAGAGTAAAACCCATTATATTTTTATTTTATTTTTTATTTTCTGCCTTCTCAAACATATGTAGTTTCTCATTGTGCCTTTCTCCACCCAGCACCAATGTTCCTTCCCTTGGAAAACACCCATTCCCAATACTGACTGGCTTTGACTTTTTCTTGCTAAACAAATTTGATCTTTAAGATGTCCCATTGACTCTTAAATCCTAATTTGTTTTGTACTTCTCCTTTTCAGCTCGTTCCCCTTTTAAATCTGCTTTTTAAAAAAGCCATTGGCACCAGAGTGGAGCCAGCATCCTGGGTTTCTCTCCCCAGTGGCACAAGTGGAACTAAAACTCACCTTCCTCCTCCTGCTTGGCCCTGTGTGATTGAGCTGGATGTGTCCAGGCTCTGTAGTTCAAGTACTTCCCGTGATAGAAAATCTATCAGGCACTAATGGAAGATGTTCCTGTAGTTAATTACTCCCTTTGGTTTGTAGAAAAATAATAATTAGAAAATGACTCCCCATACTTAGCTTGGATTGATCCAGTTTCAGCTTCCAGCCACTGGGTCTTGTCCTGCCCCTGTCTGAGAGATTAAAGAGCTTTTCCTTAATAGAAAATCATCTGGAGACTTCAGAGACCTCTTCACCTTCCCTTGGTGAAATCAAATGAATGGAAGCTCTTTGCTGTCTCCCTGCAAAGGAAGTTTTCCTGACAAGGGTCAGGACAGGCCAGCAGGGTCCAGGTCAGAGGTCACAAAACAGAAAATTTCTATGTTCTTGGCCCATTTTCTGGACCCCCAGAATAGATAAACTGTGAGAAGGGATTGGGCATTTAAATATATTTTCTCTCTTCCCTTCCTCATGATTCAAATTAACAGGGAACTAATGGATAAAATTAATCAGGCACTGTTTTGTCTGTCTCCATGAAAAGGCAGGTGAACATTGAACCATATTAAATATTGCTTTCTCTTGGGAAAATCAAGATTCCATAAAAATACAGTTAATTAAAGATTGAGACCAGACAATTACATGAATATATAAAAGAATTATTTGAATATGGATGCTACAAGATTGGAGGAGGGAAGAAGGAAACCTGTCCATGCCCCTCAAAACCCATTTGAACAGCTTAGTGCTGGATTTCATATTTAACTTAATAAAGGCATTTACTGTTAATGAGATGATGAATGTGCTGGAAAATAGGACTAAGTGATTAAAATAGGAAATTCATGAGATGTAGCTCTTGGCAAGGGTGGGAATGGGAGGAAAGTGGGTTACTGGGAGTATGGGATGGGAAGAGCTGTCCTGGGACCTGCCAGACTGGCAGGTGGGCACCCAGAGAGGTGTTTCATAGTCCTTTTCTTGGCCTCTTTGGCTCCCTGACCTCCTTTCTTTCTTTCTTCCCACTCTCCTGATGATGCTGGCTGTGTTGCTAACGAGCCCTGATAGTTCTGTCGCTCTCCAGGTCTGCAAATGAATATAAATGAAAAGAAAATCTCTGCCCCGTGATTTTACTAACCTGTGTGCATTTGCTTGTCCAAAACAAGAGTGCCAGAGGCTGGGTTAATGAGAAGCTGGTCACAGGAGCAGAATACTGTTGAATAAAAAAAGCATAATTCAGTCCTTAGATCATAGGAGATTTGGGAGATTCTTGCATTCTGCTGGTATAGCTGGGTGAATTTCATGGGTTTAGTGACCTCCAAGCAAGGACAAAAAGTACTGCTTTCCATCTAAAGCCATTTTCTGCAAAACTAAGACACAGTTTCTGGACACAGAATGCAGGCATTGTTACAGAAAATATGTATGGGGCATACATTTGCAAATTTTTCATTCGTTATAAAACATTGATCAGATTAATTCAGTGTGTCCATTTGCCTCTGGAACTGACCTTCTCCTGGGAACAGGCTGCTGGAGTTTTAATATTTAGATTGCTGCCAAAACTACCTGCAGCAAAAACTGCCCCAAGGAAATGGGAACACAGGAGAGTTCTGTCACAGCACAACCTCCATTGCCATTTCCATCCAGGTTAAGGATGGTTAGGCACCAGAACCCCTCAAATCTCACTTTGCCATTGCAAAGTTGGCAAATCTGGGCATGTCCCTGGACAGCAAAGGGAGGTTTGGCTCTGCCTTTGCCTTCCTTCCACGCTGAAGGGATGAAACCTTGTCTTTCTGGGCATGAATCACTTTTAGTCCTGGGAGCTGAGGAGGAAAGCACCTGAGGAATTTTGTGCCATTCTTTGGGGTGTCTTTGGGGTAACTGTGAGGACAAGAAGGATGTGCTGGCTCACACAATTCAGTCTTCAATGCAACAGCAGCCACTAATACATCAGAGGAGGAGAAGATAAGTTAAATTTTGATTTGTTAAATGATTTGTTTTGATTTCAGATGTACAGGCACAATATGTGACGGCAAAGCAAAAAAAAAAAAACCCCAAAAAACCTTTGATAGGAAAGACTTTTGGTTTGTGTCGTGCAGAGCCTGGCAGGCTGTAACACGGGAATGCCAGGAATGGTGGCAGGGCAGAAAAGGAGGGACAGAGCAGTTCTCTGAAAATCTCTGGCCATTAGGTGCCACTCTTCTGCTGCATTTCCAACTGACACAAATTCCTTCAGTTCGGGCAAGCCAAGTGCAGCTGCTTCCTCAGTCTACAGGTTTAATTCATGTGAGAACTTTACAATAAATTTTTTGATCAAGAACCTTCCACTTCATCCAATTTCTGATTAATTTGATTCCCCACTTTAACGTGATTGAAAATTCAGGAAGTGGCTCCCTTGAGCTCAGAATAAAAACAGCCAATATATTCTGTTTGATTTAAATCTCTTTAGGTAGCAATTGTGAGATAATTCGATCATCAGCTCCAGGGTGTAACGATTGAATTTGTGCAGAGGGTGGCATTTTAGCACTGCAGAAGGTAAAAGAATCCAAGAAAAATACATGAATAACAAGGAGAAATAGAGGGTCCAGCAGGGAGTCATTTTGCTGATATTTCTGACTGTGACACTCAGTTGGCTTATAACTTTGGTCAAAACAAGGACTGTGAAAGCAGCACAGAATAATCCCAAAGTCAGAGAGGCTAGTCTGCCATTTCCTGTCAGCAAAGTCTATATAACTGCATCTGTTCCACTCACTTCTCCACTGTCTTCTGCAACAAAAGATGAATGTGTGCTTGGCCAGCCCTCACACCAGCAGCACTGACTCCTCAGATTGCATCCACGTTGTAATGACTCAGTTGAGAATGATGGCTTACATGGGGAAAGCAGTAGCTTTAGTATTTTTTTTTCAGGAGCATTTGAAAGATTTATAGCAAACTTACATCTTAGTTCTAGGGAACTAACTGGATTACTACTAATTAAAGACTGTATTTTAAATTTAAAAACCCAGTCACTTATGGCTTGCTGATGTAAAACTCCCTGGGTTTTGCTCATGACCAAGATTTTGTTTGCTGTTTCTGCAGTCAGCAAATGAAAAGCTCCAGCTTTCTGCAGTGTACCTTGCTGAGAGGAAAATTGTCAACATAAGAAGTGAAGGAGACTGGTGGCGAAGGATTATTTATTCTATTTTAATCTTTTTAATATCCCTGTGTTAGGGACAAGAACCCTGCAGTGATCTCTCCACGGGTGACAGAGTGCCTCTGCCCAAGGTCACTTCTTGATGCCTCTATTTGTTTGCTCCACCTCTCCTCTTGAATAATTCAGGAGCACCTTGAGGCCCTGGAAGGCTCCTCAGTGAGCTCAGGAGGCAGCCAGGGCTCAGCACGGGGCTGCAGGTGGCTCCAGACACTGAAGGGCAGCGCTTGGGCCACCCTGGGCCAGCACTGAACCCAAACCTGGACCAAGCTGGGCTGACAGCAATCACCTCCCACTCAGAGAGGGCAGGAGAGGGAATAGGCACCAGCAGGAGCGTGCCAGCCCCATCCCAGTGCTCCTTCCTCTTCAGCATCCCTGCAAGATAACTAATCTTGATGAGAGGTGAGGGACAGAGGTTTAGTTTCTCTGGGTGGGCACTCTGACACTTCTGCTCCTTTTTGACTTGTTTTCCCTGCCTGGCTGTTCTGCCGGATTACCTGAGCCACTGAAAAGGGCTGTTCAGTGGCCTGTCAGGGTGATCAAATGGCTTGGAGGAGCCAGGGCAGTTCTGTCTTTACAGGATGGGGGCTGTGTCTGCTTGCCCATCAGCTGAGACATTCCCACTCATGGCTCTCTTCAGAAACACCACAGCACAGCATTTTCCTCTCATGCCAGCTCTCAGTCTATTGTGGCTGAGAGGTTTGGGTCTCTTTCAGGCTCCCATCACAGCATCTGTACACCGCAATCCAAGAAATTCCAGAAGACTCATGAATTCTGCCCCTGCAGAAGCCCCAGCCCTCACCCTGCTCCTGCCAAGCACCTCCTCCATGGGAGGATCCACAGATCTGCTCCAGCCTGGCTGGGACTCATCAGCTTGCTTTTGAGTTTTCATAGAAATCAGCTTGGTAGATGTGCTCCACTAATCTGCAATGACTTTGGTGTTGGTTTTTCATTTCATTGACATACTTGTATTTTCTCTTTTGCAGTAGTTTCGGTTTTTGTGGGGTTTTTTTTTTTTTTCCCTTTTCTGTCTTCTTTTCTGCATCTGTGTGAAGTAGGCAAGGCAATTTTCTGCTTAAATTGCTTCTGGAGAAGGCACATTTAAAGACATACAGATGCTGGAAAAGCATATTAAAGACTTAAAGCATCATCTTAGGGACCCAGCTGTACACCATGAGTCCTCCAGGGTGTAAAAAAGGGCCATAATCTGGATGTGATCTTCTGATGCTTTCAGGAAAGGCAAGAAAAAGCTTCATGTGCAGTAATTTTTGATTGGCTATCATGGAAAGCTCATTGCAATGAGCTGAAGGAGGCTTTTGGCAGGAGGTTATGCCGTCACCCATCAAATGCTGGTGTGTTAGATCTTTCAATACAAGAAAAAATGTCTTGATGTCCTCTTGGATTCCCTGTTTCTGACCTGCTCTCCCAGACAAAGGCAGCAAGCACTGCACTATCCACCTCAGTGAGTTTGCAAAAACTTCTCTCTGTTTGGCTTTTCTTCTGTGAACTCACACTGCGCTGGTGCTTAGACAAAATTTGTGTCCTCCCTCATGAATTCCTGTTTGCTCCCCATGTTAGGAGCATGGGCTAAGATGAGATTGTCAAACTTGGAAAATTACTTGATTTTGGAATACCTCTTCCTGCTCAAAATGAGCTTTAAAGAGTGAGGTTGATGCCGCACAAAGCTGTATTTTTTGATTAGTTTTTTGTTTGGTTGGTCTGTTGAAACAGTTGATATTTTCCATAATGCAAAGCAAATACAGGAATGTATTTATGTGCAGAAGCCACACCATGCTGCTGCTGAAGCTGTTGAAGTGCTTCATCTTGACATTTTCAGACTAGAAGACAGATGTTACCAAGATGCTTATGGGATGACCTGTGTTTTTCTTTAATGAGAAACCATTAGCAAGTGACTACAGAATGTCTGAACTTAACTGAAATGGGATTTTTCTTATAGAAGATGTTTCATAGAAACTTGCAGTTGTTTTTGTATTTTGTATTTTGGTTTAAATTTTTTTTTTTGGCAGTTAATTGACATACTCCTTCTGTGCACATGCTTTTGATCCTGCCTGTGTGATCAGATCAGAGACTCTTCCAACAAGACTTCCCTGTGGGCTGCTCTCTGCCACATTCCTGGGATTTTTGCTCTATGAGATGCTCTGTGAGAGCTGCCCCTTCTTTCCCAAATGCTGCAGCAGAATTTGTGCTGGCCTGTGAATAAAATTGAGTTGTGTCCTACCAGCCCAGCTGGCTGTGGCCTCAGTGCCAGAGGAAGAGGAGCAGTGCAGGAGGTCTGTGAGCAGAAGTTGGAGAAGGGGGAATCCCAAGGACTGTTTGATTGTGGCTGCTTGTGGAAATCTTGTGCAATAGCACATGGGGATTCTGTCTGTGCCCATGTCTTCTTGCAAAGCCTGTGGTCAGAGATGGGCTGTCTGGGACATTGGGCAACTCAATTGTTCTGCACTGTTATACTTCATAAAAAAGGGTAAAAAAGGCTATAATGGTGTGCATGGAAAATCTGGTCAGGCTGGTGTCATTTCTCACTCTGGCTGTCTTGTGCTTCTTCTGTGCTACCCGTGAGTGCAGAGTGTAACAGTGATTGTCCATTAATTTCCTGCTGATTGATTGAAAAGTTAACTAAGGTGTTACTGTGTAAGTCTGTTTTCACTAAATCAGAAGACTGGCATTAGCAAATTGATATTAAACAAGATTTAAGGCAGCAGCAGTTCCAAGTGCAATCCCTGCTTGTCCTTCTGAAAGCCCTGGGCAGAAATTGCAGTCCTACAGCCCAGCATGTGAGGAGCAATGTTGGTCATAATCTCAGCCCTTCTTAGGTGGAGGCTGAGAAGAGCTGATGGAAGAAAGCCACCTGAGACCTGAGGGGACAATCTGAAAACCAGGTGTGATGAGTGGAGGTCCCCAGTGAGGGGGGGCTGGCACAGGAGGTGTCATGGGAAGGTTTGCCCATTGTTACAGCTCATTTCCACTGCACTGTGTGATTATTCAGCAGTGATGGTCTTTGCAGTGCCACTGAGAGCCCATCATTTCCCCACAGCTGCTGGAGGAAGGGAGGATCCAGCTGCAGGGGCTGAAGCCCCTGGGACTCTGCTCACACACAGGGCACTGGCAAAGTGCTGCTGGCCTGGGCAGGCACCATCCAAAATCCACAAGCACTTGGCTGGCTGGAGCTCATTTGGTGTTTCCTGCAAGCATCACAGTGATACCTGCAGAAAATAATTATTTTCGGGGTGATATTTAGGGTCCCTTCCAAGCCAAGCCATCATCTGTCTTCCTTCAGCCAGTGGTTCAGGAAAATGGCAACATAGAGATTCCCACATTTAAATAAAATGGAGTTTTCTGTCTCTGCACAGGATGATTTCCTTGAAAGTCAGAGCTATATATGGACCAAATAAAAATCCCTGCATGGCCGGATCCCTGAGGCTGGAGGAGAATCTACATTTCAGCCTTTCTGCTGCAGGTGGCACTCCTGCTCCTTCTCCTTCCACCGTCCCGAATCTGAAGTGATGAGTTATTTGCTATGGTCTAAAGGGCAGCAGAAAAGCCTGACCAAATTTAACTAAACCAGAAGGGCACAAAAAGGATTTTGAACAAAATGTGAGTGGCTTGCTTGCCCTGCCCATCCCTTCTCAATTACTGAGAGCAAATAACTTTCATGTAATGGCTGTGGGGGAGAGGCGTGGAGAGAAATCAGAAAAGTCTTTTTGGCAAAAAGCAGCGAGCTTTGGGCAAAAAAAAAAAGCAAATGATTTGCACAGTGTTTGCACAAGCACGGTGTGTGCTTGGCTGCCTCGGGCTCAGGGCTGGCCTTGCACGGAGCAGCAGCAGCCTGGCACTGCAGCTCAGTGCTGGGGCTCTTTCACCTCTGATGCCCATCCCTTGCTCCCTGCCTTAGAGGGGCAGCTCTCCACAGCACCAGCCCCCCAGAATATCTTCCAGCAGCTCTGGCCAAACTTCCCTACGTTAGGACAAAGAATTTTCCCTCTGAGCACCATGGCAGTGCTTCCTCTGCCCCAGCCTGATGTGCAATGCAGAAGATCCCCAGGAGACCCAGCACAGGGGTGATGTCTATAGGGTGGTCAAGGTCGGTTTTCCCAGGCAAAATCTGGGCAGCCAGGCTTCTTCCATTTCTTAAAATCCAGGTGGAGCTTTGTTTTCCCTTGTGAGCTGTGCTGGGGAGTGGGAGAAAGGCAGCCAGTAGCAATTAGCAGAGCAATGGAATTATCAGGTAAATATGGTGGGGTCTCTTCCCACCATCCCAAATAGGCCAGAGAGGGAGCACAGAGTTTGAGTTGCTTCCACCTGGCCAAAACTGTCCATCAAATCATAGCGGGTTAAAAAATAACAATTAAACTTGAAAACTGGGCTGAAGAAGCTGAGATATTTCCAGGTTTTATCCAAGGGAATGTTGAGAGGTGACCCAGCCACAGCCTGCAAGTAACAACAGCAGGCAGAATAGTTTCTTAATCTGAGGGAAAGAATATAAGTAAATTTCAAAGGCTGTAAAGAGAAGCAACATCAATCCAGGTGGGAAATGGGGCATGTGGAATGTGTTCGGTGGCTTCCCTGGGCAGCACCAGGAGGGTGCAGGTGAGATGCATTTCTTGTCTTTGTGCAACACCATATGCACTAATCTAAAAGGCCCATAAAAGTCTTCTTGCACTTTAGCTTGATTCCATGCACTACAGGGAGAGTAAACAGAGAGGAAAAGTATATGGATTGAGTTGATGGAAATTTACTTTTGACTGATTGAAAGTGAGGTGACATAAAGCAGATGGAATTTTTTTCTCACCACTGCTAGCTTAAGGAAATGAAGCCTTTCATGATGATCCAATTTTTTTTATTAATTTTCATACAAGGAACACAAAATATTGTGGCTGTGAAAGAGCTGAATAAGAATCAGAAATAAAATATGTACATAGACCAGGATAACTGACAGGCTTAATACATTTTCAATTTATATGTGAATATAGACACAATTCCCCTCCTGCATAAACCAACCCCCCACCCACAGGGTGTGACATGGGAAGCATAAAATCAGAGTGAAAAATAAAATAAAATAAAAATCAGCATAAAATCAGCCCTTGAGCTGCAGACAGGGTGTGGGGTGGTGGCAGGGGGCAGGTGCTGCTGGGTGGGATCATCCCTCCCTCTTTCCATGCTCATCCCTGGCACAGCACAGACATCAGGACCCGACAGCCCCAAACCTTTGGGCATTTTGTGCAATCTCTGTCACTCTCTTCATCAGCAGCTTGGAGTTCTGCTAGAATCAGAGAAATCATCAAGGTGAAGGAGTTGATTGTAGTGGCCAGAAGTGTCAGAAAGCAATTTGGAGGCAGAGCTGGTGTGCCCAGGATGGAGCTGTTTCCTTACAGCTCCCAGATGATCCACAGAGGACACTTCAAGATTGTGCTAAATTGTACCAGGCTCAAGGCAGATCCCCTGTGACTTCAGAGGCACCAGAGTGCCATAAAACCACCTTTTACCAGCCCATCCTGCTTGCATTTCACCCCAAATTTTTGAATTGCTTATATAAAAACAAAGCAAAACAAACAAAATGAATAAAAGGAAAATAGAATTTAGAAAAGAAAAAAAAAAAAAAAGACTAGAGATACAAACACAGAGAAACCAAATAAGAGAGGGAAAAGATTAAAATTTTAGACACCCACAGCAGTAACCTGCTTGGCTGTGCCCAGCACTGCCTTTTTAATTATTGGCACAATTATCAGCAGTTAATCAGCACCCTGGTGCAGGAGCTCATGCTCACACAGAGGCTGTCCTCTGCCAGGGCAGTTTTTTGGGATTTGTTTAGATGCACGACACAGAGAAACCTCATTAGGAATTAGACAGGCTCTCCACAAAGGATAAGTTCTGATGAGTGGGTCTTTTCTCTTCTGCTTCAGCTGCTGCAAAGGGCTTCTTGAATTAATGTCATGTAAGCAGCCACAAAAGCCTCTCAGCTCTGTGCTGTCCTTCCCCAGATGGATGTGTGTGAATGTATGTGCCTTACCCTGTGATGGATCCTTCCCCAGATGGATGTGTGGATGTATGTGCCTTACCCTGTGTTTTTCAGCTCAAAATTGGTAAATATTTATCAGATCCTCCTCCAGGGTGACTGTCCTTTTGCTGCTTCCCCCTGGAGTGTTTGGGTGGCTGTAACCTACTGAGAGGACAGGGCTCTTCTATGCCTGAGGACAAATATGTCCCAAAAAAATGGACCAGGGATTTCTCATGGCTTTTGAGAATTGTCCCAGTCTACCCCTTCTCTCTAAATCCTCCCCTGGATTTCCAGCAGTGCCTCAATCTAGATGTTTTCCAGGCTTTTCCAACAACTCTACAGGAATCCCTGTGCCCAAAAGCTTCCTGAAAAATCCATGTTGACTTCTCAGTTCCTTCCAAGTATCCTTGCATTAGAAGGTTTAGAGCAATATGCATGATTTTCCAGAAATTCCTCAATCTAGAGTCTGCCTGGGAATTCACATACTGCTTTCCAGAAATTCCTTGGGTTAAAATCTGTCTAGAAATGTTCCTGGTACATTTAGGCAATTTTCTGCTACTGTTAATGAATTTAATCCAGCTGCTTTTCAGATTTGTTTTCAGTGACTTAGCAGGAAATTTTCTCACAGCCTTTTAACATGTGCTTTCCAGGAAAATTCCTGTTGCTTTTTGTGAATTCTCCCCATGCATTCTAGAAACTTTCTTGTCCCCTTTAAAGAATTGTCATACTCTCTAGGAATTAAATTCACAGAATCATAGAAGCTTTCAGGCTCTAAGGTCATCAAATCCAGATTTTATTTTATCAGCCCAGCACCATGTTCACCATTGAACCATGCCCTCAAGTGCCCCATCACATGTTTTTTGACTACTTCCAGGGATAGTCCACTATCCACTTCCCTGGATAGTCTGTACAAACATTTTACAATCTTTTCTGTGAAATAAAATTTCCCTAATATCTGATCTAAACCTCCCCTGGTGAGACTTGAGACTGTTTCCTCTGGTCCTGTCTATTGGTGCTCCTCATCTTGGTTGTTTTCCAGAAAATTAAACTAACAAATTAATTTAATTAATAATTATTTGTGGTTTTCTAGGAATTTTATTGATGCTTCCTCGAGATTTTCCCACCACTTTCTAGGAATTTATAAAGTGCCTGCCATCATTTGCCCTTAGTTTTCTCAGAATTCTCCTTGAAATCACAAAGAGTTTCCCCCAGCTGCTCTCCAGAAGTTTGAGTGGTGCTTTGGGGGAATTTCCCTGTGCTTTCTAGCAATTTTTTCAGTGACTTTCAAGTATTTCCTCTATTGCTTTACAGGCATTTTTCCACTTCTTTCTAGGAATTTGCTCTGCCTCCTCAGTTAATATTTGAGGTGAAAACTGTCAGCTTTCTGCTCTGGTAGCACGTCCTGGTGCTAATGGGGTCCACACCATCTGTGACCATGTAAAACAGACCAGCGAGGCAGGGCAATGGTGTGGAAAGGAAAATATGGCAAGTCTTGCACTTTCACCATGATTATGACTTGATTCTGCTGTTGCAATTTCTGCCTGTGTTATATCAAAGCTGAGATCTGAGGAGAAACTTCTATGTTTCTAAAAAGATAATTTTTTTTTTCCAGTAGAGTAACACTTTAAAGAGTTTTGCAATTAGAATTGCTAATGTTGGAGTGTGGTAACAGCCAGGCACGCTGCAGCCTTTCTGCTTGGCACAGGAGTGATGAATTGTTAGAGAAAGGAACTGATTCACTTTGCTAAATTAGAACTGATGCCACGGGCGCTGCGAATGTTAACATCCATGTAATTATGCAAAATATTTGTACTTTTATCCACATTAAGTATGGTACAAGTGTACAAGTCACAGAGGCTGGCAGAGAAAACGCCCACAACTTACCCGAAAGGAAACTTCCTTATTCCCTTGGTTCTCAGCAAAGGCGTGGTGGCAGGTTTCATACTCTGGAAAGTAAATCTGCTTTCCACAGTGCATAAAACAAAGCAGAATTCAGGGTTTGAGGTCTTGCTTCAGTTGTATTCACATAACTGTGGTGATGACACTGAAATCTTTGCAGCCCTGTAATGCCATTGGATCCATGCTTTTTTCTATTTGGGGAAAAAGTTAAATCCTGGTAGTTTAAAAACTAAACCATCCCACAGTGTTCAGACCTGCCAAAGGAACTTCAGAAATAACCAAAATATATGATTTCCCTTTCAGCTGTATAAAGTTTTAATCTGAATTTAATTGCAGTTGGGGGAGTGGAGGTGGTGGTGATGTTACTATAGAATATTAGAGCTTCAGCTCTTGCCAGCTTGAAGGTGACTTCTCAAAGGAAAAGCTTTCTTAAGAAGGATTTCAAGGTCACTCGTACTTATTTTAAACCAAAAAGGCAGCTGTTGAAAAAGATTCAGATCAGCAAAATCCTTCATCCTTCACTTTGGTTTCATAAATTCTTTTTAAAAGACGTTGTCACTTTTTCCTGCTCATTATTTATTGAGGAAGCTTAATGCCTATGAGAGATATTTGACTTCTATACGTTAAAAGTTGTTCAGGTAGCAAATTCTTTAATAGACCAGACACTTTCCTTCAGCAGGTTGAACCTTGGCTGATGTGTGTGTAAAACCATCACTTCCTGGGCAGCAAAATCCCACATCCCTGTGGGGGATGCTGCTCGTCCATCAGGTGTGAGAAATAAATGACTTTTCATCAATATTAACATGGCTCTTCAGTCAATACCAATACCTGTGCTTATTGTCCAAGTTTGAGGCAGAAGTATATCCCCATGAAATTCCTCCAGTGGTGTAAAAACCTGGGCAGTTTGCACCCCTTTCTATTGTCCTGAGAGTCACTCATTTTAGTGAGTCAAAATGTCTTCGTTTATCTCAAAATATCTCAAGAGCTTTTTATGCTGTGAGATTCTGGGCTGGATCTTGCTGTTGATTTAGGTTCATGTTTCCTTTAACACACTCTGAGTTTTAAGGGTGTTATCCTCAACAAAGTGAGTACAAGAACAGTGTCACAGGGTTCAGGCCAGATCCTGTACCAGCAGAGAGCCGGGGGAAAGGAGTGTCTGCTGCTGCCTGAGACAGAATCAGGAGTTAGCCTTACACGCTCCAGGTTTGTTGTTGGTTTGTTTTCAAAAAGAGAAAGCAAGAAATCAGTGATTCTGAAGCGCCAGCTTGTTGTAAGCCAGTAAAGCTGTATCCAGCACATCTCCTAATCCACCTCATTCACAAAACCACCAGCTAATCCTTTCTGCTGCTTGTGATGATCTGCAAAGCTTCAAAGCAGTTCCTTTTTTAGATGGCACATTAAGCAGAATTGGTTCTGCTGTAGGTGCTTTACTGTGCAGCACAAGCAGCTGGTTCAGGGAGAAACTGCAGCCAGGACGAGGCAGGACCAGCCACGGACCACCAGAGCTGTTTGCTGCCCCCCTCACGAGGGACAGGGTCAGAGCAGGCGTCCCCGTGGCCATGGTTGATGCTCAAGGCTCTGCAAGCATGGCTCATGCTGCTGGAAGAATTAATTATTTTCCCAAGATCCTTTTTATCACTTTCTGTGTTATATGAGGGTTTATGACATGGGGCTAGTGACAGGCGCTGCCCCCAAAGAGGGATGGTCAGGGACAGATTTCAGATCAGCTCTGTTACAGCAGGAGTTGAGATTGTACTCTTCCCTAGAACTGTCTAGACAACTCACAGTGATCAGGCTGAGTTCCATCTCTTATGGATAAACAGATTTTATTCACTGTTCTGCTGAGAGTCTGACTGGAAATCTCTGCAAGGGATTGCTCATAGAGGGATCTCAGCCCTAGAGCAGTAGTACCAATGTGTGTGTGCACATGCATGTACAAAGTGCTGGTTTGTCATGCAAAGGCATTTTATCCTGTTGAGAGAAGTAAAAAACCTTTCCTTAAAAAAACCCAAGCAACCTAAAACCATCCCAGCTCCTGTGTCATGGTTTTACCCCAGCTGGCAGCTTAGCCCCACTCATCCCCTCTCCAGTGGGATAGAGGAGAGAATCAGAAGGTTAAAGGCAAAACCTCCTATGTCAGACACAAAAACCATTCAATAGGCAAAACAAGAGCTGAACAGACAAGCAGGGCAAGACAAGGAATCCTTGAATCAGTTCCCACAGGCAGGCAGGAGTTCAGCCATTCTCAGGAAAGCTGAGATCCACCACAGGTAACTGACTGGGGCTGAAGTTTAAGGAGCTCTGGTGTAACATGTTTTTACAAGTGATCTAACAACTCTTCTATTTTTTTTAAAATGTTCCCCAGATCAGATACACTCCTCCCTTGGAGCACTGGATGCTGGTTGAGCTTGGGGAAGGCAGCAGTGTGGGTTCACCATCAGATGGGATGTAAGTCAAGAAGATCTGTTTGCAGCTGGGTGAGACATTGTTCTTCACATCTGTTCTCTCCTTATTGGTTCATTTTTTGGGAAAGAAGAGCTGAAGTGGAAGGAAGTGGTTTCCAACTGCTGCTTTCAAGCTTGACAAGCAACTGCAGCTGCTGGTGGGATAGGAGGGTCCTCAGTGAAAACTCGAAGTGCTGATTATCCCAATTTTAAGCAAGATATCTGACTTTTAAGCTAGAAGATACACAAAGATTTAGCTTGGGAACAGTCTCTGAAATAGTTTATAATTCTTTCTTATGCTGTGTCTGGATGAAATATTTTGTCAGTCATGAAATGTATTCCCAATCCCAGAGAACTGCTGAGAGAGAAGCAGTTTGTATGTGATCACAGACCAGCAGTTCCCTCAGACACTTCACTGTATATTTACAGCTCTCCTTCTCAGGAGCTTTTGCTTTCAAAAGGAGTCAAGATGCATAAGAAAAATACTTTCTCTGTCTCCTACATTGATTGGGCCAGCACAGAAGAGGCAGGAGATTCAGCTAAGCAGTGGCTACTGTACCTGGGAGGTGTTTGATCAGTATCTGATCAGTATTGAGTGTCATAAATAGCTCCAGCTCTGGGATGTGTCTCAGGCTGGGGAATGCCAAACTCCTGTGCCAGCACTGCAGAGGCAACAATAAGGAGAGACTACCACAGGGAGCAAGCTCTAGCAACAATCCTTCCCAGTGGGACTTTCTGAGCTGTTAGATGAAGAAGGAGCAGCTAATTGGGGCATTATTTTTTGAACAGAACCTCACATTTTGCTCTCAGTTACATGTCAGCAGCTACACTAAAATAATTGGAATAACATCTCCAGCAGCAGAGGTTCAGATACCATGGTGATGAGTGCTAATAGAGAGACTGGTTAGATAAAGCAGGATGCACAGATGACAGATTGGTTCAGTGAAATGTATTTTACAAGCCAGAAGGATTTTCACCTGTGGCTTTCTTTTGAACCGAACACTAAACCAGATATCTTTAGCAGTCTTCTTCCTAGACAGGTGCTCGTTTGCAGGAATTTTACATTTGCTGTACTGATGATCAGAGATCCAAATTCTCTTTTGTTTGAAGTCATCAGAAATTTTGCAGCTATAAATTGTGGCCTGGTTACGAAATCTTACTTACTGCTGGAAATTCAGACAATATACACTTCTCTACCACATCTGCTATATGATTTGAAAGAATTTTTTATGTGATACTTTTAAAGATGTGCAGGTCATGAGTTTTCAGAGTAGCCTAATGAGACCTGGATGCTGTTTCTGAAACATGGGTAGAAAATCTGTAGGTAAACCTAGGCAGCATGTCTATAAATGTTTCATAGCTATGAATATTTGCTGAAGATCTGTTCCCCAGGCACTAATTACAGGGGATAGAAACTGATTTTTAAAATTCTCTTTTATATATTTACCCAGATAACAATTAGGCAAGATTAACAAAACTGTTCTTGACTATGATTTTTCTTTTATTTTCTCTTTTAAAAACATCTGGAGACAGTGATTAGGGAGTTTGAAAGATTAAACCTCTGATCTTCCCACAACAGGCCAAAGTTGGTGGGAACTTCATTCTCTGAACTGTATCTCAGGTAAATTAATGGGTCCATGAGGGAACTGAGCTGATGTGCCCAAAGAAGAAATCAAAGTGCAGTAAAGGCAGTCACTGTATTCCTTCCAAAATGTAGGTAATCCCCTCAGTGTGGGACTTGGCGTTCCCAAAGTCTGTGTGAATCTCTTGGCAGTTTAAAGGGAGCTGATTTGCCCCTCGGTCTGCAACATTTCTTCACTGGTGTCCTCTGCAAAAAGGGAGCTCAGCCATGTGGGAGAAGAGCTTCTCCACCTCCTCCCTTCATTCCTGCTCAGAACTGGGATCCTCCCTCCATTGCTCACCCAGCATCTCTCACTGCCTGACGAAGCCGTGTAAGATTGCTTGTGAGAACACTTGCTTACAACTGCTCTTAAGTGCTAATGGAGCTGTTCAGCCATTAAAATGCCACCTGCCCTGAAATGCAGCACTGTGCTGAGTCCTGATCCTCTTCAACCGGTTTTGTTTAGGAAGCTCTGAGGGGAGTAATGAAGTGCTCTGGTTTCACAGAGCTGAGTAGCACATCAAAAGCTCTGCTCGGTGCAGAGGTGCTGATGCTCATCCAGAAAATAGAAGTGTTGACCTGTACATTAAAGCAACCTGCATGAGTTTTCAGAAACCAAAGTTCAGCTTTATAAGAGGGATTATCCTTCTCTTTTTAGCAGCAAACAGAAGTTAAAGTCACTGCTTGATGGGTTTTAGATGACAGCTAAAATTATATGGTCTGACAGGCTTCCTGCTTACGGCAGAAGGTCAGCTTCCATTTATACTGGTTCTGGATTAATATAGGTTTCTTTTATAAGTTTCAGCCTGACTCCAGTATAAAAGCCTGTAGACAGACATGGGGAAGCAGATTGTCTCCTCCTAGGTGTCTCAAAACTCAATACAAGCTGCAAGACTTGAGCAAAAGATAACTGCTGTAGGTATCTTCTAGTGATGACACGTGGGTTCTGCTTCATTTCTTCTTTCCCTGAGCTTCTGCTTTTCCCACATTTTGTCTAAGCCTTTTAGATAAACAGCTTCTGCATGATGGAGGATGCAAATAGAAGAGTTCTGTGATGACCTCTGCAAGAGGGCTGCAAAAGTGCATTTCTCCTAAAATGACAGATACTGGACTAGAACTAGAAAAGGGTTCAGTATTCAGGTTATCTGAAGCTTCTTTGAGCCAATTATTTTAGTACATATTAGTGAAGAATGTCCTATGAAATGCATTAATCCCAGAACAGAGATACTAAATGGCTTATATGGAACTGTTCTAAGCACATATTTTCCTGGACTCTGGCTTCATGCATTTGTCCCAAAGTCAATTTCCTCAGACAGTTTGCTCTGCCTAATTTTATCATAAGACTGAAAATTTGCAAGTTTGGATGGAATTCCACTTTGCAGTGAGAAGCCAGAAGTGATGGTTCTTTGCTGAATATTAAATATTTCCCCCCCCAAGGGAGCTCCCCCAGGTCTGTGCCCAGCAGTGGCTGCCCTGATGGATGAGTGTGAGGTATTGGCAGAGACAAGCAGTTTCAGGGCCCTGAATGGAGAAGTTCAGCTCTGTTGTCCTACCCAACTAGATGTCAGATGTTAATTCTGCCTTGGAGGTGACTCAGATCTCTCTTAATTCTTGGGCTAGAGCAAGGTGAACTCACTTGGATGAGCCTCAGGATTAGGATCTGTATAACCAGAGTCATCCCCGTGTGCTGCTCTTCACAATGGCTTCATGTCTAGCCAGGGGGTGGAAAAAATGCTGGTTCCACATTAAATTCATGTTACTTGCCTGCCTTTATCATTTTGGAAAACAACTGCTTGCATCTCAGAGGTGTCTGACCTGATGGCTGTAGAATATACTGCAGGGAATGTCAAATCAACCTCTCCAAACTTCTGCCAGTTAGAGGGAAAATAATCAGAGAAATACATCTGTCAGTCTCTTGCCAGCTGAACATCTAGGAAATACAAAGTGATCCCAGAAAACTTGGTGGACTGAGGCATTTTAACAACTATTTGCTAAGCAAACATTGGTAATTAACAGGGACCTGGAGAACATTGCCTGTCAGGTGCTCCCTGAGCCTGGCATCTCATTACCCAGTGTGCAAAATCACTCCTTGGTGTCAGCTTTCACCTTGGGAAGGGCTCCAGGCAGAAACTAGAAGCAGTGCAGTAACATTTGATGCAGAAAGGCAGAACAAAGCAGTCTTGCATGGGGCATCTCCTGCACCCATGATTTTGGACTCATCTCATCAAATTGTCTTTCTTCTGGAGAAAGTCCCAACTTTCTTTGAGACAGGAGCTGAACCCAAGCTAGTGTTCAATTCTCCCAAAAACTGCACTAAAAAGAGCTGGTTTGTCCTACTACTGCTCTGCTGCAAATTCATTTTCTTTCCTTTGGAATGAGCTAAGCCTGAATGCTGGAGGCCTCCAGCTCTCCCACTATTTGAGAAGTCATGGCTATTTCAGGGATATATATATATATATGTGTGTGTGTGTGTGTGTGTGTGTGTGAGAGAGTGTGTGTGTGTGTGTGTTGTAGTTGACTCCTTGCTTCCTCATTTCTCCCCAGCACAAGGGCACAGGGAATCTTTCACCTGGCCAGAAGAGGGAAGGAAACAGGAGCTCAAGATGGATGTTGAATGTTGCTCCAACACTGCATTAATTCTATATGTATTTTGTCTGCTGTGTTTAACTTTTGACTCCTGGTATTAACAAGGAAGGAGAGGAACTGTCTTTCCAGGGAGACATTTCATACAATTTTATCTTTCTGTGCATGAAAGACAGACTAGCCAAGGAAAATACCAATTCTCACCACAATGGTGATATTTGCCTGTCCTCTAACCCTGTTCTCCCATGCTGACACTGCCTTCACATTTACCATGCAGCAGCAGATGTCAGGGCTTCAGTAATTAGCAGCAGTCAGAGTGTTTCTTCCAAAGACTCAAAACTTGCTTGTCTCTAAAGATGAAGACCTGGAGGTCCAGGCCTCCAAGCATCGCCTCTGGCTTTTTGTGTGACAGGATTCATCCATCTGCTTGGGATTCACTGAACACATTATAGACAATGAATAGCACAAGGCAGGAGATAATCTGAGAGAGAGCTGAGTGTCTTGGTAGCCCAATCTTGCTCTTGCCAGACTCCCAGCCTGGTATTTATCTGCATGAGTGGGAAATATTCCTGGTCCCCAGGATCCTGCTTCCTTCTCAGGTAACAGAGGAGTCCTTGGCTGCCCATCCCTTCAGACCTGACTGCAAGTCCCTCATCTTAGGCTGGGTAAAGTTGGCTTTAAATGGAGCATTTGCTGAAGGGATGCTTCAGTCTGCTTTAGCTCCTCCCTGTGCCCCCCATGAGCCCTCTCATCCTGAGGAATCATAGCTGGGAGCTGTCAGGATGTCAGAGGCTCTGGCTGCCAGCTCCCCACCCAGCAGAGCCAGGACTGGCTTTCCCTCTCAGGCGAACTGGGATGTAATCCATCCCATTTTCCACAATGACTGTAATCCCAGTACTGTTTATTCAAGCATGGAAGTGCTACAATTAGAGCCAAGGGCTTTAAACGTCCAAATGATGCCATTGGCAGAGCTTGTGCTCCAATGAGTGAACTGCCAGCACCTCCTGTGTGATTTCTGCAGCCTTTTCCCAGCCCAGAACTGAAGTGCCTCAGGAACCTAAGTGGATGAAAGGTCTTTTCCAGCCTCACCTCTGACTCCTCCAGCACACCTTGTCTTTGGGGTCAAAACACCTGGCAAGGCTGAAGGGACCTTCTCTATCTTCTGACACTTTTAACTCTCACTCTAGGCAGAACAATCTTCCATCTGAATGCTGGGTGAAGTCCTGAATGCCAGAAGAGGAAAAGCTTAAATTCCTCTGGGAATCTTTATTTTTAATTATTTTTCATTCCTCTCCTGCCTTTTCCACTACAAAGAGCGAGACTCCAGGAGACTCCACTTGGCTCCTGGGGTTGAGGAAAGGCAGAGAAATTGCCACTAGAGCCATGCACTGTGTTTAATTTCTCATGGATATGATAAATTCCAACAGCTAGAAATCTTGAGGGGTGTAGAAAAACCCAAGGTGAGAAATCACAGCCTGCTAGATTTTGCAGTTCAGCGAGGATCATTTAGAATGGGCCATTTATCTAACTGCAGCCAACTGAGCTTTTCACAGGATCATTACATACGACTTAATCTCTGCACAGAGCAAACCCAAATAAGCCAGGACAGTTCCAGTGTCACTCCACTGCCAAATCCTCCAGGGAGTGTGTTCTTTTCTGGATCTGCCCAAAGACAATCGAGATCCATCAGTCCCTGCAGGAAGCTGGTGCTTGTGTCCGCCCATCTCTCACCCTGGGCCCCACCAGCTTCCATCTGGCTCATCATGCTCCTGCCTCTCTCTGTGATACAAGTTCTATCTGTAGTGTCCTTGTCCTGCAAAAATGGAAAAAAAACCCAGGTCTCCCTTTGGTACACTGTGCTCATCAGGTTTATCCCGCTCAAGTATTTGATTTAATGAATGTGGGAAAAGTTTGAGGTCCAGAAGTCAGTGCAGAAAAACAGAAAGGAAGAAAAAGGCAGAAACCAGGAAAAGAATCCCATGGAATCTGCTGTTCATGGCTGCTCTGCTTGGTCTGCTCACTTTGGGAGGGAACAATGACCCAACAGCCAAAGTGGAACAGGATTTGAAGCGGGCAGGATTTGAATGTTTCACCTGGTTCAGTTAGGTTTTGCTTTCAGTCTTTCTGGAGGAAGACAGGATAAAGGGCAGCTTCTCACTTGAAATATCCTGGCTTCACCTCATCATGCAGAGCTTACATGGGTGTGAGACAGACTTACCAAGGAACGTGATGCTGCTCTTCCCACAGAGAAATGCTGGCTCTCTGGATGCAGGGTTTCCATTGAGGCACTGCTAAAAAAAACCAAAACAACCCATTCCCCAGCTGGCTGGCAGGACTGTGCACTGCCACACTGGGCTTCTGGAATATCACAAAAGTGACCATTACAAAAGCCATGTGAGAAGGGAGCTAAACCAGGCTCAGCAGTGTGGGCTCTAAGAGGAGCAGCAATCTCTGCCCCTCTCCCGGAACTGGGCAGGGCTTTGGTGTTGCTCTGACAATGAATGAAAAAAAAAAAATAAAGAGCATTTCTAAGCTCTTCCAACTGCAGCAGCCAGGAGCTGTATGAGAAATGCTGCAGCAAGCCCAGAAGAGCCCAGGCCAACCTGCCTGCTCTGCTTTGGGCTTCTCCCAAGCCTCTCCTGCCTCTGTTCTCCTGCCAGCCACAACACCTCCCCTGCCCCTGCCCCTGTCCCAGGAGCTGCTGAATGCAATTCAGGAACCCACCCAGGTTTATTTGTGCCCAGGCTCCCTGTTGGTGCTGGGGAAAGCAGGAGCTCAGCAGTGTGTGGGCCCCAGAGCCTGGCATGCAGTGCTGGGAGAGCAGCAGGACGGGGCTCAGTGCAGCCACAGTCAAAGGAGGCATCTCAGCCCAGGGGGAGGAAAAAGGCCCACAAAACATTAATTTAATGTCATGATAAAGGCCACTGCTGGTGTGGAGCCTTCAGTGCAGAGCCCATTCCAGTGCCAGGCAGGGACTGCACATTCTACAGCCTGGCTATAAAGAATTAATTCAAAAGCAGGATGTGTCCTTTCTATCTCCTGATTTCTGTGTCCCATCATTACCCTTAAGCAGCAGCTTGTTGTACGTGTATTTTAGGCAGCAGAAAATGAGTGTGGTAGGGGTGAAGTGCTGTCACCTGGCACTGCCTGGGCACGTGCCACATGCATATCCCACAGGCTGTGTTGGGATACTGCACAGCCTGGTGTTTGCTAGGAATTGGATTTTTGTTCTAAACTTTATTAGTGTGCAGCTCATCATGCACACTGCTAAATGTCTTCTTGCCACAGGAACAGCACTCCTGTGTCCCCTGCTGTCACCCCAGGCAGGGCTGCGCTGCCTGTTTGTGTTTCCTTTGACTGCTAAACTGCTCATTGGAAATTAATTCGTAAATAATTCATTGGATGTTGCACTCTGTGCTTTAAAGTTCATCGTGTAGGAGGTGGGTTGTGGGTTTTCTCAGAAGTGGCAGTGCTTTTCTCCTTTTCGTTTTTCTGTGTTAATCCTTTGTGTGTGCTGAGCTCCCACTGCAGCCTGTTGGTTCTGCTATAGATGTTTTAATGCCTTTCTAGCAGGTGATAGTTATTCTCAAATTTAGTTACTATGGTTCATGATTGCTGTGTTGCAAAAACTCTCTTTAGAGATTGTGGTTTGTTTTAATATGCAAATGATTTTTGGGAGTAGTTACAATGGACAGAAAAATAATAAATTACTCAGCAATGCACCTTCCCCCGTCCCATGCATGCACACATATGCACTCACACTTCCCAATCAGTCATTTATTAGCCCTAAACCTGATGATGCTGGACAGCAGTGAGAAGTTTATAATCTCCCTGGTTTCCCAAGGCAGGCTGTGGTTTTTTGGGTGGGTCTTATAGCAAATATGGCTCTGTCTGGAACCAGTGTCACCTCTAACACTGCTAATTTCAGCTCTGGGACCTCCCTAGTTTGTTCCCAGAAAAGCATTAAACCCTGTATAAATAGGTAAAATATGAAAAAAGGGCTTTTTTTAAAAGAAATTTTTTTAATTTTTAAAAATTTTGTTTTATCTTTTGTTTGTTTTCTTGGCTTCCCAATCTAGCAAGGCAGATGCAAGACTCACATCCAGTGATTAAAATCCCATCTCAGTCATGTGTAGCATCCTTCAGTGGCCTGGAGCTCTCAGCTGCTGAACTCAAGTTGCAGGTAGAGTTTAGGCCAAGTAATAATTTTTTTGTTTGTTTGTTTCAAAACATGCTGAAATGCCAAGCAGCACTGCAATCCTACTGTCCTCTGTGTACTTGTGGGTTATGCTGGCATTTAAAATATTCCTGTTTCACAGCCTGAGTCTGGGGGTGGCATGAGAATAGGGCTCTCAGAGGATCATTCAGGTTGGAAAAGACCTCTGAAATCACCAAGTCCAACCATGAACCCAGCACTGCCAGGTGCAGGCAGTGTGCAGGAGAGGTGGGAATGGGGGAGCCTGGGCTGGTGACAGGTCTGCTACAGAAAACCAGATCAGGGAGGTTATTCCAGACATAGCAATGGAGTTTTGTGCCTCTCCCCTCCCTCCATGCAGGCACTGAATGGAGCCAAGCAGATGGGGATGTGCATTCCTCAGTGAGGAGGCAGGGGGCTGGTTTTCTGCCTAAACTGCTGTGCTGCTCACGAGACTGAAAGCCAAGCCCAGAAACAGGGTAAAAAAATGCCCACGTAGGTGTGAAAGGGAAAATAGCAGAGCTGGTGATACACAGGCCTGGTTGTGTGATGGCCTGAAGCAGAGCTGTTATGTACAGAGCTATTCACAAACCCCAATTTTAATAAGTGCAGATCATATCAGCAATGTAGATTACAATAGTCCAATAGTGTGAATCAAATATTTAAAGACTACTTACACTCTGCTTTTTATCCTGAAATGACTGCAGAAAAGAGCCAAGTTCTTGTTGCTGGCTTGACTTCATGCTTTTTCTCTATTAAATGAGGCCATGTAATTTTCCTCTGGGATACATTTGGCACTGGAGCTATTTAGGTCTGAACCTTCATCACTAAATTGAGGAAGATTTTTCAGTTCAGTTTAAGGAGAGAAGAATAAAGGTCATAGCACTGGAGAAAACTGTTAAAAACAGATAGGTCTCCTTGCTGATTTTCTGGCCACTGTTCATAAAAATAAAAAATAATCACCCAGATTTAACAACTGAACTTCAGCAGCAACTTGTCTGTACTGAACTCATATGAAAAATATGAAAACACAGCTGCACATAAAGTTTTAAGCTGTGGAAGTTGTTATCATTTTACAGAGTATGAAATGGACTAATTTTATCTTAATGATTCTTCATTTGGTAATTTTTTGTTTATCTTGGCTATTTAGAATTAAAAAAAGGAAACAATTAATCACCTGTAGGGGTAAGAAAGAAAGCAAGAAAAAATTGGGAGGTGCTTCTTAAAAAGTGAAGAGCAAGCTACTTGGGAGGAAATGACACTTGGATGATTTTCCCAGGAGCTGATTTTGGAAGCCAAATCCTGCTTTTGGCTTCCCAGACTTAAAAAAAAAAAAAAGAAAAAAAAAAGGTACAGATGCTGCTGCTGTTGAGCACCACCCATCATTTCTAGCATGGGGGCACTGCAAAGATGCTGCTGCTCAGGCTGAGCTGCTGAACTCCCCAGTGCTGAAATCCCAGCCCAGTGAGGTGCTGAGGAGTGCCAGGGCTGGGGAAGGTGCTGGCACTGCTGCCATGGCAGTGCTGGTGCTGCTCAGCCACACAGAGCTGCCTCTCCTGGGGGCTGAGCACCTCCTGCCAACGTGCTTCTTGATGGGGGTTAATTCATGAATTATTCCTTTGTCAGTTGGTTGGAAATTCCAAATTCAGGCCAACAAGTGCAGCTGAAGTTTAGCTGAAAGATGTCTTTTATATTTTTAAAATATTTTTTAAAGGACAAGCATCCAAGACCCAGTGAGGGACCAGAAAACTCTGTGTGCCCACCCAGCAGAACTGAGGGAACTTATGTGGAGCCTGGAAAACAGCAGCCTCTGCAAACTGATAAACAAGTGTTCCTCCAGCCTGTATTCTGGCTGTGTCTCAGTGGGGACTGGGCTTTTTCTCTCTGAGGGGTTGGAAGGCACAAACAACTTTCCACCCAGATTGAAACCTTGCAATTTGTTCAGATAATGAGCCTCAATCAATGCTCTCATTTATTAACAAAATCCAGGGCGAACAAATTCATATTTAAAACCTAACTCCTGCAAAATGCCCTCAGAAGTGATTGCCTGGCATGTGCAGAGTCACCAATGAGCAGCTGATTAGTTGGCCAATTAAAATAAAACTGATGGATCATTAAAGCAGCCAGAGGTTTCCAACAGGCTTTTTGTGACTTGGTCCAGAGGCTGCTGGTTTTGGGGTTTCATTTTTTTTTTTAATTAATATGTTTTCACAGGCAGACTTGAGCTTCTGCTTCCTCCACTGTGTGCAGGTGGGGATCTGCTCCTGGATGTGTGCACCCAGCTCTGGGCACTCTTGGAAAAGCCTGAGCTCCTGCTGGTTTGGGCACAAACAGCACCAGATTCTCTTCACCAGGAAGTGATGCCCTCTGAGAGGTTTGTGATGCTCAGGCAGGACCCCAGTTCCTGCAGCAGGTCTTGGCTGTGAGTCTCTAATATCACGGCAAAGGTGAGAAAATGTACAAATATAAGAAAGATTCAACTTTCCCCATAGAAAAAATTCCTTTGTTTTGTTGATTACAGGTTTTCTTCCAACAGCAATTCACAGAAATTCTCATTCCATCTTCTACAGCATTTTTGGCATAAATACATCCAGGTACTTGCTCTTGTGAAACAGATCACTCAATGATCAACAAAAAACCCCCAACATCTCTTTCCTTCTTAACAATCATTATTTTATTAATATATTTTACAAGATTGCAGTTGAAATCATTTAAATACAAACTTTTTTTTTTATACAGAAAGTGTAATAAAGTTAAAATAGTTCCTTGTGTAATTCATAGCATTATTGCAATGCTTACAAAATTTTGCATAGAGTGTGCAAGGATTGATGTTATTTGATACAAAAAAGCTTTATATTTTCCCACACAACCACACACATACATAAATTAAAAAGGAAAAAAAAAAAAGACAAATCTGAATTTTGTCATGAGAACTGTGATCAGACTTTAAATTCACTTTGTCCTGTTTACATGATCAAGGTCATTGGTGGTTTTCAGAGTAGAGGTCAGACAAGGTGTTTTCCCATCACAGATGAAAGCTGCTGTAGCATAGGGGTCATGCCTTTTATGCTGCTGCTGTAGATGAACAAGGTTTCCTTTGACTCTCACTGAATGTTTTGCTGTTGGCTCTACATACATGGAGATTTTTTTTGGTGAATATTGACAACTCTATTGGCATTTGCTTGCAGGGAAACTAATTCAAATACAGGGTGGGAAAAAAAATAAAGCCATAAGCAAAATCCAGATCCAGCAGCTCAGTCCCTTCCCTGCTCCCAAATATCAACAGGGCAGATCCAGACCAAGGTCTGGGTCACAGCTCAGGGAAAGCTCTGGCCTAGGCAGGAATGCAGGTGTGGATGCTGCCCACTTAGCCCTTCTCTGACAAACACACTGGACACTGCTTGCTCAGATCTGCCCTTTCTGAGGTTTCTGGCACACTCTTACTCTGCAGGATTTGTTCATCTTCACTTCTGTGCTCACTCTGATAACCCACAAAAAGTGACAAGAAAGTGAATTCCTCCAGCAGTGCCTGCCCTCAGGAGTTCCTGCTCTCAAGGTGGTCAAAGGCTTGTGAGAACAGCACCCAACAACGAGCAGCATCATTTATCCCACTCAGGCACAGGTACACATCATCTTGTACCATCTGCAGAACCGCTAAAACTGCCAAAGTGCCTCATTATCTGTGACAGACTGCACAGGGCCAGAGAAGGACCCAGCCAAAGACAAAAATCACCAGGCTGTGGTTTGGTGTGGGAGGTCACTCTCTGCTCTAAGGCAGCCGCCCTGCAGAGATCCAGCTGGTGGGCTTTGCAGCTAAGGGAGTGTGAGAAAAGCTCTAACAGCAACATTTTTTCAGCTACAATCCAAGCCTCAGCAAAAATAGCACCACCCACAAAGAATTGCTCTCTTGCTCTCCAGCGTGAGCCTGCCTCAAGATATTTCAAGGACTCCATTATGAGGAAATTTTTAAAAGACCAAAGGACATACATTGCTTTAGAAAGAGATAATGCATTTAGCAGTAAGGGTTTCGGAGGGCTCTATCTCCTATCAGTGATTAAGCCTTTGAATGGGGAAAAAATGTAAGAGTACAATGCAATTTAAAATTCCTGTTACATGCAAAGATGCACATGACTTGTGCTTTGCAATGGGCCTGTTCCTATAACGACAAATATGCTAGAAGTGGTAAAACTTTTCATTTGGGTAGGACCCGATGAGAGGCTCCAAAGAGCCCTTTTTAATCTCAGAAGAGAAGACTGCTTAGCTAAAGCTGCAAGTTTTTATCTGAAGCGTTTGGTGGCACAGTGTAAATGTAAAATTTTCACAGAAATTGCCCCTGATATTTTATCTTCAGCCAACTAAATGAGGCAAACATATAATTACATATCATTTCACAGTGGACCTATCCCTCCTATTCTTTAATCCCTGTTAAAAGCTAACAAAAACTCAATCCATGGAGATCAGCTACCTCAAAGGAAACCTGACTTCCTCTGAACAGGCAGCCCATCATTCCTGACTGGTGGTACAAAATCCCAGCCACCACAGGGCTTCCAGCTGCAAGAAGGTGAGATTTCCTGGGAGAGACACCAGTGCTAACTTTGCTGCAGGAATGACACTTGTAGCAAATTAATTTTTAAGGGACTTGCACCTCTAGTTTAAAGTGATTTGGATGGGAAATCTTAGTAGGGCACTCTGATTGTATTTCCTTCTTCATTTCAGATAAAAATCCTGCAGCTTTAAATATCCATCTTTTCCTGTGTTCTTTACACCATGTGTCGCTTTTCACAAGGGCACAATACAATTCAAGTGGCAGGACAAGAGAGGCTGAAATGATAAAGCCTCAGGGCTGGATGTGCATAACCAGGGGCCTCTCAACCACAGCAGACTTAAAAGCTTTCTAAATACAAGCTATTCACTATAATTTCCATCCAAGCCCCAAGCCACTGTGGTTATTGTGGATGGAAACAACACCCCAGCAATCTTGAACAGCCCGAGCTCTAAGTGGTTTCAGTGACAGTAAATCCACTGAGCTCCATGAAAAGATCAAGCATAATTGCCACCATATTTAGTAAAATGGATGTTATTAATTTAAAGTATAATAGTGCAAAGGGACAGAGACGTTGACTGCATTACTGTGATTAGGGTGATGTCTCTCCCCATTTCTTCCCCTTCCCTCCTACCTGCCTTGTTTAATTCACTCCACTCTTGCTTGAATAACCTCAGCACCACGTCAGTGTTTAACCCTGCTCCACTCACAGCCATAAGCTTGGCTACATCAGCTGTGAATGCACAGCAACTGCCAGGCAGAATTTACCTGGAAGTCCCCAGTTTTATGGTCATGCCACAGCTATACGCAGGTTTTGGGGGCTGCTGGATTTGAGAGCAGGATGTCACCTACCAAAACATTATACAGCAATTTCAATGCAGAGGAAAAAAAGGTTAAAATGGGGAAAAGGGAACAGTTGCCAGGATCACGTTCCTGAACAGCCAGGGCAATAAAAAGGCTGGTATTTTCACATTCAAAAAGCACCAAAGCAGCACTTGGCAAAGCTTGGCAGGAACACGCCCTGTGCTTGCTGGGGTGAATTCTGGATGATGACATTTCAAAATTTAAAATGTCAGCCATAAAAAAGAGCGCAGCCTCTAACTTTTCTTTCTTTTTTTTTTTTTTTTTTTTTTTACTGTAGATACTTCTAAAATGAAATCATTGCAGCAGTTACTCTTCTCCATGAAGCAGCCACTGGAGCTCCTGCCCTGCTAATGCTTCAGTGAACAGCTGGCACCATTTACTCAGTATATTTATACTTCTAGCCCAGGATGATGTCTTTAAGCTTTCTGGGCTATTTTTCCACATTTCAGATTTCAGGTAACCTTGCCCTCTGCACACATTTCAAGATTTTTCACATTATTTCCTCCTCTCCCCGTTAACCAAGTTAGAGCCTTCCTGCCACTTCATTCTCTCAAATGAAGCTTTATGATACAACTGCATTTTTCCTGCCCAGTTCAGAAAAAGCACCATTAAAGTTAATGCATTTCAGGTGTGACAGCAACCAGAGAGGGATGAACTTCTTGAAGTCTTTGGTCTTTGTCTCACTCTCTTTTGCAATGTGAAACTTAAAGCCATAAGAACAAACACAAAGAAAATTGGCTTTTGTTGTAAACAAGTGTATATGAGAGAGTGTGTGTATTTGTGTGCATGTGTGAGCATCCTATGACAACAAGATGAATTTTCACTAGGTTGTGATGTGAGCTAGCCTTCTCAAGTTCCACAGGAATCTCCCTTTAACCTTGGAGCAGTTTCTAGACAGGGTTTTTTATTTAGCCCTCATTTTTCTATACCATATAATGCAGTTTGTATTTTTAGGCTTATGCCTTCAAACTTTCTGTTTGTGCAATGTGGTAAATCATACGAGGAGAAAAAAAACCCACAACTCTTCCAGAACACAGCTGTTAGACAGCACATGACTGAGGTAACCAAATACAAATCTTGCACACACTCATACTTCTAAAAAGGAATACTTAGGAGAGGCTTTATACATATTGTAGTAGTTACTGGCTTCCCCTTCTGATGGTGTCCTTTACTGTTAACATTTCTTTGTACTCTTTAACTCCCTATTTCACTATGGGGTAATACACATCAAAATTAATAAAAAACCCAAACAAACCAACAGCCAAAAAAACCCACAAAGAAACTTGGAGAATGGAGATGTACAACCATTATCAGGACCTCTGCTTTTGCTAATGGCAAAGTCTTCTTGCTTTAGAAGAACCATCCTACCTCAGCTGTGACAGAAAGGTCACGCTCTACATATGGATAAGGTTCCAGTCACAGGTGAGCACTCACTGTCATTCCCCTGACCCTTTCCTGAAGTGTCACATTTACAGCAAACTGGACAAGGTCCTGCAGTCCTATAAAGAGCCAGCACACATAAATGCATTTATGAATCCTGCATGGCTGCCTGGCACTGGTGGCACAGTGCCTTGATTAGCATTTGGGTGGGGTTTTAGTGCTCACAGCTGCAGTGCAGGGTCAGGTTCAGCCCCACAGCCACCCCAAGGGCTGGCAGTGCTCCCACTGCCCCCAGCTGTCACCTGCCCAGCTCCCAGCTCAGGCCATGAAGTCATCACCATCTCTTCCACTGAGCTCAGCAGACACAAACTAAACTCCATTTTGAGATCAACCCCACCTCCCACATAGCAAATGCTCCACTGAACTAAACTTCAGGCCCAATTCACAATGAAATACAGAGACCCTTGCTTGCCTCTGGCATTTTGTCAGTGGTAGGTAGAGCACATGGATGAAATTCTGGTCAGGGAAGCTCTGGTTTAAATGGATTCAGGGAAAAGCAGCCCACAGAGGTACAGCTACTGTGAGGGATCTCTGGGCAAGGCAGGAGAAGGGACTCTCATGCACTTGCCTTGTCCAACAGGAGTCAGCCACTCCACAACAAACTGTGGAGTGTGAGATGGCCGGATGTGTTAGCAGGCAGCTTTTTACACAAAATGCCTGTTTTTTCCCATGGGATCTGAGACAAAGTCCTGTTTGCTCTGCTTTCATAGAATCCTGGAATGGTTTGGATTGGAAGGAACCTTAAAGATCATCCAGTTCCAGCCCCTTGCCATGGACAGGGACCCCTGCCACTAGACCAGGCTACTACAAGCCCCATCCAACACTACCAGGAATGGGACATCCAGTTTCTCTGGGCAACCTGTGCCAGGGCTTTACCACCCTCACAGCAAACAGTTTCTTCCTAATATTTAACCTAACCCTGCGTGCTGTCAGTTTGAAGCCATTCTTCCATGCCCTGTTACTTCCTGCCAGTAAAAAGCCCCTCTCCAGCTCTGTTGGAGCCCCTTTAGGCACTGGATGGGGCTCTGAGTCTCCCTGGAGGCTTTTCTTCTCCAGGTGAAGAGCCCCAGCACTCCCAGAGGGGCTCCAGCCCTCAGAGCGTCTTTGTGGTTTCCTCTGGACTCACCCAAATGTGTCCCCACCTTTCTGATGTTGGGACCCCTAGAACTGGACACAGCACTGCAGGTGAGGTCTCACAAGAGCTCAGAATCCCTTCCCTTGACTGCTTTTGATGCAGCCCAGAATAGGATTGGCTTTCTGGGCTGTGAATGCACTTCAAGTCATGTTGAACTCCTCCTCAACCAAAAACCCAAGTCCTTCTCCTCAGGAATATTCCTGACCCATTCTCTGCCCAGCCTGTGTTTATGTTTGCCACTTGCTGACCAGCACAGGCCATACTATTGTCTTAAAACTCAAGTGGTGTTCAAATGATCTACAAGTCCCTACAGGGGTTCATTCTTTCTAGAAACAATTCCTCACATTTCAACACAATACATAATTTTATGTTTTTTACGATGGAAACATGGTTGTAAAATATATTGAAGCAAGAATGTCTTTCAGTAGACATAATTAAGGTACCCTTTGTTCACCTCAGAGAAGCATCTGCATTGTTAAGGTCATTTCCTAACAGCTCCCCAGCAGAAATTCGCACCAAGATATGAATGACCTTAGCAGTTTCATGGCTGTTGTGATAGGAGGTGGTGATAACCTCATCCAAGAGCCCAGCTGGGAAAAGCAGCTACTCAAAATTAATTTGTTGGGATGGAAATTGGGAGCAGCCAGAGGGTGGCACAGGGATGAGGACACTGCTGTGTCTGGAGCAGAGCACAGAAATCAGGATGCAGCAGCTCTGATGGGCCAGTCCCTGTGCTCAGCCCTGCCTTCCTCACCCATCTGGATACTCCCAGGGCTGGGAAGTTAATCTGATTAATTGACAGGGAACTCTTCCTGCAGCACGTGTCTTCAAACTGCTCACACAGGATTTGGTTATGGATTGGGCCACACTTGCTATGAGGTTTGTGATCAGTATTCAATGAAACAGGGAAAAAAAATCTACAGTAAATGTAGGACTATGAATGGGACTTCAGCCATGGTCCCAGAGGTAACATACACAGTATTTTGCTATATTTAACATGGTAAGAAAAAAAAAAAAAGTCTGTATCATTCTAGGTGCCCCTACAGTCTTAATGTATTTCATCAATATCTGTTTTAAGTTGCACAACCAGTTCCCAAGACACCCTCCTGCCCCTCCCCCCAAATAAACTAGATTTAATAACAAGATAAATATGATGTGCTTCTCCTTGCTGAGTGCATTGACTTAAGGCATAGGCACAATTCCCCTCTTTGAACAGAGATGGTACAGTCCTGTGTCCCAATACAATTGTTACCCTGGGTGACCCTTTGCATTCAAACGTTGACTCAAGACATAATAATTACAGGAATCATTCATTAACAAATAGTTTGAATTCATTAATTTATCAGAAAAGCATTATTGAAATAAAAGGGAATAATTCAGTCCTCTTTCAGGAATAAATGTTTTTGGGAGTGCTGCTTTGTTAGGCAGCAACACATCTAATCTAAACTCCATAGAAATCTTTGAGTCCAATCAGTTTTGGATTAAGCCAGAATTGTTAATTAAAAAATTAAAAAAAAACAAATCAAACCCTGGTACTCTTGAGACCACAAGAAAATACATCAAAAGCTGTAAAAAAAAAAAAAAAAAGGAGAATGGGCTAAATTATTTTTCGAGATTTTCAAGATTATCAAGATTTTTCAAGATTTTTGTTAGCTATGTTTTATCTTGAAGATCACTTGAAGAATACCAGCTTTGGTTAGATATCACTAGGGATGGGCACAGATCTGTCTTATTTGCACATGAGGTAAATTTCAAAAGCATCTCAGTGGCTTAGAAACCTTGCTGTCCTCGTGAGATTTACTGTGACTTGGAAACTTTTGCTGTAATTGGTATATTTGGGGTTTTTTTAGGATTTTTACATGCATGTGGATGAAATTATGGACCAATTTCAATGATCTGGGCTCTTATCATTATTTTCCAAAACATCAAAAGTGGAAGTAATGTTACCAGATCAGATTTTTGTGTTTTATCCTGCCTGTGACTCCTAGACTTTAAAATAAGGAAAAAATGCAACTGTGATAAGATCCAACCACAGAGTTTTGGGGACTCAAATTCTAGAGGAACCAGCATCCAAAGCCCTTCCTTGCAGTAATCTGGCTTTGTCACAATCTTTATAAATCCTTAAAAAAATTCTTTCATTGTCAGCATCTCTGATATTTGCAGTTTCCACCAAATCTAAATGACCTTGGACTGTATATCTTGAAAAGAAATATGACAAAAATTCTGGTATAGTAGCTACATTATACACTTAATTTTATGATTTTCTCAGTTTCTAGTTGATTTTCTCTGTTTCTACAGGTATTTAGGCCATGTCCAAATCTTAAATCTTCACACCTTCACACCAACTATGTTCAAAATTGAAGGTGTTAATGGGGAGTTTGTAGGGTGATCCAGGACACCTGTTAACAAAAGAGGTTCAAATTTTTCTACTTAGTCCAACTTTCACAATTTTGTTCCTTCCAATAACTAAGTACAACACCAGTTTTGCCAGCACAGAGATGATTTTAGGTTAGTGTTGGACCTGATGTGTCACACCTGAATAGCTCAAAGCATCCTTGGCCATGCACAGGACAGTGTTGAACCCCTTCAGAAAATCACATTTCTTATTTCAGCAAGAAGGTCTGGACTTTCCTACTGCCCAAGTGCATCCATCTCTCCCAACAAGGAGCCATGCTTCAGGTGATAATTAAAGAGTAATTTAACCTCAGGTATCTTGGATCACTGGAGGTGAACAGCACAGCACATCCGGCTGTTTTGTTGTTTTTGAAATGATTTCTTTTTCATGCCACTGATTTAATGGTACAAAAATAATCAGAGATGCTTCTTTTCCCTTTGGATGGTGGTGGGTCTGCATTGGTTCCAGAGTCTTGCCCAGCCAGCAATCCCATTGCTCTGAGAACATGATCAAAAACGAGGGGTGATCATTGCACTGTCTTAATACAGAAGGGTCCAGGGGAGCATCAGATCCAATTCAGCAGATTGTACCAGTAAATTTTGGTGTGGGAAAGAGAAATGCTACACAAATGTAACAGGGTCACCCTGGGATTCCTTGTACTGAAACATCGTTTTACACAGAGGATATATATATATATATCTTATATATATTTTTTATATATATATTCACACACACGCGCGCGCACACACAAAAAAAAGTCTTTGATAGGCTTTCTGTGTTCTAGTAAAAATAGTTGGCAGCTGGATCTGTGAGACCAGAACTGGCTTTTGTGCTGCCTGTGATGCCCCCTCTGCAAATTGTCTCTCAAAGGCAGACGCTCGTGTTTATCTGGCAGGTGGAGCTGCTGCCTGCCTGGGACAGGAACAGCCTCCCATTGGGACACACACAGAGCTCGTAGATTTTTTGCCTGGACCCTGCAGAAGAGGAAGATCCTTGAGGCAAGTTAGGTAGTTTGATTTTTGCAGAATTCAACGTTATCTGGAGTCAGAGGTAGCGAGAGAGAGAAAAAAAAAAAAAAAAGAGAGAGAATTAGCAGGGAGCTGTTATTTCTGATTTAAAGAAAAAGCTGTTATTTCTGATTTCTGTGTTTAAAGAAGCTTCCTCTAGACAGCTCAGCTGATGCAAAAACCAGGTAGGGAAGTGTTTTAGGATGGGAAAGTCTGATACAAATCTAGGTGGGTATATTATCTGCTTGTACCATGATCTCCAGTTTGTTTCTGCTGATGTACCCACCGTGTTTTCTTGGCTTTTGGCTTCCTGGGACACCTCCAGGAATCCAATCCCAGGTTTGGATTGACCCAACCAGAGGTACCCCACTGTCAGATGGAGAGCATGGATGATTCACACCCACCCAACCCTGCTCCTCCATCAGGATCTCTCACTGTGATCCCACTGCCAGTTACACTTGCAGGCTCTCAGCACTGACTTTTACGTATATTTTATGTATAATTTATGCATATTTTATGTATATGTGTAACACTTTTGTGTATATTAAAAATAACTCAAATCCTCTAACAGTCCTAAATTCCTCCTTACAAAACAACATAAGGGAAACAAGATGTGGCAGCTCTCAGACATGTGGCAGCTGCAGGGGAGTTTGGCATCAGCCAAAATTCAGTAAAATAACCTGAACCCCAGAATAATACTGGGTGACTGAGAATATCAGCAATGACAGTAAGAATCTCCCAGTTTAGTATCCACCCATCTCATGTCCTGAAAGATACAAGTCAATTTATGCATTTTTAAAGCAACATAATATTGAAAGCAACTGCTTGAAGTTGTGAAATGCCTTGGAACTAAATCTCAGTGTATTAGGTAGGGTTTTTTTTTTTTTTTCTGGTATTTTTTCAGAGGTTTTTTTGTTAACATCCATGGTCTAGGTTTGAACTGTTTAATGCAATGTTTAGAAATAACAAAAATTGCAATTAAAATGTCTATTTTTTATCCCTGACACTAAGATAAATAAATATTAACTTATGTGGGAGCCCTCTTGTCTGGAGGTTTGTGTTCCATGGGCAGCTCCTCCTGATGAGGCTCTCAATGGTTTCCCCACCAGGAGCTCCCCAGCCTCATCCTTTGGTGTCTTCCATCACTGTGGCAGGAGGAAGGGATGAGAAAACCATCAAAACCATGTGCCCACATGACTTTGTGACACCAGAAGAGGCTTAACTCAAGACCTACTTTACTTTTGCTCTGTGTTATCAGCTTTAATTGTTCTCTCTTCCCCTTTGGAAGTTTCTCCAGTGCAACAACCTGTGTCTTCTAATGTCCCCTTTATTTCCAGAATGAAATATCAGCCACAAAAGCTTTTCAGATCAATACCAGTGAATTAAGCTCTTCTTATAGAATAATATATGATAAAAGATTTAATTATGCTGGCCAAGTAAATCTTGTTTTAAAGTGACAAGGAAACAAAGAATTTAAGAGCAGTGTGCATTTTACAGCTGCATAAATCTGCTGGAACAACAGATGCTATTATCCATGCACTTGAAAAAGAATGAATCAGCCTTTGCCACGGAGTGAGCCTGATTTGAATGGGATGTGTTCAATCAGAGAGGGCAGCAATGAAGTCAGGAGAGCCCATTGTCCCCAGGCTTTCAAACACAGCAGCCTGGCGACCCACAGGGCCACAGCTCTGCAGGGCACCCGTGCTTGCAGCAGGGCTTTTCACTCACCTCTCCATCTTTGGATTCCAGCCTGAGCTCTGTCCTGCATGTGGCCTTCAGGCTGCCGGCCTCGGCGTTGATCTCGATGCCCTTGGGAGCCTCCATCACCAGCGTGCGCGTCGGCGACTCCAGCCTGCAACACACAGGGGGCACACGGCCCGTGGGCTCCTGCTCAGCCCGGGCTCAGCCTGTGGGGCTGCCCCTCAAACATGGGGCTCAGCCTGTGGGGCTGCCCCTCACACCTGGGGCTCAGCCTGTGGGGCTGCCCCTCAAACCTGGGGCTCAGCCTGTGGGGCTGCCCTGCTGCCCCACACACCTAGGGTTCATCCTGTGGGGCTGCCCTGCTGCACCCCACACCTGGGGCTCAGCCTGTGGGGCTGCCCTGCTGCCCCTCACACCTGGAATTCAGCCTGTGGGGCTGCCCTGCTGCCCCTCAAACCTGGGGTTCAGCCTGTGGGGCTGCCCCTCAAACCTGGGGCTCAGCCTGTGGGGCTGCCCCTCAAACCTGGGGTTCAGCCTGTGGGGCTGCCCTGCTGCCCCTCACACCTGGGGCTCAGCCTGTGGGGCTGCCCTGCTGCCCCTCACACCCTGCCGATGGGCAGGTCCTCGCCTGCTTTCACAGGAAAAGGTTCATGTGTGGTAAAACCCAAAGCAAGTGGCCTCGTAATAATCGGGAGCTGGACAGGACAAACATAGATCTGAACCAATGTGGTTAATCATATGTTCTCCCTTTATTGCTTATAAGATGGCAGTTTATATACACTTCAATATAGTAAACAATTGTGAGCACACTCTCATTGGCAAGCAAGCATTGTTTGTCTTTGACTTAAGGTGGCTAAAGTTTCACACTGCAGACCTATACTAATTCACACCCAGAAAACCCACTGCTCTGTTCTTACACCTTAACATAATTTCGAACTGTGACACAGACTAATTTCTCTCTGTGCCATAGGCTTCAAAGGCCTCACCGCGGCCCATGTCTGAGGCATAGGCTGGGGTAGCTCAACCTTCACTCCAAATATAAATCGTGTCCTCTCTCAGAAATTCTGCTACAAAAGCCCATCAAAGATCTGATCTGCTGACATTCCACACCAGCTTTGCTACGCTGGGCCAAGAGAAAAGGGGCAATGAAGCCTCCCCAAGGTCAGCTTGCTCTTATTTCTGGTTCAGCTTTCTCATTAATCAGTGAGAACAGGGTATCAGCAAAGCTGAGCACCTACACAGAGGGTGCAAGTGCTTCTCTTCCTCAAACCACTGTTCAAGCAGGAATAAATTAGTTCTCCTGACTTCCTACAATGTGAGGTTTGGAAGGGTTTAAGGCTACAAGGAAATCAATGAAAACAACCAGGCTGAAGACCCCAGAATTTGTGGTCTCCAGTCCTAGGCTCACATCACAGCAGGTATGACCATGTGTTCTGCAGAGCTTCAGTCCCTCCTAACCACTGATACACCTCACAGGCCTCTATTACAGCACTGTAGCACAGCCAGACCTATAACTTCAGCAACTGGGGTTAATGCTGTAAAGTGCAGAAGCACAAGGTTCAGTCTTCCTTGTTCATCATCCATTTTTAGGTCTTCTATTGCACTTGTCTCTTTCTTATTTATAATACACTCTCTTATTACTCTCTGTCTTGCAAATGGTTATAAAAAACCAACTCCCCCTATTTGGGAATATCCTCTTAGTTGATTTAATCATCATTTATTTACTGCAGGATCACAAGATGTAGGCTGTGGTCTCCTCAGGTGAAGCAGATGGGAGGGCTGGAGCAGAAGCTCCTCTGCTTTGCCAGTTTTGGGCTGGCAGCACTGACCGAAGCTGGGCACGGGGCAGCCCAGCACCACCCCCAGCTCTCCTGGGCAGCTCTCAGGGTTTGCCTGCATCAGCTCTTTCTCTGTTCTCCATATATAATCATTTGTGCAAGTAATTGTGCTCTTAAATGGACTCCTGCTGGTACTGAGACAACATTATGGGAGACTGAGGGAATTCAGCTGTATTTATTGCAGCCAACAGTTCAATAAAGCACAGGCACAGCTCCCTCTCTGTGGCACTTTTCAAGTTATGACTTTCCCTCTTCAGTGTCTTCATGTTGCTGCTTCTTGAACACCTTTCCCTCAAGACCCCAAACTTATCCATAGTTTCCTGGCTGACTTAACTAAATCTAAATTTCAGGGAGCAATCGAGGCATATGCAGCCTAAGGAATGAGCATGATCTCATGGATAGCACCCTCTGCACAACCCTTCTGAGCTGCTTATTGTTTTCTGCAGGGAAGCCACATTTTATGTAAAGTTCTTCTTATTCCTTCCACTGGTATCACCCCTCAGCTGGTTCCTGTGTGAGGAACCTAAGGTTAAAACTGCTGTAACTCACTTTTTTCCCCTGAATTGCAGATTGCATAAGGACAAAAAGCTGTCTGACCCGTATTTTCCCTGGAGATTTCTGCCCAGGGATTTAGTACACTCTCACCCTTGCTGTACCTCACAGGCTGGTGTTTTCCCTGAGAAACAAAGGACCCTCTGCTTGTCCTAAGCCCCCAGGATCTGTGCTGCAGGGTCTGGCATGCACATTCCTTCTGCTTCACAGGCAGCATCCTCAGGAGGAGCAGCAGAGAGCTTGGGCCACTTATATCTTAAATCATGATTGCTAAATTCACCAGAGGATGTGTCCAAAGCCCAAGACAGCTGAGGTAATCTGAGGATACAATACTTCCTAAGAACACGGCCTGGTGACTCTCCAGCTCTCCAGCATCTCAGTGACTCTCCAATTTCTTTGATGTCCTGGCTGTCTCAATATATTTGTTCATCTGTTAATCTTTTAGCTCTTCTATCCACTGAGAAATAAATCTCCTAGGTACAAAGCAGTGTTCAGACACCCCAGTGCAAACACATCCTTTGCAGCAGCCCTCCCAGTCCCAGACCTCTACTGCAGAGTGAGGAGAGCTGGGAAATCTGTGGAAGTCTTGGGGGAGGATCAATAGAGGAATTTCTTTAACATCTTATCCTGTGAACACAGGTCCCCTGAACAGCAAACTGAGTTGAAATTCAAGGTTTAAATAAGCTACTAATGATCTGGAGTGTCCTAGACAACACTGCCCCAAAGTTTTATTCTTTCATGTGTTAACAAAGGACAGAGATATTCTCCCTCCTCCACCGGAAGAAGTGGAATAACAACATCTTGTAAACACTGTTGAAAACCATGTGATTTTTGGATGCATTCTAATCCATGCAGGGCTTCTTTCCTCATGGAGGCAAGAAGGACCCTCCCAACAGCCCACGGTGTGATGTGGGACCAGGACACAACAGCAGCCAGGGCTTTGCTGCCGCTCCATCACCCTCCTCACTGGGCTGACCCCCACCCCACCACCCCAAATCACTGCCTCAGACAGCTGCAATCCTGCTGACACACTGATTCAACACAAACCCAGCCCTTTAATGCTCAAAATACAACTTTAAAGCCCAGGGATCTTTTTAGAAGCTTAAAACTACAGAAATACTTGAAAATACAACAACAGCAAAGTGCAGCTCTTTCAAAAATGAAAACCTTGGTCTGCAGCCCACATGGCTTTGCACTGGTGCTGTGGTTTGGAGCCTGACTCTTCTCTCTTCTCCATGTTCCATATTACTGTAAATCCATCTTTTTGGGATTCTTGTCCCAATTTATGTTATTGTAAAGGAGGACAGGAAAGTCTTAAAAACTGTTTCCTTGGTATTTAAGGGGCATATGTTTGTAAGTGATTTCATTTGATTATTTTCTGATATACTGAATGAATCCCTGAGCCACCTGACCATAAACCAGGAGCTGCAAAATCTATGCAAAGCCAGAGAAAGCAGTTGAGGAGTTTATGCTCTGGGGGTTTGAGCAATGTTTACTGAACACTTTCATTTGGTGCAGGCATTTAAGAGACGCTCTGCTTTTAAACCTAATTCTGCCTTCCAGAGCAGAACCAATTTGGAGACTAATAATGAAAGAAAATGATTTAGAGATGAACAGATAATTTGTTCAAAATCAACATTTGTTTTCCAGTGTGATACTCCAGAGCTTTTAGTGGGATTCCCATCTCCTGGTGCGGTGTAAGCCTGTACTTAGAGCAGTAGGCTGGAAAGGTGGCTGCATGAATATAGATTGTTTCATTATTTGCTCCTGCTCTTGAATTTTCCATCCCAGCAATTGGCACATAAGCCCTTTTTATTGACCATGGGTGCTGCTTATTTTTGCTCCAGTATTTGCAGGACTGGATTTTGACCTCTCTCACAGAGCTGGGCAAGAAGGGTAAATGCAATGCTGTGCACAGTTACAGCTTGCTGAATTCAGCACTGAGATAAGCTACTGCCATGAAATTGCTCCTGTCCCACCTGCAGTCTCCTGGGAGGTGGATGAAGAGACATTCTCCTGTCTGGTTACTCCCCACAACTTGGGAAATACTCCTCTGGATCCCAAGGTTTCATATAAGTACAAAATTAAAAAAAAAAGACACAAGTAACAGGATTTTCAGAACCATCCAAGTTCCCAAGTTCCACTTATTACAACGGGTGTTAGCTACTTTTGAAAATCCCATTGAGCACCTAAATGCCATAACAAATCTGACCCTTAATCTCAGTTCTTAGTTCTGCAACAGAGGTAATAACACTTCCCAACTCCATAGGGAGGATGGAAAGATAAATATATTAGCAGTTGTGAAGCATTTATATATTGCAGTAACTGAGGCCAGGAAGTCACCACTGCCAGGGATGAATGGCTGGCACGTGGATAACTGATCCTTCCCAAGCTGCACTTCTGGGCTTGTACCTTCATCAAAAATAGGGTTAGTCCTGTTCCTCCCCCTAAGCACACAGCTCCAGCTCACCACCCTTCATGGACAGTGCTAAATGTGCCTCTTAAGCCCTTCCACTCCATCCCATCACCAAAGCATCTCCTGTTTTAAAGAGAGGTGATGGCATGTGGGCATCTTGCAGTGAACCCCTGGAAATCAGTGGGAATTATGTGCTCCTGAAAATCAACAAGGAAGAAAAAAATTTCAGCGTCATCCCTGTTTTGCTTGGGAACTTTAGCAATAATTTAAAATAAATCAGCACATGAATTTGTATTGTGGTTCCAGAGAAAATCATTCACTTGGAAAGATCATTACTTACCCAGATTTCTAGTTTTAATGTCCTTCATCATAAATAGTCACATTAATCACCTCAGTACCATGGAATCTATTTCCTTCTTGTCCCTCCCCTCACCCCCTCCAGGACAATACAGCATTTTCCTTACTCTTATGAATAGCCTTTTGAATTTTGGCAAGAAAGGAAGGTATTAAAGATGTGCAGGCAGGATCACCTGAAGTTGGAGGCTGCTAATGTACTTATACAGTGGGCATATTCTGTTAAAAAGTTAATGTAAAGAGTTTGGGGGGAAGATTTGCCCAGGTCCAGCACTGATGCAAATGTGACTTGCAATCTGTGCCTTGCACCAAAGGCTACAGCAGAGGAGAGGGATGATCCTCAACATGTGAAAGGAGTCCATGTGAGCTGAGGACCTTCTGCTGCCACTTTGTAATAGTTCTCCTTTTATTACTTCCTTTTTTTTTTTTTTTTTTTTTTTTTTTTTTTAACTAGGAATGGCCTCAAGCTTGTCCCCACAAGGGGATTTTTCTGTGTGGGGCACAAATGCTGCTTGCAGTATGGGAATAGGAAGAGAAGTTCATGCACAGGAGCTGAGGAGCATATGATGCAGCAGTGTGGTAACAGGAGCTAATTTAATTTTGCTTAGAAACCTCTGGACTGAGAATAGAGCATGTATTACTGCAGCTGTAGCCCATTACCTCTAATGACTCTAATTATTTTTTATGGTATCCGTCTGACCAGCCATAAGATTCACGTTGAGCATAAAATCAGCCAATGTTAGCACCATGCCTGTTATACCTCATACAACTGGTAAATTATGTCAGCAAGTAAACATGGAGCTCCATCAATTTGCTGGTAATGAACCAACTTCTTCAGTTGAAATTTGTTTTCAGTTTTAACTCCCTTGTTTCATTAAAATCAATGGGGTCACCCATTGGGATTAACTCACTTGTTTCAATGAAATCAATGGGATCACAAACAACTTACACTTCTGACTTCATTATTTGTGTGTTATCTCATATATGTCTATTCCTAGAACAAAACACAATGCTTTTCTCCCTTTTAAGAGGAAGTTAGTTAGATTTTACTGAATTGTAAAGAAGCCATGCTTGGTTTCTATTTTTAGAATGCCTAGAAATGCTTTTTGGTTATTTTTTTGTGGTTTTTTTTTTTTTTTTTTTGTCTTTACTTGTATTGGAACAGAAAAATGTTTGGAAGGAGGAACAACAGATTCAGCCTTGACTAACCTGGTGAAAACCTCAGCTGAAACATAAGTTCAGGCAAAGTTTTGTCTCTGCCCTGAGCTCTCTCCTTCATCACTAGGATTCCCTCCTACTGGTATTTGCCATTTCACAGGAAAAGCATAGGCTAAAATATGGCACGAACACTGGGTGTAATATAAAGCAGGAAATAGAAAAAAAGGGAGCTGGCCATGGTACATCAGAGCCAGAGGTTAAAATCCAAAGGATTTTAAATGCACAATGTCTTTTTCTGAGACACCATGATATTGACCTAAGTGGCAGAATACAAAAGCAGAAAGCACTCTGAGAGCTTACAGAAGAGATCATCACTAATAAGAAAATATGTATCCCTGTTATTTATTGCCTAGCATTGACATAAATCTTGTTTTCAATTACATGTTAATGAAGCACACCAATTACTGTTTGAATAGGGACATCTGATTACAGTCTCAATCAACAGAAATAAATCTTGCTTATGGAACGTTTCCAGGGTATTTTCTTTAGAAACATTAATTAGAGAAGTAAACAAGGATATATTATTATCGTGTCATCCAATTGTAAATCCTGCCTATCACTGTAAATACTGGTTAGTCTGACAGTGTGCATCACCACAGTTTCCAATATTTATGCTGCAAATCTAATGAGTGACAATTCCAGTGCAGCCATAATCTGAAAGAGATTGTTATGGCTTCAGGTCCAAAACCTTATGCAATTTATAATGTAATATACTGAACAGTAAATGAAAATTATTTTAGCTATCTCCACAAACCACAGGTAATTCCTAAGCAAAACCCACCTAAATCTGTCAGAGACCTGACAGGTGCAGAGGTCTAATGATGCTTTATGGGAAATTAGAGTTTTCTAATTGAGTTAGAGGTAAGTCTGGTTCAAATGGCAGGGGCTGCAACAAATTTTGTCATCTGTGTTTGGGCAACATAGATGCTGAAGAGATTTTGTACAAAGCTTAGTCAAGAGAAAGACAAAAAAGGAATTGAGAAGGGAATTGCCCTTGTGCTAACTTTGTAAGCTTTACTGTTTCCTTGGATAGGGAACCTAGTGTTTACAATTTTTCTTTCTTCTTTTTAAAATACAGCTCTTACAGCTTCAAGGAATGCTTCATCGCCAGCAGTGTAATAAATCTGCTGCTGGTTTTGGTTACTTCATCTCAGAGCCCAATGGACCAGTTCCTGTATTTTTCACCCAGTTTGAGTTATGGGCCCTGTGTTTGGTGAACTTTTCCTGAAGAGAGTTGGTGCTAAAACAATACTCTTCTGACCATGTAATGGACATATCTCATTATCTCTGCAGAGGCCACAACTCTCTGAGAAGGGCAAACTAAAGCAGTGAAACCATCACAAAGGAGGACAAAACCAGCATCAGGAAGATGCTCAGCTAATATTAAAAGATGATTTGAGAGGATCTAGACAAATGAGTAATCAGAGGAGTTTGTAGGGAGAGTATTGTCTTGCAGCACCAAGCAGGTGAGAACCAGCTTTCATTCTCCCTCCAAAAAAATGCCATTCCTCAGCAAGAGGAGAGGTTTGAACATATGGTTCCTCCCACCACACTGCAAACCCCCTGCTGCAGTCTTCCAGTACACTTTGCACTAGCTGAGGCTAATTCAGAGCACCAAAAAGCAGCAAAACAAGGAAAACACAGAGCAGTCAAAATACAACTGTAAATTCTTTGTGATTGCCTACCTTTCTATGCTACAGCACAGGAATTGCTGAAGGCAAGATAATTATGTAAAGTTGTCTTAAATGTCTTAGGGTAGTTTTGGTTTTGGTTCTACAATTAAAGTAGTTTCTGGAATAGTTTACCAGAAGCCAAATATAATATTTAGAAGACAAAACCTGAGATCAAGCAGATGATATCAAATTAATCTAGGGAGAAAAATGACTGTGTAATACTATTGAGATCTAGTTCCATTATGAACTGGAGAAGTGGAGATTGTCTAAGAAAAAAGTGCAAGATTAATGTTCAACAAAGTGGAGGTATGGCTGAGAAAATTAAAATCATTTGGATAATTAAAAAATTCTGTTGCTTATAAATCAAGGAGGGAAATTATCATAGAAATTGGGAGATAGTTGAACACGATGCGTGGTAAATACAGATGTGGTTTAAAAAGATGATCAGTTTAAGCAGACAGAGAAGGGATTCAGAAGTGCAAAATAATGATTCTATTCTTAGTGTAGAGACGACTGCAATATCCCTCTCCTCACCTGGGGTGGCCCAGCTTCCAGCCTGAACTGACAAGCTGGGACACCCAGAGCCATCTGTGTGCTGGGCAGTCAGAACTGAGAGAGAAAATGACATTATCACAAGGCAGGCTGAGCTCTAACCAAGGCACAGTGCTGCTGATGCCACTGGCTGGCACCTAAAAGCCCATAATTATTTTTATTATAAACACCTGACCACAGCTCCTTGAATGTTTACATAGACCAGGCCAAAACTGCTCAAGTAACACTCTGGAAATTTCTTCATGGCTAACCTGTGTGTAGTAACCAGGGGGCTTGGCCTTGCAGTGTGGCTGTGCCTCTGATCCCGCTGCCCACAGCCTCCCCAAACCAGAGTTACACATGCCTCATCTACCTAAACCACCCATTTATTTTGTTCATTATGTAACTTCTTGCAACAAATTAAAACAAATCAAAAGAAAATAAATTCCTCCTCCTGTTGGCTGCACTAACGACCAGGCTCATTTCACACACAGAGAGAAATAATTACTTTTCATGTTACCATAATTGCCTAAACCACAAATGCATTTTTTAAGAAACAAAGGTTGGGCTGGTGTAAGTTTCTAATTACAGGTTGAAAGCTTCTAATTAAAAGGCATAAATTGGAAGAAACCCTTTCAAGCAGAATTGCAGAAGAAGCTGCTAAGATTGCGTATTAGCTTGATGCACTGCCACAGTGCCAGGGGAGGACAAAAAGAAACAGAAAGCAAATTGTTGTGTCTCTTCCTCAGGGCCACGGACACCGTTTGCTACCCAATGTCTCACAAAGTGCTGCCCTCAGAGACACAGAGGGATGAACACATCACAGAGGAGGCTGCAGGGCCACATCCCACAGCAACCCCGAGCCACGGGCACAGGGACAGTGATGCTCTCCTGGGGGGAACAGTTCAGGCTTCAATCAGCTTTTTCCTGAAGTTCATACAGGCTGCTGCATGGTGGCAGGAGGACAAAAGCCACCTGAGTTAGGCTAAAATGTTAAAACCCGATGAAAGGATGGATACTCGAGTCAGGTAAAACTTGCTGGATTAAAATTTGTATTTGTTAACACACACAGTACATGGTGCTCTGTTTTGGGGTGACTGTCATGGATGAAACTGGGACAAATCTCTGCTACTTTCACGATTTGCTCTTCTGCTTTAGTTTTAAAGAAGGCAGCATGATGCAATTTCTATATCTTATTCTCCTGTTTTTCAGAGTGTTGGAAAATCCTGCAGGGCAGACCAGCACACCATCCCTGACAGTGAAATTGCTTTCCTGTGATAACTCACACTCCATTGAGAGAATTACTGGCAGGGGTGCAGCACTGTGCAAATATTGCAGTCATGAGCATCAGACTTTGCATGCAGTCTCCTGCATCAGAACTGCTTGAGGAAGAGATGTCAATCTGGATTTTCCTTTTAAAATTACTTTTGAAGTTTGTCTGCCCAGGGGGTTTTACCTGCTGTTTGGTCAGCAATAAAGGGAAAGGGTCAGTTGGATTAAAATTTCACATGGATAGTGCTCAGGTTCAGCCTCCAGCACTCACTGAAGGGATGATTTACTCTTTCTCCTCTCTGCTGATTTATTCTATTCCTTCTAAAAAGCATTGGTGTTAATAGTAAATCAGTTACAATGAGAAATACAGAAATAACAAAGCTAAAAAGGATTTGGAATGGCAGAATAAAAAAAAAAACCTGCTGAAAAAACAAAGGTGTGTCTTTGTGCACCATCTACTCAGTGGTGACACCTTTTGGAAACGTACACACTTGCCTAAGTGGATTTGAAGAGCTTATTTAGCATGACAAATTGGCTACAACCTGATGGGTATTTCTGAAAACCCATTCATGGATCTTCAGACACTCACATTCCCATGGCATAGCCATTCATTGTACAGTCAATTTATAATGATTCCACCAAATTAAATCTTTATTAACAAACTTATTGACTCTGGCCTTGACTTATTGTCCCCCCTTTTAATTAACTGCAGTAATGAGACAAGCAACATCCAATATAACAAACATTTTGTTTAAAACCTTGCCATTTATTTAAAGCAGCTCCACTAAAACTGAAGACTGAATTGCTATTTGCTAAATGTCAATTTTCACACTCTGTTGAACCTTTTCTGAAGGCTGTCAACCACAAATCTGCAGTCATCTTTTCCCCTCTGATCAGAGCTATATAGAGCATATAACAGGTTTTCAGTTACTTTTCATTTTTATGCAGAAGATGTACCATTTTCTTTTCCCAGTATACTTTAAAAAAATTGTAAAAGTGCATAAATTGTAAATTTATGGGATGCATATGCCAAGGCTGGGGCCTCTTTCACAGTCACAAGTCACACCAGCAATGTGGCACTATGTCTGCATGTGCAAGGGCACAGAAATGATCCAGACTCCTCAAATCCAGCCCATTATCATGCAACAATACTGCACCATCCTCGTTTCCAAAGTGCTGGGCTCCTGCTCAGAGTTGGGAAGATTTTTCCCCCTCCAGATCACTTATTCACAGCCTTGCTTTGGGAGGAACCCTCAAATAAAGCCAAGTTATGGGCACGACCACCATGGACAGAGACTTTAAGAGAGGCCCAGGGCTCCTTCTTGTGACCTTTTTGACACAGAGGAGTTTGGAAGGGCAATGGGAGGGATGAGGAGTATTTGAACGAGTCAGGCTCAAAGCTCTTTGACAGTGTAGAACAGGAAATCTTACTGCTATTTGAGATTTCCAACTAATTTCTTGCTTTCAAATATGCAAAACAAAATAGGTTGGGAAATGGTGTAGAGAAGAAAATAAAGGAATTGTGTGGGAGGGTGGAGGGAGGAAAGGAGCAGAGAGATAAAGAGATCAGGAGAAAGAAAAGCCCCACTTGCTGAAAATGAGAGTATAGAGATGTCTTCCAAAGGGACACTTTAATGTAGGGAAGAGAATGTTTTGCAAATTCTTAGCATCAATTTATCTTCAGCTAAAACCAAAACTGTTTTCTGTTTATCTTTTGCACAGAATCACTCCTGAGTAAAACATGCATTCAGAAGTAAGGCTTGGCTATCCTTCAAGACAGATATACCAGATGATATTTTTCTGAACTGCAAAAGAGACTACTGAGCCTGGTGGTGGCAATTCACCCTTTGGCCCTACTGGCATGAACCCACCTCTTCCTGGGGAGGGACAGCCCTGTCCTGCTTCACCTGGTGGGAACTAGGAGCTATGAAACCCTGCTGCTCACAGGTGTGTGTCTCCAGAAGCTCTGCTGCCTTCCTTTGCCTCTCCTTTTGCTCTTTGGTATGTTCCATGTGCTGCTGCTGGCATCCACAGTGCAAGTTGTTGACCTTGATCATTTTAGGGCATTGAAATCTCTTCTCCTGCTCCTTGGGGCAACCACAGCAAAATGAGATTATGTTCAACACTTCTTGACTCTTGCAATGTTCCTTCCCTCTTTCCTTGGCCAAGTCTGCCTTTTGACCGCAATAACCTCCCCTGGATGTCTCTTTAGCAGGTAACAAAGACAATTCCAGTTGCTAATAGAAGAGGTCGAATGGAGGTGAAGTGAAATAGATTAAAAACCAAAAAAGAACTGATGTCAGAAAAGCTGATGTACCACTCAGTGGCATAACCCCTTCCTAGAACAGGTTTTTGGCTGTGATTTTCAATTCATTTTGCACTATTTTATTTTGATTTTAAAAAGGCAGCCAGGTAGGAGAACTGGCTTCGTGGCTGAAGCACTGGGATTTGATTTCCAGCCCTGAGATTAAGTGCCTTTGTGACCACATCCAGTGGTCCCTGGGTTCCCTGCAGCCTGGTGGGGATGGCCCAGCACAGCCCAGGAGGAAAATTTCTCCCCAACACAGCAAATTGAAACAGACAAGTCTTTGCTGCTGATTTTTCCTAGTATCCAAGCCAACTCACTGCAAACTCCCTCACAGAATAGCCCCTCTGCTGCAAAGCACAGTCCTGAGCCATCACCTCCACAAGGAACTTCCCCAGATGCTCTTGTGAGGTGGGAATGCCCCCAGGTGCACAGATCTACCCCACTGACTTCCCAAGCACTGCCCTTAAAAGAACTCAATGTGAGTTACCTTGGGAACACAACAAGAGAAAGGAAATTGGACCTTAAAATCAACCTTAATTCTGCCTTTGCACAGCTAATAATAATAATAATAATAATAATAATAATAATAATAAAGAAACACTGCAAGAGAAAAATATGAACTGTGGGTGGTTTTTATGGTTTTAGAAACCAAGAAGGAGCAAAGCTGCAAGGTATAATTTTTTTTTTTCCTGGAATGCCTTGCTTTTTCTGAATTGCCTGCACCCTCATGGCACCTCTCAGCAGTCACATTAACACTATTGATTGTCTGCTTGGTAGGTAACAGGAGGAAAAATAAAACAGGCAAGAACTTAACTCTGTTTAGATTCCTCCAGCGAAACTGGAATGTGAATAATTTTTTATGGGTGATCATCACTTCTGCTGTGGTCTTCCTCTGTGTCAGTAACCAAAGCCAGCCAGCCAGGCAGGGCAGGATTTGAAGCCTTCCAGCTCCTTAAAATGCTGGGGTGTTCCTGTTCTTTGAGGCAAGGACTGGGAGAAATGTTTTCATTTCTACCTTTTGGAGCTGCCAACCCTCCAGGTTTGCAATGGCTCCACGTCAGGGCTGGCCTGTCACCCCCCTGGTGACAGCATTCCACCCCCATGGTCCAGCAGCCAGGAGTGGTTATCTCCAGCTCCAGAACAAGGAATCCAGTCCTCACCTGCTGATCCATGGAAATAAGAACATTTGTTCTAATAAACCAAATAAAACCCAGAAAATGGTTCATGACTCCCATCACACAGGTCCCTCAACAGAAAGTGACCCTGGCTGAAACAGGAACAAAGAGCTGCCTCTTACAAAACCTGGAAATTCCCAAATAATTACTTCTCTCTCCCTCAGACATTAAGTTCACTACAGCTCTTCCCTCCATCTTATTGCAGTTATTCCTGCAGTTATTCCTTTTCTTCCCCCGTGTTCTGCCATAGGGCAAGTCACCAGGAGTAAACAACATTTACTGTTACCCTAAAAATGCACATTTGCCATTTTTAGTTTATAGGTGATGACAGTAACAGAGTACCCAGGGTGAAACCACTGAAACCACAAAACCCCCCAAAGGAGAGCAAACATCCTCTAACACTCCAAAAGGGTTTATTCAAACCACTTCAGCCCAGCTGCTTCTGTGGTGGATGAGCTGCAGAGAGCTGAGCTGCTCCAGTGGGAACTCAAGCTGCATCAAGGGAAATATAGTTTGGATATTAGGAAAATGATTTGTACAGAAAGAGTGATAAAGTTCTGAAATGGCCTGGATATGTTCAAAAAAAAGCCTGGATGTGGTACTGGGTGCCAGGGTTTAGTTGAGGTGTTGGGGCTGGGTTGGACTCAATCTTTAAGGTCTCTTCCAACCTGGGGATTCTGTGTGAATTCTGTGAATTCTGTGAATTTTGTGAACACCTGCCAGGGCTGCTGGGTGTGAAATGAAATCTGGAAAGGTTTTATCCAGCAATACTGACTTCACTCCTAGCATGCTTCCACATGATCCCAAGTGTCTTTACCTCTGTAAAGGATATCTTCTAAAAGGCAGCCACATCCTGACAGTCATGCTGCTTTAACTTTACTGCTCTAGTTAGAGGTGTAATGTGGGGAGAGCTTAAAGAGATATAACTGGACAGGTCTGTTTTAATTGCTCCCACCAGACCTGTGCTCCATGACCTTGGACATCTACAGAGCCATAAATATGAGCTTTGATTGCTGTTCCCATAGTGACTGGCAGGAGGAACACAGTGGAGGCTGGACTAGGATCGCTTCAAGCAGGCAGGCAGCAACTAGAAATCATTAAGTTCAGAGGCTCTGGGGACACTAATGTCACTGCAGGCCAGCCAACCTGGAAGATAAACATTGCTGGGCACTGTGAAAATGATTTTTCTATTTGCTTTCCACTGAGAGAGTGAACTAGGCTACACTTTAGGCACTGGGCTTGGCAAATGAGACCGTGAGCTCTTCTGAGGCAATTTCAGCAGTGCCTTCTGCTGCTGGAGATGTCAGAGCTACCAGTGGGGCCCGTCAGGCTTGTTCTGAGAGCACTGACTGCTGAGCAGCAGAGCAGCAGGCACGGCTGATCCATGGGGAATGTTTCCACCTGGAACAAGACACGTGAGAGGCTAAACCATGCAAAGCTGCAGGATTGTGCCTGCTCGGTGCCAAAGCCAGCGTGGTTCTTTCTGCACTCAGGGCTGTCAGGGGTGCAGCCTCCCCGTCCTGAGGCGGCTTGGTCAGTAAAGAGCAGGACTCTCAATCCCAGGGTTGTGGGGTCCTGCCACAGAGCCCTGCCCTGTGCTGCACGCTGTCCCACTGCTGCTGTCACCCTTCCTTGCTTCACAGTCATCATCAGAATCCAGCACAGAAACACCAGTACAGAGCCGAACTCAAACACTGAGGACTGTGCCCCTCGGGAAAGAGGAGACCAAGAGCAGCACCCCTTCTGGGGAGAAGATCAAAAACCAAAGGAGAATGAACTATTAACCCACTTAGCAAAAATGTATTCATTTAATTCAGTATCATCATTTCTGCTACTTTATTCTCTGTAATTAAGTCTCAATGCTCTTCTGTTACTGTTAATTCAGCTTAATTAAGTTCATTTTAGTTTTGTAAACCATTAAGTCATATTCCTGAGAATCCCCTTGTTTTAACCAATTTATAAACGGAGGAATTGTGGAGCCTTCCCATTCTGAGGAGGCTGTAATCTGATTTTAAGACTCCTCCCATGGGACACTTGATAAAACCCATAGCCCTGGGTCTGCTCTTCCTCTGCTCTCAGCTCAGACTCCTGGGCCTCTGCCCCCCTGCTCCCCCCAACGTGGGGTGGGGAGGGGGGGGCAGAAATAAAATGGACTTTCCTGCTAAACAACAGAGAATTGTCTGTTTTCCCTGCTGCTGGTGGTGGCCTCCCTGGATCACAATCTCCTCACTGCTGCTACATGCTGCTGCAGTCAGGCAGTTTGGTGTGGAAATGGGGCACCCCTGGCATCCCACTCCACATGGATTCAGGGAGAGGAATGCACACTGCCCTGCAGCACCCAGCTCTTACTTTCACTGGGTGGTGAATACACAAACAGAAGTCAAATGGCTCTGAACTCTCCTATTGCGATATACGGAATGGTAGAGCTTCAGGAAAAGGACAGGCATGTGCTGGTGGCCTGAGAATGCATAAAAGCAGCTGAGGAATGTTTATATTGGCTGAGGGCAGAGCAGGAAAAGCTGAGCTGTGCTAATGGCAGTTTCTGAGGGACTTGCTCAGCAGCACAGTCCATGCCTGTCCATCCTCACAGCTCCCTGAACTCCCCAGGGCACAGCAGAAGGGAAATCACGTAGGGGCAAATCCAGCAGCACCAACAGATCCCTCCCTCAAAGTTATAACCCTCACAAATGCAACAGCTTCGCCCTCTCTGTGAGTATATTCAGGTTTGGAATGGAAAATACCCCTTCTGTCAACCAAGATAAATCAGTAATTACTCAAAAGGGAAGCAACACCAACTCTACCCATCCATACACTTTGTACACTCTCCAAACTCTCCAATTTACATATTAAACTCTTCTGAGTTTGGCATCGTGTCAACTTTAATGCCAACAGAAGACAGATAAGCCCATAAAGCAACAAGTCCAAGATATCACTTCTCCCTTACTACATACAGCATTTACACATATTTGCATAGACCTGTTAAAAAAGCAGGGTAATGCTGACATGTTTTGAAGCCAAGATTACATGGTTTTTATGAGAAGTTTGCTGGCGTGCCACAGGGAGACACTGCACTATTCTCATGGGATAATTGATCATCCCAGTCTCTTCTCCATGCCTCAGCCTTTCACTGAAAGTAGATCCCATCATTTTTCAAGTAGCTGAGTGAGATTTGCAAACTCTGCACATTCTTATACTGACCACAAGCACTTAAAGCATCAGCTATTTTATTTTTCCTGCATTTGGTTCCTCTATTTTTCTTTTTCTAGTTTACAGAAAATGCCAGAAATGTCCAATTCTTTTAAAAAAATTACCAGCTTGTAACCCCTTGATAATTTATACAGTATGGACAATCCTACTTGGAAAAATCAAGGATTAAAAATATTAATCTCTCAGGTGCTCAAACCTCTTCAGTTACTTTTTGAAATACAGACTAATAATAATTATTGCCTCCTCTGCTTTACTCTTAATCCATCTCTCAGAAACTGCTCTTCTTGAACTGTAGAAAATGACACTTTTAGAGAAGAATTTTGCATTTTTCTGACTGCAGCAAACCATATGGAGAATGGCTGACGGGTCCTGATGGATAGCAAACACACCAGCAGCTTCCCAGAATACTTATCTCTGAAAACAAGGGAGATCTGCAGAAGTGTCCTGGATAGCTCCATAAATCAATGCCACACCATTAATTCCTGACAGACACTAAAAAATTAAGGGATGGTCAATCTTAAGTATTGGCCCTGCATAAGTCTTGCAGGAGAGCCATAATCTCCATCTGAGAAGCAAGAGAACCATTATAGTGGCCCTGCTGGAATTTCAGTCTGCCTTTTGAAGGCTGATTTTGCTTTTCATTGCTTTGAAAGTGCAGCCAGATGTTGCTTTTGTTTATATTGAGCTTTGTTTGTCTCCCCCTGGAAATTCAAACCAAAGCCAGCAATTATTTTGCTGTAGAATTGTTTATTGTAGGACAGTCCCACTGGCAGAGTGGCCAGTGCTGGGATCTCCCACAGCCTGGCCAGCCACTGAGGGAATTCCCAGTGCTTTGCTGCACTGGGAAACTGGGAATTGGCATCCAGCTGGAGGAGAGCTTCCTCCAAGAGATGGTTATGAAACCAACACTCTCTTTGGTATTGCATGGACATTTTGACAGACTGAGTCACAGAAACACTTTTAATGTCTCTCTGAGCACCTCTGCCAGCAGAGCTCCCATTTCCCTGGCAGTGATTCCCCTTTCAAGTCACATCAGCTCACAAGGGATGATGCAACATCATTGAAAATGTGCATGTGTTTATCAGAGGTTACAGCATAAAATATGCAAGCACCTTCAAATATATTTCAGTCTGTGACAGCAAGCAGAGTGACTGAATATATGTCAGAGGTTTATGATGAACTCTGAAGTGTCTTCATTTAAAAGGCAGTATCCTTTTTTTATTACTTGATTTATTCTTTCTATCTGTAACTAACCTCTAGACTCATAGATTTAGACTCCTGGGGTGATGTTGTTTGAATACCATGCACCTCAGAGCTCTGCAAAAACCTTCTGACAAATTCATGGCTTGCTCCTCTCTCAGTGTTCAGCACAATGCCAAGGGATGGAGAGATTAAATGGTGCCCTACTGCTCAACTGAGAACCCATAAAATCAACATATTTAGTGTGTGTTATAGAAAATTTGTCACATGCTAAGCAGAGAAGAACAGGAAAGGAACTGGGAGAGATTTAGTGTTCCATTTTCCATCTCTTTAGCAGTATTGCCCTTGATGCTTTCAGTAAGACTCTGTTGGGTTTTTTGCAAAGGATCAAGCAGTGGTGGAGATGAGGAACTGAGCCTAAGTAAACAACCAAATATTCTCTTCTTGAAAGAATCAATTTGATCCCATACAGATAAAACTGAGCATTTATGGAGGGCACAGATGGGCCAAGGCCCAGGCTAGAGCAGTTTCCAGGTCCCAGAGCTGAATTTGGGACCTGGGCTGTTTCCAGATGTGCAGTTCCTGCAAGAACACATGCATGTGGTTACACACAGTGTGACTGCAAGCACACATTTTCAATCGCACCTTTTGAGTTGTTAGAGAGAGAATTTAATTTCAGAAACCTTAGGAAGCAATAATAATCTTTAACCTCTGGCATTGCAGGAGAAGGTACTGCATATTTCCTATCAAAATGCACAGCTTTAATAACCTTCCATTAATATCTATTTATACTGAAGCAAATTATACAGAATTGACCAAGGGACACAACGTGCTGTGTAGGGCCAACATTATCTTGTGGCTTCATGGGAACTGTTCTTTGAATAAAGGCAAGGCTCTGCCTGCAGAATTCAGCCTATTATTAGGAACACCAACACCATTATGGTTACCCCACACTGCCAAATTGTTGTAGCTCAAAAAGCTTTAATGAATTAATCCAGAGCCTGCAGTAGGATTTGCACCCACGGGTTTGGATTTGGAGAGGAGCAGAGATGAATTGCCCAAATCTCCTGGCACTGCACAGCTGGGAATGGCTTTTTCCACTGTGCTTTGAGCACAGATCCTTCTGCTTTGGGGGAACAAGAATTGATTATCTGGTATTTAGAGGTCTGGAGGCTTTAGAAAGAGGCAAACAGCAGTTATGAAGGACTTCATTTTTGTACCCTAAGAGGCTCTGTCAGAAATGTCATTTGTAATTAATTAGAAGTGCATAAACCAGAAAAGATCCTGTTAAAAGTCAGTTTTTAACCTGGGGCACTCTGGGTTTCAACCTTTGGCTGAAAGCTCAGAACCTTTTCACAAGTTCCTGTGTGCTGCCTGGGTGATCCTCATGGCAGCATTTGAATTTCCAAAATGGTTTATAAAAAAAGCTTCCCTCTTTAGACAGAGCTCCTCAGTTGATTCTTGTAAGATATCCTGTTTTTCTAAAGAGATTTTTATTGCAATATGAATTTATTACAAACCATTTCACATGCACACATTTTCAATTGTACCTTTTAGGTCATATAAGAGAGAATTTAATTTCAGAAGCCTTAGGAAGCAATAATAATCTTTAACCTCTGGCATTGCAGGAGAAGATAATGCATATTTTCTATCAAAATAGACAGCTTTAATAACCTTCCATTAATATACATTTATATTTATTACTCCTTCATTAAAGTTAAGACAGCAAATCCTTAATAAAAAAACCCTAAACTGACACTTTACGTTACTTCTTTCTCTGTCTTTTAAAATGCTAATACTTAAGGAAGTGGACAGGACATGACATATTTTTATCACTGCCACACACTTCAGCACTAGCAGTGTAAACTCTGTGTCTTGCTTTTTGTCCTTATTATATCAAATATAAGCAGATTTTCTCTGAGTTCACTGGCAGGGAACATTTCCTTAGAGCAGCACATCCCCTCATTATCCAGCCCTATCAGCTGTTCTCCAGCTCACCAGGAGACCATTTCCTCTCTGCTTTACAACCTTTTTTATGATCCTTGATGGCCTAAGTTTGGGGTTTTTCAGTTTACTTTCCTGCTTGATTCCCTTGTGCCACTTTATAACATGTCCTCAGCCAGCCTTCCTTAATGACACGAAACCAGGCAAGAAGGCAGAGAATGTGTTTTTCTTTTTGTTTTGCAAAAGGCAGGAGATAACTCATGAACTGAGGTCAACTCAGCAGAGAACAGAGAATTGCAGCTGAGTTTCAGCTGGAGCAAGAATTGCCAGGAGGGTCCCAAGATCCCAACATTCATCCCTAAGCCAGGGCAGAGCTCCTCTCCTTCTGCACCTACTGTTCCCACCCTGGGGTTTTTGCTCCTCCTCTCTGGAGAACTGCACAGTATTTCTGTGTTTTTCAGGCTTTCCTGAGGCCACTCATCTGCTTTTGGAGTATTACTGGGGTGCAATCCCATTTCTGCTTCCTCATCTCCCACATGGCCCTGAAGCCACACAGCATCGTGTGAAGGAAAAGCTTTTAAGTTTTTGGTTTTTTAAGGCTTCTTCTATCCAAGGATGTTCTTGTGCACCTGAAATGAAACAGGGCATTATTTTCCTTGCCAGCAAGGCTGTGTGTGTGCATTGGGGTGTGCATTTATAGCTCTGGGACAGATGAAATTGTGGCTGCCACTTTGCCTTTCAAATCAGCGCTCCACCTTTAACACGGTGCTTTCACAAGTATGGACCCAAAAATGCTCCTTTTTTTTACAGTGAGTCACTCCAACACCAGTTCAGCTGGGAAGCAGAGCAGGGACTGCCAGCATCAGAGCTGTCAGCAGAACCTGGACATGAGGCTGTGAAATCCACGGGCTCTCAGCTTTCCTAACCTGGAGATGAGAAAGAGAATCCACCTGACAGCACAAAGGAGCTTCTGCATTTCCATGTCCTCCCTTCACAGGACACAAGGTGCAAGATGGGTCACCAACCTCCTCCGGCCAACACTGCTGAGCCCAGGAAGGGCAGGGCAGCCCACAGCTGATGCTCACACACTGATAATGTGTTCTTATCATTCTAGATGAAGTAAAGACCAGGGGAGCAACTATGGACTGTGCAGGGCTCTGCAAAGAATGGCCAGGTTTGGCTGCTGGTCATTTTTAGGAAGGGATTCTCATAAGCCACCTGCTGGCTCCAAACAGCACTCCAGAGCTGGCAGTGACAGTCCTTCAGTGTGAACTCAGCAATGCTGTTTGGCCAGAAATTACTGCAATACAAAAGAGGCAGAGGTGCCCCAATAACCCAGGGGATAAATCCATACTGCACAATACACAAAAGAAGCAGAGCAGTGGCAGTCACCACACATGAAAAAGACAAAATCAATTCATGATGAAAGAACATAGCTACTCCTGTTTGGCCTAAAGAAAGCAACTCTGTTCCACATGAAACAAATTCAGAATAAAGATTCTGTAGGCACAGTGAACATTTGTCATTTCTCTTAATAAGTATATACAAAATACTGCTTTCAAAAGGAAGGATCCCATTGTAGTTGTGGACACATATTTCCCCTCTCTTTAATAAGGTTATGCAGCAGCTATTGATTCCTAACTACTGCCTAAAGTACAATTAGTGTATTTGTAAAAACATCCTTTTTATTCATGGGGAACTTCTGTAGCTCCAAGTGCCTCACTCACACTAATAAACATTATTGCTGTGGCCCAGCCAAACCCTCTGGCACCAGCAAAGGGCAGTAGGAAACAAAACCCTGAGGAACTCCTCACTTGGGCAGTGAAGTGTCTGAACTGTCCTTCCCTATTTTGTACCAGGTTAATGAGAAGTCTGTGTTAAATGCCTCATTTTCAGGAAGCTGTTGTGGACTGCTGCAGTTCAGCAGGTGAAATCCCAGCTGGTTCCTGTGCTGGGCTCAGCACAGTGGGAGCAGGGAGCTCTGCCTGCCAGACAGCTCCCAGGCTCACAGGTGAAGCCTTAGCAGAGAGATATTCCTTCTTAAAAGCAGGTACTGGCTGTTGAATAAGGCAAAAAATTTTATTTTGTCTGCTTTGCTCTTCACTTGGGGTTTTAGAAATATGTAATGCACAGCTGGAGAGATGTATGAAGGGACAGAGAGAAATATTAAAGAAAACCATGTATTTTTCTACCCAAAAGCAAACACGGTGCTCAGTGGATTACATTCCTCTCATTTCTTTAAGATAAGAACAGCGTTCAAAGGAAAATCTCCTTCTCTTCTGAGCTATTCAGTCATTTTGAATATGATTACATCCTAAATATCACAGTATTTGCAAAGGATTGGGATCACAGTGATAGGTGGGTAAGGTGCTTTCCTTGCCAACTTTCTATTTACTTCTGTATTTCATGCTCAATACCCTCAGTACAAATAGCTCTATCTCAAGTACAAATGTTATGATAAAAGAATGGTTTTTGGGGCTTTCACAGAGCGTGACAAATGCTGGATCCTCGAGCAGCAGCACCAACGGATTCCTGCTGCAGCACCTCCTGACTGCCCTAAGGAACAGCAGCTCCAGCCAGGCCCTGCTGCAAGGAAAACACTGCCCAATTTGCACTGAAAAAAACCCCAACCCAACAGTTTCCTTGCCTGTCTCTCTGGGTACTTGTCTAATGATTGCTTTTGGAGCACTTATGGCTGCAGGTAGTCAATAACCTGCAGACTTTTTTATAGTTAGTACCCCAAAAATGGCCCTTAGAGCCTGGAGCCCAGGTACTGCTGCCAGGGCACAATGTCACTCCAGAGCATGGCAGTCCTCCTAAACCATTCTCAAAATGTAACTGAAAGGCAACATTTCCTATAAACATCTGCATTCCAGAGGCCAAATGGTACTTTCATCATTTTCTGTAAGACCTTCCAAAAATACCACCTCAGACTAACCTACTTGACAGATACATCATGTTAGATGTGTCACCACATCCTTTTAATCAGTGTGGAGTCAATATTCTGTATTATATGAATAACTAATTAGTTTCACAACTTATTTCCACAGATGTCATTGCAAAATCTATCTGAGGAATGTCATCTGCACTTGAGAGAAGGACAAGCATTGTAATTAAGCATTAAGCCATTTCACCAGTGTGAGTCTGCCGGGGAGTGTGAAATGGCTATAATTCACATTTTTAAGACCTCGCATTTATTAGCATCTATTTTCTACTCAAGGTTAGCAGTGTACTGCACAGAGAGTTAAAAAAAGCCAAACAAGCTCACTTTTTTGTTATTCAAATGGATACATCTGCATGTCTTACTGTTCAGATTGTCACAGGGATGGGGTTTCTCTCAAGTCCCAGAGGATTTCTGGCTCACACACCTCTGTGAGCAGCACTCGAAGGTCAGATGGATGCTCTGATTATGGAGCAAGTGACATTCTGCTGCTGAAAGCTAATGACAAACCTGGGCACAAGGCTGCTAGGCAGGATACAGATCTTGTACACAGCAAAGGTATTCAATCTGAGATAACAGCCAGGACTGACGATTAATATCTCCCAGGAAAAGACTTTGTTTGCGTTAGGAAACCCCCACAGAATAAATGCAGAGAGAGAATAATGAACCCAACTGCTGGGGTTTACTCAGGGCCCAGGAAAGGTTTAACTGGTCTCTGTCTGGAGCCATTGCTGGGATCCAGCTGGGAAAAATCAGCACAGCCCCACTAACACCTCTGCCTTTCCCTCCTGAGCAGCTCATCCAGATTGAGTCTTCACCCACTGAAAACAGGGAAGGAAAGGACAGCAAGACCTAAATCCACTCTTCCTGGTGCTGGGTGTGAAACAGAGGAAGGCCATTAAGAGAAAGTTTGCTGGGGTAAGGAAAAGGAACAACAACCCCTCTCCTTCTTTTTGCAAGAGAAATACTTTAACAGATGGAAAGCCCCAGCAATCAACTGCTTCCTTAACTCCAGTCCTTATATCCAATGGTAAAAATATACCTTAATGCACACAAGAAGCTGTGGAAAGGCTGCCTTGGGCTTGGGAGGGCTGTGGCTTGTCTTTTGTAAGAGACAAACAGGCAGCAGATTTGAAGGGATGTCAACAGGACAAAAAAGCAAAGTGGCTGCAAGATCAGTGTGAATTCTGCTCTGGGAAAATCTCTCCAACAGCAAGAATTTCAGGAAGCCTCAGCTGCCATGGGAAAGTTTTTAGATCAGATGTGGTGTCCTCAATGAGAAAATGAGGCGATGAGGATTCAAAAGCAACTCACCAAAGACCACTGAAATTAGCCTGAAGTTCAGAAACCAAGAACCTGGTGCCTCTTTTTAGTTGAGTATCAATAGGTTTGTGTTGGCTTTAGTGGAGAGGGTTGTATACACTCAACCTGTCTGAAAGTAACTGAAAATATTTATATTTGTTACAGTGTGAAGGTAAAGCTCATCCCAAGGAAAATCTGTTGTCTTTCAAGCTGGTAGGAGTATCAAAATTATTGGGACTGCACTGGTATAACAGAGAAATAAATTGCATCCCTGCTGGTAAAACAATCAGAAAATAGCACCAGCACTGTACAAGGGCACAGTGGTCATCTCCCCCTTGCTGACACCTCACAGGAATCCACAAGTGTTCACTGTGAACTAAACAGTGTTTCAGTATCATATATTGCTCTCTATAAATGACTTTCATTTCTCACCAATTACTTCCTCTTTCATACCATTCATGTTTTGCATCTCCTCTAATTTTTCTCCTCTTAATCATTATTAATGTAATTGGTTTTAGACAGAAACATTCTTTTTGTTCCTACTTCCCTATGGTGCCTTGTGAAACACAGCTGACAGAAACTTTAACTTGGTAAGAATTCCTGTTTTTCAAAATGAGTACTGTTACCTTAGCTCAGCACTGCATTTAAATTGTTTTTTGTTACAATAGGTCTCACTTGGACTATTTGGATAGTTCAGTACTCCATGTGGTGAGGTGGAATTGCACTAATAAAATCAAGCAGCAAGCACATTTCATCTGCCATTTTGTGCTTTCAGTGCTTCATAATTAATTTTAGCCAAAAATTACCCCTTTAAACCCAAGGGATTAATTCTCCCTTAACTATATTTGTGCATTATAGAAAAAAAACAGCCATCCCCTGGCTTCCTGGCCTTGGATGAGCAATTTACTGCATTTTCAACCTGCAATACCTGTGGAGGAATTCCAGGTGTGTGCTTGCCCCTCATGGAGTGAATTTCATGCTGACTTCTTTTTATTTAACTCTGGGAACAGAAATTCCCTAGAGCAGGTTTCCAAGCTGCAGCACGACCTGGACATTGGTACTTAAGGCAGCTCTGCTCCAACCCCACCCCGTCCTCAGCCTCCAGCACTTGGCACTTTAACAGCATCCTCCTGATACTTTTATCTTGCATTTCACCTTTTAATCCTCTCCCCTCAAACTATTTCCTTCTTCCTTATTCTGGCTAGTCCAGCCTTTATCCCTCGCCTCTGCAGAGTGCTGATCTGGTGTTTGATGGACAACTTCTGTTTGCATCTCTGGCATGTGTTTGTTTTTTGGAGGAATGTAAATAGAAAAAGGCAGGTGATTCCTGCCAATGTCAAGGAGAGGTTCTCAAGGCAGCCTCTTGACAAGTTACTTGGGTGCTACTCAAATAATCCAGTGAGAAAAGGTCATATTGAATTTAACTTTTATACATAAGCAATCACATTAGCATATGTCAAAGGCACCAACCTGCTTTAAAAAGCGTCAATGCAGATGAGTACAAATATTTCAATGTCCAAACAAATCTCCCAAGCCCTCCCCCTAAACTATTTTGGGACGATACCAGATGGCAATGCAACATCCTAAGTATTTAAAATTAATTTGGATTTGTTTGCTTTCCTTTTTACAGCTTTTGACCAGTTTAGAACCCCACAAACACATTCAGGAGTCTACAATTACATTAAATACGTAAAAACTTAAAGAAGTTCACAAAAGTAAATCAAAAATTTATCAACCATCTCTAGTTTTTAGGTCCCTATTAAAGAATATTGCAGAGCCTAGGTAGGAATCATGAGCTGTTAATTACACTGTGAATTAAACAAGACATTAATGAGCTCTGGCATTCCTGCCACAGTGGACACTGAGCAGGAATGTTTTAGGGCTTGTGAGTCTGTCTGCTGCAAAGTCTAGTGCTGGCTCAAACAAGCACAAAAGCAATTCTTGGAGCCTTGAGAGGGGCTTAGAACGTCAGGAAAAGGCTGTGCACATATTCCCATTGGAATTCTCTCTGAAACCACTGCAAAAGTGATGTAAAAAGTGAGCAAAGAGGATGACCTGAATGATGAGCACCTGAAAGAGCAGCTGATTTAGCAATCTAGCTGAATCAGGGAAACCATTCACCAGCCAAAGGGACAGAAAGTCTGGTGAGAACAAGTGTCCTGTCAGCTGTGGTGACACTCAGGTGTGACTGAAGGCCTTGGGGAGATGAGTGGCACGTCCTGCCTGGGAATCAGTCTGTCTGTCCTGCCAGGGAATCAGTCTGTCTGTCCTGCCAGGGAATCAGTCAGTCTGTCCAGGAGAGGAGGAAGGCAAGGAGGACATGACTCCAAGGTGTGACAGTGTAGGAATATAAAAAGGTAAAAGATTTTAGAAAGTGAAAAAAGGCCCCAGAAAATAGACATAAAGCTGAGAAAGGATGGAAAATTTCAAAACCTTCTCATGGAAAGCTAGGAAAATAAGAATCAAGTGAATACATTTATATTTGTCATAAGGAACAAGAATAAACAAGAATTTATTGATAGTTAGAGATGTGAAAGGTCCTAGATATATGCTTTGCAAAGATAGAAAAAGTGTCAATCTTATATAATGAATTATTGTGTATTATTTGAGGTTCATACAAGTCCTTTTGTTAATGTTAAACCCACGTTGGTCCTTTCCTTATTGGTTATAGAGTACAATGACTTTGCATCTTTTCTTTTATGCTGTTGGTTCAAAGAACATGTAGAAAAAGGCTTTGCATAAGCTGCCATCTTGTCTCTGATCTGGATTTGCATGGATGTTTGTTTCTCTGTGTCTCTTTTTGCTTGTCTGATACAGCCAGATAATAAATCCTAATTCTGCAAGCAGTCAGGGTCCCATCCCGTTTGTGAGACACGGTGATCCTGCAGGAGACAGGAGCAGCTGCTCTCCTCTCTTTGTGACAGCAACAGTCGCTGCCACCTCATTTTGAAATCTAACAAAAGAACCAGAGCGGGCACTGACAAGAGCAAAGGGAGAAGTCACCAAAGTGATCATAATCCTTGGTTTAGGATAAAAATGGAGGCTGTGGTGCCTGGGGGCACCTGCAGCAGCTGAATGTGCACTTTCCACCGGAGAAGTTCAGCCTAAGCAGAAAGGAAAGCACTATTTATTGCAGAAAAAAGGTCTTTTAGAGGCAAGCCAGCTACTGAGTGTGTGATTTCACTGCTGCTTTCCCAGCAATGTGTGGCAGCTCAGGGCCCATCTCGTCCAGCCCCATTTCACTGCAGCATCTTTGTAAATAGGCAAAAAGGACACCTTATGCACACGCTCTGCTATCAAAATAGGAAGGAAGAAAAAAATCTCCCCTCAGAGTAAGATTATTTTCACTATTAACTCTGTATTGCCCCCAAAAGGCACCGTTTTACCTAAGAATCAGCCAGTGATCCAACATGTAGAGAGAGATGGATGGATCTTGGTCTGGGGAGCAGTAGAGCATTTGTTCTTGGAAAACCTTGCTTTCCCTACACACTGCACCACTGGCTCTTTTCTCCTCAGGATGCTGTAAAAACATTTGGTTTTGCCAAGATAAACTTGTCAGAAGCACACAAAGTATTTTAGGACTTTCTGGGACTTTTTTTCCCCCAGGTAAATTCTATTCAGTAATTTTCCTTCAAAAAAAATACAAAAGCCACAACAGATTTTAAAGGACTTTTTTTCACCCTGTCCACTAATTCGAAAGGAAATCAGATACCTGACAAATCTCCACATAAAACAAGTGAAATAACAACATGAATTTAAAGCAGATCAAATCTACTGAATCAATCCCTTGCATGGATACTGTCATTAATTCATTTCAATTTCATTTCTTAATTTGCTTTGGAACAGAAGCATAGTCAATCAGATTAAGGCTCTTTCAACTAATATTCTTCCCCTCCAGTATGACTACACTTACTTGGATTTTCCCCCACTTCCCATTTTAGAAAAGTCTTAAATAATCACAAACTTGGACCTAAATCTTACATCTCTTTTGCACTACTCAAAACCTGGTTTTGTAAATTTTGGATCTTGTAAATTTTAGAGATGCTGTTAGGTATTTTAACTATGATCTTGCAGGTTTTTTTATTTTTTTAAGATAAAAATGTCAGTCAACACAGGCTGTGCCAGAAAGCCTTTGTCACCTGGAAGTCACCTAGAAATCCATTTGCTGGTGCCTTTGCTTGGCTTTTCCAGGGAAATGGAGAGCCTTGCCCCACCACTCCCTGCCCTCACATGTAGGGAACTCCATCCTTCCCAACACTCACATCTCCTTTTCCCCACACCAGCCCCTGGAGCTGCCCTGCCACCTGCATGTCACAGTGAGCCAAGACCACATTTCCTCTTTTTTTAAAGGAAGCAGACCCAAACTGGGGAAAGCACGAGGCAGGGTTAAAGTCACTGCCTGGAGGAAGAGAACAAACTTTCATAACAAACCCAATCACGCCTCCACTGCTCCTGCTGTCTGACAGATGATCCCCAGAGTGGGAAACTGGAAAAATTAGAGGGTTTCCTGGGGGAAACTGAAAGGTAGAGACAGACCCAAGGGAAGGCAGATCCTTCATCTTCCCTGGTGACCCAGCTGGGCCATAACTATCCCTGGTATCAGAGCAGGGAATCCATGAGAGGTGCCCTCTCTCAGCCCCCTGCATCTGCAGTAAATCAGCAACGCTCGTGCTCAACTTCAGCTGGCTCAGGATTGCTCCTTCCCCAGCACTTTCCAGCAAAGGAGAGTTGGCAGCCCAAGATTTAAGGACAAAATGTTCTTCTCCATTCATTTATTTATTTATTTTTAGTATTTTTCTCTCTCTTTTCCTAAGGAGGGGTGATTTGAGTTATTGAGGCAAACCCCTACAGCACTCTTGGTCGGAAGATGTCAGGAGATTCAGCCAATAATTTTTTAGGCCATATGATCAGTATCTTTCCAGTGACTAGTCATTCAAGTTAACCTGTAGTACCACACATTTTTTTTAAATTATTTTAAAAAATAAAGTAAATACAACACCCCACCTTAGCTTGAGGGCAGAGCTGGCTCCCAGGAGCTGTGCTGTTTATCCCCCCGTGGCACAATGCTGTCAGCAAGTGGCACCTCTGCAAGTTACACATGTGCACAGCTGTGAGGGTTTGCAATTCTGCAAGTCAGATAATACTGGAGAGCATTATCCTTTTGCCTGCTGCTACTCCCTCTGATCCAGCACAGCCTTCAGTACCTCCCTGCACAACCAGGAAAAGGTTACTCTATTTTTATTTTCCAAATGCTGAGCCCAGGCTATGCAGAGCACATTGCAGAGCAGAAATGCTGCTCTCCTGACTTGTGATTGCCTTTAGTTTGGTCATATCACATGTAAATAATATCTCTTCCATGGCATCCTCTCGTGTGATGCCTTCCAAAGAGAACCCCCAAGCTCTTATGCAAAAGCAGAAATGATGCCCAGCAGAAAGCACAACTCCAACAAGGCTTCACTGAGTTACCATTAAACCACATTCCAAAGTTTACCTTAGTTCCTTGAAGGGGTCTGCCCTGACATTGGGAGTTTCTATAGATTTAGGGAACACTGTGCCTTCTGCTCCTGAAATCACAAAACAAAACAGAAGACAAATTGTAAACATTATGAGCTGTTATCAGGGGAGTGATTGTCAAATCATACCTGGGTGCAATTTAACCCATTGCCTGACCCCATGTCTTTCTTGCACATCCCTTCTGTCCCCAGAAAAGCCAGACCTTTTTCATCTGCAGTGAGCTGCCTTGATCACACATGGGGTTTACCTGTAAACTGCACTTCTGGCTGGAAAAGTAGATGCTTGCACCCTGACTTGGGGAGAGTCTGCTGGCCCAACTGATGCAGGGAGCTTGGAAAAGACACCCTTTGCTAACCAGGCATCTAATCCAGCTACATCCCCCATGGAAGAACCTGGATGCATGTCACCACATCATTTCTTTTGCTGGGCTCTCAGAGATACTCAAGGGAGAAAAGCAGATTTTGACTTGATCCCTGCAAACACCTCTCCAGCCAGGCTGTGCTCCTGCCTGGGGAAAAGGAGGGAGGTGCACCCTCATGCAGGGCAGCACAAGCAGACTCTGCCCCAGTCCCAGCCTGGCCACCAGTCCAATGTGTGACCCAGAAATTATTTAACTTCTGCTCATTTCCTCTTCTCTCAGAGACAATGGGGAAGCTGCACTGCCCCATTTGCTGACTGTGTAGACCTGTGAACTGCTGGGTACCACAAACAGCTTGTCTAAGTTCCAGACCACTGCAATCCTCTTCAGGGCCACCTGCACAGCCCAGCTGGGCCACTTCACCCAGCCATCCCTGAACTGGGTCCATATTTTGTGATCAACCCCCGCTCTCTCTTCTCTAGAAAGATGTCCTCTTCTCATATCTTTGCTGTAAGCCAAAGCCCTGCCACCCTCTGGCAACCCTCTCCACTGACTGTTCTCATTTAAAATGTGCATCTAATCCGAAATGGTCTAATTTCACCTTCAGCCCCTGAATATTCTCGAGTCCTCGTGTGCCACCCAGCCTCACATGAGGAGACTTTAGTCAGATACTGATGGTGACCCAACCCCCCCAACCTGCTCCGATTCTCTGAGAAGTTCTGGGCTTTCTGAATCAATCACTATGAAGCAAATCCTTTGGACTTCTGGTTTGGTTTTTTTTTTTCCCTGAACCTGTTCTACTTTTAAAATACTCTGTTGGAGCACAGGAGTCCCCAGGTGCTGTCACTGACTCTGCTGCAGAACATCACGTTCCTGCTCCCACTGAAACTTCCAATTAAAACACAGCTGAGAGTGGCACTAACTGCCTCACACACAGAGTGTGTGCACTATAAATTAATGTTCCTGTTCTCCAATATATAGCTGCCAAGCCAGTGAGCAAGTATGACCTGTATTCTTAAATTCAAACCTGTGGTCTTGCCTTCAGACACACTGTGAACAATTAGTCACCCTTTACCTGCAGTCATCACAACAATTTCAGTGTCAGCATGCAGACAGCACTGGTGGCATTTTTTTATTTCTTTAGATTTTAGTCTGATAAAGTTATTGGTGCAAACTACAGATCCTGATGAAAACTTTTACATGTACAGTTTGAGAGCACTCCTAACACCGCCATTGTAACTGTTCCCTGTGTGCAGTTTGAAAGTCATAATTACAGAATAACAGATGTTCTGAGATGGTCCAAAACATGTCAAGACAACATCCTGCTGTAACTGCTGCCATAAGTGAGAAACACCTATGACTGCAGTATGACTACACTTTCTTTGCACTGAAATAAATTAACTAAGCTGTCCCAATGTGTTAAAGAAAAAAAAAAAATCAGAATGAAAACAAGCAGTCTAACATTTATAAAGAAACGACCCAACTCTTTTTAACCCAGAAAAAACCAAAGTAAACTCAAATATGATAAAAGCAGCCTAAAGTTTGAAGGTTTATACTTGGGGATTGAAGCTGATCCTATGGCACAATACAGATATTGAGCTTTTAACTTTACTATAAGCTTTCATTGTTACAAGTTGTCATAAGCAGCTGAAACTTGCCAACCATGAAGGTTGTTACTATCAGATCTGTCCTCTCTCAACAGTTTCCAAATGATTTAAATCTCTGCTTTATCCAACACGATTGCCTTGGCTCTTGGCTTTGCAATGAAATGTAGCAAAACATCCAGCCTGCACTTATCTGCATAATAGAACAGTGATTTTTGAGGGAAGGAGGATTGAGGAGGTGCAGCTGGAGAGATGCACATAGATATTCTTGTACCCCTTCCACGCATATGGCTTAAATCGTGGCTTTATGCTGGGCATTTAAATTAATTTTCAGACACCTTAAGTTGGATACTCAAGTCATACAAGCTCAAAATAACTACCTGCCTGTAACCAGAAGTACCTGCAGAATTAGGAGAAACCTTAACTTATTCCTAAACTTGGGGTTTTCCAGGCTTTCATTTTTTTAGTTTAAATGCAAGAAGCAACTTTGGAAACAAGGTCAATGAAAACCCCAATGCAGTAATTTTAAGAAGGTTGAAAATGAAAGAGTTGGGTATTCGTTTCCTCCCTTTTCTTGTTTTCCCTTCCCTACACAATTCTCAAACCCTATATTTTCTGTCTCCCTTCTTGCCAGATCCATTAAAAAGTCCCTCATGCACTGGGAACAGGAATGAGATTTCCAAAACCTTCTGTTTCTCTCCTTTGATCCGAATTTGAAGTGAATGCTACCTGCCTTGATAAGGCTTTTTGCTTTGACTGTATAATTCATATTCTTCTTTAATAACACAGAATCCCCCAAAGGGCCACCTGTCTGTCACTGAGCAGGACATCAGCCACGAGGGGATGCTGAGGGACCAGGCTGAGACATCCCTCCCTTGGCTCTGGCTGTCAGCAGCTGAGGGCCCCTTGAGTTGGCAGAGAAAGTTTATCAGAAACACTGATTACCTCACCTACCTCATCCTCACTGTCCCCCTTTCTAGCAGGGGGCTGATGGATGAATTAAACACTCTGGGGAAGTTCTCCCTTTGGTTTCACCCCGCTGCCTGACGATTTTAGTAAAGAACCATCCTCTTCTTTCTGTGCTATTGGGAATTTCCTGGACCTCAAACATGCCCCCTCCCTCCAGCCCCCTCTATTCCGTGCTGGAGATTCTCAAGCTCTGCCTGTGGGATCAGCAGTTCCCAAGGGGAAAAACTGCCTTGGACTAATTCAGCTCCACTGGACGTCTGTGTCAAAGTTTGGCTTCTGGCTGCTGTGGAAGTCCCCAGCCAGGCTCTGACAGCAGCAGGGTAGGATGGTGTTGAAAGTGACCTCACTTAGTGGTTTTAGTATCACAGAATCACTTATGTTGGAAAAAACTCTGCAGATCATGGAATCCAACTGTGACTCAAGGCTCTGGCAAAAAAAACGAAGGAAAGTTTGAGGGAAATGTGCTGTTGTCACTGAATTGGGATATTTCAACTCTGCTGAAGGAAAGTGGGATGTTACAGCATAGCAAATGGCTGAAAATATGAAGTCCAAGGTCATGTGCTTAGAAAGCAGTAAAAATTTCTTCTGCATGTTGGAGGCTTCCAAGATATAATATCCCTGGATAAAAGCTGAATGCTGCTCGTGATTCATGGCAGTGAGACAGAGTCAAAGTCAACATTAAACTGAAAGGCAAGAAGAAAGTCTAAAAGGAACACAAAATAAAAAGGAAACCACATTATTCTAAGAATCATCAGTGAATACCCAAACTATTGTGTACCCCCCCTGCTCATCCCCAGAGAGGAAAAACTGTCATGACTGCACAAACAGAAATCTGTCCTACAAAAGAAGCCTGGAAGGACTTGGCTGTGTGGCTGAGCAGCATGATGTGCTAAGGAAGGATACTCATGCTGTGCATAAACACATCAGAGGGTAAATAACACAAGGGAAGAGAACCACTGGCTCTAAGCCCATGTTTATATGGGAGCCAGTGCTCAGATGAGTGTGGCAGCAGCTCTCTGGCCACAGAGAGCAAGCACAGACTTTCTCATGAAAGGCTGTGAGAAGATCCGAGAAAAGAATTAGAAACAATTCTTATCTCCCCTTGTTGCACCTGCTGTTGTGCACATGTGGAATATGTTAGGAGGTTTACTTACCAAAGGGTGATTTCTTAATTGGACACTGGAAGGTGTTTGCATGGATTGACCAATTAGGCCAAAGCTGTACCGGACTGGCTGCAAGGGTTACTGAGTTTTTTAGTAAGTATAGGATAATACAGTATAGGATGAGATAATAAAGCTATTGACCAGCCTTCTGCAATCATGGAGTCAATGCTAATTAAAACCCAGCTGGGGGCCTGTGGCAACAAGATGAGCAGCAGTGAACTGGTTCTGAGTATATCTGGGAAGGAAAGTGAGGGTTTTGTAGCCAAAAGAGGAGCTATAATGGGAGCAGCTTTTCAATTAGATGGAACAGACAATATGACAGATCTGACAAATTCCTGACTGGAAGATGTGGTGTCTCAGAACCAAGGAGCAGTATTTTCAGGACCAGCAATTTCCTTCTAGTTTTGTATTCCTCTAGTCTTATTTTCATTGTCCTCTACCTGAGAAATGATGGGTTTTGGTAAATGGTATTAACAAACAGTTCAAGAATGAGCTGCTACAATCTCCCTTTTCAATCAAAGCTGTTCCATCCCTCTTCCTCTTATACCAAGTATAAAGCAAATGTAACCTACATTTATTATTGTACAACAAAGTTTCTGCTTCCTGAATTATCTGTTATTAAAACATTTTCTATCTGCCATGAAAAATACAGAAAATTTATATTTCATTACAAAGTACTAATTTTTTTCTTCATCATATGAGGCTCTCTGCTGCTGCTAAGGGTAACTTATGTGCAATCAGCCAAAGACAGAAGAAAACAGTAATATCATTAGGATTTAAACACACTGTACTGTACATCCCTAGGCAATAAACTATTCTTTCTCACAGTATTATATCAGAGAAGCTTCTATTATACTGATTCCCTCTTCTGACACTGTGTAATTTACCACCGATAAATGTTCATAAACAGTTTGACTGAAAAATCCATAAAGCCATTTCAGCTTTATTTTAAGTCCCATTTAATGTCCCTCAAAAATGATTTCATCAATGTGTTTCCATTAGCTGGTTCTCTGCCCAATAACTTTATTCCATACAATCAGTCAGGAACTTACACAGCATATGACAGGATCTACCTGAAGTATTCTGAATCACCATAAAGATTCACTCAGAGAGTATTTTAGGTTTTTTGGCTTTTTTCCTCCCTTGCAGTGCATAAGGTGTGGGGTGTCAAAGATCCCTCTATGTGCTCACTTCATTCAAGAACAAAAACCAAGAGTCTCATGGCAAGAGAACATTTCCAGTCCAGTCTTAGGCTTTGGAAATGGAGGAGCACAAACGCCCCAGGAAAGCAGCAAATCTCAGCTGAAAGGTGCATCTTAACAAACAACAGCTCCAACCAGAGGAACTCAGGAATCTGTGCTCAGCTTTTCAGCTGCCTCCTGCTTTCCCTGCGTGCTGCAGAAGTGCCTGAGCTGCATGACACTGCCCTGGCCCCTTCCCTGGTGCCAAGGCAATCCTGCTGCCTCTGGCCAGCTGGGACCCAGCCACTGTGCCAGGCACTGATCATATCCCACTCCCCCTGCACAGACATCCTCTGGCTTCCCCTGCTCTCTGCTGGAAGAGAGAGAAGAGGAGCCCAAATACAATGCAATGAGAGATTTTTTTAGACTAATAATTGATGCTCCTGCTGTCAGGGGCAGGTGGCAATCAGCTGAGCAGCTCTTGGGGCTGAGCAGAATGCGGGGACACATCAGGTTTCCACTCAGGTGCAGATACACCTGGTCAGCTACTCCCCACTCTCCTTTTTCTTTTCAGACAACACATTTCTTTCCCACTCTGTATTTTTTTAGTGATAATTACAGACCTACAGCACACCTTTAGTGTTGTATATTACTGTTATCAAATGAAAGTGGGGTCTCAGAGGCCTATGATGAACCTGGTGATTAAGTTTGGCTTAGTGTATCTTCTCTTTAGTGCTCTGCAGGACTGTGCAAATGCAGGGGGGAAGGACAAGGATTTGCTGTGATTTTTTCTAGCTGAAGTCAAGAGTATAGTGTGCTGTTGGTCTCCATAAACTACTTTTATTCCCACTATTATTGATCAGGACACATTCAGCAATTTGTTCATGAAAACACCCATCTGAGGAGGTTCTCTCCTCTGCAGGTCTCATCAGGATAATATGTGACAGTCTCAGAAAGTGTGTGCAAACAGATGCCCAGGAAGGAAATCCAATACAATGCAGGTTAAAATTATTTGTGACTGCTTCTTCTAATACCAAGCTTTAAAAGCCTTATTCATCCTTAATTTATGTTTTTAAATGGGTGAGCATAGTAATTGCTGTTGCTCCCCTTGAATCCCATTAAATCTGAAATCAATAAGAGCTCTATTTCAGGGTCCAATAATAGGCTGGTTAGGTTAAGCCAGTGCATTGAACAAAAGCCATGAAGCTTCATTCACGTTTCTTTCCAGGATCCTATAAAAATAGCTCATTGCAAAGGTCTGTCTGTCTTCCTTTTTTGTCTAAGTGTTGGGGAGCTGCTCTTTTAAGGGCAATAAAAAATTCCTGAATAATAAGGGCAATAATGAGATCATGTGCAGAATCAACAAAGTGTTCATAACAAAAAATGTAATATAATTAAAAAAAAAAAAAAAGGATTCTATTTCTTATTACAGATTATTTTTAGCTCTTGGTCTTGGCACTGTATGCACACAGGGAGTGAGCCAAGCCTTAGGCACTGGGCTGTGGCTGAGTTAGGCCAGACAGGAGCTCCTTGTGACTCCAGCCCTGCTGGGTGGAGGAGAAAAACATTCTCTGATTCAGAGTCCAAAGGAATCAATGGAGCCTGGGTTTGAAACTGGAAAACTTGCAAACAATGAGATGAGCTGCAAGCCCAGAGATGAGTAAGTGGGTCATTAGTGATGTAGTCAAAGCACCTCCAACAGCCTCCCTGCCACAGCTCACTGATCTGAGCATATAAAGGGAAGAACAGAACAGAGCAGACGGGCTCACACCCAAACTGAGAACAGACATAGGAAGAAAGGTTGCTACAACTTATGCTGACCTCTAGATATTTTCTTCTTGACTAGTTTTGGGGTCCTTCAACACTTTTCCTGCAGCTCAACAATAGCAATGTCATCACTGAATTCCTTTGAAGCTCTTCTCAGCATTCTTGTGCAAAGTTGCAAAGGAACTCAGGGGAGCACCTGAAGTGGGAATACACAGTGGAAATTTATCATGGAAAATATTATGTGAGATTCAAACAGATCAGCTAGGGAGGACACTTAGGAAATAAAATATAAATCTGCCACACTTTTAAACTTGATTTCAGTGTTTGGTAAGTGTACAGTATGTTTCTTTCATAATCCTTGTGACATTTAATCAATATTAATCTGATGGTGGATGATTCCTCTCTTTCCTTAAACAGGATTAAGGAAACACAATCTGAACACACATTTCAGCCTGGACTCGAAGCCTATACACTTTACATAAATGCTATCCTTTCAGCCTGGAATGTACTTTAAGTAAAAGCAAACACAAAGAAAACTCCTCAGTAGCTCTCTCTCCCAACACAGCCTGTTCTGGCTAATAAAAAGAAAGTTTGCAATCTGAGTGAGTGGATTTTGAAAAAGGAGAGCAAGAGAAGTTGGATTTGCCATTAAAAAGAATGGAAAACAGCATCACACCTATTGCCCTTAAATCATGGGAGCTATCAGAAGTATTCATTCAAGAATTGGTAATTTTAATTTCTTCCCTTGCAGAATGGGAGAAATAATTTATTTGAAAGAAAATATCCAACAATCGCATCTCAACTTCTGGGGGAAGAAACAAAAAAACCAAAACCCTAAACCCACTCAATTCAACTAAATCAGATTTCATTTCTATACAGCATTTAAATTCCCTGTCACTGCTGATTACAAGTTAAAACACTTTGTGACCCCTGCTTCTACATGGATACAGCAACAGCATGATTCCTAGCTGAGAGAAAAGAAAAAATAATTTTCTTGTGGCTTTAACCACTGAGAGTAAACATATGTTTTTGCCCTCCACTACTCCTTAATTTTGCTAAACATAATTTTTTCCCATAATCACAGCTCTGCAACAAGCTCAAGAAACTCTGACAGAACTGCGCTGCCACAACTGAGAGCTAAGGACAGTGGAGGCAGTTTCCAGCCTGGCTAGTGCCAGTGGTAAACCCTGTTATCTTCTTTTGTCAGCACATTTCCCTGCTCCCCTCGTTTTATCCCCCATCCCTTTCCTGCAGGACCAACCACTACACGACAGCTTGGCAATTGCTCCAGGACTGCATTAGTGCTGCTGCCTAATTACCTGTGGGCAGGCAGTTCTGAGTATTGCAGCTGCTTCCTGGAGAAGTCCATACATCTCCAGCAAAAGGTCAAATGCCTGTCCCAGCTGGCTGTGGCTCGTTTCTCTGGCTGAGAGCACAGAAGGAGCTCAGAAGCAGCCAAAGCAAGCTGGAGCTCATTTGCAACTGGGTGAACTGGGAAAGGGCTGTGGCCCCAGGCTGATGGTGCAGTTTGTCTCTGGTGGCACATGCAAGGCACCCCAGTGAGGTACCCCAGAGAAATTCCATGTCCTTTGGGTTAAAGGCACCTTCCCCTCCACTGTCTTTGTAATGGAAAGGGATTAGAGTAGGAAAATGGCTCAGTTTCATGGGTATCACAGCACCACGGCTCCTTTTAGAAGGCTACTTACAGACCCTAGCAAGGACATGTTTTTCAAGGCAATGCCCAAAATCCACACTACAAATATTGAAGCTTGGCATTTACCCTCAGGCATAAAGCTGCAGCAGACTCAGTGGTGAGACCAGAAAGCTCCATTTCTTCTCTGGGTCAGGCCTGATTTCAGCACTTGGCTACCAGAGTTGTTCCCTCTGCCACAAACACATCAGCAAAATGCCATTTGGAAATCATAATGGCTGCTGTAAAGGGCAACCATGCATGTTCTGATCCATAAATAATCGCTGCTGAAGAAGGGTACATGCTGTAAAAATGAGTGGTAATTCCTGGAAACTGTTAAATTTTCAGTTTACCCCACCCTCTGAAATGACTGATACCCGACAAATACCTCTGTGGATCATTTAATGAAATATAATACCCTTGCAGTCATTAAAGTTATTCTCCTGTAACTACTGCAGCAAGCAAAAGCTGAAAAGGACATGCCAAGAAGTCCCTAAAAGTTTAATATGGAGGAAATGTGAGCAGAGTCCTCTAACCAGGCTGGCACTGCAGCCACAGCTCTGCAGAGCTCCTCCCAGATCAAGCTAATATGTGGTACTCTGAAAATGTTTGTAGATGTGAAGCTTGAGGCAGCTGGGGCAGCTTACACAGATGTGCTACTTCAGTGACATCCACATTAAATCCTGTTCTCCTCTTGTCCAAAGTGAAGGATATTATTGCAAAGGCTTTTTTAACCCTTCCACATGTAACAAGTCACAGCACCCTGAGTTTTATAACGCAGAGCAGGTCCCCAACAACAGCCCCAACACTGTCATTTAAAAGAGCTCTCTACAGTCACAGAATGACAGAATGATTTCCCTTGGAATGGACAATAAAGGTAATTTTGTTCCAACTCCCTTGCCACAGGCAGGGACATCTTCCACTAGACCAGGTTGCTCTGAGCTCCATCCAACCTGAATGTGGCATCCACAGCTTCTCTGGCCAACCCATTCCTGTGCCTCACCACCCTCACACTATCTAGTTATTTTATGATATCTAATCTAAATCTAACCTCTTCCACTTGAAAGCCATTCCTCTTCCTCCTGTCACTGCATGCTCTCGTACACAGCCATGCACTCCTGGACTACACTGCTTTTACTGTTGGTGTTCCTCCACTAAATCCTTTAAACTCTTTAATAAACAGCTCATAAATAAAATGCTGGAAATGTGCCTTGGATTTAATTACTCCAAATATTCATAAATTTGCAATAAACTTTCAACAGCTGATTCCTCTTTCCAGGTGCAGTCCCAGGCAGCTGGAGAGAAACTTGAACAAAAAAAAAAGTTCCCAAACTAACAGTCCTAAAAGTCTAACCTGTGGTCAGCACTGACATGCTCCACACGGTTCACTGCCCAAAGGGTGTTGGCTACAGTGGAAAAGAAGCTACAAGGTAGAAATGGAGCTACTGGCTAATTATTTGACAGGAGAGAAGGGAAAGATTGGTGAGATCAAAGGTACTTTTAAATCAGCCATGGTGCAGGGCTGGGTCACACTGCCCCTGCAGTCTTTATTCTGGGAGATGAAAGGCACCCTAGCCCACTTTAAATAAAGCTATTTTAGTTAGGGTTTGCCATAGGAGAAGGCTTTAGCCTAATTTTTATCATTAAGGTCCAGTAGAAGAAAAGCTTCTGCCACGCTAACCCAAATGTCTGAGAGACATTTTCTGGGGAGTGGGAGCAATTCCTCTATTGTTCTGTTGTAGAGAAGGGGCCCTGTGGGGTTTTGATTAATCCCATTCTTGTTGGAAAGCAAAACAGTAATTTTAACAGTGGTTAAAAAGCTTGGTAGGTTTGTAAGGGGACAACATCCAGCCCATGCAATCCCACCTCCCACACAAACCTCCCTCCACACTCATACCCAGCCACTGCCAGACTCCTGTCAGCTGCAGAAGTGTGGCTTTTGTGGTATGACATCAGCTCACTGCAATGCACGTGGATTCCCATCAACATTTACCCTTCAAAAAAAATTGGTTAAATCCATCATAAATATTAAACACCAGAGTATAGTGGCAAGTTTCCCTGAAAACAAACTTCAAAAAATAATCTCAAATAAAAAAGATGTCAAGGCCCCTGGGAGAACTGACACTGGCATGTCATCAGATGTTGTCTTATAAGGCTAAATTAAGCATCTGACCAGAGTTTAATTTCTGTAAAAACTCATGCTAATTTAAATTGCTTTAGATTTAATTAAAAATGCCTTTCTATAGAGATAATAATGTAACTCTGTTAATTAGTATCAAGTGGCATCTAGAGGGCATATTTAAAAACTAATCTGGAGAATAAATAGAGCTAATTAACAGTCAGAATAATGCTTTATGGTTGTCTTTTATTTATAAATGCTATAATGTTCAATAAGCTATTAAATGAAATTGTAATTAATATATATCAAAGTTATTTTTAATACTCTTTTAACTAAAGAGTGTTTCTTACACCCCATTTTTCAGATGGTCTGGCCGTGTTTCATTTCTGGAGGGAGGGAGTAAGGATGAGGCAGCAAATACAAATTCAATTAGGAGCAGCTCATTTATCTCCCCTACAAGGGTCTGTGCTCAGGAGCCCACGGGGGCATCCAGCCAGGCACGAGCTCTGTGTCCATGGGGTTTGGCCAGAGCTCTGCTGGCCAGGGCAAGGGCTGGCAGGGAAGGGCTGCACATCACCCACACACCCCCCAAGGGCACCATGGGCAGGGAAGGGGCAGATTTGGCCTCCAGAAATCCAAGCCTGGCAAAGGCAGAGCTGAGGTTCTGAGGAAGGAGAGCAGCTCTGAGGTTTGCTATGGGATCTTTCAAAAGACCATGGGGTGCTCCAATTCCATTTGGGGAGGAAAGGGATGCTGAGAGTGAGAATGTGCTCCCATCCCATCCCATCCCATCCCATCCCATCCCATCCCATCCCATCCCATCCCATCCCATCCCATCCCATCCCATCCCATCCGCACACGAGCACTGGCAGAAGAGCTTGGAAGTAAAAGGGCAGAGTGGAGTTGTTGTAAGGCTCAGTTGTTACAGGGCTTCTTGCAGGCAAACACAAGCTCCCTCAGGTAATCTGGACCCAGGCAGTGCTGAGCTCCCACCCTAAGCAAGGCAGAGGGGACTTTTTGTGTCTGCACAAGGTTGTGTCAGTGTTCCCAGGGCTCACCATGGCCAGAGGGCTCAGAGCTGCCCTTCCCCTCAGACAGAAGTTCCTGTCATCCTCCCATCTCTCCTATGATGACAGGTTTGACTGGATTCACTACATCAAATAAAATCACTGAAGTACTCTAAATTACATCATACATGAAAAGCAGAGGTGGCCAGCTCTGTCTTTCTGTGTCCTTTAATGCTCATAAATCAGAAGTAACTCCCCAAAATACAAATCCAATAAAAACAAGATTTTTACCATACTTTCATATGGTAATCTGCACTGCCCATACTGCACAGCTTTTTGAAGCACCATCAAATGCATCATATGTCCTACTTGCATTTGTTTTTAATCTATAATTCTGTGTATTCTTCCCCTTTTTTATCCCTTGCTAATGTTGAAAAACCCTCTAGATACCCAGAGCAGGGTTCATTTCAAAACAGGAGAGCACCTCTTTTCTCAGGACAAGGATTCAGCATCGGTTTGTAGCTCAAACTTCCAGAAAAAAACTTTGGAGTCCTTACAAAGAAAAGAGTTCTTGTCTCTGGCAATATTCAAAGCTGCTGCTCTGACCTCTGTGGGATGACTTTCATGCCAGGCTGTTGACACACTCTTGGCCTCTACAAGAAGTGTGTGTTCAGTAGTAACAAGAACAAGTAGAAATTATTTACATGGCCTAGATGGGTGTCAGCAGACACATTCCAGCAGCACCTGAGAGCCCAAACACCAGAAGAATGATCAAAAGAATTTGTCTGTGTGCTGCAACTCGGACTGGCCTTCAGAGCAGACAAAAACACTGCAAGAAACACGAACATATGGTGTAACACTTCCCAGCATGGCAAACAGCCACAGCAAACACTTTTGGAGATAAAATTAGATTGGGGAAGCAAAGCTGGAGAAAAACAAAGCCAAGAATGAACTCAGAAAGCATTTCAGCTCAAGGTCATTGGAATACTTCCTATGTAACATCACCACCAGTTTAATTCTGTTTTTTTCTTTTCTGATAGATCTGCAAAAGTCAAACCAACCTGAAGAAACACTCAGTTACAGGTATAAATCAAAGTGCATTACAGTGAGCAGCAGATTTTTGATGTTGTTTATTCTGGAGACTAAAACAAGGCAAAAACTCAAAATAACTATCACAATTAATTCCTGGTTTCTTGAAACTACAGAGGAATTTAAAAGCAATTTTTTCTAAGTATGTAATCTGAAAAGGAGTACTTGCAGCTTGTAAGGAGAAGGTTCTGTATCTTTTTTTAAATCAACAAAGTAAATCTCTCTTCTTTTAAGGTCTCTAAGAAAACACTTAAAAACTGTTGCTTCCAGACTTCATCTACCCTGCATGAATTAGCTCTGAAAGGTGCAGTGTGATGGGAGCCTTGTTGGAGAACATGGACTGTTAGAAATGTCCCCAGCTCTGGAACACCACAAGAATTTTGAATGGGCCTCTTCGAAGTTCTAAATTAACAAAGAGATTCTTAATTTTGTGAAGTTCAACACTTATCCTGTGAAGCCCACCTAACTTTTTATAGCTGAACTAGTCCAGTGTGTAACAACAGTGATTTGCAGAGAGCTACACCCACCCTGTCCACAAACAGGAACCATCCAGAACAGCAGGACATCAGGCAGCAAAAGATGTTAAAGGCTGGATACCAAGTCCCATTTATATTATACATAATATACTATTAAATAGCTATAAATTATAATAACAATAATAATAAAAATACCCTCTAGATCTATATATAATTCCAAGCTCCTTATTGATCTGTTTTCACAAGAGAGATAAGGAACAGTTTGGAATGGGAAGATGCATCCAAAAAAAGTCACTATAAAACAGGTATTGGTGCCTCCACAAAGACCAGCAGCACTGCTGTGTGACTGTGAACAACACTGAGCTACCCACTCTGGTCCTGGGTGAAAACATTCCTGACCAAATGCCAGACTAACCAAAGAGCTTGGATTGAACTGGGGAGTACAAAAATTCAAGTTCCAGACAGTTAATTTTATATAACTATCAAGTAAATTTCAAAATTCCCAACTGCCATAACTGTTTAGTTTCTCCAATTAATGAAAAAAAAAATCCAAAGAAATAAGAAAGAACCCCTACATCCCAAGCCCAGAGTGTATCCCCAGTTCTCATTAGGAAATAGCAATGTAAAGCCTGGCTGGCAGCACAACTGGGGAGGCAGATCCTCCTGGTGTTTGTTTCAGAATGAAGGAGGGGCTGGTGACAGTGTTGGCACCAAAAACAGGGACCCCGAGGTTTCCCTTTGCACACTGACTGCAGACATGGGCACATCCCTGGGGCAACGCCTCACTGTCCTCCACCCCAGATCCAGGAAATAAAAGTTGTTCAGTTCCAAAACTGGTTTTAAAGCTACTTCACTCAGCCAGACAAATAATTTTCAGGGGAGTTTTCTTCTGGAGGGGAAAGAACAAATTGTGCAAGTTAAGAAAGCCTTCACATAGAAACTCCTGGCCTTTATCTGCTTGGAAAAGATTCAAAGTCATAAAGGTTTTCTCTCCAAAAGAAGCTTTCAGCAAGCAGGAAGGAAAGTCAGGCAAAACTACACTCATATTTTAAGAGATGCATATTAAAACTGTGGCTTAATGAACAATCTCTTACCTAGAACTCTCAATCTCTCTGCTCCAACCACCACTTCATTGTCATCTGCAGAAAACAGCAATTTTCCAGAGAGGGTTTTCACCTCAAATTTTTGGCTGTGTGCTTCCACTGCTTGGGGACCTAAGGAGAAGAAGCTTCACTTTAGAGAAAAGTATAAGAAAATCACAGTAACTTCATACATTCAATAACTCATTTGCTGGGTAATAATAGCTCGACAAATTGCATCAGAGACACCAAACAGGTAGGCTTTTTAGAACTTATTAGGAAAGGGCAGTTTTCTACCCAAATAACAACTGTTCAACTATTTCAGCTTATGCTTTTTTTAACGCTTATGTGTGCCATAAAATCACCACTGATCTTGGGACAGCTGGGGTATTTTAACAAAATGACAGACCCACATGTGAAACAGCAATGAACATACCCAGCCATGCTTTGAGAGTATTGGTGCAGGTGTAAGAGGCATCAAGAGCTCCTGGGCCCATTTTGCTTGAACTGATGCTACTGTGTAAAAGATTCCTGGTTTTCTAGCTTTTAAACATATCTGGATTAAAATTCTATCAGTGTCATGTACAGCCCAATTAAAAAAAAAAAAAAAAAAAAGACAAACACCAGCACAGGAGCAAATATTTTGTTTTAGACCCCTTCAATCATGTGCAGGCCAAGAAAAATGGCATTCTTCACAGTGGAGAAACTTTTTAGACAAGTAAAACTTCCCTTTGAAGATCTTATTTCAATTCTGCTGCTTTTCCTGCAGGCTGCTGTGCCCTACAGTGCTGGAAAGCCTCTGGCAATGCGTTTTCTTGTGGGGTCTGATAAACATCAGCCACCTGAACAGCAATTCTGTGCAGGTTTGTGGCTCAAAGGCTGCCAAGAGTTACAAAGAGGCTGCCCTGGGTTACTGACCTGGGCCAGACTTTGGACAAATCACTACTGAACAGCCCTGCCAACTCCATCTGAGCCACAGCCCTCCTGGAATATCAACCTGCATGAGGCAGGTGCTTGGACTTTGCATTAATTCTGGCCATCTTCAAGACCAGTCTCATTTCTCAAAAGACAAGAGAAATAACATCTCTTGTCAGTATTTTCTTAAAAGCCAGTATTTTCTTAAAAACTCCATCCCTACCCAGCATTTCCCTGCATAGGTCACCTGTGCTGGCACCTGGACACACAGAATCATGCATGTGGTTTGCACTTCAGACAAGTGAGGCCATGCTGAGATCCCTGGAAATATTTAAAAACTCGTGCAGCCACCCTGAGAAAATGCAGTACTTTAAATCTGGTTTGTGCCTTGCTTATCAACCACCTCCCCACTCATCCTTGCAGCAAGCACTACATGGGACCACATCTTTGCTCCACTGTGAAACCAAAGCTGGTGCTGAATGCATAAAAAGCTCAATAACCAGAGCATCACACTGGGAGGTATCCCTCAGTCCCAAACTCTCGTGACACAGAGGTGCTTAAGTGAACCAAACACCCTCCTGAAAATACACACAGAACCAACAAACTGAAGACCTTCATTCTGAATGTGAGAATCAGGGAGCCTGGGGTCGAATTTATTTCCTTCCTCCAGGCAAGTTTCACACAAGCTGCCTAAATAATTGCTCACTGAAGCTGCATATTTAATAATTTAATACTGTGACTAAAGGCCAAGATGTTATATAAGCAAACCAAGCAACCCAGTCTCAACTTAAAAACATGTTTATGGATTACTGCCCTTGCCACACACCAATACTTCTCACAGTCCATGTATAAATCTCAGTAAATATATCTGTTCCATATTAAATATAGATGATATGCCATATATACAGTGCTATATTTCCTTATATAATGCATTAGGCTCTTTCAACCCAAATTACTCATGTATTCATTCAAAGGTTACTGTGCACTGGAGATTTACAAAACACCCATTTCCCCACCCAACACACTCTTGTTTGGTTGCAGAGTTCTTCATCAGCAGAAGGACTTTAAATTGCAAACAGTTGCTCCAGAGTTCTCAAGATTTCAGGCAAGTTATAAAAGTCTTAGGAAAAACCTGTGCTTGTTACAACAGAAATGTCAGCCTGGCATATGTTCTCCCTGACCCTGATGTCATACAGCCAACATTTCTAACTCTGGACTGGCTTTCAGATGAAAATGATGGTGTGCTTCGTTACCAGACAGCCCCAGCCTCTCCAGCATGGCTTTCCTGTCTCTGGCTTTGTTTCAACAAAGCAGAGTGAAGTTTTCATTGCTACTCCACAGGACACCCAGGCTCCCTGCCGTGTGCTGTCTGAAGCCAGCCCAGCATCCCCAAACAGCCACTTTCATCCCTCCTTAATGCCTCCAAGCAGCCTTTCCCCCTCCTTACCTGTTACAAGGCGAGTGAGGACTTTTGTCTTCTCGTTGAGGATGTTCACGGTGACGTTCCTGGCGGACTGGAAGTACAGAGGGTTGCCCTGGAACGAGACCACGGGTGTGAGATGGGGATGGATGCCTGGATGACACACCTGGAGCTGTGCCCAGCACCGAGCCCAGGTGGGGGCATGGCTGGGGTGCACCTGCCCTGCAGCAGCTCCTCCTGCCCAGGATGGACACCACAGCTCTGTCAGGCCCAGGCAGCGCCTTGCTTTAGAGATGATTGCCTCTAACAACCAACCTGCTATTTTACAATGTGCAGGTGATATGGCATTTGACCTAAGCTTCCCAAAAGTGTTTTGGGAGGGTGATTGACTGCAGCAGTGTATTTCAGAGGCAAATCTGCAAAACTACAGCTTCTGATTACTCCAGTGGGTGACAGTGTGTGCCTAATACATGAGCAAGTCATGCCCATGGGCTGGGGAGAAGAAAATGTGATTAACATGTGGAGAGTGCCTTAAATCTCAAAGCACTTGTGAACCATCTGGAATATTTCCCCACCACACCATGGGCTGGGATGCCAGCTTGTGACCCATCCCACCAGGTCTGCAGAACACAAGACACGAACTCTTCCCCACTTCCCACCTGACCACAAAGAGTTCTACCAATTTCTCATTTTTATGCTTTAAACACACCTCTGAGAGAAGAGCCAGAGCAGCTGGTAGCACACGGGATCTGGCAAGATCCATCTCAGGTATTTCTCCTGCAGAGTGAAGCCAAAGGAAACCCACAGCTCCAACCATCTGCCTGCTCCTGTGTGCAAACACAGCCCAGCACCGGGGAACTCGTGTTTTCCACAGGCAGCCCCAGCCTGCACAGCTGGTTTCTCAGCGGTTATTAGCCACCCACAGCACCAGCACGGGGTGACCCCAAATTAAATCAGCCAAAAATCCAATGTGAGAGGTGGAGATTCACTGCCAGCATCTCTTCGTAATGCCTAAAGCACGCAGCTGATCAAATTCATCAACTGGCAGAGACACAGGATAGGCAGAGGAGATAAAGCAGCAAAAAATCAGCAAGAAGTTTTAAAGTTTTATGTCCAATGGCTTTTTCCAGCATCCCAAAATTTTTCCATCAGGAATGTATAATCAGGGTGGTGACAGAGAATTGTACAGGTCAGGCATGTTCTCCTTGCCTCCTGAATTTGTAATGAACACAATATTTTCACAGATGCCATTTTTTTATGGATCATGGCAGAAGAACTAAGTTGTCTGCATATAAAATACAATAGGAACACAGAAATTTTTCCTGGGTGTCCTGTGGTGGACTGGGTCTTCAGGGAACACTCTAGTGATGGACAAACAATTCCCAGCAGTGTTTTCAGAAAACAAACCTCAAAAAACTAAAATAAAACCAGCCTCACATGTGACCAAATAGTCACAGTAATTATATTTGTTGCCTTCACTGTTTTTGCAGCATGTTCCCATGGGATCAGCTCTTCAGCAATAAAGAGGAAAATGGGGTTTATTTGATCAATTATAACTAGAACATTTTGGCTACATCCAGACTATTTACAACTAAATAATTAAAAAAAAAAATCCACTTAATAATTTCCAGATTTTGGACACGTTTCAGAAGCTCTTGGTTCCTCTGTCCCCTCCTACACTAAATGAGGACAAACTATCCTTCTATACTTCTGCAATGTGTCTGACACCTTAAGTATTATTGTATATAAAACTGATTAATAATTTATAAGTAAGGATCAGTGGTAATGACTTGTAATGATACTCCTCTATTTTTTGTTATCTTCTAGAACTTCTAGAAATTAATGCTGACTATTTATTACTATTTTATGGTTAACAGCTGAGAAAGAAAGGATGGCTTCACTTGGATCCCCCCCCTGCTCGGGGACCTGATTTGAACACACCCAGGAAGAGCAGTTTACTGCTGCATATCCATTTCCCACTTACACATAAAGGGTATTTTTAAAGGTAGACAGCTACAATCTGCATAATATATAGTTATGGGTGAGGCTGTAACTACTATAAATGCACCACAGGAAGCACAGGAAAGTGTTGGTTTTTTTTTTTTTTTTTTTACTTTTACTGTTTGAATTTTTCTTACGGAGTTTTCAAGCAGCTGGAGTGTTTTGAAAAAGTCAGGAATTCTAGTCCACATTCAAGCAAGAAAAATAGTTCAATTCCCATGACTTTGAAAACTCTGTTGCTGCTCTTTGTAATATGAGATTGCACTACAGAGCAACTACAAGATAAGCCAATGTAAAAAGTCACACAAAGAGTTGCTCTGAAGAAGACCTACAAGACAAGGAAAGAGCTGGTATCCATATAGAAAAGGCTTAAAATACATAATCAGTCCTGGAAATGTTTACCCCAGCACAGTCATCTCATTCACTCATTCAGAACTCAAATTCACGCAGCCTTCAAAAAACTAAATTTTCCTAATGGAGGAGTTATGTTTTTATTGGTCTGCAGGGAAAGAACATTGGAAGCACTTAATGCAATGCCTGCTCTCATTTCCATAATTCTTTTTCCATTAAGAAATGAGAAAGAACTGAAGAAATTGCTCCCTTTTGCTGAAAATTCGGCAGATTTTCCATCTATCATCTTCTGTTTACAAAGGAAATAACATTGACATCTTTTAAACACTGAACATTAAAAAAAAAATGTTTCCTCTGTTGCAAGCTTGGTGATGATGCCAGTTTCTTTCAATCACACAGAACAAAATAATGAAAGCTTTAAAAGCCAGTTAGGATTTACAACTGAAAAGACAAAGCCTTCCCCTTCTCTTACACTCTCATGTTACCATGACACAAAATGAAGTATTCTGATGCATATGAGCAGGTGGAAATCTAGATCAGCATGGCATCAGCACCACAATAAAACAGTTATGTAGAGAAGCAATATTTTCATAAACTGTCACAGCACTTCATGGAGCTGGAGTTGGAATACCAGCATGCAATAAACAAGCACATCTTTTAAAGACTCTTTGGGCTGGTCATGTCCTTTCAGCTCACCATGAACTACTATTCATCTCTGCAGGAAATGCTGGAGAGTAAATACATCATTCTGCCTCTTACTCCAGCTCCTCATTAGCAGAGCCAGCACCTTAAAATAATTCAAATGTTTGCAGACACACGACAGCATTTGCCACTCAATAGATTAAAACATTGGACACATGCTGCAGAAGAAAGGATATGAAAAGTGCAAAAATATGTCAAAACTGCATAGCTTGGTTCCTCACCAAGCAGAGGTATCCAGTAAAATATAGAAAACTTCACAAAAGGTATCAACTTACTGTTTGCTAGGTTAAACACATGGCAAAACAAGCCAGAACAGCTCACTAGCTGTCTTTCTTTGGCTTCCTTTGGAAGAGATGCTAAAAACTCCCAGATCAGAGACTAAAACAGAAAAAGCCCTTTGACTGACAACCTTAATTTGCAGCTGAAGCAATCCCAACTAGTGCTTCCAACTTCAGGGAAATTCAGTACTTTAACAGATGTCCTTAGACTGTTTCAGGGAATTATTAAAAGTATTTGGAAATCCTTTTAAATTTTTACAGGCAATTTAAAAATAATGCCTCACAGTCAGTGTGTTTGTAGTTTGGATGGTCAAAAGGAATAGCTTTGATCTGATCCTATGGATTCAGACTTCACACAGTAAGCGCCAAGTGAAGCTTGTGGAAATAATGGAAACAGTGAATTTCCTGCAGGCTTGACAAAGTAATGGTAAAAATAAAATCTTAAAGCATAATATCAGCTGGCAAGGAGCAGTCTATGGAGAAGTCACTCAGAGCAGCATTTTCCTGCTCTACCCCACCTCTCACTGACATTACAGGAAGCAAACACTGCTCTATGCTCAGCTGGACTGTCAGAGGGCAAACCTTGTTTTTCTGTAAGCCAAGCACCCAGCAAAAGCTCCCCTGCTTCTGGCCTACAGCCACAAGCAGCACTCACCTGCCTGCACCCCTGGGTGCTGTTCCAAGGGGAAGTTTTGTGTGGGTAATAAATATATTCCTTTCTTCAAATCCAACCAGCAGCTAAATGTGGTAACAGCAATAACAGCAGTGACACTTTCCTGCCCTGCATTTTCCACTGGTAAGGACAACTCGGAGCTGCACCTCGGTTTCTTCTGGTTTGATGCAGCAAGAATTCAACACCCAATAACTGAGAGACAAAGCAATAATTTTAGGGCACCTGAAATGGTCTTCATTAGGAATGGCAAAGCTCTAATGAAAAGCCACAAAGGCATCCCACCTCTGTAGTTTCAATTTGTGTGGCCAGGCCCAGAGCACTGTTGAGGACACCAAGAGTGTGCAGCTCACTAGTGCAGGTGTCAGGCATGTCCCCTGACCTGCCAGGAAAGCTGTGACCCTTTCTCTGTCACTTTTGGTCTTTTAACACAGACATGCTTAAATGAGCCTTCATGACACAGTTCTGCACGTTCCCATACCATTTGCTCCTCTTTCAAGGAACACCTCACTGAGGTTTGGAATTTCCAAACCACAAAGGTCTCCAGAACACGCTGTGAGCACAGTCAAAAAAAATCCAGGACCTGTCCCCAAGCTTCCACTTCCTTCCCCCACTCCTGCCTTAGGAACAGAAACTCCTGTGGAGAGTGGTAAAGTTCAGAGCTGCCCCCCTAAAACAGAGAGTTAGGAGGAGATTAGTAAAACCCCCTCAGAACTGATGAGAGGTGCTGCAGGGATCAGGCAACTGGCACCACCACGAGCCTCAGCAAAGCTCACAGAGCATTGTACAGACACCCTGCACCTCCTGAAGAGCCAACTGGAAGCACTGGACAGCATCTACCTTTGGCTGTGAAAAACAAAAAAAAAGCCTGGGGAGTATCTAATGAACCCCATCCCTAAGATCCTGCTTGGAACAGCAGCCTGGCCTTCATCTACACCGGCAGAAAATCCAGACTTCATGGTTAACTTTCAAGCTAGCCATTACTGTTTCTATGCCAAAAGCTCTTCCTTCTTTTTCTGCTCTAGATGCCCACTGCAACAGTAGGATTTTCCCCAGAAGCTTCCTGGCACAAAAATGTACGGCATGTAGCTAAATCCTTAGGTGATAGATTGAAAATAGCCCTTAATATGATTTAAACATACTTTTTCTTGTTTAATCACTGAGTCTCTTTTCATCTTGATTTTGTCCTTCAAACAGCTGAACATAATGTTCATGTTACTAAATCCCTTTCTTAGTAAAACTTCTGATTTGACAGTGTAAGCTTTTCACAGCAGAATGAAAGCAAACTGTGAACAGAATTGGTAACAAACAGATTAAAACAAACGCTTTAAAATACCCTGGTATGTGCTAGATGTGTGTCTGAAGATGGTGTTTTTTAGGAAGCAGGCAGTAGGTTCAGCAGAGATGTACCAAAATGTAGTTTGCATCTGCTTCTTCCAGGAAGTAAACTTTATCACAGGGGGAACGTGCCCAGGTCGTGTAAGCTGGATCAGTGACAGAGCTGACACGGCCCTGACCTGCACTGGGCACTCAAAACCAAAAATGATCATCATGAGCTTAGTGTGCTGTGTTACAACTTCTGACTTTTTATCAAGTGCTCAAATACTTAAACAAACAAAAAAAAAATTCAAGTTGTGTTTTCTATGCAAACAAAGTTCAGTCACCTTCACAGCATGACATGTTTTACAGTACCATGAAGCTCAGAAAATACTGTGGTCCCACCCAGTGTGACATATTTTAATGGCACAGAGAGTGCAGGTCTGAGTTTTATGTCCAATGCCACAAACCCCTCTCTTTCATGGCACTTCTTGAAGTTCATTTTAATAACAATAGAAACAAAAGATAAATTTCCTTCTGCTCCATTAAAGCAATTATCTTCGACTCTTCTTTTTGAAGTGCAAGGAAGGCAGGTCTGTGATGTGAGATCTAAATGACTGGGTTCTGCTTCTGATGGCTACCCGAGGGGGTTTGTATCCTTCAAAGTGATTTATTTCTGGCAATCGAGGGGTTTCTCTCTTTAGAAGAATACCTGTAATAATCTCATGAACAGAGTATTTTGAGAGATTGGCTGCTTCTTCAAGATGCCTAATCAGCTACTTTGCAGCTGAGACTCTTCTGAAAATTAAATTACACCATGTCTGCTGATATTAAAAAACAACACTGAAAAATTTCCAAGGCATTACATCTGCCTTGACTTCATTGCTGTTCTTCTTTCTTTTTTACTTCATTGAGTTATAATATAAGGAAAACCACAGGTGACATGATGAAAGCAACAGACATACACATGAAAATAAAATGCAACTGTGCATGTTGGAGTTCTATTCAGTATCCACAGGGGTGGGAAATCTGTAGCATCTGATCTGCTTTACAAACAGCTGAAGGCTGCTGCACATTCACAAAACTTTCTCTGTAGGTAGAACTGAAGGGATCATTACTGGCTTTGGAAAAAAGCATTGAAGCAAGCTCAGCTCCAGGAGTCCTCTGGTAAGGCAGAAGACTGGAATGAAGAGAGCAGCACAACTTGTGAAACAACCAAGTAACTCTGAAAATGCTTCAAGCTCTTCACTGCATTGAGAGTTTAGCCAAAGGAGACATATCAGAGTCAATCAAACCTGTGCTGATGATTAATTTGGCATCCCTGGGGAACAGCTCTCCCTTGCACAAACAAAGCCAGGCTCAAGCCACACCAATGCACACAGGTTAACAGCAGACCTGGGCTCTCAGCACATTGCTCAGCCCTTCCAGCATAAAATCAACCAAGTATTCTCTAAACATTTCAATTTACTTGAATTCCTCTGCAGGAAAGCCAGGCTGCAGCTGCTGCTCAGTGGCAGCTCGCTCCAGTCTGGTCCTGGTCTGCAAGGAGATGGTGGAGCAGCAGAACTGTGGATTTGTGCTAAGTTATATCCAACTTTCTGCCTTGGGCTGTCCTGGTTATGATCAGAGTCCAGTGGTGACAGATCTCCTGCTGAAGTGAACACACTGCAGGTAGGCACAGGAGAGAGGGAGACAAAAGAAGGGAGTTCTGCTGAGGCTTAAAAATATTCTAAATCATCCAACTCTACAGCTACTCCACTGCTTGTAACTTTTACTCCAGTCAAGCGGGCAGACCTCTGCTCGTGCGTTTTCATTTTTATGGCCTTTCTGGTGTCCCTACCGCCTGCCTTAAACATATCTTAAAACTGCCAGTAAATCATACTTCACTACCTATAAAAGACATTAGAAGACAATATCAAAATTATACAGAACTACTAATTTCTGAGTTACTTTCCCTTATCACCAGCATTACTTGGACCATACCACAACCAGAAACAATTAAGATCTTAGTCAGTGAGGTGAAGACATGTTTAAGAGCACAGACTGTTACTACTAAGAAAAGCACAGCAGCATTTCCCAGAAGTCAGATTCAGCAGAGACACTGGGGCTCTGCAATGCTCACACATCCTTTCAGGCATTCTGTTACTGCACTGCGTAATGCCAAGTTATATATCCAGATATTTTTCTCCAGGAAGGCTAATAACGTGGATACCTCTGAAGACTGCTTTGAAATTACAGCTTTCCTTTGCTGCATGTCATGGATGGCTTAGTTCTTGTATGAGATTATAAATGGCCATGCCAACTTACGGGTGCGTGTGCAGCACGAAACACAGGCAAGCTCCTAGCAGAGGCCCCTGGTGTGACTGAAATTCAGCTGCTGCTAATAAGAAGAAGGGAAAACATTTCCATCTGTCTGGATTGGGGAAAAAGGATTTGTGATTCATCTGCATCCATATGCTGGTGTGTAGACAATACTTATGGACACACAGACATATGCGAGGTAACCAGCAACAGGAACCAAATCAATCACAGATCACAGCATGTGATTTGCCTAATTATGAGTAACACCTCACATTTTTTATCTGTGCAAAAAGCACTCTGTGAGCGAGCAGATGGTGCTGCTAGGGGATGGCACCAGCCTCGACAGTTGCAGATGCAGAGCGTTTACACAGCGCGCCGAAAAAATGACACAACACAAGCTGCTTCCTGGGAGAAAGACTCAAACTGAACAAGTGTCACCAAACAAAATGCATGTATTTACTGATGTTCTGAACTTATCTGATCCAGCCCCTCTCTTCCAATCCAATATATACGTGCAGGCCAGGGAGTGATGCTATCTAGACAGCTTTGAAGTCTCTCAGAACGGCCACGTGAGCTGCCTAGCACAGAGCAGTGGAGGTGCAGACCAACCTGAGTCTAGTTACAACCTGCAAACCATTTAAATCCACACAAGCAGAATCAATAGGAAGAAGCCCTGCAGAGAAAGCAATTACACTGCAAAAGCAACTGTATTACACATGGTGAGGGCTGGGAGGTAAGATGCAGTCAGCCATCCTCACTTCTGTGATTACCCACTGGAGTTCTCTCCCATGCATCTGGCCTGTGAAATGACAAGGTGCAGCCCAGACATGTTCCTGCAATAAAAGTGTTTCAGTTTTTGGGCTCCTGTCACAATTAAAAAGCTCTTCTTTATGAGCCCAATTTTTCAGGTTTGCTGTGCTCCATAGGTAAATGCTGGATTGTGCTTCAGGAAATATGTTTGAAGGGCACAGCGAACTCTCCTTTTCAACTGCTTCATGGGAGTAATAATCATTTCCTGGATCTGTAATTATTTATTCATTGGAGACTGTCCACTTGCCACTGCACAAGACACAAAGAAAGATTATCTGACCATTCCTGGTAGAAAATTCAACTTTTCTATTTAAATTCTTTTATTTGCGGTTTTTCTGCATTTTTTTCTTCTGAGCTGCTATAAACGCCTACTCTGGTGTGACAGGTTGGAAGCAGCTATAAAGTGATTGATGAAAACCATATTTAGGCCTTGTTGTGGGAATATTTATTGTAGAAATATGCTCAGTTAACCCCGTAGGGGAAGAGCAGGAATGGAAGGCTGGGCATATGACTGTACCTCTGACACCAAAGTGATTTATCTGCTGTAGTTATGATACAGGGTTATGGGGTCACAGAAACATCAGCACAAACTGGTTTTGAATTGCTGAAGTCCAGCCACTTTGTTTCCTCTGCTGAAATGATCAATAGCTGCCTTTAAGAAGGATGCTCTGTAGGTCTGCACAACCAGTCTTCCTCCAAGGATAAACAGAGGGGCCAAGCTCTGAGCTGCAGAGCTGGTACAGTTCAAGTGTGAGTTAATGCCAGACAGGAACTGTCTCACAGAGGAAGAACTGCAAACCTTCACTGCTTTGGAGAGGCTGAAAGTCCAAGAGCTGAGGTGAGAGGGCACTTGAACAGGTAAAATGACAGATGCAGTGAAGCGTGGGATGTGGAATTGGGCTGATCTGGAGGGAAGACCCTAAATCATGCTGGACATTGCCACACTGCACACATGCACCCACAGGGAGAGCACAGCAGCAAAGGTGTAATCAGCAACACAGCTGCAGGAGGAGGATGTTTGTGTTGGGATTTGGATGGATCTTGTGGCTGCCAGTCAAGAGACACTCCTGAGTGTCTGCTCGGGGGTGAAGGGAGGAGAGAGCACAGGGTATTGCTGTGGTACAGGGCCTGTGAGCAAAAACACATCCCTAACCAGCTCCACTGGGGAGCTGGGGAGTGGTATTTCAAGAGATGTCAGGCTGGCAGAAAAAGCAGCAGATGTTTTTTCCATGCCTGGAAGAAGACAGGAAAGTCGTTTGGGGAAATGGTGAGGAATGGCAGAAACAGCCAAAGAGAACGTGTGGGATGTGTGAAGGGAAAACAGAGTCCAGGGAGGAATATCAGAGCCAAGGGCCACAATTAATCTTTGGGCAATCAGCAGGGTGGCTCAGCCTGGCTGTTGTCTCCTGTTTTGAAAAGGTATTTTTCTGGTTTTATTCCTGAAGTCCTTCCCAAACTTTGGAGGAACAGAACTGATCAGTGAAGGCACCCAACCAGTGGCTCCTACCTGCAAAGGGCACAGGAAGGGTCCTGCCTGTGTGTTCTTGTTTCTTCTGCTTCACCTTAGCTACACCTCCCAGAGTGTTGCATAATAGATAAGGCTGTAGAGAGAAACAAAAAGCCTCCTGCTCCCCCAACTTTGTGCCAACATCAAGGCTCATCATTTATAAATAACAGTTGGCATCTTCAGAAAACAAAGAGCAAAAGTCAGTTTGCAGGAGGAGCTGGGGTTTTCAGAAGGTAGCAGAATACAGATAAACTATGATGGCTTGAAGCAGCAGCAGACATGCAATCAAAGGTGCTTCTCAAGCCAACAGCTGTGACAACATGCATGTCACTGCCCTGTGTGGCCTGTACTTCATTTAAAAAGTGAGGGATCTGCAAAAAACTGCAGGACACAGGCTCTGAACACCCAGCCACGGAAAGCAGGAGAGGAAACCTCTCACCTCACTGCCTTCTAACCATGGACACCAGAACCCTAAGCCAGCCTCAGCTGAGCAGGTATCCTGACCTCTTGCAGCAATTAGTGTGTGTTTGGATTAAGGATTATTTGGCCATTCACTGGGGGGCTTCACCTGCATGTAGGACACAACAGTGATTCTGCCTAAAGGCACATACCAGCTGCTCTAAGGTCACGAAAAGATGTGCCCACTCCTAACCTGCAAAATACACCTAGAAAAACCAGGATTTTAACAAAAATAATGAATTGTTCACACTTTTACCCATCAACCTAATCAAAAGAAAGACAAAGGCTTTTGCCTGAAAAACTGAAATCCTGAAATTCTTTCTGGAGAGTAATGCCTGATCTGTCTGACAAGTGACTTCTCTTTTCCCTTCAATCAACCCACTGTCTTTAGTTTATTTGCTTTTCTGGTTTTAAATATTGATGTCTTACGAAGCTTTTCTGTGGAAAAAACACATCTGACTCTTCAGCTGTACAGCCCTGGGCTGCAGTCCTGTCAGATCACATCCAAGAAGGCTCAGTTTGCACTGGCACATCAAAAAGAATTCCCAGGCTCTGTGAAGAGCAACACGGATGATTCAGTGAACAGCAAAGCTTCTCCCCAAATCAGTAACCACCCATTCCTGGTGCCACAGCTTTTGCAGCTGCTGCTGGTTTCTCAGCAGAGAATCGGGACTCAGATGTTCACCAGTTTTCTTCACTGGATGCCCCATCACAAATCAGCCCCTTGTCTAGATCAAGAGAGAAGCACTGGAATCACATATTGCTTTGCTCAAGGAGAAGAAGGAACTAGAAGGAGAATATCAAGCTGCAGCTGGAAAGAAAGAGAAAATAAAAAGCCTGGGTCATAAAAGCAATTTTAAGAGCCTAGTTTTAGACTACTAATCAAGAATCCAACTAAGTAACCTGCACCGACTAACACAGTGAAAATCTTGCCATTTCCTCAACATGAACAGTGATTTACAGATCACTGCTGAATTTGAAATAAACTTTAAAAAAATCTTTCCCTTGTAGACCATAAAGAAGAGCTCTCCAAAGAAAGATGTGCCTCTGCCCTTAGAATGGATATTCCTGGGGGAAGCTGGATGACAGCAGCACTGGATACTCCCTGGGGAACCTCAGAGGTGCAAAGGCAAAACCCAAGGAGGCTTTAGCTCTACTCGTGCTCAGACAAAAAAAATTAAGGCTTGAAAGTGAGGGATCTCCTGCAGTTTTATGTAAGGATGGCAAACAAGGGTTGTGCTTGATAGATGAATAAGGAAGAAATACTGGGAGCTGAAGCACTTTAAGTTTTCTTTTTGTTCCATAGGTTATTCTGTTTCAGAGGGAAAACACAGAGCAGATTCCTGCCAGTATTTCATACAACCTGCCTCAGAAAATTTTATGGCCAGGCTGGAAGCAGGCCTAAAATCCCATAGGACTCCGAATCACAGCACATCAGGAGGAAATCAATGGACACATAACATTTTATACTGAAAACCTAGAGTAAATTGAGAAAAAAAGAAACAACAAAAACATGGGCACCATGGAAACTGCTTTCTTTCACCACCCCTCAAAAAGAACAACTTTTTACTGCATGTGCTTTTATAGGAAACATGTTCCAACCATGAAAATCTTAAAAGCCAAAGAAATGGGACTTTTTCCTATCAAGAGCAGCAAGTTAGTCTTCCCCAGACCTCCAACAAATTTGTTCTAAAAGAAAAGGAGCAAATTTAAAGTAATTCTTGTTTTTATCTGTGTTCTTCCTTCTTGAAATACATTGTTATTTAGAAATAAAACCATCAAAGAGGTATAGCAACTGGTACAGCAGTATACCAGGTACAGCAGCTTGGAAAATTTGACTTTGCTTTCCTGCCATGGATCAAAGAACTGAGCTGTCTGTAAAAGCAGTTCTGTGTTCCTGCACTTCCTAATGACAGCACAGCTTGTCTTGTCAACTCCTGCCTTACAAAATACATAACTTTCCTGCCCAAATAGTTTTGATCAGCAGAAGAGTTGGAGAAGTGTTTGCTATCCTGTGGTAAGAAGATACAAAGCTCTGCTCTTCAGGCTTCTTGGAAAACGAGGAAAACATCATTTTTCTTTATAATTGGATCTTCCTATTTGTCTTTCAGTGTTTCTATTTTCTATTTTTCTCTATCTTCCTTCTACCACACTACATCAAGTTTTATTTCTTTTTCATTTTTAGTACTAAGAAGTTGTTTTTGTACTTCAGCCTCTACAAAGCAGCCAGGATCCTGATTGTCAGCAGCAATGTCTAGACATGGCAAATCCTTAAACTCAAAGCCTCTGCACTTCAGAGAGAGAAATGCAGTCCCCAGAGTCGCTCCTGTTCTCTGTGCCCCACTGTCCTCATTCTCACAGATTAAATAGAAGCCATTTCTGGGATTGTGGCAAAAATTCAATGGAAAAGCTGAGAGCCCACAGAGCTCACTTTGAGCTGGGATGCCCATCACTCATTTTTGCTGCCACAGGGTCCAGCTGCAAATGTTTAGAATGAAGAGGAGGTGGGAATTGGATCAGAGCAGCAAAAAAAACTCATGATCTGAACAGCTTCTCTCCCCTCACACAAGCAGCTCAAGCGAGAAATTTTACTTGTCAAAAGGAAAAAGCAAAATACATTGAGAGATTATTTGGGAAATTCTCTGTCTCCTTCATGTGTAGCCCCACAGCTGTTAACTTGTCCACATCAACACCAAACTCCCTCACAAGAAGGTGAAAAACACTGAGTATAAAGTGCTTATGCACCTTATGGGGTCAGACACTTCTGCAATGGTCATATCACATTTTCTGGGCACAAACCCTCCACTGATGTCAGGGCAAGGAACCTCAAACATGTGGTTCCCAGGGTTAGCTCAGAGGTGTACCCAAAATGCAAATACAGACAAAAGCTGAGGTAGGTAGCCCACTGGGCACAGCTGATTGGCTCTAGTAGGTGTTGATTACTCTGCTCATATTGCATGAAATTAAAAAGCTTACAAATGTTATGAGCCATTACCCTTCCATTTAAGAGATCTTATGACAAGTTAGCAAGATCTAATAAAATCCTTTTTAAAATGCCATAGGCAGTCTCCACGAGATTTTGCTTTGAAATGCAACTTGTGGAGTTATTTCTGAAAGTTTGTTTACATCAGAGCTTCCTTCCTTGCACATCTTTGGGATGCTCTGATTTGGAAGCTGGTGGGATGCTTCAGTTCCCTGTTGTGCTCTCAATGTGGGGCACACAACACCAGCTTCTTACAGAAACAACCAGGAACAGGCATAGCAGGATTTAATTCTGATGCTATTTGTCATAGTCCTTCAGCCAGCCTACAAAATTCAATTCCCTGCAAAATTCAAAGCTGAGAGACTTCTGACCAATTTTACTATGAAGGTAAAGGGAAATATTTTCATAGTTGCTGTAAAATTTACTTAACTTTCACCTCTTCAGCACACTGGAAATATCACAGAGCCACTAACTGCCCCCAGAGCGCTGGGGCAGCCAAGGTTCAGACTGAAGTAGGCTCTCTGGATTTCATTGCTACAGAATAAAATTTATTATTGGACAGCATATCAGTTTTATAAATCCCACTGGGCACTCACAGCCTACTGCTGTCCACACACACAAATCTGCTTTGGATGGTGATGGCAGAAATATCTGTACATCAGGTGAGGGTATTTCTGCCAAAATGATCCCTTTTACAGCTTCTTCTTTCACTGCATCCCCTGCAGGCTGCCAGTTCTGCTCTCTGCTGATCTCTGTGGGGCAAGCAAGACTCAAACTGACCCAGCTGAGAGACAGCTCCAGCCAAAGCACGTTGGGATCTAACCCAGTGCCAGATTGTGCCACAGGGAACGATGAACAAACCCTGCAGGGATGGCCAGGCATGGCTGCAAGAAGCTTCTTTGTCTTGGCTGTGCCATCCACAGCAACCTTGTTTGATTTGCCACCTTCTGAACCAAAACTCAGCAAAGGGCACCAAGCTGTGAAGGTGCAGTCAGAGGAGGTGCTGCAGAAGTCACTCTTGGGCAGTGGGAGACTTCTCTTCCTGAAGCTCCGGTGGCAGCTGAGGCCAATGCCAGGAGATCAACACCCCCAGAGCTGCCAGGAGCTCTCAGAGGCTGGGATGAATCACAGCCTGAAAAGAGGACTCCTCTCTGCCTCGAAGGACCAGTCCTGAGGGAACAGTGAGATGCTGGAGGAGCAGGGGCTGCAGAGGTGGAGGGAGCAGGCAGGGACAGCAGTGATGGCAGCACGGTGAGACAAACTGCATTTCCTCATTCCCACCCTGTGGAGGTTTCAGTGAACATGCTGAAACCCTTAAGCACTTTCCTAGACCAAATCACCAGGAACTAAATCCATGTCCTTTTATTTCTCTGTGAACTTTGACAAAGGAAGAAAAGGAACTATTTTGTCTTCTCCCCCAAAAAATAGCAACCTTCTTTCATGCTATCTATCTAAAAGCTCCATTTCTACCACACAGTTTGAGCCTCATACAAAGTTGCAATTATCTTGCCATCTGCATTCTCTTTTTATCCAAATTAGTATGTTATATTGCTTATAAATATGTATTTATGGCTATGAGGCAGGTATGCCCCACTGTGGGCACATGTCACTGTTTAATCCAAATACATGGTTTATTGTTTTGCAGTCAGTATTTTTAGCTTGGAGGCAGGCAGACCTACAGAGCAAATAACACCAAAGAACACAGCCATTACAGAAGTGCTTCTGTGCTTTTAAATTATAGCACTCTTATTCCAGAACTGAACATAGTGAGATGAGTACATTGGCAAAATAATTATTTATCATTCTTAAAAGCTTCCTTTAAAATTTCTATCATTTGAATACTGGCTGGAGAGAATGCAAAGAACAGAGAAACATATTTTAGGTACTCTCTGGTCTAGCTTTTATTCTGTTAAGAACTTACTAAACACCAGTAAAGGGAATAGCAGTTATCAGCCCCAATTCACAACTCTGAATTTTTCAGGCCAAAACAGAATCCCAGCCAAGTGTTAGTGAGAGCCCCAGCCCTCCTTCCACTGGAGTCACCAGGTTTTTTTTGCACGGCTTCAGATGAGGACACATTTGCTCCAACAATCTGAGCAAGCACAGTGCCCGCAGAGAGACACTCCTTGCCACACTGAGTAGGACAGGGACCTCTAACACCCCCCATAAAAGGAATGTAGCAAAAAGATGCAGTCATTTGCCTCTTTTTTCCTTTGATGTATCGGGTTTTTCTTTTAAACTCTTTTTTTTTTTAAGATGATTAAAAATAACCAGAAGCAGACCTTCAGCATGAAACCAGCTACCTACACTAAGATCTCTTTATAAAGACACTTGATAATCTCCTCAAAATCTGTTCAGAGAATTTTGCCATCCCTTGTATCTGTGTAACAGCAGAGCTTTCTACCCCCAGGTAGAAGGTTTGGTACCCACATTTAATTCTGTGTTCTCAGACCCATCAATGGGAGAGTCTGAAATATAGCTTAAGGGAGGTCAAGTGCTTTTTGCTGAAGCAAAGTCAAAGTTCTCAGGCAAATCCATATTCTTGTCTTTAAAAGTGTTCAGTGTAAGAAAAATAAAGCCCAGATGTAAACATTTGCAAACTGAGTTTATTTTTTTTTCCCTATCTATGCACTTGGAACGAACATTGAAAGGGCAAACCCATCCTAATCCTATCATGGCAATGTTTTTCTCTGCTTCCTCAAACTGAGATTATCATCTCATTGGTTGTCAGACAGCTCCCGAGAGAAGTAATTCACTGGATTTTCCTGTGCAATCACAGCACAGGATTTTATTTCTGTTGTTATCTGGATGGAAAATGCACACAGCTTCTTCTGTGTCTTGCCCCTTTCAAGTTCCTTACAGACCTGGATGTGCCAGGCTTCAAAACACCCCAGCTGCACTAAGAAAGCTAAATCTGGGCTAACTCTAAATTGCAAGCAACTTGCTTCTCAGCAGCTCATCTCAACACAGGCAGGAAAATTTCCAGTTTTAAATTTCTATTCCAATTAAGGCAATGAAGACTGAAGTCCCCTAAACTGTTGCCACTACTTTCCAGGACATAAAATTAACGATTTCTACTGCTGTGTACAACTTTCAGTCAAAGTTGGTCTGATTTATAAGCAAGCAGATGGTTCACACGATAGTCCACAATAAATTACAACAGTTAGAAAGACAGCTACACTTTGAGAGTGACAGTACAGCTGAGCTACAGATGGGTTTATGGATGACCCTTCCAATTTTTAATAATCTTCATAATTTATCTGCAAGTAAAGAAATGTGAGAATTCCTAATGCAGCTCCTTGACTAAGTACAAATCACTTTTATTTACACAGGCAATACTTCATGGTCCAGCTATCTTCTTAATTAAAGGCAGCAAGATGCTCATGTTCATTGCAAGGAAAAAACACGGCTCAGTGTGCAATATGTTCAGCTGGGGGTTCAGGATGCTCTGAACACTCTGGGAAAAGGGAACACATCCATCTCCTTTCTTTAAAAGGCTATAAGGGTGCAAACACTGCTACCACCCACTTGTTAACCTCCAGATAAACTTTAGGCTTGTAAAATGGCAAGGTTACTTTTTTTTTTGCAAGCTCTGGTGCTTGAAAGCAGGTTTTAAATCCATACTACGAATCCAGTACTACGGAATCAGGACTAGGATGAAAAACAGCAGTGACAGAGACCCTCTTCTCTGTATAAAAGCAGAAAAGATTTGGGGGGGGGTCATTCTTGAGTGGGTGAGGGAAAAAGAAAGCAAATCTTGGGGGTGTAAGATGAAGAAAGAAACTGGCTGGAAGCAGGTTTAAGAAGTCAGTTCATGTCAGTGATTACTGTGCCTGGGGCCAAACCACATCCATCCAATCCTGCTAAAATTTGGAATTTCAGTTGGAGTGAGAAGCACATCTCAGTGCAGCTCCGCTGTCTGTTAAGGTGATGAAGGGAGCAGGACCTAGCAGGGCTCTTTAAACTCTCCAGAAGTTCAGAGGTGCCCACACAGCATTCTTTAGGGATAATATTGGAGGGCTTTCCCTCCTCTCTAACACTTCATCTTCCCTTCCAGCCAAATCAATTTGAAAAAGAAATCCACTTTTAAGTGGAAATCCAAAATTATCATTAAAACAGAAGGCAGAGCTCCTAGGAAAGCAAGCCTGTGTGTAATTTAAATTACCAACTTCCTGGGATTCAATAGATGCAGCAGAGAAGAAGAGGCACCAGTGAGAAATTCAGGCTTTCAAGAATTATCACAATTCCCATTTTGGAGGTATTTTGGCAGGGGTTTCCCAGCTCTGTGTGCAGCCCTGCAGCACATGGGGGAGCAGCACCACAGAGACTCACGAGTGGGAAAACCCAGGGCACAGAGCTCATGGGACTGCAGCCACTTACAGGAAAACTGATTTTCCCTGTCCTTTCCAGGCAGCAGCAATGCTCCTTCACCCACTACACAGAACAACACTGAAGTTAAATTTGTTAAATTTATTAAAAAAAAATTAAATTCTTGTATAAACAATCAGCATCTAAAAGTCTTTGGAGTTTATATGAAACCATTATTTATTACTGTACACAACTCTTAGGTTGTTTAATTAAACATATGAAAAATTGTATATGCTAGATTATTTCTGGGATGCTCTTTACTATGTTATTTGTCATATTTGTTTCTGTTACTCTTCACATATTTAAAGCTTCATTATGCACTTCTGAAAACCCAGGGAAGTTCACTCCAGAATTAGTGTGGATGTTCATCTGTTACTGAGCTCTGAGTTTGGCACTTCATTTTAACAATATTCATCAGGTTCAGGAACTGCTACCATGCTTCCCTCCAAGACAACTTGGATCATATTACTGTTCTTTAAAAAGACTGAGTGTTGATTATTTAACAATATTTTCAAATATTCTGTAACTATAAACCTTTGGTTGAGTGAATCCTTTCATTTGCTTTCAAGAGGCCAAATTCACACACAGCACAGGAAAGCAGAAGTTGTCTGAATGCACTAAGATCTCTGCTGTTGCCCCCTGCCCAAAAATAATTCCAGGGTTACACAAGCAACCTAAAAGCCAGCACAGGTTATTCCAGTTGATTCCCAAAGTCAGAGGAACAGTGTGCATGGTCTGTGTAACTGTGTGATTAACACAATTTCCAGGACTCATCTGCTGATGGCAGCAGGGGTGCTCCAGCTCCCCAGACTGCAGATCAGAGCTTCTGGCTGGCAGCTACAGCAAAAATAATCCTGGCTGGAAGATAAAGCCAGGAACACACACAGGCCTTACCTTACACTTCTTGTTCCTTGCACTCAGTAATCTGTCAGTGGTGTGTGGAAATTACTTCCACAGCCCCAGGAAAGGGACACCTTTTGCACCCCCTGATGTATTAAAATGTAGATCAATATGATAACATGAAAACAGTAAACTCCCCAGTAGCAAGAAGTAGTTCTCACTTCTCTTAGCAATCCAATATTATTTCCATCAATGTAACTAGAGAAAAAGAAATGTAGGTAGTGATTTGTCAGTCTATTTATCAAACCAACTGCTGCACCTGGTTCCCACATATTTTATATTAAAAGGTGAGTGACATGTAAGGTTTTACAGGTTCTGTTTTAATTCAGGGCTGAAAGCATTTATAGATATGAAGGTTTTCTTATTAAGTTTTCTTCCTGAATGATTATGCTTGTTCAAATGAATTCCTAGTCATCTTACAGAGGTTACAACCTTCAATAATTAAATGGGTTATGGTACTGGCTGTTTTGTTCATTATGCTCCAAGTTCCAATTTCTACAAGAAAACTAAAATGCTGAGATAAAAGGATGTTAAGTTTATTTAAGTAGCTATCTGCCATTGTTATCAAAAGGGAAGGCTGGTATCTGACTCAAATTAACACTTTAGATCAGGAAACAAGAAAGATTATATCTTCTGACACAGATCCTGGAAACTCTGTAATTGTTTCAGTTATTTTAAAGCTGCTGAGGACATACAGGATTGCATTAGAAAGACCAAAAGTCACCAACAGCCAACAAAGTGCTGCAATGAAAATGCTATTTCAATCACACTGGGGTTCTTCCTCATTTCCAGTAGTTAACATTCTTGCCCCTTTTGTCATGCAGTCACCCTTAGCAGCATTGAATTTTAACTACACATATTTTTAAACCAACATGAAATAGGATTGAAGACATAATATTCATTGTGCTAATGAACAACAGATCAGGCCCTTGTGCCAAGGCACCACCTCTCTGCTATCCAGATAAGCTGTAACTGGTTAAAAGTGAGAACTGCCAGCCATCCCTCTGCCTCAGAAATAACAGCTCCTCCAGCTGAGGGTGGTTTACGATTTACCTCAAAAGCAAAGACAGAAACTTCAGAGGTCCTGGAAGAGTTTTTAGCTGTGGCTTACACAAACCAGAGCCATGGCTATCCACTTTGGCCAGAGGATGCAGTGTCTGGACAAAGCCCTCAAAGCCTTACTCCTCAAACTGCATCTGCATAGAAAGGCCAGTGGCCAAAGTAATTTATCCAGTAGCCACATCACCCTGCCACTTCATGATTCCTTTCTGGAAGGGCTACAGAAACAAACTTATTCCTTTCCCAAAAACTTACTGGTCTTGATCGGATTTCTTTGGCGTAGAGAGGTTTCAAGAATTCTGAATCTCCTTCAAGCTTCAGACCCTTTTCTGTGATCCTCAGGTTCCCCATTCCATCCTGAAAGACAGGCAGAAAGAAACAACCCTATTAGTTACAATTACTAAATTCACCAGGCTGCCAATAGCTGATTTTTTCCCATTGAAGATAACATGGATAGCACTGGGAGGCACTAGAGAATGCAATTACTTGTGTTATCCTTGTAGCTCAGTTTCTGCAGAAGAAAAAAAAATTCTATTTAGAACTATCTGCAATGCCCCCCAGTAAACCATTTACACAGATGAAAGATGTTCCTTTAAGCTAAGTCATTCTCCACTCACAGAGAGGCAGTGATGCTCTGTGTTAACAGGAAACTATTCACTGTAATATTCACTGCCTGCCTTTATAATATAATAATATACCTGCTCATTCATAGCAAATCCCTGTAAAGAATGTGTGATTAGTATCTGTACAGATACACTCACACAGAGGAGAACTGTACCAAAATATATTCCACCTCTGACACATGAAGTTCTAACTTTTATTAAGATGAGGGATTTAGCTGCACTTAGGGTATAATTGCTTAGAAAGGGTGTGTAAGAAACAGTGTGGATAGGGAATTGCACAGGTACATCTATAATCAAAACCACATCAAATGTAAGGTATTATTTTCCCAAGATTCAGGGTGATTGTCGAAGTTTGCAAGGACTGAGGTAAACTGTTTTGTTCTGAGAAAAAGATGGTTTGAAGAATACCTTTTGGCAAAAAATTGACTGAAATCACCATGATTTGAAGTAAAACAAGCACCTCCATGACTGACAACTGTTTTGGGGATTTTATAGGAAAGGGGAATGCACTTGGGTAGAAGCATAAAAAGATCAAGAGAAGACCAAGAAAATCTAGGAAAACCACATGTATTTGGATATACATCTAGCACGCTTTCCAATCCAGATGCAAAATTGAAACCCCATCTGTCTACTTCCTCTTCCTCCCACTGCGAGAGCACCTCCAGCCCCAGGTGAGGAATCCGTGTCTCTCCAAGGGAATGGAGATCTAACCCAGACAGATTTCTATGAACTGCTGCCAAAGGCCTGAATGTGGAGGGATGAAAATCAGAGACATCACACAGCCCAGCAGCAGCACTGGTCACCTGCCAGAGGTTCTCCCGTTCCAAGAAGTGCCATTCCCAGGTAGTTCCCTGCCAAGTTGAGATTGTTCTTGCCAGATCCTGGTGTCTCATGAACAAAGGTGATGCTGGTTGATAAAGTGACCGCTGTCATCTCATTTGAACTCAAGGCTGTAAGCGAATTTGAGAGACAGATGCTGGAAATGTTACTGAGATGAGTCATAAAATGCCACTCCCCACATTTGCTGGCCCTAGGTTTAAAATATTGGCCTATGAATTCTGGGTTGGTGGTGGCACAGAAGGGGTTCATTTATCTCAAGCAGAAGTATGGAGGGAAATGAGTGAAATATGATTATGCACCAAAAAGCCCAGATTAAATTTTGATAGCAGTGTGCTCTGCGATTTGAGCGAGCAGGAATTATTACAGCTATCTACACACCCTCACACGGTTTGGGCTGCTAAAAAAATCTCTACAGTTTTTTTTTTTTTTTCCCAAAACAGATTATCTCAGTAAGGTTACAAGCCCTGAGGGCTTTCACATAGCAGTGTCTTCTCTGGTTTTATTAAGAAAAGTTGCAGGTCAGGCAAGCTGCTCTGTGCCCCAGCCAGCTGCAAGAATGACCAGCTCCATGGACATGCAGTGCTGTCCCCTCCCAGCTGAAATGGGGAAATATTTTTCCAGTAACATGGACCTAGGGATAAAAAGGGACTTTTCAAGTCACCACTGAAGCTGTGGCAAACTAATAATTTCCATGACTCACAACCCTGTTCTGTTGTAATGACACAGATCCAGAATCCCACTCTGCTCTTCTCTTTCTCTCCTTCACCCTCTGTCTCCCAAGTGTGGTCCAAAAGATTTTTACATATAAAAAACATACATAAGGGAAGTTTAGCTGACAGCCAGCAGGTCCTACACACCCCAAGAGAGGTATCATTGTACCTATGGGACAATGTACTACAACTAAAGCATCAAGGACACATTTGCTTGATCAAAGCTGGTGTACCCTCTTAGAAACCCACTGGATTGGAGAGAAAGAGGCATTTCCCCATGCTTTCTTCTCTATCTTTGATCCTTCTCAACCTCCACTCCACTCATCTTTCCTCCTCCTGCATCTGCCAGAAGCAATAAAAGCTGTGCCCAGCACAAATCCTCTCTTGACTTCCAGGTACTTGGGAGTGGATCAGTGCTTAGCACTGACTTACCACCATTAACTCTCCACTGCTCATGTTTCTCATGATTAAAGCTGACAGTTTTTTGTGGCAACAGTCTGGCTCAACAGGTGAAAAAACAAGCAAAGGTTGTACCCTGAGTTTAACAAATATCTTGGCCAGTTATCATACAATCACTATAAAATGATATTCCTCTATTATTTCCCATTAGGAAAAAAAAAATATAAGAAGCTTGCAGGATTATATAGAGGTCCCAAAATACAGATACATTAGAGAGAAATCATTGTTGGAAAGACTACTTCACATGTTGTTTTGGATAAAGTATCTTCATCCTCCCTAAATTATATAGTTTAATAACAAATAAATGTCATATTCTGCTACAGAGAATAGATATGAAAGTTCCTATGAAATTTCATGGACTGTGACCTATAAAATGTAGCAGAAAACTGCCTAGAGTGACAAAGACCAAGATGTTTTATTAAACACTGTGTCTGTGACTGGTATATATCCTTATCTGCCACTCTTCTGCTTGTGAATAAGGAGTAGTATTGATTATTTTATACTCTGCCATCTGAAAATCATTGTTTCTCTCCTTTTTACTAATAGACTCCTCGGCAGAGTGAATGATTTTATAGTGCAGGCACCAGCCTGGTTTGTGGGAGCTCCCAGGAGGCACAGAGTTCCTCCTCCACCACCTGCAGTGAAGTTTTCTGCTTTTTGGGAGGGCATGGCAAAAACTTTCACATCAATTATGTCACTTATGCCCTCTCTCTTTTTATGCAGTGCCTTGTACTGGACAGACATAAAAGTTTATGTGCTATTGCTGACTGCTCTGGGTTGAAAGGGGATAGCAATCCTGAATAACATAAATGTCTTTTTGTTGATGCTGAATGAGGAAGGAATTTTGGATTTTAGTAGCTTGAGAAGCATCTCATTTTTACAGACAATTACGAATGATGGTATTACTGTAAGGGGAAGAGCTCAGCACTGATGGTGTCTGATCACCAAAGCTCCTCTCTCTGCCTTTTGGCTGGCAATGTGGCCACACAAGTGGCTTGCGTTTGTTTTACTTTTTAACAATTTGGGTTACTTTAATTTTACTTTTGTTTTGTTTTAATTTGTTTTGTTTTAATTGCAAGGCTGGTAGCAGTAAGATCCAGCTCATGGGATAAGAAAAAACCAGCCACCCTAACCAGAGCCATGTAACTGCTGTGCTAAAGGCTTACAACTGAGAGCAGTTTTGGGTATTAAGAACAAATTCTTCCCTGAGGGAATGGTGAGGCCCTGGCTCAGGGTGCTCAGAGAAGCTGTGGCTGCCCCATCCCTGGAAGAGTTCCAGGCCAGGTTGGATGGGGCTTGGAGCCACCTGGGGTAGTGGAAGCTGTCCCTGCCCATAGCAGGGGTGGAACACAATGGACTTTAAGGTCCCCCCCAACCCAAACTTTGCTGTAATTCTACAATAAATACCTGGGATTGGTGCTGGCTGCAGTGATCTGGATTGATGCCACACAGGGGCAGGGGGAAGTTCCAGTGCTGTCTCATTCATGAGCAGCTTTATGAGACCAGGCTGGGCTCAGCTGCAGCTCAACCTACTCAAGAACCAAGGTGACAGTGACACACACTCACTGTGTCCCCTGGTGAAATGCAGCTCAAACTCTTCTGTGCTCTCCTCTGTCCTGGCACTGCTGAACAAATTCCCTGTTTACTGAGGTTTTTCTACGGATTTTAAGGACACTGGTGATGGGTGACAGATTGCTCCAGTTTTCTGGCGGCCACCACCAGCTCTGGTGGTTGTTCCCCACTGGTTTTCCCTGCACCTCTACCCCTTTCCAGTTTTCAGAAAGAGAATGGCTGGCAAGGTTTGTCTCTGCACAGCAGGTAAGCATTTATTTTTTTGCTAGGAATAAACTGAAGTTATGTTCAGCAATGTCCTGTGGGAGAGAATTATCTTTGGAGACTGCTTGTGTCAGATGGCTGAAACACCTGATTATCGTGGCTTGTATTATTGATTGCTGTGCTCTGCATTGCTTCCAGATATGTGCAAGTTATTACACAGCTCAATACATCCAAAGTTAGGAAAAAAACCCTCAGCAAAGGCAAGTGACCTTGTTTTTTTTTTTCCCTCCTGGGAAGATATTGGTACTGGCCTTTTCTCTCAGACTTGATATTAAACATTTCCAGATTTCAGGTACAGAACACATCATTGCCAGTTCTTCACAGCCTCAAACTTGTTCTAATTGCAGCTGCCCTCCCTCCTTCTCCTCATTTTTTTCAGCTAATTCATCATCTTAATAAGGATCCCAGTATCCAGCTGTGGATCAGCAGCAATATTTTCCTATGGAAGCCACCTACCAGCAGCACCAGTCCTATAAAATTAAATCTGGTTACACAGCTTGGTCCAGAGCAACATAGGTAAGGAGATAATGTGTGAAAGCTTCTTTCTCTGGCATAAGACATTGCTTTGAAACCTCATGTACAGACTCAAGTTTGTGTGGACAGCAGAGAAAACCAAGGCAATGTAGCATTGCACAGCACATATGCCCATCTCCCTCTGTGCACAGATCCAGGATTATGCTGTGCATTGCACTGTGAGGTCCCATGTCCATGACTGCCATCACCTTCCTCTTCCTCTGCTTCTTCACCTCAAATGTCTGATGCCTTCCTGGTAACATTTGCCTCTAAAGGTGATAGGTACAGGGCAGGAAAAACTGCTGAGACTTCAGGGGGTGAAGGAAGGTGACCCCAAGTGCCTTGGATCGCTGTGGGACAGAGCTTTTCCTTCTCCAGGGAAGGAGGGAGACGCTGGTGAAGCCCAGATAAACTCCTGCAGCTATGCAGAGCACCAAAACAACATCACAGATGCAGCCAGATTAGCAGTCAGCTAACTCACTGCTCCCTGCAGAAGGCTCCATCCAGAACCCTGTGACAGCCCCAAATAATCCCTGGTGCTGCAGCCACCAGTCACAGGAGACACGGATTTGAATGAGCACAGACCAGCTGTGGGACTCACCCACTGGAAAAAGACCTCAGCAAGCTGATGTTGAAGTAGTGTGAGCTCTGCAGGCACTTTTAGCTCCTTCCATGGGTATGGAATTATTTGGGACAGCTACAGGCAAGTCAGGTGGTTTCCAGCTTGGGAAGGAATTTTGTGCAAGCAGAGCCTGCACACCATGATGGTTAATGTAAAACTCAGCCCAAACAAAGCCCTTGCAAAAGCTCAGAGCCCTTCCTTTCCAATGGTACCTCCTGCTTTTGTGAGCTCCTCTGCATGACTGCAGAAACAGAGGCAGAAAAGGAGACTAGAGGATACAGCAAGAAGAGCACAAGAACTGAGAGGACATCCCAGCCACAGTGATGAGATTTGATCAGAACATCTCTGCTTCATTCCCGTCAGGCTCACCTGATTAGGGGGGGCATTAGGGATGATTTCCATGTGCACATTCCCACAGCACCCTTCTCCTCTGTCTGTTCCTTCCAGTTGCTCCCCAGAGCCAACACCATTCATGACAAAAGATATTCAATGAGCCCCATGAAGCTCATGTGGCAAAGGAAAATCACTGATAAATTTGCTTTAGTGGAAGTTGAGAAGGAAAGTCTTAATGAGCAGGAAGAACGGGCTCAAATGTGGTTTTCCAATTACTGTTTCAAGTAAATTACAACCAACCAAAGCAACTAAATCTCACCCCTTGAAACAATTCCAAACTAGTGTTGGAATAATTTCTAAACAAATCCTTCAGCCAGAGCTTGGAGAAAGCTCAGCTCTGGATTTACTGCACAGTGCTGGAATTACTCTAGGCAGGAGGTGTTTCTTTCCAAAGCAAAGTGAATTTATTCAATGTATGGTCAGGTGTGGCACCACAAAACCAGGATTTTGATGAATTAACCCACCCCATCTGAGAGTACATTTTGCAGGGAAAAAGATTAGCAGACCTTCTGGGGAAGTGATTATGAATCCCAGCATTGTTACTACAACTCAACCATCATATGCATAATTCCCCTCTAGGGTAATAATTTCCCTTTCCACTTGTACAGCAGGGAAAAGATGGAAACTTGGCTTTCACCCCTCCAACTCCTTGTTGCAGAGCACTTTGGCACTGCAGCATTATAAAATGAGCCACACTCTCTTGAGCATTTTTCTGCTTTTTTCCTCCAACACAAACAGTAAGATTTCACATCTTACCATCAACATACATTCCAAATGTGTCCCTGGAATTCTCCATCTTTTTTAGTCCTGCTCATTACCATAATTATGCTAACTAAAAGGGAAAAGTCCCATCCTGCAGAAATCTGTGCTCACTCAGAAGTGGGAAAAAAAGATTTTTGTACTCATAGGAACAAGAAGTCTTCTAATGCAGTGATTTAATAATAAAATCAGCACAGAAACTCAATGATGCAGAGGGTGCAGAAAGAGTTCTTATAAATTATGGCCTAATGCTCCTTAATGATGATAATCTGTCAATCACCAAATGAAGAATAGAACAAACACTTCTTTTTTCAGACTAAAAAGATCTTGGACACAAAGTCCTCTGTGGCATTGCTGCTCCAAGTTACACCAAGGCTGATTGGACTAATCATCTTTATAGTGCTGGAAGAAGTTTCCAAAAGAGAAAAAGGAATTTTTTTTTTTCCTTTATCTTAGTGGATCCCTTTGTGTTCTGTCCTTACAGTCTGAAGTAAGATTTTTACGACTAACGCAGCATTTAGCAGTTCCCCCTACCAGCAATGAAGCTGCAGAGTGAGGGCTGACAGCGTGAGGAGGAAAGCAGCAGCTCTCCCGTGGCGTGTCTGAAGGTGAGCTCTCAGAAATGGGGCCAATTATTGGGTCATTTTTGTCTGAGGTGAACATGCCAAAACAAGGGGCATTAATCAGAAACTGCCCTCATGGCCAAAGAACCACCAATGAATTTTTATAGCTGTTATTTGTTACAAAAGTACACTATTTTCCTCTTGGGGACACTGACTGACCTTCCTAAACCCCACCTCTGTGTGAGAAACTCCCTGCCATGGCAGCCCCAGCCTCCAAAGGGGGCTACTCATGATGTAAATGTCTATTTTCAGTTGCTTCATTTACTCCACTATAACCTCCTCTGCTTCCAGAAGCCAGCAGAAAGCAGGGTGGGCAGGGAGGAATGTTTTCAATGCACCTTAATTAATCACTTCCGAGCCCCCAATCAGCCAGGATCAGGCATTTAACTGATGAGCCTGCACTAGCAGATAATCACCCCATGCTACCTCTAAAGTCAGGGGAGAGAAAATGGAAAAGGGTCCACCTAGAACCCAAATCACCCCCTGAAGTGCTTCTTACCCACTGCTGTGGGTGAAGGTGACTTAGGAATCATTTCTGGATGCCTTTGGATTTCTGCAATAAACCCGGAGCTCAGTGCAAAGTGCACTCAAAGTGCAACAGGACTCGAAAACAAACAAGTTTCCAGTCAATAAACAGATATCATGAAATAAAGTATATTTTAAAAACGTGATTCCAACTATATCCACATAGAGTGACTGCAGGGATTATCTTAATGATTTTTTTTAATCAAGATTCATACTTTCAATATTCAATTTATTTACACATGTAGGTAAAGGAGATTTCCTTTAAAATCAAGTTCTCTTTTTAAAGAGGATTCTATAGTCCCTTGGTTAAGAAACTGCCCTCATGGCCAAAGAACCACGAATGAATTTTTATAGCTGTTATTTGTCACAAAAAATACATTATTTTCCTCTTTCCCTATCAGAATATACAGAAAAATAATTTAAACTGTCTTCCAGACTTATCTACAGTGTGTCTATGACATTTTTTTTTAGCAAGAAAGCCTCTGGGATGGCAAAGAAATGCGAGAACTGAACGTGCTCCAAGAGAAGCTGAAATAAGGATATTGCTTCCATTGCTTTTTGAACAATTGCCAGTAAACAATTATTCATAGAGGAAAATATATGAGTATGTTTAGGGCCCCTCACCACCACGAATGGCGGGCAGAGAATGAGATCTGATCCACAGAGTGCAGATACTGATTTCAAATTGCTCCATCAATTTACACCCACCTGGTAGCTGGCCCTGGAGCAGCAGGAGGAAATAATGGTTTGGGTTGGAAGGGATCCTGAAGATCATCTCATTTCAATCCCCCCTAGACCAGGTTCCCCTCAGAGGGGAAACTGAGGCACGAAGCCAGGTGTCCACCGACAGTGACATGAGAAAAGTGCCAAGGGAAGCTCTACCATGGTTTGTCTCTCACACCCTGCTGTGTGACAGTGCTGCAGAAGAGGATCCATAAATATCCTGCTCATAGAAAAAACAGGTTCATTTTAGCAACTTCCAAATGCCAGGAACTCAGACTCCAGCTACTCTCTCATCTCCCTGCAGTTTGCATCCCTCTGCCTCCTTGCCAGAAGGTGCATTATGCTTAATGCCCCTTGTCTTCTTCTCAGCTTTCTAATGCACATTCAGAAGTGTTTACTAGACTAAAATCAATGATGATTAAACAGCAAGGGAACTAGGAACTTGCTGGCCATCAGCCCAAATCCAGAAGCCTCCTGCAAGACAGCACTTCCTGATGTAATACCCAAAATTATCATCATGGTAGAGGATACATTTGCAAAGCAACAGTGAGATAATTTTCCCACTGTTTACTTTCTGAGGAAAATAAAGGCACTAAAGTTTTTTTTTGGTTTTTTTTTTTTTTTTTTTTTTTTTTTTTTTTTTTTTAATCCAGAACTCATGCGTGGGATGCTTTTAATTTCAAATTTTTTATTGAGTGGGTGCTTACTGAGTCATAGGGGACTTGACAGATGCCAAGAGATTCTTGTGGAATTCAGGAGTACAATATTATGTGTGTGAAAGTCAGGTGGTTACCTGAAATAGCCAAAAATCACATGCAAAAATATACAGCTGGCATCAGCAAGTGACAACAGAGCAAGAGACAGCAGCTTTTTAAAATACTTTTTTTTAAACAGAGGGTCTTAAAGCCACAGGGAAGTGATTGCCTTACTGTGCTTTGGCCTTCAGAGAGCACAGCTCTGTGTGCCCCTTCATTGCAAAAACATGTCTTCTTTGGGGATATTAGCATTTCCTCCTTATTCTGCTCCTTTTGGAAACATGACACCAGCAGAAACAAATGCAGTGACTCACAACTCACTGCATAATTTTTAATTTACCCACTGTGTGCAACCAACCTCACCTCAGCTTCAAAAATCTTTTCCAGCAGCACCAAGATTATTTAAATCACAAAATCTTTCTAAATAAATATTAAGCATCTCAGATCTGGATTTTCTTTATCATGAGAAGCCTTTGAGCATTCCTGCAGCCCAACTGCTGCTCCTGGGCACATCCTAGCAGCAACACCTTCATGAGTCAGAAGGGATGCTCCCTCCCCTCCAGGCTGGCAGAACGAGCAAGGGTGACCAGAGCATGTGGTGCCAGCAATTTAAACATGCTGTATTCTCCAGTGGGTGTCTGCAAGCTTTGGCAGAAGCCTCTGGTTATGCTCCCTGGGACCTCTACAAAGAAAATAAACAAACCAGCACAGGAGGAGGATGCAGCCCTTGCAGCCCAGTCCCACAGGGATCATCCCAGTGCTTGGGATGTTTGCAGGCAGAGAGGTGGGAGATATCAGACTAAGTTAAAAAACGTTAAATTAACATTAAAAGAATGGATTTGGTGAAATGTTTGTGGTCAGTCAGTGCTGCTGTGGGAGGTCACTGCCATGCTCCTGCACACAGCTCTCTGGCTCAGAGGCAGCAAGAGGCAACTCAGCTCTGCACCATCTCCCAGTCAGGGCTCTGAGGGGATCCCAGACTTCTCTTACAGCTTTTTGGCTCTTGTGGCAGCCTGTGCTTGTTGCTGCCTGAATAAGACATTTCTCTCTGAGAAAAAAGACCTCTGGGTGATGGTGAGACATCATCACCAACCCCTGCACTTGGTCTGGGACCAAAGCTGCTGGAGAAGGAACCTTTATCCATTAAAAGAACAGAAAGCACAAAGCCAAACATCAAATCCTGAACAACATTTTTCTCTCTTGTTTCTGCTTTCCTTGCTGACCTAACTTGACAACGTTAGTGAATTTAATCTCAAAACACTCAGGGATAGAGGGCAAAAAATATTTTTCCCAGGCTACCAATAAAGAACGGAGTTTCCAGGAGCTTAAATGGCTCAATGGGACATTTTGGTGACCAGAGAAAATTTAGAACCCTATGATAAATTTGGGATATTAATGTAAGAATAAAGTTGAACTGCTGGAAGCAATATCTTATTGACAAAAGTGCTAGAATGCTGCAAAGGTAATAAACAAGGAATTGAGATGGATTACTGGGGATATGCTTTTGAATGTATTACTCAATGCCAGCTGTCGGATACCTTGTGAAGCCCTTACATGCTTAGGTAAAATACTGCACCTATAAATATCTTTCCTGAATAGGATATTAATTAGAGTAACTGTGGTAAATGTGGTCAGTGACTTGTTAGCAAGGCAGAAGTACTAGTGCAAATGTTAATTATTCTAATTGGTTCTTTCCAGTCTGTCTCTGTTGACACTGTAAAAAACAATGTATAGTTCATAGCTATGGATGGCTACATATCACTGCTCTTTTCTCACTCAAGGTTTATTTAAAAAATCTGATTTCTTCCTTTCAGTTATAAGCAATCTTGGCAAGCAGTGAAATACTCTGCATCTTTAGAAAATACTCAAAAATATCTAAAATGGGGAATAAATATCTAACATGGGTAATGGGACCAGCTCACCAGAATGGATTCCTATGGGATGCTTTCTGCTTTATCAAACGATTTCTAAATTATGGAATTACGGACAAGCATTTCTTACTTTAATTAGTGTTTTAAGTTGCTGTAGGCTGTAGGAGACATTCCTGAGAAAACCATGTTTATTCATCTAATGCTCAGAGATTATGTCATAGTGTTTATTCCCAACATTTGTTACCAAATGCAAGATGCAAATGCTGCGGGTCAAAATGTCTTAGTTAGAAGTCCTAGGATTTCTTAAAAATTAAAGACATTGCCTAAATACAGGGTATTTCTATTAAATGAAAGGCTTATTTAGGTATTTCCTCATGCTCAACAGCATCCTTTTCAAAATAAAATATAAAGAAAAAACCCCACTGTTCTTATAAAGTGGCAGTGGAAGTCTTTGTAACTTGAAAGACTTTTTTTAAGAATAAGCTTGAAAAGACTTGTTTTGGAGCTGAAAATCCTCTGTATATAACTTAAGGATAGTTTGAGTTATTTTGGGCATAATTTTAATTTTTGTGAAATGATGAAAGAACCAAAAGAGTATCTCAAAAGGCAGACTCTACTGAAGGAAAACAAACATGAAAAAACACTAATTATGTAGACACAGGGAGTATTTCTACTACTCAAAAAAATAAACAGAAAGAAAATTGGGATTCAGCTGCAACTCATTAACAACCTGTACTTTCAAAGCTTATTGATGTGTCTAGGGCAAATATTTCATGGAAATATTGAATTTACAGTGAGGCTATGCAAAGCCAAAAATATAATCTCTGACACAAACCCTTCCTCATTCAGCATTTCTCTGATCTCAAAATTTTTTTGTCTCAGCTTGTTCAACTCTTGTATATCCACTACGAAATTCTGCAGTGAGTTTGTTGAAGTCCTGCTAAAGGGATTTTTTTTTTTTATTTTTTTACTTTCATCCTGCTTTATCACAACCACGAGGGAAGAAAATCTTATGTAATTTAAGATAATAATAGCTTCACTTGTTAAATACCAGACTGAGTATTTCTGGAAAAGCGTTGGAAAGTAACATCAGTAAATAGAGAAAATAGCAGGGTATGTAATTCTTATTAGTAATTAATTTGTCTCTTTCAAGACAGCTCCCTGAACGATGTGCAGGTAGCTGAAATGAAACACATTAATTGTGTTAATTTATACAGGATTTAATTCGGAGCCTTTGCCTTTTCAATCTTTGAACAGGTTTAAGTCCCAAAGAGAACCCAAGGCCCCCCTAAACAAAATTTTGCCACCTCTGAACTACTTTGTTTACTGTGACATGAAAGAGGATGCTACTAAGAGAGTTTTTTTTCCCACACTATAGTTCATGGATTAAGAGGAATGGAGTCCAAACTTCTGGACTTTTGGATGGACCCTTCCAGCTGGAACTTGCCAGAGAAGCTCTGCAGAGGAGTGGAATGGAGAGATTTCCTCTCAGGGACCACAGGCACCCCCTCCCTAGGGCCACACAGGGCTCTCAGGCTCTCCAGGATGAATTTGGACACGTCCCAAGGGCTTGGGCAGCTGACACTGGGTGCTGCAGCCCAGACTCCTGCCAGTCCAAGGTGGCACACACATGGTCCTGCCCAGTGCCCCAGACACCCCCAGGGTGCAGGAGGTGGTGGAGGCACCACAAACTCCATCAGTGCCACCGCAAACTCCATCAGTGCCACCGCAAACTCCATCAGTGCCACCGCAAACTCCATCAGTGCCACCCTGCACTGAGATCTGGGTAAGTGACCTCGTGGCTCCCCACATAAAACTGCACTGCTCAACACCACCAATCCACCCCCATGAGCTGTTTCATTTCCTGCAGGTCCCTTGTCATCCTTTCATCCCCTGCTGGCCTTTTCCAGTGAAACCACGTTTTACTTAAAAGAGGTTATGAAGAGCAAATGCAGCCATCACTGAAGAAACAAGCCCAGCCCGTGGGTGCACCAGACTTTCAGAGGAATCTTGCAGCAGTTTCTCATTTACACTGAATGAACTGACCTCCTCTTTGCTGTATCATCAAAAATAATTTCTTTGCCTGCATTGTATCTAATTTTTAATGTCTCTTTTTTCTGCTGGATCTTATGCTGGCTTTCTAAAGAATTTCCTGTTTGCTGGAGTAAGGCAGAGATTCCTAAATCACTGAAAAACACAGTCTTGTTTACTTAACTTTTGGATAATGCAAACAACTTACATATATGTCTACTTTTCAAATTTTCCTCTGGCTATTGAATTTGTACATTATTAGTGTTTCTTTAAGCGCTCTATAAATCTTTCAGAAAGAGTCACTTAAGTCTGTGAGTTCTCCATGTTTTGGCTCCTAGCAGCATTTGGGTCTGTGTTCAAATATTTGTGTTCAAGTTCCAAGAAAAATCTTATCTGTCCCTATAATCTTCCAAGGAGTTTTGCATAAAACTGCCTTTTATTTTCAGAACAAAGAGACAACATTTGGTAGTTTCTCTTTCAGCTGATAGATGCAGACCCTGGTGCAGTGGTTAGCTGCTGCCTGTACCCAAATCTGGAAGAAGCTGACATGGAAAAGGGGAGCACAGGCATGGCACTGCTGAAATGACCTTTCTCCTCCTCATTGCATAAAATTCAGGCTCCAATTTAGTACAATTAGCTCTCTAATGCAACATGAATTCCACCTCATAGACTTCAAACTCCTGTTTATTGCCCACATTGTTTTAAAGACCCACAGTTATGTGCCGTGGTTAACAGGGGCAGTAATTGGTGCAGCCATGAAACATCAACAGCTGTCCTTGCATCACCTACAGAGTGTCTTTCACTTGGAATGGGAAAAGAGACCAATGGCTATTAATTCAAATTAATTAATGGCCTTACGTATCCTGGCGTGGACATTCAGTAGATGCTTGTTCAGCAAAACAAACGGGTGTGTGTTTAATTGTGGCTCATTCTGGGCTGATCCATTCACTGTTGTGTGTCTTCCCAAGAATGCACGTTCATTAACTCTACTTAATTGCTTTTCAATTACCTTGAGTTATAATATGTCCCTAAACACCAGTGAAGAGAGGCCCCCTGGAGATTTCACATACTTCAGCCATTAATTAAGCCATACTGTGTATTGTTGGTAACTGATTATATCAAGTTTTGAAATAATAACTTCACAGCTACACTTAAACTGTTTCTTATTAGGATTTTTCAAATCTCCTATATGGGGTAATTGGAGTGATAACATTTCTTCCTTGCAATAAAGCACACTTGGTTGTTGTTATTATTATTATTATTATTATTATTATTATTATTATTACTACTGAACTTTGCCAAAGATGTTCCATGTCATCGTTTTTTTTAAACAACCAATTTATTAAGGTGGAAAGAAGAGTTTATGTTGGACCTGATTATCTCAGGATGATACTCTCATGATGAAAGAAGTTTTGTAAATTTTAGGGGTTTTTATTTCCTTTTCAAATGTTTTTAAGACTTTTTTCAACAGCCTCTTAGTAGAAATTTCAAACCAGTTCCTTACCATTTCATGTTTTGATATTTATAGCTTCTGCTAACTGAAAGGCAGCACAGCCGAAGCCTTTTTTTTCACAAACTACAGCAATTCTGATCAACAATAGCAAGGAACAATTGACAAAGACCTTGGAGAGCCATCACAGGAAGAAACAAAACCTTTTTAATAAAGCACAGCAGCAAATGAGTAATATGCTGGCATCCCTCTCCATCAGTGAAATGTATTTAAGAGAAATAAAGTAATAAATACCTTCAGAATATTTGAAAAGGAGATAGAAGTTAGGGCCTTAGGGTGCAACTTCATAAAAAAAAAGAACTGCTGTAAATTTTTGTTTTTAAATTTAACATAAACTCCACATTAAAGGTAAGAAAAAAGAATTGGAGCTAAGAGCGAAGACAAAGTTGTAGCAATAAACGTTTTTAAAAGTGGCAAATTCAATTAGAATATATTTCTACTCAGCATTTCTTCCTTAAGCTAATGGAGCCCTTCCTGGGCATCTCTATCAGACAAAAAATGAATAATTGAGAACTTTTAAAGTTGTTATATCCAAAAAGAACCCTAAATTTTATACTGTGAGCTGGGGATGGAAGGAGGGATCCCATCCCAGCAGCTCCTCATCCAACTCACCCCATGAAAAGTTCTCTGCCCCAGAGGAGAATTTTATCACACCATCAACAAAGCAAAGATATCATAAGCACCCATTCCCTCTTAGTATTCTTTAGCCCATGCCAAGAGAGAAGCTTTGCAGATTTTGAAAACTTGTTAAAGTTCTCAACTTCTAGACAAGTGAAACTGGTTTTGGATTATGTGTGTGTGTGTGTGTGTGTGTGTGTGTGTGTGTGTGTGTGTGGATGTCCACCCAACTGCTGCCAGAGCAGCTTGCAGCTCTCCAAGGTATGGTCCTTGTCAATCTGAGAAAAAATATTAAAATTTTGGTTTGGGTGTCCCCTGTAAACTGGGGAATGGGCAGAGGTGGCACCACTGGCTCTGAACTCATCTCAGCAGACCAATGGTTCTCTGCTGGGCAACATGAATGGAAGAGACAGAAGAAAAGAGAAGGATAAATGAAGCATTAAAACAGGCAGTTTTTCTGGGAGTATATTTTAAAACAAAACAAAACACATATAAAACTAGCAGCAGATTTCTTTGTTTCTGAATCACAGAACCGTAAGATCAGTTGCTCTGATAACAGCCATTGAACCATGGAAAAATGAACTCTGCTTCTGCTCACTGGAGTGACAGAAATCAGAAGGAAAACACAGCTCTTCCCTCCCCTGGGCCACATGGCAAGAAGTTGTAAAGAACTGGGGCAGGAGATGCTCCTGGATGCTGCAGAGTGGGCTCCAGCCCCTGCTGCCCTGCCTCCCTCGCCGGGCACTGCTGCTGTGAGCAAGCAGAGACATCTCACCGAGCTCCTGGAGCTGGAGAAGTCCTGGCTGAGAGCTGGGATGAGCCCCAGTCATGAAGGCCACGTTTAATCCCTTGCATCCTCTACTTCCCAAGGCCACTGATCTCAGGACAGCACTTCCTTGCCCCTCTCCTCCTGGCTGGTGCAGGATGAATTGTGGCAGCTCCGTGCCAAGAGGAAGAGCCCAGCCGAGGAGCGGCCGCAGCAGGGCTGTGCTGAGCTGCAGGACAAAAAGCAACAGCAGCTCACAGTGAGTCTAACACACCACTCCATCACCACCAGCTCTTGCCAATCTCTAATATCAGCATGGAAGAAGAGGGAAGTTTCCAGCTGTACAAAGCCAACAAGCACCCTCTGCACTCCCGGAGAGCCCCTTAGGAAGCTGGTGCTAAGGGATACCTGCCTCCTGAAAACCCTTTCAGTGTCTCTGATCCCCTAAAACACAAAGGAAACCTCAATTCCTTTTGCCAGAGCCCCAGAGCCGTGCAGCACATCCTCCCTCACAGCGAGAAGACCTCTCAGTGCAGTTCTCCCAGGAAGAATTCCCATTCAGGTCCCCCCAGTGAGAGTGGGAATTGTGCCAGTGCCACAGACCCAGCTCCCACATGCAACATGCATGGGGATGAATCTGCAAACCATCAGGAGCTACAGCCAAATCTACACATTTTTTCAGGTGCCTTTAGCTGAAACTCAAGCAATTAGTTAATATCCTCTTAAGATAATTCGCATGAATCTGAACAGAACCACATGCCATGATCAAAGCACCACATTTAACTATATTTAACTATATTTCACGACATGGACCAAGAACCCAGTTTGGATTCCTCCTGACATCTCTCCAGGACTGCTTTGCCTGCATGTCCCAATTGCCATGGGCTCTGTGAACACCTCACAGTACAGCTGCATCATTTATTCATAAACATTAAAAAAAAAAAAAAATTCCATTTTCAAAGTCACACATGCTGTTGATTCATTTATCCCAAATTAAAAGCTTCATCTTCATCTCTCTTTCCCAAATTTAACTTTCAGCATTTTAATTGTTTCTTCCTTCATTGTTAGATTGGTATCAATCATCATCTTCAGTTACCAGAACTTGCATGTTCCTGAAAATTATGTTAAATTTAGATGCTAATGAAAACTGCTTATGCTGGTTAACCACAGAAATGAAACCTCTATTGTAATCCATAAAAACTGTTAGTTGTAACAAGAAACCTTAATTTCTACCTCAATCTCCTTTCTACCATCTGCTCTCCTAGAAGACCAATTCCAGAAACTACGGACTAAACAAACAAACAATCAAAAAGGTAATTGTTAACTTGTCTTCACAGCACAACAGACATTAAAAGAATTAAAACAGTCCCATTAACCATTAGACTGAAAATTATATTATAAAGCACAGTAATCCATGAATGCCAGCATGTTCTAATGTTCCTCCTCTCCAGACAATTTCCCAACCAAGCAACCAACTACACATTCTATTTAGAAATAAATAATTGATCCATAATTCCCACTGAACACCTTCCATCCTCTTGGAAGGAATAAGATAAAAGACTTCCAGCCATTTAAATAAATATAACAGATACAACCTACCACAGCAATAGGTGATAATTATTCTTTCATCTAAAGCACTACAGAGTTAATGATATATAATTATTTAAGATATTTATGTTTCAAATAATATTTGTGCTGTCCAATCCCTCAGAACTGGGAATTGCTCCCACAGCTGTTGTTCCCAGATGTTTTTCTCGTGGGTCACCATGTGTCATTGTACAATTACAGACACCATCATGTTCTGGGAAATGCTGCATCAATCAGCATCAACCTCCCTGTGTGGTGGCATGGAGAGAGCTAAAGGCAGCCAGTTTTGGGATCAAGGACCGTGTTTAAAATGCACCCAAATGGTCTCATTCTCCAACTATAAACTGTCATTTGCACGGCTTATCTAAATCCAAAATCTAAATAGAATGTGGCGTTGGAAAAGGTTAAAATTGTAACAAGCCTCTAATACAATGTTTTAATTATTTTCCGTGCTATCGCAGCCGCGTCATCTTAGAGAATCATCTTTCCTTTTTATTGGGTTTAGCTGAGATACAATCTGATAAGGTAATTCACTGCATTTTACATCTTAACATCTGAAAATCTGTATTTCTTGCCTTTTTTTTTTCTTAATGTGCCCCAAAAGGACACTCAGTGTATCTAAAGTATGAACAAAATTGTTCAATTTGTGCCTTGCACATCGGTCAGGGCCCAAAGAAGACCAAGGAAAATGAGGCAAACCCAGCCATGGTACATCACTGCTACACCAAGTCCCATGAAGGAAGGTAATGAGCTCATTTGAGCAATAATGTGATAGTGTGGCTTGTGCCATCTGGAATGCAGAAAGAACATCTTATTCCCTCCCTGCTTTCCCTTTCTGAGTCCCGAACTCCCTGTTCCCCACCAACAACCTACAGGAATACAGGGAAACAGTTTTGATCCCTGGTGTAAATCCCCTGACACACAGAGACAAAACCACGGATTTCTATCTTTAAAAAATACTTTGAAAAATATTTTAAACATTTAAAAATAAATACATCATTCTCTTTATAATCTGGACAATTTAGTCAGGAGCTACTGCCTACCTCTTGACTGAGCTAATTCTCCACTTCAGTTATCTTATGCACTTCTTTAATGAATACACGTTCCTTTGATTAAATTAACATTTTTGTCTACCTAATTAGCCTGAAAAACCTGTGCTGAACCAATCTAAAAGCGACTTCATTACTGCTCATTGGTGCATGTTTGCTACCCATCACTGTCACCTCAACAGGTGAAGGATTAGGAGAACATTAACTCTGGCTTATTTGGTTTTCCACAGCCAATCCAAGCCTTCAATCGACCCGCTAGGACAGTGACAGATGTTTTAATTATGTGGCTTCATTCATTAATGCTCATTTGCCTGGCCAGCCAGGTTCGTGGCTCTGAAGGACAGTTGAAACAGAAAATAATTAAAGTAACCAGCTTAATTAAATTCTTACATTTTATCCTTCGGCTCGTACTGCTCACAAGTAATGACAAATTGAAAATAGAAATAAAACCCAGTTTATCCAGACCAATGGGCTGGTAAGGATGCTCCCCAGAAGATGCATCACTGCTTGTCTAGGAACATAAGCACAAGTTGCTTAACAGGCACTTCCTGTACATTGGTTAATGAAATCATACCAGACCTAATGAATATATATAATTGGGTAGGCAGCTGCCACTAAAAAAAAGAAAAATGTTAGTGAAACCATCTTACTAATTCACTTTGCAGAGACAATTAGAGAAGGCCCTTGAAGACAATTCAATAGACCATGCTAATACTGTGACTATATTGATTATTTGTATGATGAGATCACATTGTTTTTTTCCTGACTGCTTTCTCATACAGACAACACCCATCTGCCTCAAAAATGCTAAATAAATCAAAAAATAAATATAAATAATTTTCAAGATAAATAAATTTTAGATACACTGTATTAAAATTCTTCTAAAACAGTGACTGACACAATTCAACCTGCTGGGATTGCACTCACCAGTCATCAGTTCCAATTCTATCCAATGTAGAGGTAAAAATCTATATAAAATAAATTTTTTACTGAATAAATTAAATCTTTGGTGATAATTATTACACTCTGCACTGAAAATCTAGTATAAGGTCTCTGAAAACCTGTGCCAGTGAATCCATTATAGAACAATATTTATCACAAATTCTCCAGATGTTTCAGCTTTTTGCTTTGCTCTTTCACTATCAGAACTTGCATCACTAAATGTCATGCTTCAATGAAAATATCTCTTCCTTCATCCTCTTCTAGAAACCCTTCAAAACATTAGAAAACTTCCATGTTTTTTCATGTGTGGCATTATATGAAATCCAACATCTGCATGGGGTGAGAAAGTGCCTCTGAGGAATTTTTTGAATCATTTGGTTTTCTCAGCATCACCTCAGACTATTTTTTCTCCTCAGTTCACAGTAGTGAGTGAATACGAAAAAAAAGAAAGAGGCAGAAAGTTCAGAGCATCTTTTATCAAGACCACCAGGTATCACCCACCTGCAGCAGACAAGAAAAACTCCCACCCAAAAACTTACAAAAACTTTGGAGATGTAAAAGCAGGATACCATGGTCTTTCCTCACATCATTTATCCTCCTGCCTAATAAAAAACCTAAACTAAAGTTCAAGACTTCTGCAGTAAATTTTAGCAGCCTACAACTTTTTTCTAGCAACGATTTTTTAGAAAGATCAGGATAAATAGTAAATATTGATACATGCATTTTATCCCAGTCATGGCTTTTTCTTATCTTTTAAAAGAGATTTTTTTTTCCCACAAAATATCCTGTGGAGACCATTTGGAGTTTGTTTTCATTTTCAGGCTCTGCTGAGCTAAGCATTTGATTCAGAGAAAATAACAGGTTTGAAAGGAAGGCTTTGGGAAACTTAAAACATAACAGATGCTTATTTGCAGACATCTGATTTAAGTGAACTGAAAGGCCCAGTCTAAATCCTGAAAACCATAAATGTCAGCCAGCTAGAACAGAATAATAACTACTTATCGATATGGATGCACCTAGCAGATAACAGAGTTCTGGGATCATAATATTCATATAACTGCTCAGTTTGCTGCTTTCGAGCTCTGGAATTACAATTGGCAATTCCAACCTTCATTTCTCAGTGCTGTGCAGATGGTTCATGGTGAAGGGACCTGTTCAATAGCAGCTGGCAGATTTCATCCAGGATCAGGTATGAACTACTTAGCCTGGGATTAATACCCAAGGAAGCTCATCAGGGGCATTCCCAGGGCTGTATAAATGGCCAGCTATAGGCACCTTGGGGATTTTCAGAAGAACCCACTGAATGCAAGCTGACAACTCTAAATCTCTTAATCTTTGAAATCACAGAATCTATGAGATCAAAATACAGTCACCAACAAAACCACTGTGAAATGTCAAAGCAGCCTGGATTGGGATTTGGCTTTTCTGTGGGTCTATAATGAGGTGAGAGTAAACACTAAAATAGCACTGAAGTCTGTAAAAGTCTGCTGAAAATCTGAAAAATTTAAGACCATTTGAAACAAAACCCTCGGCACCATAAATCAATCTAAATGCACAGAGACAAAACTGGGATTTTAATGACAACTGTAAAATTTCAGCATCAGGTCAGGCTTTTTCATACTTTTCTCTTTACCTGGATAAGGAATAAGGCACTCACAGCCCAAATCACTTGGATGGCATTTTGCTCTTAAGTTTGGGAGGAACATTTTGTTCCCTGTGCTCTTGTCCTTTCAAACTCACATTACACCTTCACAAAACATGAGTCACCAAAGCATGAGGTGCACCATTCCAGTGAGGTGTTCAGATCAACTTCAGAGCCAAGGAAAATAAAAGCAAAGAGCAAATAAAACCAAGGAGCAATTCATCCTGCCCAAGTCAGATGCCTGCTATGGGATGTGCTCACTGAACTCTATTTTTGGATACCTGAAACTTGGCAAAGAAAATTTCACATCAGATGTGTAATATTCTTGATTCGTTAAGCCAATGGCCTATCCCAGTGGTGGTAACCCCACTTCATTTTCTTTTTGTGCTTCTAATTACTTTTCATTATATCTTCCAACTTGTCTGAGACATATTTTGAGAAATGTTGGCAGTTTGATTCCCCTGTGATTTCTTAAAATCATGGCTAAAAGCCCAATGTGACATTAATATATTTTAATTAAATTCATTACTCCATTAATTCAAAGTGATCTGAGATAGTCTAGAACATTTCTGCAGATCTCAGTGGAAATGTAGCTGAAGATCTTTGAGATGTGTGAGCTGACAGACATGGAGTTTGCCAGGTGAGGCTGACAGGACACACAGCTTTTGTTATGGGCTGCATTTGTGGTGGCAATACCCCAGAACTCCTGTGCAATACACCACTTTTATTTTGCTGGGCAACAAAATGTTCTCCAAAGCTTGATGAAAGTACATGACAGCCTCACTGAAATTTTATGCACATCTCTCAAGGAAATATGGATGCTTCGTCCCTTAAAATAATCATTAGGTATAAATTTCGTTTATTGAATACTCCCTGACCACTGAAGTGGTGTGGGCTGGGCAAGAGTACCAGTGAGTGACCACTGACCCAAAGGGGAGCCCCGAGGGGTGTGAGCCCTCTGAGGAACCTGAACCTTCACAAGGTCATGTAAATGTTAAACCTGGGAAAAGCTAAGACTCTACCATCACTCACCAGAAAGAGGAAAATCAATTCTGTATAAAAAGTAGCTTATTCAAGTTAGCTGTGAAACAGAAGAATTTAATTACATCACTACATATTAAGAAAGGGTTGTTCCATCCTGTTGATTTTGGCAAGTCAGGCCACTTGGAGTTATTGAATGAGACAACAGCAGAAGAAAAAAGGAAGGATAGAAACATGAAAAGAAAGAGAAAAGGAGACAAGGAGCTGATAATGACACATTCTGAGAGTGGTCAGGAAGGCAAGAGAAGACAAATCACTCTATGGTCAGGGAAGTCAAGAGAAGTGATCAATAATATACATATACCATGGGGCATAAGTCAAGAAGAAAAGCAATTTATAACGAAGGAAAGCATCATTAAAAACTTGGGTCAGGACTCACTGGGTGCTATAAACTCTTGGACCTGCTCTGGCATTCCAGCACACCCACTGCTGGTGGTGTCACCCCACCTAACACAAAACTTTATGCTACAAGCTCAGAGCTGATAAGAAACCACATTTAAAGGCAGCAGGGCACTGCCCCACCTGCACAGCTCAGGTGCTGGCTTCTCCTATCAAGGCATGCCATCAGCTGAAAAAGCTCTTCAGGATCATTCTGGCTGTTCTGTGACATTGATATTCATTTTTTTTTTTGCCTTGCATTATAGCCTCACTTCTGAAGTTCAAGCAGTAAAAGTAATATCCCGTTGCCACAGGGCAAAAACTTTCATTCTACACTTATGTAGTGTATGTTTCCACAGTAAAGAAAGTTAGTGAAAAATGGGCTTATTAAAGGGACTCCACTTAAAGTTAATGTTCCAAAGTTTTTTTTAATGGGATGTGTAAAAGTGAAGTTTCACATCCAGAATTTTATTAAGTAAGAGGAGTTGGGCCTCAAACGTTTTACTAAAAACCCTGAGGACACTGCAGGAATATAAGAGTCCAGGCTTTTACATTACATACTAATTCTTTTTTTTTTTAGTTTCTTTCTCATTACCTCATACTGCTTGAGGTAAATGGCTTCATGGAAAGTAAAAAGGAGAGGCTGACAGATATCACTGAAAAACACATCCAAATATTTCACTACCCATATTGACACAGGGAAGAGCTAAATCTCACATCATCTGGAGAGTCCATTTAATCTGCCAAAACCTCATTAGTAATTACTTACATTATTACCCCTGTCCCCAAAAGGCTATTATCTTTATTAAATAATTGATAGTTCTGCCTGTCCCTTTTCAAAGGTTGAAGTCTAAACTTTTTGAGAGAAAATCAGACTGGAAGCCTGAGTTTGGGGGGTTTGCAGCCAGAAAAACCCACATTTATGTCTGTGCAAGGTAACTCCTCACAGCCAAATGCATTGGTGAGGGTCTACTGAGACATTTTATCCTGCCTGGTCATATTTTTAGTGTCTGGTAAGAGTTTGGTAACTATAATGAGTATTCTGCAGTTAAACAGGGTTAACCTAACATGAATTCTCTTGCATTTGTGGTAGACAGGATCTACTCAGTGGCACAGAATATTCCTTGGGCTTTGCTCACACATGGAAATTCCTGAAGATATGACTGAGAGCTTTGTAGGGGAACATCCAGACTGCATCAGGTGGGCTTTACCAGCAGTCGGGCACCTAAAGAAAGCCTCACCATCACCAGCTCACCACGATTCCCTGAGGTTGGGAACAGACTCATTCACCTACATCCTGCCTCTGACAAGAGGGATGTTACGTGCTCTTTGTAAATGCACACATTTCTTCTGTTTTCACAACTAACCTAAACCATTTCCCTTTAGAAATCATGTACTTTTATGCTGTTCAATACAGAAACATTCCCATATTTATAGCTGATCCGGGTAAGCAGCAGTAATAGTCATGATTTCATGTTTTGCTTCAGTACTTGCACCTCAGCAGCAGAGATAACACACATGGCATCACAAAACCCACCAGAAGGACAGCAACATCAAAATTTCAAAGTCATTTAGACTGAGGAGTTACTTTTGCTCCCGGCTGAAGTTTCAGAAAGAAGTAAAATTTGTGAATAAGTATTTCTGTATCTGCAGCTCGGGGTAGGGATGTGTGACCTGCAAGCAGAGCCTGGGGTAGGCAGGCTGGGGCAGGGGACACATTGCCCCACTGGGGACAATTGCCCCATTGGACACTGTTGCCTTGCTGAGGGCCTCATATTGCCCACAATCTTATTTTCAAACTCACCAAATATACAAGCACAAGAAAATGCTTTGGGCTTTTCAAGTACTATGAACTTTGCGCACACTACAAAATTGAATCCCCATTTCTCCTTCTGTGCTCACTGCACTTTACAGTTCAAAACTTTGAGTCCTTAATCAGTTCAGCCAAAACTTATTTATTAAGCACAGGGTTTTTCTCAGATTTTGACTCAAGTCATACAAAAGAAGATCTCCTAAGCCACACAGAGACAGTGTTGTACTCTGGACTCCCATTCCTGCTTTTATGGAGTTTTATAAAGAAGTCTGCCCTTATCCCTTTTTGAAAGAGAAACCTTTCATAGTTTTCATAAAGGAGTTGAGAGTATTTAACAATTACCCATCTCCAAAGGCATGTGTAACTACTCTCATTTATAGAGCTGCTGGATAATATTTACATGTTCTCACTCCCACTGCTGACCTCTCTTTCCCTATTAACAGTACTCCTCAGTTCCCATACTTTCAAAAGTAAATATTTTTACTTTCTTTCTTTATAATCATATTGGAGTCATTAATCCCTTTAGAATCCAGAGCATTCATTTCTTTGGGTATAAAAGATGTCTTCTTCATCTGCACAGAATATTTTCAATTTACCCTGGATTGCACGAAAGGCTCCAAGTTTGCGGGAGGCATTGAGCACCTGAGCTCGTCCTGTGCTGCAATTCAAGCTTCTCCCTTTTGTGCTTCCAACAATAATCCCAGAGATCAGACAATCTGTGGGACCAACCAACAATCCCTCAACACAGTGATGGGTTGAATAACAGTGACACATGTTTCTGGAAGCTGATAATGAACCCTTTTGTAATCCACACTGAGAGAGAAAGCACTTAAACACAGCGACCACATGTATAAAAGAAGGATCCACATCCAAACTCATTTCATGCGTTTTAACAAACAATTAGAAAGAAAAGATGTCTAAGATTGAAAGGGAGAAAAAAAAAAAAAAAAAAAGGAAAGTGGGCACAAGATGGAAAAGGTGTGATTTATTCTGATGTTTCACTTCAGGTATTTTTAGGTATTTAAGACTGAGCCATAAGATGAAGACTCTATTCTTGCCTGTTTTTTAACAATGCTAAGCTCATCACACCCGGCAAAACATTTCCTAAAGGCTGCCAAAGTCTGAAGTCAATTTGTGGAAGAAACAATAATCAGCCATTAATTGATTTTTGATTCCCTATTCATCCCAATCAAATCCATCGAAGTGCTCTCATAAATCCATGACTGATGATCACAGTCACTCTATCATGTTTGTCCTTCCTTGCACAAAAGCCTGTCAAGGAAAAGCCACAGTAATTCTGTGGGATGCCACCAAGCAGGTGCTACAAACTGACACCATGAGGGGTTTCCTTTGGCTTGATTTAAGGATTTCATGACAAAAATGTGCATATCTGTTCACAGCTGTGTCTGTAATTGAAGCTGCTATATTTGCATGCTTGGCTGTAGATGAGGGAAACTTTCCCCTCTCCTTGAAAGCCACAGTTCAAAAATCTAAAGATCTAACGAACAAGTAAACCTAGTGTACACAACACTCTGCACATAAATTAGTTTTACTTTCTTCTTAGCAATCATTGTAAGGCACATTCGATGTTTTGGCTACAATATTAAAGAAAACCCCACCAACCTCAGAACTCTCAAAAGAAGTCTACATTGTGCCTTCATTCAATATTTTTTCTGGTACAAATTCATCAAGCTTCATATTTATTCTACTATCTGGAAATCTGAACTTCTATATCTTTTTCATATGTGATGTTTTACTCTCTCCATTTGAAAAATACACAAATAAAGAAAGAAATGCACTTCAGAGACAGCAGTAAAGCAAGAGGAATGAATTCAGCAATGAGATTCACTTTGCAGTTCAGGTTTCAGCATGAACCAGGGGCTCTGGGCAGTCAGCCCCACAATTTGGATGTGCTCTGGTGGAGAATAAAGCACAGTCTTAACCAAAATCCATCCTGTCACAGTTCAAGGTATGCCATGATTCCAGAACACATTGTGCAGGGTACAGGGGTAGGTGGGACAGACTCACTCCCAGAAATAAATGAACAATTACCTTTTTTTTTTTAACTTTTTTTTTTTTTTTTTTTTTTTTTTTTTTTTTTTTAATCTGGCATAGATAATGATTTGACAAAATCTTCTGCAAAGAGCCCATGGGCTGCTCACGAGCCAGCTCCTGGTTAGCATTCAGATGAGTATTTTCACTTGGGACTATTTCTCCAGAACCACTTTTTGCTCATTAGAGGGATCTGAGCTGCTGCCACAGTTGCAGGGGAAGCTCATTCAGTGTCTTTCCAATAACTGGACCTACTTGGAATATGAACTTCAATCTCCAGCACTGCTGAGCCTGTAGGCAGCACAACACCAGCATTACCATGGAAAAGAAAAAAAAAAAAATCTATTTCAAACCCTTCAACCACATCATATTCTTTTCCTTTCCCTGGTTTATAATGAACTATTACATTCACTTTCATTCTGCTCTGGAAGTCCTTCAGAGTTTATGCAAATAAAAAAACCTCTTACTTTTCTACAGAGATGCTATGCATCAAATTCTAATTCTTCATCTGCTTAAAGAGAGTTAGTAAAGAGCTTTCAGAACTTTGGCAGGGCTACACCTTATTCCAGAGCTGCTCTGAGGGGCAAATATATCATGATGGAGGGCCCTTTGGCACAACAAAACCTCCTGTGCATTACAGCTTGAATTAGAAAGGCAACAGCCTATTAATGCTGCAATTTAAAATATGTTTAGCAATCCCTCAAGGAAAACGACCTTTTGCAATTATTTTCTGCTCAAGGTGCACTAACCAGCTGTGACACCCCACCACCATGAAGACAAGAGTTGTTGCCATTGCTGAAGTTTGAATATTGAATGTGGAAACCAATTCTGGATTTCCATAACCTTGAAATGTCAGCACTCATGGATTCTACGTATGCTCAGCCACAGTCTGCTCATTTAAACAGAAACTTTAGAAGTCCTCACACACAAAACAGGGCTTCATGCTCTTTGGCAGAGCCACATTTCACTGAGAAGTGTGGGATTCCAATTGCTGCAAGAATGCAACAAACAAAAGGTGAATGTGTAAGCATGCAGCTAGGAGAAAAAAGTAACACAAAGGCAGAAAAAAAAGCCAAAAACCCCTCAAAGCCCAAAAGGCAGAGACAAGAAGGAAGGAGCAAGACAAAACAGATGGGCAAAAGCTGTTTTATGCCAACCTTTTCACTACACCAAAAGAAAATAACCTAAAGTAAGTTCTGCTGCACTGCAGTGAGGCTGCTGTAACTCACACCTGCCCCAACACTGCTGCAGCATCCATCCTGAGCAGCACTGCTGGGTACCCACCCAGGACCCCCAGAGCAGGCACTAGCAATTCCTGACACACTGCTGATGCCTCAGGTTTTTGTTTTGCATGAGATTTGGATTCTTGGTCCCCAGCTAGAGCAGGAATTGTTTTGTCTCCCTACTCTGTGAAGAGAGCTCACCATCCCTAATATGAAGCTCAGACCCACACACTAAAGCAGCACAGAATCTGAAAAATTAAAAAGCTAAAACTTGAGGCATCACTGCAATCAGCAGCATTTCACAGAATTCACAGGTTGGAAGAGACCTTAAAGAGCATCAAGTCCAACCCACAGCTTTTCTGCATGGATTGTCTGACACCCTCCAAGGTAAAACCCAGCTCCAGACCAACACTGATGGTGCCTCCCTGCATCTCTCTGCGGCTGGTTCCTTCCTCCTGCTCTCTTGAAGCAAAGCACAACAGCCCAGCCAATATTTGGGAGCGATCAGAATCTGCACAATGACAACTTGGCTGGTGTTCCTCTCCTCAAATCTCTCAGACCTCCAGCTTATCGAAATCTGACTTCTCCAGAACAACCTCCAAAACGTGACTAATAGGCTGATTCTCCTCCAACAATATCTATCTTGGTTCCTGCTGTAAAATAATCAATTACACTAAATGGAATTATTTATACAGAATACAAAAGTAGTTCGGCTTTGGTGGAAGTAATATGCTTATCAGATGGATTAAGATCTAATAGGCTTTTCTCTCTCAAAGTATAGCTGCTCCTGATAGTCTATCAACTCTCTTATGTAAATTACTTTGCTCTTGACAACATAAATTAGATGAAAGAACTATATTTTGTTTACAGATTTCAAGTAACAGGATTTTAAACATATTTTAAAACCGTGCCAGTACAATCAAAAACTGTGTTGATGAACTGAAATTGCCTTAGCTTATTGCAACTAATGAAACAAAAGTGAACTCTGCATACTTTTTGTTAATATGGTGACTCCGTGAAAATCAAATATTTATGTCTTTGGTCTAGACGAATTAATATACAATTTCTCTACCACAGGGAAAAAAAGAAAGCCAAGATCTTCCTTAATGGGTGGCTTAATGGAGTATCTCATTTCTCTAGGCTCAGCTCAGAAGAGCTGAGGGCTGCACAAGGGCTCAGGACAATGGCAAAAGGGAGAGGAAAGCAGGAGCTGATGCCTGGAGCCAGCCTGGGAACACCACCAGCACATGAGGATGCCAGCGTTAGCCCTTCATGGAGACTGCACAGACAATTGCTGCTCCAGGAAAACTTGGTCAGCAACACATTTAAGAACATTCACTCAGATTTCTAGGAGTTGTGTTTGACTTTTCTCACCTCTTTCCTTCAGGAAGATGGTAGAGGAGCCCTTGTACTGCACTTGAAATAAGAGGAAATGTGCCTCTGGAGTTCTATTAGAAGTCCTAAAAGCATTCTTTGGAATATCTTTATTATACAGAGCTCTAAAAAAATAATTTCTTAAAATACATGCAATAAGTAGAAGCAGTAGCTTACTTAATATATTTAGCTCTATGGAAATATCAAACAAAGCAAAACTTTGGACTTGGATTGATTTAAAATACAGGAAAAGACAGAGATTTGGGCATTTGTCGATTCATTTTTTAAACCTGGGTAACACAGCACAAAAGCAGTTTAGCTCAATATGCCCATTTCACAACTCTCGACTAATTATTATCAAGTAAATTACAGTTGGCCCAGAGCTTGGATAAGCAAAACATAACAACACACACTAAAACAAGTCTTAAATAATTTCGCCAAAGCCCAGATGATTTTCGCTGTGAGATGCAAATAAGCATTTTTGCCAGAAGAGAACAAATAATTTATGATGCTATTTAAAAGCTGGTAACTGCTTCTCTTATCTGAAAAAAAATAATAAAAAAAGGGAAAAAACCGAGTCCCTGGCTTGATTATGATTCACTGTGTGTGTCAGTCCTCTGCATCAAGGGAGTGAGAGCATCCTTTTATCTGTGTTATTCGTCAGGACAGATTGAATAATGACAAGTGGAGTGCCGAGCAGAGTTTACTCACAGATTGGTTAACACATCATTTTGTTCCCAGAACAAGTCTCACCGGCCCTTATCAGGAGTCTCCCAGAATTGTTTGAAAGTTACAGGCAGCACACCAAGAAAATTAATTTCCCTCTCTCCCTCCCAGTGTTGTCCAAATCCTGTTACCCTTATTCACACACAATTCAATGATCTGAGCATGCAGGGCTGCTGCATTTCTGCTCAGTCTCACTAAACCCAGGAACATCTAATTCCCAGAGACCCACGCAGGGTTCCTTTTCCATTAGGCTTGCAGATGAGGTTTTCTTTACACACACACATTTTATTGCTGTTTGCTCTAAATTCACTGGCAGCAATTATGAGCTTTGCTCACCAATAAACTACAACATTGGGTGGATTTTAAAGAAACGTGGTTCAAGCAGCAGCTGTTTGGCCCCAAGAGTGTGGAGTTCCTCCACTGCTGAAGGAGCCACGCCAGCAGGGAGATGCCACTTCTGATTTACAGCAAGAAACACACCAGGGATGTTTTCATGCCTTGGGAAATCCAACGCTCCAATATTCAAAGAATATAGATTTTCTCAGATCACTACCAGAATTAGGAAAAATATATGGGACTGTATTTTTCTATGTACTACTCTTTCAAGTCTGCCCTGAGATTTCAGCTTTATGAATGGATCCAGAAGAAAGGATACAATGGGAAGTTGCTCACACAATGCTGACTGGGAAGATGAATTCAGGGAGAAAATTAACAGATAAAAAAAGCTCCACCATGTTCTAACTCAAATAAGGATGGGTTCAACTTTTAGCGCCAGTTTCCTACAAGAAACATCGTCTGTCTGATTGCACCCTGCATGGCTGCATGAGCAACCGTGGGGCTGTGCCATGAATTTTTAAACACATATTACCTTTTTTAATCAAATTCAGCAAAGATGATGCTGATGATTTCATTTACCTTCTGCTTTAGTGGAGACCTCAGCATGCAGTAATGTGCCGAAGTAAACAAATCTATGGTTTGAGCTTTACGCTTGTTTTCAAACAAATTTCTGGTGTTTTACCTCACATCAACATCTGAGAAAGCTGCCCAAAACTGCTCACAGCAGCATGGGCACAAATGAGAGGTTTTTTCCATCCTTCTGAGTAATCTCAGTGCTGGGACTTGTTTAGAGATCCTGCCTGGGGCTGTTTGCAGTCATTCCAATCCTCAGGGAAGCTTTGCACTGAAGCCTCACGCTCCCAGTGTCTCTGACTCAGACTCACAGGTCTCATTCCACAGGGACTCACGGGGACTTCACTACATCAGGTTTGTGTTTCACACCCAGGAAAGCCAATCCCATCCCTGCAGCAGAGCCCTGGTCAGAGGTGATGCTCTGCACGAAGGCAATGCTGAGCTGTCACCTCCTGCCCCCATGTCCAGCCACCCCTGCCCCGGTTTGGCAAACTCAGCATTTCTAAAGCCTGCTCCTCCAAGTGCTCAAGCCAGTTGGGATCCCTGCAGCAGAACCAGGAGAAGGAGCCATGATTTGTACACTTCTGCCAGGAGATGCAAGAGATCTTCAAAGAGTGAATTTCTCCCAGCTCATCACTTCTGACCACTGTGTCCCCTTCCCTAGGAGCTGTCACCATACTTCAAATCACCCCACAGCTCATCATGAACCACAACAACTCAGTTTTAATTCCACCATGTGGATATTCTCAGCTCAGCCAGAGAGAAAAAGAGAAAGAGGCTAAGCTGGGGAAAAGTCCAAGAGGAATGTAAACAATCTATTATCTTGCTTTCCATTCATATTGTTTATAGATGTGTTCTACCACACTGACCTAAGTCCAGTGTACCAATCGGGTGAAATGTTTTTACTTTAAGACCAATGGAATTAATGTTCATGATGTCCTCTATAAAGGAGAGAAGTGCTTTTGAATAAATGCTCATTTTGCCTTCTGAAATTGTGCAAGTCATTTCACCTGTCCCTGGCTCAACAGCGTCACCACCACATTTGAAAACCTGTGAAAACCTGTGGTTTGGTTTGGTTGGTTTGTTTGTTTTAATTTATAGACTAGAGGCAGTCATATTAAATAAAATTTACAGTACTTTCCTGAGGACAAGTGAAAACACCGAGGTTACAGACCTCTCCAGGATGCATGCTGAACAGATGTTTTCAATGTCTGCATTCTGAACTGAAATTAAAGGACACAAATATCTATGGCTTTAAGATTTCTGCCAGTTGCTTGTTAACACCAACAAATGGCATCTAATGATGCCTCAAAATGGGTGATTTTTCTTACTCTCCTTTCTGGGAAATAAGATTTAACCAACTAAACAAAATAAAAGAGAGAGAAGTGAAAAAAAGATCAAATAATAAAATCAAGAACTTAAAACAGGATCTTAAAGTCCCAGCTACAAAGCCTGACAGCCACGCAGAAGTCTGACAGCAGAGATAGGGTTTAATATTCTCTTATGTGAGAGAGCTTTGAATCTCATTTAATTTTATCAGATTTAGAATCATTTGCTAGGGTCCAGACAGCCAACTAGTGTAAATCAGTTGAGCTCCATTAACTTCTACGGAATTACAGCTTCCAATTTACATCAGCTGAGAACCTTGCTGTTATGCTACTATTATTAGCTGCTATTTATAATGCAATATTACCTAAAGCAATCATCTTAAACATGTGGCTCAACAGGCTCTCTGGCATTGTCCTGCAGGCTCTGGAAGACTCTGCTCCTCTAGGCCATGTTGCCCAGAAGAGCAAAATTTTCTGTGTTGTACTACTTGCTCTACAGTCAAACAAATGGACTGCTGAGGATGGAGTCCACTGGTTAATTCTGAAATCCGAGCCTAGGTTTGCTGTGATATACAAATATTATAATTACAGACCTAATAGTAACAATAATATATTCTATTATATAAAAGCTGTCCCTTCTAAAAAAATCTCGTAGTGGTGATATGCAAGGGATTGGGAAGGAGAAAACAGGGCCAGAGAATGACATGAGGTGACACAAGCTCAGCTCTGGAGCTGCAGGGAGAAGGGGAAGTCCTGCACTCTCCAGGGTGATGGCTGGGTCCCTTGCTTCTCAGGGAGTCAAAAACCATCTACTCCCAAAGCTGTACAGCAGGAAGGCTACAGAGATCCAAATCCTTCATTCCCTAGTTTTAAACAGAAGTTCTGAAGTTATGCATTGCTCTTCTACAACACAGAGTGGAGGCAGTCCCCAATCCCAAAGCTGAACCCCCTTCAGAGATAAACCAGATTTTTCTGTGAGGTTTGGCACTGCCCTGTGCCCACACCGAGGCAGTGTGGGAGGATGGACACTGAGATGCTCAGATCTGCTGTGACCAGGAGGGGGTACACAAAGAGACACCAGAGAAAAGGTAATTCCCATTAACAAATGCAATATGAGGCCCATGTCTCATGGGACAATCAGAACTTTGCAGCTTTCCTAATCAAAGCAGCCTCTGTTCACTCTCTGGCTGCCTCCCCTTTTTGAAGCTGAACTTGCCTTAAGTTCAAGGGCTCCAAAAGAGAAATCCTGTGCAGATCTTTCACTTGTTACTTATGAACTCCTACTCAGTAGACTTCAATCTCACAGAGTGCTCCAGCTTACGCAGAGTTTCTCTGAAGCAAACGGGAGCATTCACACACCTGAAGTGCAGAGCTTGGCTGGATCAGGGTGGCAGCTTCCTTCTCACCAGGCTCTGAGGCACACAGGTCACTCACTGTTAAATATAGCAAACCCTCTGTTCAATATATTTTTTTCTTCCTAGACTATCAGTGGCTGCCAGGTTTCACAGCAGTGCTGTCCACAGGCTGCCACTGCTTGTCCCCAGTGACAGACACGGTGGGTGCTGGCAGAGGAGTAAGACAGATCATCTCTGAACACATAAATATTATGAAAAAGTTTTCCATTAGCACCCAATAACTGTTACTTGCTTCCAGCAAATACCACATTAGAACATCTTATTCTGCCCCTGTCAATAATCTGGCAGAGTACAAATCCTGAGCTGTTTGCTGGGTTTGCTGCTCTCTCGGAGGATGATTGAGAGCTCTGTATAGACTGATCAAGCAACCCATTAATATTTCACAGCTGGGCTCGGGCTGACTGGCAGCAATTATTCCACAGATTACTTTTTCATTTGAAGTGCAGCTGGTCATCCATTACTTTCTCTACGGCTTTGAAGCTCCAATAATTCCAATTATTTTTATCAACAGGAGACAGGTAAACTGGCTCTATGGAAATCTTCCTTGACATGGGCACTGAGTAGGTGACTCAGCCCACCTCCATTACAAATCCACTCGTGGGAGATGTTTGTGTACAGTGGCAAACTCCCTGATTTTCCAATCTAGAACAGAGTGTGTATTAGTGCTGTAAAAGCTGGCAGTCACCAAGCTTTCCTTGTGTGCTCTACTACCTTTAGGCAGGGCTGGACCATCAACTGGTTTCCTTGAATGAAGATATTGGTCAAATCTCTAAGTGGTATCCTTCAAAAATAAAGCCTTGCAGTGCCACAGTGCCACAATGGCCAATCTCATCCCTGAAGGCTGTTCAGCCACATTCCACAGCCCTGCAGAACCCCCGGGATTGAGCTCCTGGAGAGCTGGACGAGGCTGAAGGGACACAAGGGCATGTCCCACCTGGAGGGCACCTGCAGAATGCAGATACTGAGGCACAGGATGGTTCTCTCCAGGCATCACAGTGGGGATTTTCTGCACTGCTCAGAGCAAAGGAAGCCTCTCAAGCTCTCCCACACTTCTTGCCAGCTCTTTCCTTGTATACAGCACCACAGCTCAAAACCTGCAGCAGCCTGAATGCTGAAAATTGTATGGACAGGAAGGGTTCAAAACTGGCAATTGGATCTAGTCTGCAAGTATGCATTTAATCTTGGAAACATTAGCTGGATTGAACCTGACTGTTGAAGAGTTATTCTCCCCTGCTTGACTGGAAGGTCACAGACATCCCTGATATTAACAGCCTGGCAGAAGTCAAGGCTCCGTGTGGATGGACTGTTCTCTCCCCATTCCTCATCTGCCCAGAACTTGCTGCTCCACTTGCTCAGCAAGTGGGCACTTTGAATAATGTGGGAAAACACCACTTATGTATTCGTAGGGCTCCTCTGTCTCACTGCTGCAGTACTGCCAACTTTCCTTCAGGACAGAATTTTATTCTGCACCTATTTTTCTTAATCTGAAGCTCTGTTTAAAAGGTCTGCTCTACAAAATGATAGTTCTGGTGCTCACTGCTCTGCTCTAATAGAAGCTACATTTACTTCATTTCAGTGGGAGTGAGATTGCTTCTCTTTGACTCGGTGGGAGGGAAACTTGTGTGATTTTTTTCAAGTCATTGCCTGAGCATGTGCACTGCAGCAGCTTCTCTTACATTAGGACCAGGCTAATAGGATTAACAAAGTGAGGCTGTAGGGCTCTTCCTTCCCCCATTATCCCCACCAAGGTCTTTCTTCTCTCCAGTGGCACCCACCAGGGATGAAGTGATGGAATGTGTGTGCGAAGTGCACGCTGCTGGCTGCATTTCTCAGCCTTTCTTCCTGCTCTACTCCCAACACAACTCCAGGCCCCACCAGCACCACGGAGGCTCTGGGACTTCAGAGCAAGAGGAAGCCCAAAGGCAGGTGCAGAGAGGCACATTTGGGAAATTCTCCTCCACAGACTGCACTGCAGCCCCTGCCTCAAGCCTGCACTGCTGACAATGCTCAGGACTGCTGCTGCTTTCCCCCAGTGTGATTCTGCACACTCCCACACACAGCGTGTGCAGCTCTCCCAGAGCGGGGAGCCAGCAGCCACCAGCAAATCCCACATTTCTGAGCATGCTTGTGAATGCTGCACTGGATTTCCCCCCTCAAGGAGCCACCTGCAAGGCTGAAAACCCAACTCTGCCCAGGGATCAGCCCCACCTGGAAGCCAGGCTTCCTTCTGCAAGGCACAGAGACTGTCCCTACATGGTACATTCATTTAAAACATTTGGAAAACACGATTAAAACTCCTTATTTCAGCTCACTGAGTGTGAAATACATGCATAATATCCAAGAAAATGACCAGAAGATAATTTTACTGCTATAATAGCCCATCTTACTATGTCCCTGAAGACACACTCCACAATCCAGCAAGCACAGCAGTATTCCAGTGGGTATCTCTGCATTGCTGCTTTAAAAAAAAAAAAAAAAAAAAGGAGTTTTGGCAGCTGCAGGACATGTGGCCACATTGCCTCCTGGCCATGCAGGGGCCTCCCTGGTGATGTGCAGACTCTCATGCATCAAGCCTTACTGAGCACAGCTGCTGCCAGCCCAAAATGCCTCCCAGCACCCCAAAGCACCCGGCCTGCTCAGACCCCCGTGGTCCCCCCGGGCTCCAGGTGAGGTCTCCCAGGCATGGCCTCGGGCTGAGCTGCCAAACTCACTGTCTGCAAGGGCAACAGGCTCTGCTCCAGCAGCTGTACATCCCCCTGTGTGCCCTGCTCTGCCTGGAGACCTGGGGCAATCAAATATTTAATGTATTGAGGGAGAGAACTCCCTGCTAGGAGGAAGAGCAATTAAAGACCTGCTGACTCATCAGATATCAAAGGGGAAGCGACACAGCAGGGATTAGAAACATTCTGGAGGAGCCAGACGTCTGCAACGCATTGAGCCAGGAATTCCCATTAACAGCATCCCAAACAAGCTGGGAACAATGTTTGCTTAAACTCCCCAGCGAGGAGCTGCATCACCAAGAGGGGAAAAACCAAAGGAAAAAGGGTATTTTGAAATTTATAAAGAATTCATCATTTATTTTGCAATAAAAATGTCAGAAGATGGCAGTGTTATGGTCCTGGATGCCTGCAAGCTGACTGTGCAGCCCGAGGAGCAAAGTGGGTATTTTGGAAAATATCCTTTCAGCTTTTTCTGCAAGCCAACTCTGCATGGGCATATGTTTTATTAGGGGGCCACTCCTGGTATTTCTGCTTGGCATTTTTTCCTGCATGTGCTGCTTGCTGGCCCTGAACCAAAGCCCTGGATAAAGGAAGGTGAGTGTGAGTCTGATCCAGGGACTGGATCTTCAGGTCACCTCTGATTTTGCCTGAGCAGAAGGCAGCGTGTGCAGCTGCTGAATCTGTGTGCTGATAATTCTCAGGGAAAAGGATCAGAAAGCAAAACTCAATTCTAATAAACTCATCCATGAATTAAGAAAAGCCAAACTGAAAATTAATATCCATGTGAGCAAGGCTGCTATGAGTACCCAGGTCCCATAAGTGCCTGTGTGAAGTGACTTGGAATTTTCTGTGATTCTCTGTCAGGAGACTTGAAAAATCTATGAAATTGAGAAGTTCCTAAAGCTGACAATGCTGAAGGGATTTCTACAACATAACTGCACATCCTTTCAGATAAACACATGGCACTGCTCACTGGTCAGCAGCACAGGACTGGGCAGGATCCAAACCTTTGTGATTACCAGACAGGTTTGGCACCTTCACTGCTGTAAAACCACACTGAGACCCAAGGAACTGCAGTCAGCACAGGACTGGTGCCTTACAGCTGACCAGCTGCTCCTTTGGGAAAACACCTTTGACATCACTGAACGTTTAGTTCTCCAAATGTCATAGCCAAAGACAAATAAACTTTCCCTCTGCAATGTCAAAAGTGCAATTTAAAAACCACCAGGGCTGGCCAAAGCTGCTGTTCCTCTCTGCTCCAGAATGTTCCTCTGCTTCCTTTTCCACAGACCTGCCTGCCTGGTGTCCTGCAAATATTCCCTCAAAATCACCCACCTGTAGAGACAACATCCTGATTTCTCTGCCTGAAGGTCACTCAAGTGAATCTGTGTCCCTCACTTGATGTGCTCAACTTGGCTAACCTTAAAGCAAAGTGCCCTTTAAGTGTGTATCACTTTAGCCCTAAAACACCTAATCATTAACAATTTAAAGCCAAAAGGAATTTAAGTGAGTTAGACATCCTGTAATAGGCCTTTTGACCAGGGCCATTAGGAACATTTTGGTTCAGTTCAGCCATAATTTATCATCCTGAATGGAATTTACCTGAAAGGCAAGCAGTGCCTTCAGCTCTTGGAGCTAGTGTCCTAAAAAAAAAATAGAAAAAAAGAAAAGGAGGAAAAGAAAAAAAAGGCAAAAAATCCATTAAGCTTTTATAATTCCTAAATACCTTAAGGTTATGAAAACCAGATAGCTTCCAGCTAGGCATTTACTGTGTCTGTAATAGCCAAAACCTATCCAAAATCTCCTGAGGCTAAATACTGTGGAGAGAGAGAAAAAAAGTAATCATTTTATATTCCAGTGCCTGGTAGGAGAAACCTGCTGAAAGAAGGTTAAAGCAGTGTAGAGTGGTTTACCTCACCAGTTAATTATCACAGCTTGGCCAGCTCCTCACCCAACAGGCAGCTTTGCTGATCAGGGCACCCACAAAAACAGCAGAGCCACCCTGGAACCTCTGCAGAGCATCCCCCGACACCAATGCACTCCTGGACAGAGATGGTAAATTAAGAAATGGGCACAGCTTAGCTATTAAACAGCAACAGGGCCATAAAATAAGACTTTTCAGCAACTATATGTGATTTTTAGGCTGGTGTCAACTTACAGCGATGCTCCAGTTATTCTGTGGAATAGAAAGTCTGACAGCCTCTATAAACATGGCTCATTTTTATATGGGAAATGTATAAAAATGCTGATGCATTGTACTGTTGTATATAAACATGAAAAATAGCAAAGGTAAGCCAGAAAAGGTTCAAGTCCTTCAGAATTTAATAGAAAAAAATATCCAGCCATCTTTTTGAGTGATTACAGAAAAATAATATCCCTATCAAAGAACTGTGAAAGATAACAGAAATCTGCTGGGATGGACATGTTCTCTGCTTAATTTAGTAGATTTTGAATGTCATTTCTACCAAACTGTAGTCACTCCATTATTCTTCAGTTTTAAAGATTTTTTTTCCTATATAGACAAGTATGGAAAGGCTATGAAATACCTGAAATATTTCTCCAAGTATCAGAATATAAAAATACCACATTCTCACCTTACACTGCTAATACTGACATGTATTGCTTCGCCCTCCTACCCACAACAGAAAAACAGCATGGCACCAGATTTCTTTACCACTTCACTCCAACTGCAGGTGCCTGGGTAGAGCTGGGCTGGCAGGCCTCAGCACAGGAAAGAGATTGTATTGAACAGAGAGGTCCATTCCTTTGATTATAACAGGATGATGCTGAATGCCTGACTTGGCATGGATGTGAATGACTTTTAGTGGAACTAAGGTCAAGAAAGATGGGAACTTATTAAAAATAAGTACATCAGAGGAAGGGAATATGTATGCTCTGAGACTGCCTCTGACTGCAGGTTTAAGAAATATCAAATTCACTCATTAAAACTCAAAGGAGACACGTCTGATTGGACTCCTCAACCACAGAATGAAAATGGAGGGGCAGAAAAACTGTTTGAGTGCGACCCCTCACACTCATTGTGAGTAATGAAGACAACATCACATCCATCGAGGTCATCTGTCCCTCATCCTCATGGCACAGACACCGGCTACTGCCACGTGCCTGCACAAAATGCAGGCAACAGCTCTGCTTCTACTTCCCAACTTTTGAAAGGATTTTCACAGGGAGCTGGCAGCTTTGGTAAGCAATTAGTGTATATTACTAAGACACTTTGCAGGGTTTCTAGAAGCCAGAAGGAGCCACGCTGGGAGATCTGCTTTCTGCCCTAAATATAGCAGCGTAAGAAATGAAATGCGAGTGCCAGATTTCAGTGGGATTTCCCAGGGTGAAATGCAGTGCACACATGGCTCATTAGAGACCTTAAAACAGAAACAAGAGCTACAGATTGCACCAGTGTATTCCCTTCCCAGTGCTGCTGCTGAAAATGTTTTGGATGGATGGTGGGCATTTCCCCACCATGGATCTCATCATCTCTCCACGCCGGCTCTCAGTGAGCAGTTCAGCCAACATGAGCATCAGGGAGAACTGTGACTGAGCAGAGAGTCCAGCCTTTTAACTTCACATTTCTTACTGGATGGATTCATTTCAAGAATAGGAAAACATGCAGTGAGGAAAAAAAAAGAGAAATGTGCAAAACTGATTAGTTTACTCTCATTTACAGGGGTGTAATTGTCCACCATTTCCAGGTTCCTCTGCCATGTTTCCAAAACTGGAAGCCTGTTTCTGCAAGACTTCATAGCATGGATTTGTATTATTTTTTTCCAGATATTTCTGTCTGCAGAGCTCTCTTGGGCTTTGTATATGTTCTGTACTGCATAAATCCTCACAGTATCTATGTATTTGTTTTAAACTGACAAACTTAATAGGTGAGTGAAACCCATTTAACGTGTCACCCTGCAGATTATTGCCAACCCAGAGCAACAGTCTCATCTATTGCCTATGAGGGAGGAAAAAAACCTCCAAACCAGGACAGACTCTTCTTTGCAATTGCCCAGACACTGTCCATATTTCAAAGTTTAATCCCTGTCCTTTGCAGTTGTCTTCTGGAGCTCTATGCTACCAGCCTGTTCTTCCCTCACTTGTAACTGTACAACCCCAACTTGATGCCACCCATTTACATCCCTGCAAGAGGAGAACTGAGTCGTGCAACAACTGACTGGCCACTCCATGTCTGTTTAGCAGAATTTACAAGCAAAACTGGAATTCACTGCCTTCCCACCCCAGGTTCTGACCCCACCTACAGCACAGATTTCTGCCCTCAAGTTGGAAGCTGTTCCCTTGTGCAGTTTGCTCCTGCAGGGAAATCTTTCAATGCCATTTTTGTGAGTGCAAATTTGTTATGAGCTGCCCTGGCTGGCAGCTGGGAGGATGGAAAGTGACCACAGTGGTGGTGGGACAAGAGCTGAGGATGCCCCAGCTCCTGACGTGGCAAGAACAAAAGGGTCTTTACTGGCCTCAGCCTTCCTATATTGTTATTTCAACCCTGAATATGTAAAAGCTCCTCATTTCTCAGCTCAATATAAAAAGGACTGACAAGGCAAACTGTTCTGCACAAAAGCTTCCTATTAGAAAAAAGGTGTAATGGCAGTAAATGTAGCTCCACTGGGAAGAAGAAAAGAATTAAACACATCAGCTTTCTAACATTCAGTCTGCTTCTTGGGCAAAGCACAAGGCTGAATCCTTTATCATACCAACAAAGACAAATATCTTTGGTCAATAGGAAACTTCAAATAAAGATGAAATTTGCCTTTCAATCTATACCTGCTGGTGAAGTGAATTGTTCTCCCTTCTAGACAAAGGAGTTTTCTAAATCCACCTGGTATTTCCACAACTCAGCCATCAGCTGCTCAGGCTGAATTTCCTCCCCTTCACAAGGCTCAAGGCATTGCTGCAAGCCTTCCACCAGTCTCTGCTGATGACATCTCCCTGTAAATAAGTGCTTGATTCAGAAGTGGTTTGTGTAACTAGCACAAATATGTAACTAGAAGGAGTTCCCTTTCTACTATACTAGAGAAAATAAAGACTATAAAAGGCATTTGATTTCCCCATTTCCTAGAACAAAATTCTCTAATGTCTTGTTTTGAAAGATTAATATTTGTTGTCAGAAACAATACCACCCTATTAAATAATCTGAATCAAAATCAGCACCTACACACGTCTATATGACTTGCACCTACACGAAATACAAGTACCTCAGGACTCTGCATAAAGAATTAAAACATTTTTTTCCTTATTATTGAAATGAAGAGGTGTACTTTTCTAAGCATGTTTGCTTGCTAAGAAGTTAAGAGAGGCAGGTCACAAATGTTTTCATGTGTTTACCTGCAGATGCAACTTCAAACAAAAAGACAAACAACGATGCTCCCGTTTCTGACATCACCCACAGCCATCTCAGAGATCACTCTAACAGATTTCAGTCCATCTAGAGATTTTCTGTATCTCTGTGTAAATTAAAGAGAACCTTAAGGAAAATAAAGAGCAGAAATCAGATGCACATTGCTGCTCACCTGTGTGATACCAGGCATTAATGAACAAGGTGAGAACACAGGAAAGCAGAACACTCTGATGTTTCCCAACTTTGGTGTTTCAGTGGAAAGAATAACCAGCAGAATATGGCCATGTTTGCTGCTACAACATACAAACTTTTATTTATGTCAGGCCTGTTTTCAGACCCACAACACAAGGAGGGCTTTAACAGCACCAAAGGGTGCAAGCAGAGAAGTCACTGCCAGGAGCTGCACGGAAATGCTGATAGTTGTAATTAGGCAGAATTTAATTCATGGAAGTGCTGCTTGAGTGGAGGTGGTGGCTTTATCATGAGGTGACAGGCTCCTCTCCCCAGACAGGAGACCCTCAGGCACACCACAGCCCCCAGTACCACTGACCTGGGCACCACAACCCTGGGCAGAGCAGGGCTGGTTCCAAATGCCTGTGCCAGGGATGGGTGGTTATAAAATGCCACCCCTGCTCTAGGGACACACTCCATGTGCCAGGATGCCCAGGGAATGGAGATGCTATGAGAAGGATACACTTTTTGCAGCATCAAAAACTGAGGCTCACACAGGTGGAGATGCAGGAAAATGTCCAAGATGTTCCTAACCCCAAAAGCTCTCCTGCTGATTAGCACTGCACACCTCCAGCTGAGAGAACGCCTCTCCTGGGTTTCATAGGACACACTGAGCCAAAAAGGTTTCACCAAAAATAAGCAAAATACTACCGGATGTAAAAAAAGTGTAGAAAAGCAGAACCACCATTTAGGCAGAAGATGTGCACCTGCACCCCTGTGTCTGTCAGCACAGCAGCTCAGGAATATGGGCTGTGCCTTGGATTTCTCGTCAGCGCACCACAAACCAGCCTTTGCAGTAATGAAACTTTAATTTTAGCTGGTTAGCCCACACTGAAGAATCATTTGTGAGGACCCTCAGTCACCTTAATTGCGCAAGGATAAAATAATTTTCAGGGACCCTATGTGTGGGAGTGAACTTTTCAGGTTTGAGGTTTTTTTTTTTTTCCTTTTCTTGTGGTGGGATGGAAACTCAAAGCACTTCAATTAGAAGCAATTACTAGAGATGTAGAGGCTTCTCTGAGGTTAAGCTGCCCTTCATTTTCCCAAGAGAAGCCTTTAATTAAATGCAAATAATCACAAATTTCATATAGAAAATTGCCATAATTTCTCTTTTACTTCCTGGATCTCATTTAGAAAGGATAGAGGTGGGCAGTAGCACTGAGTGGACGCAAAGTAATGAGAACTCAAGAGGTTAAGGCTGAATTACCTGCGTGAATCTATTCCTCTTCTCTAAGTCTGGCTGCAACCACATCATTTCAGTGCTAATAGGCTGTCCTTCATGCAAGTGCACTGGAGTGCAGTCCCTCAGAAACAGGCCAAAATACAAATAATTACCTCAGTCCATCTTGCTGCTGGCCATGGCAGCGGAGGCAGGATGGGTTCAGGGGAAGATGCAATTGAAGTGGAAATGGCCAGAACTAAAACTCAAGCTATGATGAATTTGAGTGATATATTCAAGCTCATCTCCACTGCAGAGCTCTGGAAGAACAGGCACAGGAAATGGCAGCACGTATTTTAAATGCATCTATCAAATGAGGCATGGGAGTGGAGAAGAGCTAATAGAGGGATAATATTTCCCCCCCTGAGGAGGGGAGAGACAGACTCTGCACAGACTCCGCAGTTCTGGCCTCAAACCCCTCAGTCATCACAGCAGAAGACACTTGCAGAAGGTAAAAAAGTAAATGCACAACTGTGGGAAGAATAGGGCACTTCTCTTTTACCTTTTTTTAGCCAAACACAAGCTCATCCCACTGAACAGGCAGGACCCAGCTCCACACAAAGCACAGGAAGATTTCTGCTCCTCAGTATTTCAGACTCTCCTCAGCCATTTACAGTTCTAAGAGAAAGCCACCTCCCTTCCTTTTCTTTCCATGGTTATGCTCCAACAGCAGGGGCTCAGAATGCCAGGAAAGGTTTTCTGAAAAGCTGATAAAGCTGATGGCTTTGCAGTTCCAGGACAAGAGGAAGGAGGCATGGAGGCTACTCCAAGCAGCACCTCAGCCTGAAGGCAACCATGCACAACAGGAGCTTCAGAGGAACTGTATTTTTGTTCCAGCAGTGGCTGCTAGGTTTTGAAAGCCTGGAAGGCCATTGCTCTCTGCTGTGCAGAGAGTTCAGCAGGGATGTTGGGAAGCTTAGAAAGAAAAAGAAGAGCTCAAGGAACAAGAGAAGCAGCAGCAGAAAACTGACTCTATGGCTCAGCATGGCACGTCACTTCTGTGTGGATTCCCAAATTAAATCATTTCTCCTCCTGCACTCTGAGAATATGGGGAAGGATCAGGTTGTAAGCTATTCAGAGAACTAACTGATTATCGACATTTTAGCAGCGAGCTTGTTTTTGTTCTTTTGCACATCTATAATAATACCTTTTACATGTTCTCTAAGAGACAAATCTCTCTCCGCTTCAGAACTGCTAGTCTGAAGATCTTTTGTTGGCACTGAGATGAATGCTAATATGAAATATCTTATTTCTTCAGATGAAAGAAGCTGAGAACAATCTCCTCTGGAGGGAGGTGGCAGGAGGGAGGATCTGGGATCAAAAGTTTATGACTCACTCCCTGCACAGCCCACCCATGCCCTCCTGGCTATTCCACCTCACACTGAGCAGCTCCTCCTGGGTGTTAACCCTTCCCATCGTGTTCCCCCCACCACAGCAGGGTCCTGGGGCACCAGCAGACAGGCAGAAATGCCTGGAAATGAAGGGTTATTCCAAAACCCAAATGCTCAACCTCCCATTGCAAACCACCCAAATCCCTGCCACTCTCCTCCCTTCCCCATCTATTTGTATCCCTTTGTTCTTGGAGACATCAAACAAAGCCATCATGTATTTTTAATGCCATCAGGTATTTTCCTGCTGTAGATAAACACAAGACCAGTTTCTGAGTCTCAGCATGGCCCACACAGCAAGTCTGGCAGATGGTGGCTTCCTGCACACATGCACTGAACTGCAGGTGTGAGGAGACGGGAATCGCTGAGTTCCCTCCAAATCAGACATGCTAATAACCAAGGGATGTGTCCCGGAGTATCTGCACATCAGGGCTAAACTCTCTGGTGTCCAGTAGGAAAACAGCACCAATAAAACATTTCTCTGCTGTGGGGACATTTATAACATCTTTCCCTCCTGGAGAGCAGTAAGTACAGAATTTATGCAGCAGCTTCTTTCACAGTAGAGATACCAATAAATAAAACTTCTTTGTTCTGCCTCTGAAAAATGCAGTGACTAAACATGTCTGAGATATTTGTTTCTCCTGGATGCATAGTTCTGCTCAGATGACTTGAGTAGGAACATAGCTCAGAAACATCTGAGAACTGAGAGCTGGAATCCTGTCCGTCAAGATGGAAGCACAGTCACATAAACCTCAGTGCCTTGTAAAACCCAACACAGAATATTTGAGGCAAAAGGGCAACCTGCCATCCTAATGCTCTGTATCCCACAGACTGCCTTGAGCAATTGTCAAAGAAAAAACCCACAGAGTTACCGAAGTGATTGCAGTGCAGCACATGCAGCTTGGGTTAGTGGCACGAGTAGAAGACTTATTATTTCACTATTCCTTTTGCTCCCACAGCATAATCTGTCAGCATATCCAATGCCATGGCAGGCCTCTAAAAACTCAATGGTTCAGCAGAGAGTAGAGACAGAGAGGTAAAAATATGGGGACCTTTCATCACTTGTCGGTAACAAGGATGAAGAAAGCCTTATGTGCTTGCACTGCCTGAGAAAATGTGGTTATTAGGATAATAAAAAAGAAATATTATGAGAGACCAATGTTTCAAAGGTGTAACACTAGAAGAGACTGATGCACTTTAACTCAACAAGTCACCACTACCAAATCCTTGATGCCCTGGGGGATGCAGCAATGAAGGGGTCAAACTTTAAATAGCTTCACACAACATCCTATTTAAACTGACTATATTATTCTAAACTCCAAATGAGTGAAGGCAAAAAGTACTATATGTATCTTTAAAAAAGATAAGTAATCCCAGTTGCTTTTCATGCAGAAACAGAAGCCCTCCAGGAATGAAATTCAGGTGTCTAATAAAGAGTAAAAGAAAAGCATAGCACATTTTATCCTCAACATAGAGGAAAGAAATTAGAAGTTGCTGTAAAAAAACCTGCAAATAAAAAGCATTACAGTGAAGAGCTTGATCCACTGATATCAGTGCCAAGATTCCTGCTAAATTCCAGCCAGGAAGGTTTTCACCCATAGGAACTTCTTCACTTAATAGTACAATCACTCACAGCACTGCTGGTGTTGTCAGGCCACTACAAGATTAACATCTTTATATCAGAAGATGCAGTCCATGTGAATGAGGAAAGGAGGGAAACACACAAAGCTCTTGGGTCGTGCATGCAGTCTCAGAACAATTACTTGTTCTACAGAAAGAGCAACAAGAATTAGGATGAGAAAGTGTACAATTCTGTAATGTGTGTGTGTGCAAGGGGGAGAGGGAAGAAAAAGAATTTCACTCTTTCCTCAATAAGGATACAGTACCATTAATTCTAACTCCAGCCAAATTTAGCTGACTGATGACAGCTGCACCAGCAGAAGCTGAAAGCTGATCAGAGTTCCTTCCCATGTTTGCCTTACCATTGCACCTAAGAAACCCCAGAGAAATCATGAAAAGGGAACATAAACAGAACAGTCATTTTCTTCTGAGCCAATCTCTGATTAAAAAAAAAAGAAAAAACCAGAACAAAGTCTATTCCTCTAAATCATTAATAGAAGAATCCTGCCAGCTAGGGCAATGAGCTTTCCTAACTCTAATCCATCTTTACTGCTGTGTTATTACCCCACTGTTTTCCTCTAATTGAAATGTGGCAGGTAGTTTACACACAAGAGGGAGTGATTGTATTGGAAATAACTGTTCATAACCAAATTTTAAAAGCTCAGTTTTCCTAGCAACTTTTAATAAAGAAAGCAAGATAATAATGATATTTAGCATTTGTGCTATCCAGAGTAGCATTTTGTCTCTCTAAATTGCCAACATTTCATTCAACGTTGCTAAACCAGACCCTTCAGCTATGAATGCAGCCTGAGGCAAAAAAAAAAAAAAAAAAAAAAAAAAAAAACCAAAAAAAAAAAAAACCACAAAAAAAACAAAAGGGGGAAAAACTGAACAATTGAAGTAATTTGTTCCTGTTCCATTAAAATAATAAAGCGTGGCTGAACTTCATGCTAAAGGGTGCAAACCTCATGTGGTTATGGAAGGAGAACCCAGAGGTGGCAGGGCTGTGGTCAGGGACCCCCAGGCTGAGTCTGACAGGCCAGGAGGGGAAGAGCCCCCCTGTCTGTGCCCCAGGGAAGGTGGAAGAAAGGGGTCACTGCCTGCCCATTCCCCACTGCATCCCCGTGGAGCTGCACACACAGATGGCACAAGCAGCCTGCACAGGCCTGGAAGCAGCACATGCAGTCACAGAATTATTTAGGTCAGAAAAGACCTCTGAGATCATTGAGTCCAACCACTAACCCAGCACTGCCAAGTGCAGTCTAAGCCCTGTCCCTGACTAGCACAGCTGCACATCTGTAAACATCTCCAGGGATGGTGCTCTCCCAGTCTGGAGGAACATGTTAAGTTTGGCTCATGGAGGCACTCCATTGCAGAATATTTTATTTACAAAACTAATCTGAAGCCTTTCCTTTGGATGATTCTTAGAAGACAGCTCTCCAGGAATTTCATGCCTTGCAGATTGATTGGGGGAAAATATTATTATTTTCTATTTATTACAGTTTAAAGTCTAGTAGAGCCTGCCAGTATGTAAGACTATATATGCAAACAGCTCCTTCTCCAAAACAATACAATCCATAACAAGCAACAGGAGCTGTGGACAGAAACACGGGGAAGAGCAAAGGAAAAGCAAAGGGTCCTGTGTGGTTTGATGGGCAGACAAGTAGGTGGGTGTTTGGTATTTCAATGCAGCCACAACAGGACACAGTCCTCATCTCTCCTGTCTGAAGCTCAGCCTGCTGCCTAACAGGCTATAAAGGGGCACTAATGGACAGTGCTTCAGACTCCTAACAGCATTTAAAATACCAGGCATTGTGTGCTACCCTTGTGGAAAGAGGTCAGTGCACTGTCATTGCCCATTATCAGAGCTTTCTAGCTTTGGAATGCTTAAAATAAGGATATTGGTTTACTGTGTTTATGGAAGCACATCTTTTCTTGTAATATTCACAAACTAATACAACAGGAAGCTTTTTAAAAAAATGCTTTAAGCTCACTAGTAAGAGGTGAAATAGAGATCCCCAGCACATCATTGGTGTGCAGCATAAAATATCCACATGCCAATATGCAGAGTCACAGGCAATGCTGCTGCTGAAGAGCTGCATCACTGGCTGCTAATGCAGGTGGACCAGGCTGTTAAGAGAAAGGCTGTTAAGAGCTCTCATTCCAGCTTCATAATTCAGTTGGGACCTACAGACCCATGCAGGGGCTGTGCCCACCTCAGCCAAGCTCTGTGCGGCTCAAGGTTGAGCCTGCCCCAGCTGGAGGTTTAGAGCAGCACAGCTGGAGGTTTAGACTGCCACAGCTGGAGATTATGATCACCACAGCTGGAGGCTGAGCCCACCACAGCTGCAGGTGAGCCCTGTGCCACACTGCTGTGACTGCAGGATGCAGCCGTGGCTGTGTGAGACCTGCAGACAGAGTGGCTCAGTCACACACACAACCCACGGGCATTAACATCGCTTCCCCAAGCCCAGTATGTGCAAACCACAGACTTAATACCACTCTTGTCCAAGATCTGAATGAAGCAGGGCACTCTCTAAGTACCAGCAGCAAGTTCAGTGCTGGATGTGCTGAGTGGTGGTTTCTACCTCAATTAGGTTAGGCCACCTTCAGGGTACATTTGGATTTCAACCAAATTGGTGGCTTTGCTCCAGATTCATTCCGTGGTTTGCCTTAAAAATCCAAGCAAGGTTTAAAGGCAACAGCCTGCCCAGAGCTTCCTGCAGCCCCAGAGCAGCTCAGCCCTGATGTAAATGAACACAGCAAATGGACCTGGCTATGGGAACCAGGGCAGGCAGGTGATATTTGAGGTCCCCTCTAGGCCTGTTTTTTTATACAGCTTGTGCTGGATGAAGGCCTTTAAAACAAATCAAGTATCAAACAGTACATGAGAAATGAATGTGCCAGAGGACAGAGCAGACAGGGACCAGCTGTCCCCACACAGGTGTGACACTGCTTTGACAGCCCTGTGCAAGAGGCAATAGCCACACAGACATTAAAATAAAACCAAAACCTAGAATAAATTAGTGATGCTTGCTTGTTAAAAGCCACTGATTGGAAGTTTATGGCTTGATTTCATAGGAGTTATCTCCAGAAGCACAAGCAGGAGGGCAGGCAGAGAAAGGGAGATCAGGGCTGGGCAAGGAAGTGGAGAGGATGGATACTGCTACAGCAAGCATGAGGTGTTTTTTTATCCTGAGATTGTCTTGCTTCATCTCCTTCTGCCTTCTCCACTCTCCACTCCCCACTATCAGCATTTAAAACACCCCTGAGTTTTCCTGAGCAGGTTTGCTGTGCTCATTAAAATACTGTGAGCACTTATTGGCTATAATGAGCATCATTAAATTCTGGTAGGCGCCAGGACTGTTCTGTGGAGTTGAACAGACTCAGGTTCTGGAAGGAGAGCTCAGGGCCAGGAAGATGCTAGAAATACTACATTTTCCAGAAGAACAGAAACATAGACCTTCCTCTCCTTTCTGTTCTGCAAGCACTGGGCTAACTCAGACCTGCTAAGCAGCAGCTATTGCTTACTGACTACTCAGATCACTCCTCTGCCCCAGAAGGTCTCTCAGCTCCTCTTATCAGAATAGGAGCAAATTAAAGATTCTTCCATATTTGCATCTGCTCATTTGATAATTTTCCTATGTTTGTTATTTAGAGAGAAAAGTCTGCCTCTAAAAACTCACTTAGCCAAGTGGATTTCTCAGCCTCAGGGAATGGTGCAGGAGGGATTGCAGAGCAGCTGGCGAGGCTGCAGGAGCAGCAGGAGATCAGGAGATGAATGGGGGCATACTGGGGCAAGACTCACATTTTACATGCCCAGTTCTTGTATTTATTTCCAACTGGCTGTGCCAGAAACACTCACCCTAACTAGTGTGGCCATGCCTACAACCATAAAGCTGCTCCCACTGCAGGACTCAGCAGCACCACCTGTGTTTTTATCACCAAATGCTGTTCATCATCCACTAGCATTAGTAGATATGAATTAACTAAGCCATACACAAATATACTTTACCCTGGAATTATCCCCAGTAATCCGAGGGCAAGTAAGGAAACAGAATCAGACAAGGAATTGAAGATCAGTGCGTGCCTCCAAAAGCCAGTCTGTATCCTAGTGGGGGGACAGAGCTGCTGGAAATGGGAGGTTTCTGCACACATCCCTAGGAGATGGCACTTCAGCACCTGGCCTGCAAAGTGCAGTGCATCGTGAGAGGGCAGTGATGGAGAAGGAGCAGAGATGTTCACCTGACTTCCCAAGCACTCTGTAGAGAGCTGACTGACCACCACCAATTAGCAAAATGCATGGGACTGAAGTTATGTAATTAGAAAGAAATAAAGCTTTATTCCTGAAAAGTGATAATTTGAAATCCTTTCATTTTGTTCTCGGGTTGATACCCACAGCACTGCCTGTATGTTGAACAATCAACTCCTCCACCACTTCAGAAACACCTATTTCTCAACTCCATTAATCTGAAGAACATAGTTCAGCATGAAATGGGTATCAAAACAGCATCCATTTCATAAGATTAAACAACTGGTCTGGTTAAGCATTAATTGCTCCACTTTGGCCACTCTTTGCCTGCTCACAGGAGCTTTTTGTGGATTACTGCTTTATAATTGCTCACTCCCTATGCACACAGGCACTGCAATCTTCTGCACACCTTGACAGCAACCTGGTTAGAGAAAATGAACACTGCACGTTCCCCTGACACAGCGTTTTATCTGCTGGGTACAGAGAGCCAGAGGTTGTTTATTCAACTTCTCATGGCCAATTAATGCCATAATGCTGGCCACAGCTGTTTGGGACTGCACAAGACCAAAGCAGAGAAGGAAGTGCCAAAAAGACTTCAAACATGCTGCTCATATCAGAGCCTGGCTGGGAAGGTCCTTGAAAGTTGTCTAGGGAAGAGTAGCTTTACAAATCCCTCAGGAAGTAAAACGAGGATTAAAGCATCAGACTTGGCTCTTCCTGAAGACTTAAACAATCTTAAAATGAATAATCTCATCTGAACAAGGTGGCAATGACTACTTTGAAGAAGAGGTGACTCCTAACTTCATTTTCACTCTGCATAGTCAAATTATCTAGTGAAGAACAAGGATCTGCCATATATAAAGGCTCACAAGCCCTGGAAGTGGAAAGCTAACCCTGGCCAGGGAGTCTGTGCAGTGAAGGGGAGCTGCTCCAGGACTGATGTGCACCAAGCACAGCAATACAAGGATAAGGACATGCTCCACCTAAGTACCACAGCCAGGGAGATACCCTGTAAATTTTATTTTATTTCATGAAGCTTCCAGATCAACACCACCATGAATTTTACCAAAGGAAAAAAAAAAAAAAAAAAAAAAAAAAAAAAATCAAGATTCTTGTCTTCCTGGTCACAGAGAAAAGCAGAAAAAGTCTAAGAGAACAGCTCAAACCCATTCCACATCCAAGTTCAAAATAAACAATTCCACTAATTTTAAAACACTTTATAATTAAAAAGTTGGGATGAGTGGTGTGTATTGTTTACATAAATACATGTTATATATACATATACAGCAGATAAGAGGAACATGATTTGCAGTGCTGAGCTGATTCCTAAGCTTGGAAATCCAGCAGAAAGAGAGGATCATTGTGTAAATGTGCTCCTCTCTCAAAAAGCACTGTCCATGGCAATGAAACACCCAATTATTGAAGCTGTATCTGAAGTCATGCTCAGAAGAAAGACCAGCACCCACCCTCATCTTCCCCAGACCTTCCAGGGTAACCCCTACTTACAATTGTGAAGTTCATAACCTTCAGAATCCAGATGGTCATAGCAAGGTTCACCAGGATTAAAATCATTAGGAGCAGCACAAAGAAATAGAGGCACCTCTTCCTCCAGCCATAAATCCCCACTTTGTATACCTGGGGTCCTTCTGAGGTCTGCATGGTGCTCCGGTGCGGGTACTGTTCCTGAGGCATCTGAAACGACCACAAAGAGACAACCACGTGTATTCAGGGCCAGGAGAAAGCCAGGCATAAAAACTGCTTCTGTCTCTGCCTCTTGGAGGGTTTGGGGTTTTTTTCAGAGTTTACCAGCTGGGCAGCAGCTCTTTGGATACCTTGGTTGTTTTTCCTTCTGCCTGGTGTGCGCAGTAACAGACCAAGAGAGAATCTGATGTGTTAAATGTGTATGAATGCACTTATAAATACACGTAAGCACTCTGTCTAAAGGTATCCTATGGAAATCACTCTGGAGTGACTCTGCTCCCCGCCCCAGGTTTTGCAAGGCAGGCACTCCAGGGCCTCGAAGGATCCTGAGGGGAAAATTTCGCATGCGTTTGGTAAAAGCAGTTGAGTTCAGCAGTTTGTTTGGAAGATGCAATATGACTTCTCAGAGGTTTAGTTTAAAAAAAAAATAAAATATCATCGCAAGTAAAATCATTCCTTCCGACCAAAGACAAAAAGGCAAAGGGGAAATGTTTGCCTTTCTTCTTCCTGCACACCAATCTTGCTTACAAAAGTAACACTGAAGCAAAAGTCTCCAGCTGCCACATCCCCAACAATTATCCCAAGGTGGGAGGGAAAGGGAAAGGGAAAGGGAAAGGGAAAGGGAAAGGGAAAGGGAAAGGGAAGGGAAGGGAAGGGAAGGGAAGGGAAGGGAAGGGAAGGGAAGGGAAGGGAAGGGAAGGGAAGGGAAGGGAAGGGAAGGGAAGGGAAGGGAAGGGAAGGGAAGGGAAGGGAAGGGAAGGGAAGGGAAGGGAAGGGAAGGGAAGGGAAGGGAAGGGAAGGGAAGGGAAGGGAAGGGAAGGGAAGGGAAGGGAAGGGAAGGGAAGGGAAGGGAAGGGAAGGGAAGGGAAGGGAAGGGAAGGGAAGGGAAGGGAAGGGAAGGGAAGGGAAGGGAAGGGAAGGGAAGGGAAGGGAAGGGAAGGGAAGGGAAGGGAAGGGATTCATGTTCTCACCCTCCATTTTCAGGTTGAGGAAAGCCACTTTCTCAGGCTTCCCCAGTGATCATTTTTTATATTTTCAGCTTATTTTGATGCACAGACTGAGGAGATCATCTCTAGTAACACAGAGTTTGCTGAATGTTTTGCATTTTAGACTCTAGACAGATAAGAAGCCACCAAACACGTTTTTTCAGTACGGAATCAACACCACAAGTGTCTTCCTCAGGGTTGCTGGCACTGATGTTTGTATGCAGTGAATTACAAAATTTACATCCCAGGAGGGAGCAGTGTGAGCTCCCCTGTGGGAGTGTGATGTGCATGTCTGGAATGAGGCAGTTTTAGGAATGAGATGCTGCTCAGGGACGGAAGCTGGGACACCAACAAACAGACGGATTTGGAGCAAAGCCGGTCTTTTTACACTGCCACAACCACGCCAACACATACAAACTTGAACAACAATAAATCACAGAGTTTCCACTACCTGGGGGAAATTATAACTGCAACTGTACAGTCAAGGATTTTATTGCCTAATATTTTAACAGGTTATCCTGGAGAGCACATTTTAAATGCAGCCTCTCCCTTGGAGAAAAAAATTAATAAATTACATTGCTAGCCCTCTCAAATCATGGAAAAGGTTTGACCAAGGAGAAATAATATGAAATACCCAGATAAAAATACCCCCTTATTGCAAAACTTGTTTATTCACTATATCTCTTTACTGCTGTCATTGCTTTTTTTTCTTTATTTGCAGCTTCTAGGATGGAGAAAATAGCATATCCAGCTGGGGCAAAACTTTATAAACATCAAAAGAATTTATAGCAACAGAACACAACCACAAAGAGCAACTTGCATCCATACAGTAGCCTGGTTTTGAGAATTTCTCTAGTTCTGATAAAATATTTAACTCACAGCTGCCCTAACAGATATAGAGCAAGTAAAGTACTGCAACATGTGCCATGAGCAAGACTTAGCAATACAGTATAAATTCATAACAAGAAAATAACATGGCAGTTGTAGATATCATGTTCTTTCTATACAAACTCTCACACAGCCACACTTAAGCAATATTTGGTTTCTAGCTAGTGTTTCCCCTCAAAATGTAAATACTACCAAAAAATTGCTCATGTCTGTAGTTCTTCAGGGAGAGAAGACAGGATGATGAACAGAGAGTGCTGAGGTGTGTTAAACAAATGAGCAGAGTAAGAAAGTCTGTAAGACTACTACCTATGGAACCAGCTAGATCCACCATCAGTAATCTGTACTGTGTGGGAGAGAGAAGTATGCTAGTAATAATTTAAACTTTGGTAACTTTTCCTGACTCAAACATTAAAAAGAATTAAGACACCAGACAAAAAAGTACTGCTTTGAAAGAATATCCAGTGGCTGCACTTGCTGGTGACACCTCCCTCCCTTCTGTTACTAAACTGAGAGGAAAGGCTGCTGCTGCTTAATAAGATTTTTCATTGCTTCTTCAGGAAAATATCAGGAACCACCACTTAATTCTGTAACAGTGGAGAAAAGATACTATTGAAACAAATACAGAAACTGGAAAAGAAGCATGCCTTCCAAAAGCCAAACTTTAAAGTGAGAGAGCTTAAAGATGTGTGCACAGCACTGGATCATCACCACTGAATGAACAATCCCACCTACAACAGGAAAAAAATGCAGCAGCCATATCTTTGCAACTTAGCTACAAACAGCATGACTATGACTACAAAAATATAACATGGAATGTGGGAATTTCACTAAGGGGCTCTTGGTTCTGCCCAAGAAAAGTAGTAAGTTTTAGCACAAAAGCTGTACACTGAGTCCTTATATACACCAACACTGCAAACAGGCAGTGTTGGGGGCCTGAGACAAAATCCAGCTAACTTAGGAAAGCTATTCATCCTTTTGCTTTAGCATACCTTAGAGATATGGCCCATGACAAGAAAGATTTATTAGTGTTTTTAAGACACTGGAAGAGCCCTGTCACCCCGCCTGCAGATCCGCACAGGCTGCTCACAGAGTGCTTCTGCAAAGAACCTTCAGCACTTTCCTTGAGCAGAGTTAAACCAGGCTCAGCTGAAAGGCACCAGAAAGCAGAGCTGGCTTTGAGCTTCCAAAGTTCACACCAGACCTCACTAGTTAGGGCAAATCTTTGCTCCATGCCTTCCTCCCTCCTTCCACCAAGTCCTTCTTGGCAGCAGTTCCTCACTCAGGGCGTGCAACCCACATTAACAATTCCTCAGGCAGAAAAGTGTTTTACATGCACAGGGATGAATTAACACCTTTCCCACATCAACACTGGCACTGTAACACTCCTGGCCACGCTGCCTTTGTAGGCTCAGTGAGGGCCATGAGTAGGGTGAGGTATCACATAAGGAATCAATAATGTTTCTCTGCTCCGGGGGTTTCTTTGATCAGCACTTGAAGGATGTATGTTTAGTAAGAGAACAATTTCAAGCTGCAAGAGGATGCAGTCTGGAAAAGCAGCTTCTGTCTTATGGGCCCTCCTGAAATTTGCTGCTGGAGATGTCCTGGAGCTCAAGGAATCAGCTCATTGCAGCAGGAAGGGCCCTGAGCCTTGCAGAGCCAGCACAGCATCTCCCCTGCCAGCCTGCCTGCCTGTAACTGAGGTGGATCAGCCTCATCAGAAAAACCAGCAGCATCTGACCCCAGGCTGACCTGAAGCACGGTGACGGGAACACGTTTGCTGAGATGAGAGAAGGTCTCAAATTCCCTCAGGCCTTGGACCTACATCTCCCACATCTGCCCTCTCTTTGTGTCCATATCACCAACATCCTCTTCTCTTTCTCTTTGTTTTCTGAAACAAAAACCTTTTTTTTTGGGCTGAAATGAAGGGGAAAAAAAGCCCTAAAAACCTTCAGAGGTGCTCTCTGCCATATCACTGGAAGGCATTGTACTTGTATTCACTAGCTGTAAATGCTCTGCAGATTCATCCTCTTTAATTTCTCTGTCTTTTAAGCGCACAGTATCCACCAGGTTCAAAAGAACAGGCATTGCTGGAGTGTGACTGAGAACAAAATCTGGTGTGAAGAAGAGTGTTTTGAGCCATCTATCAACAAGACATTTTCCGTCTCCGTTCCCCATAAAACTCTCTCAAGTTTGACACCCCCAGGTTCATTAATCCACCAGCAGCATATCCCAAAATTGATTTATGGCCATTCACATGGGTCAGACCACAACCTGGGTCTCCATAAAAAGGATCAGGCTCTGGAAAATGACTTCTCACTTGCATCATGGCCAGCAAGGGCTGAGTATTGGGGAACAGCCCACAGAATGAAATACTTGCTGGGATAGTTAGATCTCATGGAACTTTTCTGCAGGACCATCTAAGCCATGAACTTGGCCTCTGTGACTGTTATTGGTGTCCCCAAAGCTTAAATCTTTGCTCTCTGCTTGTCCCTCTATTTCTGTCAACAGTGCCTACCCCTCCATATGAGGAGCAGCTCTTCCCTGAGCTGGGAACACCATCACCACTCAATGCCCATTTCCCGGGTATCACTGCTGTGTGATACATGGCCAGAGTGACCAAAAGTAAAAGGAAACATCCTAAGGAATGTTCTTTTATGAGTAGTCTCTTTCAGTGGGTATACCACACGTAGTGTTAGTCAAACATCTGGCCTGATTCTGGCAAACATAAGCACATCAACAAGCTTTTTCTGATCTGTGTACTCCATCAGGGCACACTCTGCCCAGTCCACTGGAAAACACTTCTCTTTCCTCTTGCATCTTGTGGAAAAATGGACTCAGCACAGGCAGCTGGGGAGACTTTGGGGATTCATATCCTGGTAAAGCATCTCATTCAGATCCCTCAATGCTCCAGGCTGCTCCCCACCTCTCACATCTTGAAAGCTCTCGTAATTTCCCCAGCTGTTTGGGCTGGCAGCACTTTGACAACAAATGTGCTTGAGGATAAGTGCACTGCAAGAACCTCAGTTTATAAACCAATAGCTTGGAGCAGATGGACTCAACCAAAAGCTGAACGCTGGGACTGTCCTGTCCCTTCTCTGCATTCAAAGAACACTCACAAGTAAAACTCTAAACCTATTAGAATTTGCCAGAACAAACCAAAGTAACAGGCAGCTCCATCTCTGAATTGCATTTCCTAAGCCAAAAGTGATATTTTATTATGCTGCAAGAATCTGTCAGCAATGTGATGTCACTATTGCTTCTCTTCTCTGAGAAGGACAGAAACTCATCTGCTTTTTTACTTATGACAGTCTCTTTTAAATTTTACACTTTTTATTTGATAGTCAGCTTGTGTCAATACTTTCTTTTCAGAATTAAGAAGAAAATGGAAAGCTAGCATGGAAGCAAGAGTCTCTGCAGTGAGTCCTTTTATATATCAAGCTAGTCAACAGAGAATGTCTTTCACAAAATGCCCCACGATTTGTGGTAAAAAATTCACGCTGCATGCAAACACCACACCAGCTTTGCTGCATTCACACGCTGCTTCCTTTGCACCACTCAGATGATGTGAAGCACTCACAGCCTCTGTCCATCAGTGCCAAGTTTAGAAAAGCTCTTTTCCACCAGAGTGTCTCAGAGCAGGACGCACAAATACGAGAACTACACCAAAATAGCCAGCAGCAGGTGTGACTGCAGGAGGCTGTGGGAACAGCAAGAGGGATATCATCCACTGAGCTCGAATCAGAAAGCAAGCCACAGGAGGTGACACTTTGCAGACTCCTGCCCCAACACACTCTCACCCCACAGCACCAAGAAAAGAGATATGGCTTGTGGGAATGTGCAAAGCAGGATCATAATATGGATTTATACGGCTGGAACCCAACCAGCACGGCACAAATGGAGAACTGTGGGCTTGAGCATGTGCCAGGATCCAGAGTGCAGTCTCTGCAGTGTTCCTGCTCACACAAGTTAAAACTTTTTCTGCTGCATCTTCCATCTTCCCTCCCCATGATGTGCCTTCTGTGCTAACCCATTTGTTCTTTTGCACAGACTCACTCTCTTTCTGGTTTGCTGCTGGGAAGGGCCAGGAGAAGGGATACAGATATTAGGGTGTGCTAATGGCTCTCCTACCTATCTGCTTCCAAAATCAAGAGGCTCTGTCCACCCTGCCCACACATGCACACATTCTCCAGTCCTTCTGGATTCAGAGCTTGAATTCCTGGCCCAGGTGGAGCTGCACAAAGGTCACTGAGGAGGAGGAGCTGCCAAAGGTAGGGAGGAAACAGCAGCTCCCATGGCCCCGGCTGCTGGTGGTTAAGATGGACACATTCCAGCCTCTTCATATCTCTGGCTCTTCAGTGCTGGCAATCAGATCTGGGAGGTGGGATGCTGCATGATCAGAGGCAGGAACTTGAATTTTATTTAGTTTTTTTAACAATAAGCTTATAGCTAGCAGTGAAGAAGAAAACAGGATGACTGGTTGCCTAAACAAACACCTGCTGAGACAAGCAATAGAGATCCAAGTCTGCAGGGTAAGATGGCAGCCAGTGAAGGCTCAAGAAGTTCCAGATCATGTAAGACCTTCATTTAACACAGCATTTTCACTGCAGGTGTATTTTATGCAAAGCAAATTTTGAGCTTATCAAGCCTCTTTATTTCCCTCATATGCCTCTCCCCCTTTCACAGCTCATCTCTGTCCTTCCTCTCATTCCCTTTGCCCCTCATCAGCCTCCAGGAAGCCACAGTACATCCATGTCTCCTGTAGGATGCCCTTCCTGCACTCCAAACCCACAGAGTCTTCACTTGGCTCCAACAAACTTAACACTCTTCAGCAGCATTACTGGGAGAAAGCTCTGGTCCTGCCACATCCTGCATCTGTTGCCCTTTGGTGGGGAAGCTCCCCTTGTCCCTGAATTTTTGGGTTGCCAAGATGAGTGACTGTTTGAGCCCTGCTGGTTGCAGGCAAAGCAATCTGTGTCTGCTCCCATGAACCAGCCAGATATTCTTACACCGTCCCACTGCATCATTTGATACCCTTAATTCATTCCTTGTTGAAAGGAAATAAAAAAACAACACCATCACCACCACAAAACACAGCTAAAAAGCATTTTCAACACATCAAATAGCACTGCTCTGAAAATCCAAGGCAGAGGCAGTGGCAGAGGCAAGGAAGTTGGTGAGGTGATGCGAGGCAGACTCCTCCTGACACCTCCATCCCTTGACGAACGCGCGTTCCCGAATCCCGAGCCCAAGCCTGCCATATAAGGTGCTGATATCTCTGCAAAGGCAAGACAAGCTTTAATGCTGCAACTAAAAGGATGAGAGAACACTGCCTAAATCTGGCAGGTCCCTAAAGAGGGAGCGAGCTTTTCATCATAAATGTTTCTTCAGTTATTTGGGGAAAGAAACGCAAATCGGAAGAGAAGTTGCAGATAGAACAGCCCCTAAATTAATATTTTCCCTCCTAATCTTCTCTACGTGGCTTCTGACCGTGCTGTCTGTTGCAGTTTGCTCATGCTTTGTAAGAGACAGGAAAAAAAATACACAGACAAATCACAAGGCAATGATTATTACTGAGTTGCTGCCTCTCTTCACAAGCTCGCTGTACCAGGAATTGGCAAACAACCCCCAGACAAACATGCTTTCAACTCATTAAACAACTACAATACAATGCACTTATAAACGTATTTACTGTAACTGAGTCGCATTTTTCATCCAAATATCTGAGTGACACATGGTCCAGAGCCAATGTTTCAGTAGCTTTAGGTTGTGCACACACTTACTCCCCAAAATGAAGAAGTTGGGGATTATTTGGGTGCAGCATTCCCTCAGCCAGAGACACGGCGCGGGCGTCACTTTGCCTGCAGCTTTACTATCGACACAAATTTAGCCAGAAACCACCACCCAGCCTCAGACTGCTCCCAACCCTTCGCAAATGTGCTACAACTTCCCATTCTTGACTCTTTTTTTTGCTGTAAGAAGCAGCTGAAAGCAAGAAGCCCCTTTGCAGAGGCACAAAAGGAGGCAAATCCGCGCGGCGCTGGCGGGACAGAGCAGGGCAGCTCTTACCTCTCCCTTGGGATGGATGAACGTCCGGAGGGTGCCGGAGCCTGGGGAAGATGCAGCTCAGCGTTCAGAGCAGCACGAGGCCTGGCCTGTGCTCATGAGCTGCCCCTGTCAGATTTTCCAACAGCAGAACTGCAGCCAAGTCCCTGCCCATGCCTGAAGAATTTCCTGAACAGCATTCCCGTTCGTTTTCTAACTGCTTTGAAACCACACTGTCTGTACTTCAATAAGGCTTTGTCAGGCCAAGTTACAGCTACTGGGCTGGCTCCAGCGAGCAATTGAAAACACATGTGTTTTGCATTAAAAGCCCCCTTCTCCCTGCACACATTCAGACACAGACACCCCCGTCCGCACCCAGCCCCGGAGCCTGCCTGCCCTGCCTTCGCTGCCATTTCGGCTAGAAGGAATAAAGGGATTATGTTGGTGGAGATTTTCTTTGGGAGAAGGAAAAATGGGGTGGGAGGGATGCCATTCCCACTGATAACACCTCACCCTGCCTCCTGAGCTTTGCTGGGGCCATGGGCACCCAGGTGAACAGCCAGCTTTGCCAAACCCCAACTAGCAAGGAAGCACAGGAGATAAAATTTCAGTTCACCACTACTCTCCCTTTACCTCTGTCTCTATCTCTTCTAAAACTATCAGAAAAGAAAGCGTATTTTTAGCATCTCTAGACTCAGTTCAGCACATCAGAACTGTATCCTAATCTTGACACATACTCCTGTATCTGCTTATAACTAAAAATAATACAACTATTTTTGAGTACTTTTATCCCTCTCTGCTTTCCAGCTGTCCTAACCTTTATAACCCAAAATATTTTAAGCACCTTGCACCTCTTTTTAAAGAGCATTAACACCGCTCTGGCATTGGCTTAAGGAAGAGAAATAGAAGATATAATGTTGTACCTTTAATCAGAATGGGTCCCAATTCTTAATATCTGTAATCATTTCCAGGCAGCACCACGGGTCAGGGCAGCAGGCGTGGGCTCTGCAGCTCGGGATGCCCTGTGCCTGGCATGTGCCTGTGAAGCAGAGCTGGAGTAGATGTGGAAGCACACATGGATGTCCCCCTTATTCCACCACAGCTAAGTCCCACCAAAGATGAAACACAGCAGCAGAGTTGTCAAGGTAACAATATAGAAAAGAGACAGTTTAAAGAGAGAGAGAGAGATTTTCCCCTCCTAATGCTCCTTTTCAAACCCTGCACTCCACTTCTTTGGGGTTATTCTGTTCTGTGGTTTGCTGAGGTGTGGTGGGCAGGTGAAGTGTTTACATGGGATAAAGGCAGTGGTGATTAGAAGCAAAGAGAGCTCTGACCCAGCACCCTCTGAAGGCAGAGGAAGCCTGCTGCCTCCCACGGGCTGTGGCTCCAGTCCGTGGCAATGCAGGATCTGCCTTTCACCCTTCAGCAGAGAGCTCCTACAACACCCACGTGGGATGCCCCTGTGGAAAGCCTGGAGTTCATCCCTCCAGCAGCACTGAGAGCTGCTGTGGCCACACCATGCATGGCTCTTGCCTGCACTTTGCCCTGCTACCAAAATGCTGTTTCCTTCTTCACACAGGGGTCAGCAGTCCTGCCCTTGTGCACAGCCAGATGTGGGCAGCATGCACCAGCCCCAAGCTGAAATCAGTGGGGATGGATCCAGACTAGGATGCTATTTTGCAGAAGACAGGACAGGAGGAAACCACACGGTCATCCTGCCTCAGTTTGCAAGACTTTCAGACAAAAGATGAGCACACACACAACCACTGCTGATAGCATTTCAAATGTATTTGCACAGCTTGTGAGGAGTCAGCTTGTGCCAGAGCAGAAATCTGGATCACAGATCAGAAGAACTGTCTGTGCAGCTCAGAGTCTCCTCAACAAACCACCACAGCCATGGTAATACTCTTTGGGTTGGCAACCAGTAACAGCTGAAACCAAAGGTGCCTGTACCAAAGTCTCTTGGTATAAATAAGCTGAAACAGAAAATTATGAACTGCAGATTCACATAATTAGATTTTCAGTTGTACAAGACAATCAGGTATCTGCAGAGCTGTTTGCAAGATGATAGCAGTCTGTGCCTTCTGTCTTAAATTTCCCTGTGGTCTTTATTCAGCAGACCAGTTATGGATGGGGCAGGCAGTAACTTCAGTGGATCGCCGTGTGTTTTGAGTTAAGCACATGCTTTAGTGCTTTGTGGTCCAGGACTTTTTATGGCAGCCTGGCTCTGGCAGGATCATTAGTCCAATCATCTAAAACATGGCAGTACAGCACTTTGAGATTAGTCAGTTCTTTACATAAATACAGTAAATCAGTGGGTTTCAAATTTTTCTTGCTGTGCGGACCCCTAAATATTTGACAAAGGTGGTGCATACCCCTGTAATCATTTCACAGAGAGAGATTCCTACATACCTTACAAAACCCCCTCTTAACTTGTCATTTTTCGCTTGGGGATAGTCCCCAGGCCTCCCACATGTCTGTGGACCACAGGCTTAAAACCACCGCTGGAGGTAACTTAATCCCTTATTAAAAATCTAAATGATCTCTTCTGTTTATGTGATGTACTTTCTATCTTCAGAATATTTATGCAAGCTAGCAGCATGCTGGCAGGTAGAGACATGGGGAGGTGACAGCATTAATACTGCATTTTTTCCACTGGCATAATTAGTAGGCCAAGTCTATAAATATTTACATTAAATCTGTCAGGCATCACACCAACCTCACTGATAACTTCAGGGGTGTCTTACTGTAAACTGCATTAATGCCTCACTATTTTGTCATCAAGTAACACATAAAATGCTCCTTCAAGCTAAGCCACTTTGAGGAGGTTGTTTTTATCTCTTTCTCATTTGGGTGCAGGGTTTAAAGACGCTTCAAGCATCAGAACTGTGGCTCAGGGACTGTTCTATTTTTCTGTTATTGAGCTATCATTTGTATTAGTGCCAGCACGACCAAAAATATATGAACCTTGTAAGCATAAACCTTAAGTTGATGTCGACATAACTATCTGTGTAACTGCTATTATTCCTCAGAACTGGCAGGGTTATGAGGATTAAAAAAACCTACTAGAGCTCTTTGGGAAAATGAAAACAAATTAACCCCCCTCAAAGCTTTAGTATCTTTGCAGCTGGAGACTGCAACACATGGGGACTTCCATTTTGTGCAGGAGATCCAATCCACCTGGATCCATGAATTTCTACACTATGAAGAGACCTACAAAAGACAGGAAGGAAAGTTCCTCCTCTACCATTTATACCTGCCCTGACTTTTGACAGCATTTTCTAGAAGCAGCTGGAATTTATTTAATATTTACAGCTGAATTATCAATATTCATAATTAATTTCATTTAACAAATAATATCTATTTGCGTACAAAATGAAACTTGAGATTTTCATGCTGTGCAGATTTCCAGGAACTCTCACTAGCATTCTCCAAACCTACCTAAAAAATTCAGGGAAAACCAAATATGCAGAAAGAATCAGCATGTAAACACAGGTGTGGGTGCACCTGGAGTGGAGGAAGAAGTCAAAATGAAAATTTTATTATCTGAAATAATTAAGCAATCCCTTGGTTTGAGCTTTCCTTCCAAATGACTTCTTTTAAAATCCATTAAATCTCTCGAAGTATCACAATAGAATAAATATAAATGTTTAAGTATTTTTAATGTCTCAACTGAAAGAAATCATCTGCCAAATTATTATTATTTTAAATCGCCCTCAGCCTTGGAGCCTTTTAAGAGATCTCTGGAGTACCCGTGTGCAAAGGGAGAAGCCAAGACTCATTTCAGCTCCATCTCCTTAAATGCAGAATGAAGGGAGCTGATGGATTAGGAAGTTAACTATTTAGGGTCAGGAGCAGCAAGCTGAGGGAAGGCAGCTATTGGCATTCCTGATGGATTCACCCAGCCCTGAGCATGCAGAGAGGATGGAGTGCAATGCAATGAGATAAAGAGGGGGTTCCCCAAACTTCTGTAGAGAGTGGCAGTAGCTGTAGGGGTGGAATGCTGCAGTGAAGGGTAAAAACCCTTCCCTGTGTGTGTGTGTGTGTGTGTGTGTGTGTGTGTGTGTGTGCAGGGAGTGAGTCTGACCTGATGGCAGGGAGCAAAACCCTGTTCTAGTGCTGGGAGTGCTGAAGGCACACAGGTCATCAAGTAATCACACAGGGGTGAGATGGACTTGTTGGACAAGTGAAAAGGAAATGGGAGAAAATGAAATGTGTGTGTGTGTGTTTGAACATGACTGTGTGCTGGAAGCAGCCAGACCTGCAGTGCCTGCATCCCCCCACATCCTCACCCACTGCTCCAGTTTCTTCACAGGAGATAAATATGGCTACTTTTCAGAAAGACATGTAAATATAGGACTGGTCATGAGATGCAAGATCTTCTAGTTCTTGGAAACTAAAGAGAAAGAGGGACAAAGCTGCTCTTGTAGACGGGCGTTCCAAGGATGCTCTAAACTTCATGCAGATGAGAAACTCCAGGAACAGCAGAGGTGACCCTGGAGACCTTGATACCTGTGACACTGAGTTATTTAGATCTGAGTACTAAATCTTCCCCTTCTATTCATCCCAGACTTAGCAAATACTGCAATAACATAAGCAAATCAAAGGAAACACAACAAAAAGTCCTGGTTTCATAGCAATGTTACAGGTGAGCTGGGCAGCAGCAGGTCAGGGCAGGAGTCAGTGTTGCTTGCACAAGGCCAAAAATACAACATGATTTCAAGAGAAGGACTGAGCTTTCATGAGAGGCCAGACTCAGAGAGGTGCTGCTCAGGGTGTGGAGTACAGAAACATTCACATCTCTGCTGCTGCTATGAGACAAGGATCAAAGTGGCAAAAAGTCATCACCAAAGGCGCCTTCCACTGCACAGGCTCAGGAGAGCTGTCAGCAAGGGAGGGTGGAGGATGAAGTACCCAGCACACCTGAACAACAGCAGGCTCCTGCTGCCCTGTGCACACAGTGATGTGCAACACCTGCACTGAGAGCAGCCTGCTCCTAAAGCTCCTTTCTCCTTAGGGTCCAAACCTGCAGACTCCCTGAGCCCATTTGCAGCCTGCAGTGCTCCCAACAAGAAAGCTCTGTGCTGTGCTCCTTTCCCCAAAAAGCTGCAGCAGTGTTTACCTGTCAGCCAAAAAAGACACAGCCAGGACCTCACCCAGCCCACCCCTCTACCCCAGCTGCTGCTTGGTAATTATTTTGATGATTTCAGCCATTTTCAGGCTCTTCTCAGAAATAATTTAAGGCCAGCAGAGCTTGTTAATAGGTAGAATGGAAAGTGTTCCTTTTCATTTCTCTGGTAACATTAATGTAATTATCCTGAATAATTCTCAAACTACGTGGGCTGTAATTTCAAGGCAATATTACCATTACAGAGCCCTGTTCTTCCAACCAGCATGTGTCATACTTCCCATCCAGAGGTTATTTATCAATAATCAGAAAGGTCTTAATTTACAAACAATAGAGTCTATTCATTTGCAGCATGACAAAGGAGCAGGATGGGTGTCACCAGGCAAAAAGATGTGCCATGTCCCTGGCTTCTACTCCTCTGGCATAAGAAATGCAAGGGAAAAAAAAAAAAAAAACACTGCAAAGATTAATTCCATACAGATATAAGAGCAAATATTCAGTTGGCAAGGCCAATAATTGTTCTACTATTAAAGTCTTAACAGTATCCAAATTCATTACTCTTATCTGAGCAGCCTCAGGCTTCGTTCTTTCAGAAATTAGGTTCAAGGCACAGAGCTGCTCTCTGAGCTTTGCTTAGATATGTGCCCCGACCACGACACATCATCACCTCAGCCTGCAATAATCATCTTCTGGGGGAACATTTCAGTTTCCCTGCTAGGTCTGTTGTAGCGGAGAGTTTTTGAGAATGGACGTGTCACTCTTACATTTGATGCAGAGCAGTTTCTGGTCAGGCAAAGCTGTTCAGCAGCCTGTGCTCATCACAGCCTTTCCCTTTCCAACCCAGACTATTTTTATTCTGCCAAGAAAGAAGCTCTGCTTGTACTTACACTTAGGTATCCTATTATATCACAAAGTTTAGCACCACCCGATGCTCCCAAATTTGGCTCCACAGAACAATTTCCGTAGGCAGCAGATCTGTATTTTCTCAAAGCAATTAGCAGGACTCTTGCAGAACGCTAACGAGGAGCCTGTCAGCCCGTCAGCAGCCCCGGACAGAGCCATCTGTTTTAACCAGCTCTGGGGTGTCATTCTGGACAGAAACACTTCTGCATTATCCTGTGAGACTCCCGAGATGGGCAGCAGTGACCTTCATCCACAGATCTGACCAAAGGAGAACTCTTGCCCTCCTCCCCCTGTGGCAGCATTAGGCCCTCACCATCAGGCTAAAACTATCCAGAGCACACTGGAGACAGCTGAAGGCATTTTTTACAATGAGGGTGGTGAGGCACCAGAACATGCTGCCCAGGAAGGTCCCTGCACACTTTCAAGGCCATGCTGGACAGGGTCTTGACCAATCTGATGTAGCTGAAAATGTCCCTGCTCACTGAAGGGGGCTTGGCCCAGATGATTTTTAAAGGTCCCTCCCAACCCAAACCATTCTGTGATTCTAAAACCTGATGTACAACATCCTCTCTGGAACCAGCAGCAAGGAGACGAGATCTGGTAACCAAAATAGTGACAATCTTTGGCAAAATTTTGCAAATTCTTTCTCTCTGCTTATATTCTGCAAGAGGTGCTAAGGCACGTGCTGTTCATAAAGCAGCTCCTGACAGAATGCAGATACTTGGAGCTGTAGCACATTAAAGAATGATTGTGCTGATATATAAACAAATGCACACATGCTCACATATTTTGAGTTTCAACAGAGAATACTGGGGAAGGTTTAAAAAGCAAATTGCTTAGAAAATTAAGCTACACTGAGATTGTGTCAAAAGGAAGGAAAAAAGATGCAATGGCTTGAGAAATAAATGCATGTTTGTATGTCAGTAATTACACCTGACCTTTTCCAGAGAACTCAGTATGGCAGAGGCATATTGGTGAGGATGTGTACTCCAAGGATCACGAAAAGGCCCTTGTGCAAAAATTCCAGACGTGGATTTCTCTACAGAGATACACTCAAGATCTCTCAACCTCAATATCTCTGCTTCAGTCACTGGCACGATGTCGCAAAGGGTAAAAAGCCATTTAATTGGGAAATCCCTTTATTTCTGTAGCTATTACCTCTCAGTTTTGCAGAGGATTCCTTGTGTTCTCCTATACCTCAGCAGGTTTTAGAGCCTGGGCTAGGAGGATTTCCTGTGTGTTCAACAGCATCCATAAAGGCTGCAGCTTCCAAGAGAGCTGCTGAGACCATTTGCACTTGCTCTGCTCTCCCCTTCCAAACATTTATCTGATTCAGCAGCTGGTGAGGTTTGACCCTCACTGCAATGTCAGAGGGCTCCCAAATCTCTCTGTGACACCAAGAGTCATGCTGAAGGTGGCTGTAAATGTTTGTTCCCTTCAGAATACAGAAGAGAGAATCAAATGTCCTGTCCCTTCCTCCACAGAGTCAGCATACAATTTGATTCCTAGCACTGTCTCTTTATCCTACAGCCTAATAGTTATGGTATTGGATTCCTTGTGAGCACAGTGACCCCAGCAGCCCCTCCCCACCATGCTGCAGAAACCTTCACTGCAGAAGGAGAGGAATGGAATGAAGTTCCTCTTGCAATACTCATTTCTATATGGCAGAAAAAAAAGAGGCTCATTTTGTGACTCCTCTGCGTGAGCAAAACATCCTGTGGTTTGGCAGCAACAGGATCTTCTTCTCGTTAGTAGGACACAGGGAAAACCTTGCCACATTCGTACATTTTGAAGTGGAATTTCATCACTGCTGTGATTAATGTCAACATCATTTCTGCCCTAAATTCTTTCTTCCCTCAGGCTAAAAATACCTTCCTGGATTTCTTGCTATTATCCAATAAGAATCACAAAGGGAGAGAGGACAAGGAGAGGAAAGAAGAGAGAGGTGCTTTTTGTCTTTCATCCAGACTTTGTTTTTGGGCAAAGTAGCTGTCAGGGAGGTAAGAGAGATGTTCCAAAAAAGTGAGGGATTTTATCTGCCCACATTTCTCCCGAGGTTATGATAAAAGTTTATGTGGATGCTTCTCAAAGAGTAGAAGAGTTTTCATGTTATGCGTCACTCAGAGATATATTTACAATTGTAGTTTATGAAGTCACTAATTGTTAATTTTAAAAAGTTTGCTTCTGCCTTTTTTTTTTTAAATAAGTGCCCTTGTGTCTTATTCTCAGATCTGTCCTGCCTTCTCCATTTCTGTAGCTTAGGGACATGCTCAAGCTGGTAAACTCCCCCTCTGTAAGAGCAGTGAAAAATTAAGCAAAGTGAAAAATTAAATCCCTTTCCTAAAAACCCATTTCTAAATGCAAAGACTAGAGGGGAAGCCCTATGAGAAGCAGCTGAGGTCACCAGGTTTGGTCAGCTTGGAGGAGACTGAGGTCAGAGCTCACCAGGGACTGCAGCTCTTCCTGAGGGACAGTTTGGAACGGCTGGAGCTGCGCAGGGGAGATTCAGGATGGAGATCAGGGACAGGTTCTTCCTCCAGAGGGTGCTGGGCACTGCCCAGGCTCCCCAGGGAATGGGCACAGCCCCGAGGCTTCCAAAGCTCCAGGGGCATTGGGACAGCACTCTCCAGCACGGGGTGGGATTTTTTGGGATCGTCCTGTGTAGGGCCAGGAGATGGACCTCAATAATCCTTGTGGGTCCCATACAACTCAGGAGATTCTGTGATTCTACAGTTCTAATCAATGGCTGGGTGTTTTTGTAACCCCTCACCTTACTGGAGACCAGCAGAAGAGAAATCAATGCAGAGCATTTACCCTCAGCTGTCTGTGAAAATAAACACATGTATTTAAGAAGTGTGATATTTACGTCACAAAAATTGCATTGTAGCAGTGGGGTTAGATGTGAATTCTGCAGCAACTGTTTTTCAGCCCCAGAGCATCTGGCAGGAGCAGCACTGGGCTGTGTTCCCATCAGTGCTGCTGAGCAAAGCCTCCTCCTCTCACCCCTGCAGCTATTTATCATCATCATCATCCTCACACAAATCTGGGAGCAGCTTAGTGGTGGCACAGAAGTCTCCATCCTGGCTGCCACGTGGAGGTTAAACTGATCTGCCTGCAGCACAAGCCCTTTTTTTAACCTAAATCACACAGGTAGTTCCTAGGCTTGAATGGGAGCAGGTGGGGGAACACGTGTTGGGAGCACGGTCTGGAACAGTCACCGATTTTTATGGGTTCATCATCCCAACACATAAACTTTCTCCCAGCAGGGCTTCTTCTCACTTCCCTGTTTTTATTATTGCACAGCAAGACCTGAACAGCAAATCTCTCAAAGGTTAACAGGCCTGTCCAGAAAGTGCAAGAAACAGACAGGCTACAGTCCATGAATTTTAATGCTCTACATGACAACAACATGCTATTTCTGTACTGGAGAGCAGCCCACAATCAGCACTATTTCAGTGATTGTGAGAGATGACAGAGGCCAAGGAAAGGTGCAGTAACAGTTGTAAGACAACCTGCCTACAAATAATAGAAGACCACCATAAAGATAGGATGGCAGAGAAGCCCCAGCAAGGACACCTCCACCTGCAAAAGCATGTTATGTTTCAGATGGTGATGTCCATGGGAAATTAGTCCATCTTCCTTCTAGAGGAAACCCTGGTGGTGTCCACAAATGACACCCTAATGCTGGAAGTTCCAGGTTGTTGCCAGCAAAAGGACAGAAATGCACCCACACACCTTCCTCATCCACCTCATCCTTGTGTTTTGAAGCAAGAAATGCTTGCAGGTCCTGAAACACCTCTAAACCAGCATGCTTTAGGAGGTATTAAAAAGAGAAGAAAAGAAAGCTGGCTAGTTGTGCTCAGCTCTTTACTCACTGTACCACAATAATGCCTCTTACACCAGGATCCAGAGAGTTCTTAGCCCTGTCTGCCCCCAATTGTTTTCATTTCTATATAAAGACAACCCCAAGGATTCCTTAAAGATAAAATCTGTCACAATTAGGTGTTGGCATTTCTTCATAATTGCTTTAAATACTTCAATCTCAAGGAAATGTGGTTGAAAATGCAGGAAAATTATGCTGATTAGTTGCTCATAATTAGATAGATTGAATAAAACCTGGTGCTTAGCATGTTTTGCATTTATATAGTCTTTATACAAAATTAACCTCAAAGATATCTCTATAATTTTTTAGTCCTTTTCTATCAAGCACATCTGATCTGCAAAGGATCATCTGCATAAACAGACACCTCTTGAGGATTGCTTATAATCATTACTGTGTCCACAAAACTGTTCTCCCAGCACTCCACTTCTCCCTTCTGCTATTTATGAATAACTCTTCTGGTTATTTATGAAGCAAATAAGTCTTATTTCTATGGTGGGGAGAATGTAGGAATAAAGAAAAAAAAAAAAAAGGCATTGTCCCACCACTCCAATGTCCTTCAACCAGCATTTAGCCAAAACTATTGCTGAAAATGTTACCTGCTTCTTGAATCTAAAAGCAAGGACAAATATGTACATCTGAGCACAAAAGATGTCTTCCCCAGGGAGCACTGATGAAGACAGAGCTACTGGCAGACCCACAAACCCTATTGCCAAAGGTTACTTGTGGATGAAACTTCTTTCTCCTGGCCCAGATTAAGAAAATCCCTAGGACTGATTGTTTTCCTATGCAAAATGGCCCCTTGTTCTGGAAGCCCTATTAATTTTCTTGGAGAACACAGAATTAGCTAAAAATGCTTATGAGGACTAAAAAAAGACAAAATATATTTATGGAGATTCTTTCTCTGCAAAGCAGTCAAATATATTTTCAAACCCATATAGAAGCACCTCTGTTTACTACTCTGAGTATCTGCATTTTTTCTCTCTGTGCGAGAAATTTTTCTTCTCCCTTCAGAGCACCATCCCCCTTTCTAAGCCAGGAGAATATGAAATAAATATGGTACTGCATATAAACAGCACACAATATAACAGAGCTTCTAAATTCAGAGTCAGCCAAAAATATCAAGTTTTTCTTCCTCAGTGATTGATGCCCTCTAGAAGAAATAATAATTATATGGCACAAGGAGGAGGAAAAAAAAGCATGTTGAATAATATAAGCATTTAGTCAAATCATAACTGAAACACTGAGAGGGAAAACGCTTTAAAACTGCTTAGCCAGAAAAAGACAGCATTATCTGTAAAACAGATGAAAAAAAAACACCCTCCAATAAGAAAAGAAGTTCAGAAATTTGTTATACGCTAATGCCATCTACCAGACATCAGTGGAAGTAACAGAGAGAAGTGTCAAAGAAAATAACAAATACAACAGGGATTAAGTGAGTACTTGCGCACAGCCCCAGGTCTTTATTTTCTTAGCAAGTACTGAATCCCAAACCTTGTTCTACCTTTTCTTTCTTTCTTAGAGAAAGGACTCCAGGGCATCCATGAATGCAAATATTTATCATTTATTTTAATTGGCAAAGCTGCAGAATAATCTTTGAAATTCCCCTTCCAAAACAACATTGAGGAACAATATTTAGCTACACAACTTTGAGCTGTCATTATTTTTTTCTTACAAGCTGATATTCTCTTATGCAAGGGAAAAAAAACCCTTATTTTGCCAAATTCTACATTGTCTCAGGGCTTCTTCAGCCTGCCCTGACTGTCTCAATCAGTGAGACCAAACTCAAAGAGCTTTACAAGTGGTTGCACTGACAATTTAATCTCAATCTTTAGCTGTATGTGGAGTTTCCAAGGGCTGCCTGATCACTCTAAAGGGGTTTCTACTTCTCTTCTGGTCCCAAATGGCCGCTGACTTACAGCCAGCTCCAAACAACACCCCAAGGAGTTGTGCCAAGCTTTAACAGCACAGCTGCTTTCCTAGGAGAAAGTTTTCCACCTCCACTGAGGATGTACTTTTCCAACCCAAAGCTTGGGTTCTATCCATCAATGCTCCTTTTGGACATCCACCAGAAATAATCAGCCTGTTCAGTCTTAGAACTGAAAAACAGATGCAGGTGCAAAATCTGCCCCTGCCATGCCATGGACACAGTGTCCATCTATCTGCTGATGCAGAAAGTGGGAGATAGATAAAGCCATATCTAAACCCAGCAGAGCACAATGTGGACCTGGAGCATTTTGAGAGGCTCAAGAACACTTCCAATTCAAAAGGAACATCATCTGCACACGTCTTTGTTCTTTCAGACAAAACCTCATTTCCTCCTAAACTTACCTACAAACTACCCCAAACTTCTACCTAAACTTACTCCAAACTAAGATTTGTTAGATTTTCAGTCCTTAACATCTCTTCAAGAAAATATTCGAGAAATTCTGACAATTAGAAAGAATCTAATTTTCTGTTTAAATGCATTCAGATCAACAACATCTCTTTGCATTAAATTTACCCTTTTTTTTTTTTTTTTTTTTTTTTTTTTTTTTTTTTTACTCCCTCAAAAGAACTCCACCATTTTCAGCAGTATTTACAGATACCAACTAACAAAGGCACTACCCAGAAATTCTGCCAGTATTTGTCTCTTTCTGTTCTTCCAGAAGGGCAGAAACAAAAGCTTTTTAGTTGCTACACTTGGTCTGTATCTGCACTGGAAAGGTTCAGTGATGAAGCCATGCTGAATAGCCACTGATTAAGAAATTGCAGCAGCTCCAGGAGCTGCTGTTGATTCAAGGTGAGAGGAATTGCACCGAGCTGGAGTTAGCTGGCAGTGCACAAAGAGGAATTTCCATGTTGTCAAAAATCTTCCACCGTGTCTGATTCTGGCATTATTTCCTACTGGCTTGCTAAGAAAAAAAAAAGAGCCCTCATCACACTCCTCTGGTGCTTTCTTTGCTCCTTGGATGAATATTCTTTGAGTGCAAATACAATGTTCAACAGCAGCAATTTATTTTCTGTCTCTCACAGGAAGGACTGGAGGCAAGGAGCTGGAATCAAGTTTTTACAGCCAACCCTCCCTGCCAGCTCTGAGTTCCTCTCCTCCTTCTGCCCTTTTTCTGTGAGATCACAGCCACAAGGCCACACCAATGTGGTGCTGGTCCTCAGCCCCATCTCTACAGCTCTAAGCCTGCCTGACACTCAGGAAATTTCACCACGAAGATCCAGACCCAACATTCCTGAACTGCAGCGAGAGGATGCACAGGCAGCCCCAAACTGGGCAGAGAATCAATACTGGGGAGGAATATCTCAGTATTATTGCAATACAAGTCTAGGATTTAAACAGCCCGTGTCAGAAGAGCTGAGACATGCCATCACAAAATTTTTATTAGCTATCCATTGGGCTTTTAAGCTTCCAGCTTCCCAGAGTAACAGTTATGCTTGAAATCATAAACTTCTTTTTCCCCCTCTGCCTCCAAAACTGCAGTCACACAGTGCAACAATGCTTAAGCTTGCTAGCTCTCTTCTCTTCAGAGCAGTCACTGTTTCTGTTTGGCTTTTCTTTTCTTTCCCAGGGTTCTGGTAACATGAGGGTTAACGGGACAGTTATTTGAATGAAAGGCACTTCCAATAAATCAGCAGATAGCAAAAAGGAAAAAGCACTAGAGTAATTTCTTCTGCTCACAATTTCATTATGTTCTTGGCTTTGAGCCATTATAAGGTAAATCAGTCAAGTCATGTTGCACAGACATTTCTGAAAGAACAGTTTTTTAAATCACTTGGTAAGCCACACTCCTTGTTTTGAATGGAGAATCCTGCTTATTTTGTATGGCACTTCATGCCCATTTAGAAGTTGTGAAAAGGAGAGCTGCAGTCAGAGCTAGAGCTGTGATTTGGCTGCAAAGAGCACCTCATGGAACTGTCCCAGGGCCCACATTCTCCTTTCCTTGCTGCACCAGACCTGATGACAGCATCCCAACAAATGGACACACTCCCTCTCCAGTTCCCTTCTGGCAACAAACCCTGGGATAGTGCTGAGCAAAGAAGGGATCACTGCTTGCAGGACATTGGCCTGGGCAAGTCTGCTCAGCTGGGGACATTCTCTAGGGCTCTCCCTAGATTTCACTCCCATCTGCTGTTCTCTCCCCAGTCACTGGCTCACAGCTCCTCGGCAAACAAGGAAAAATGCAAAAATACCCTCTTTTCACCACTGGGAAGGCTGTCCTGGGATCAGACTCCCAGAATAAGGGTATGCTGGCAAAAATATTGCAGTTTTGACAGTCTCTTCATTCTCCTTCTCCCCCACAACACTGGTGTGATTAAGAGGGGGCAGAGCAGTGATGCAGCAGAACATCATGGACAGAGGAATGGGGGATGAAGACAAGGCAAACCCCACATATCTGCCCTGAAAGTACCAGTTCAGCCCTGCACAAACTCTCTCCCAGCCATTTTATTGGCTTCAAACTTCACCCACCATCATTAATGTTCAGTATTTTCCTTTTACAGCTCACAGCTTTCAACTAAATGGGCTCATTCTATTTCCCCCCATTCCCACATTGTAGCCCCGCAAAAGCCCCTGAAAGTACCTTTACCTTCATGATCCAGAGTCTCACACAATCTACTAAAACACTGAGAATCAGTTATAGAAGCCATACATAAAAGCCAAACACACTCTAAGAATCTCAGTTTAACCCAGGAAAAGCATCCTCACGGGCACTCCAGCAGAGAGAAATCCCAATTAATGCCTTGCACAGAAACACAAACTCTTCATGCTCAACCCTCAGATTCTGAGGGGGAGCCCAGGGTTTGCTGAAAGGAGCTGTGGCACACTTTAAACATCTAATTTGTGGCTGTTCAGAACAGAGTGATGGCTGCTTGCTTTTGCCCCCCAGCCATCCACCAACCCCTCACTTGGCCTAGGTTAGCACAACAGGCAGCTACTGCAGGAGGCAGAGATTCCTCACCACTTTCTAAACTAGCTGACAGACTCTTCCAGCTGCTTTTCAATGCATATTCCACTGTCAATCAAAATTACAGGGTATAATTAAGCAGGCAACAGCCAAGCAATGTCTGTCTTCTACCCAAGAACCCAATGAACAGATTAATTTACCAGTGAAATAGAGTAAGATGAATTCCTCTAAAAATAAACCCCTGAGAGACAAGGCACCATCAATTTCTCTCCTATCTAGTAGCAGGTTAAATATCTTATTTTTTTCTGCAAAGTGGAGTTTCAAAAGTTGTTAAGAACTCAAACCTTTCTGTACCATCCCATATTAATAATGGTGATCTCTGTTCAACTTGCAAATTCAGCCCTGGAGGCATCAATGGCTCCTTCAGCCTCATGACTGGGAAAACATAAATGGCACAGCATGTCAGAAGGATGATGAGGTGCCACACAAACCCACCCCAAGCTGTTGTAGTTTCCTGAGACCTTCTAAATACCTCGCTCTACCTGACATTTCTTTGTGCAGTAGGAATTATATTCACTTTGCATCGCTGAGCTTTAATTACTTCGACAACTTGCAGGGGACTTTTAAAATAATAATTTATTTAATCAACAAGTTTTTTTCATTGTAATGTTTGGTAGCAGCAAGAGATCATGCTAAGATAATGAAAAGCATTGGAGCAGCTGAAAACTTAATTAAAACATGTAAAAATTAATTATGCCGCTCATCATTGATTTTGTCTGAAAAAGCTGATATTGCAAATAGGAAATCAAAAGCAAGGAGGTCATGTGGAGAATCACTGATGCAAAAGTGATATATTACAGAAAAAATACACCCATGCTGAGAGGAGCCATTCACTCCAGGTCGATGATCCCGTGCTGAGCTGAATTCCATCCCACATCACTAAACTGCCAATCAAGCATCAATAAGGAGGCTGATTAAGGTGAAGCCAGTAGAACAGAGTACATAGAATATGATTGTTATGTAGATATGTGAAATCAGAATCACATGATTAATGAAGTCAGCTTTTGCAGGATCTTTTTGCCTCTGTAGGAAAAAAAAAAACCCAACAAAACAACAACCAAAAAAAAAAAAAAAAGAGTTTAGTAGTGTAATTATGAAATGTCACTTCTCAGGTTCTCCAGAAATTCCTGAGATGTGTGCCCGGATTAGGACTACACACCTTGGTGCTGGAAAAAGGATTTATAGCATCACTTGATGTCCATAACTAACCAGGACCTGCACTCAGTCCAGTGTTAGGGAGGCAAGGGGAGCAGCCAGGTGTTCGTATCCCTTCTGCTTTATTCTGGAAAAAAAAATATACTGTCCTCTGTTTAAATAATAATTCTATTTCCCTCCTGTCAGCTCCTGAACTTGTTTATGCAGCATATTATATCCTATTTTCACTTGAATCAGTAGAGCCACTTAAGGTACCCTTTGAACAAAATACCACAGTACAGAAAGGCCAACTTGGTATCAGCATAAATTTTATCCACAGCTCTACCTTTGGGCAAGTCACTTGACTACTGCAAGCCTAAAGCATGGAATGAAGGAAATACTGCTTTATCAAACTCAGCAGAAAGATTATCTAATACTATATAATATTTATAAAGCACTTTCTGATCCTCCAGTAAAAACCATGGAAATGTAAAGAAGTACTGGCCCAGATAAGGGTTAAGAGCAGAATCTTTTTTCCAGTGAGAGCTCTCAAATGACCTTGCAATGTTAGAATTTATTTTCAAGGCAAAGGGAGATCTGTCAGGTCTAGGAGCCATGTTTTGCTCTAACTGCAGATGACTTGCTATCAACAAGGAAACAAGTTTAGTCACTGATCCAAATGTCAGGAGCTGCCAAATCAGTGCTCTGATGAAATGTCAGGAACACTAACGTGGTTTCAGGGTTTCCCTGATTTAACAGCCAAAATGGAATCTGGTCACATTCTTTTACTCCTCCAGGAATATTACAAATAACCAGCAATATATACATTACCTAGCCTTCTTCAATTTCTTGGAAAATGAACAAACTAAAAAAAAACCATCTAAACCTGTAAATATTTCCACCTCTGCATTTTAGAGGAGTCTGATCTCCACATGCTGGAACTTCAAGAGTACAAAGGGCCCATTTAATGAGAAAACTAAAAAACTCAAGGATTTTCACACACCTGTAACTGCACCTTGTGCAGGAAGATACTCTGCGAAGGGAGGCATCCAGTCATAAGGTGAATCAAAATACTGAGAATCATTAACAAATATTTAACATAATAGAATGTTCAAAAGACAGGAAGAACAAAGCAGGCATGCTCAGAAAAGATAATTGTATACTTTAAGACTATTTTCTTAGCCAACAAGAAAAATAAAATCAAACCACAATAACCAATAGCTTTTATTTAAATTCATGAACCTAATTCCAAAAAAATCTCTCTTTTGGTTAAAGCAGCCAGATGTTTCTAAATAAAATATTTAAAATATTCCTATGCTGTGGTCAGAAATACTCTGTGGGGAAAGAATGGCCATCAAATCCTTGTCACAGCACAAGAAAAGTGCTGAAGAATTTCAGTGCTGGGAGAAGCTGCAGATGCCTCACATGTTGGGCAGCTGTAAGAAATTCTGCCCCAGCTATTAAATACAGAATAAAAAAACCTGTGTAAGAAAATTCCACAGTGCTCATTTCATTGATTGCACAGGTATAACTAAAGAGACCCAGAATCAGCTCCTTTGTTCAGACAAGGAGCGTGCTGCAGGTCCCCTTTGTGCACAGGGGACTGGCAGGGACACACCTGGAAAGGAGCAGCAGGGGCAGGCAGGGCTCTGCAGCAGCAGGAGTGGCTTGCTGTGAGCAGAGGAATGGCAATTCCCATGGGAAATGTGTTGATAAAAGCTGCCTGGGCTCTCACAGCTGCCAGCACCACCCACAATCTCTGGGTGACACCCTGCAATGCCCTGACCCTGCTCTGACACAGACCCGAGTGTTCCTCACACACAGCAGCTTTTATGTGCAACGTATAATTGGGCTCAAGTTTTGGCACACACTTTAAGCTAATTATCCGTCCTGCACTACACACTGAGGAAGTCCTACTGTGGAACTTGAAAACCCAAGTAACATCCCATTGCCAGCATGGCATTGGTACATTTTATAATTCAACCTGGACAGCACTTCTACAGGAGCAAATATAAAAGTATCTCCTGCCAGGAGAGCACTGGCAGGTCTTTTATAAATACTACAGAAGTTTCCCAAGCAGGTGGCCCATCAAACTCAAATAATTGATCCACATCAGTTAGACCTGGAAATTCAATAGTACAGCTCATCATTACAGCAGTCAACATAAGAGGAAAGTCCTTGTGGTTTCCCCTCCAGCCAGCACTTGAAAGGAAACTGAAAAGCTCTGCTCTCTTTTCAGCTTCACAGATGCCTCCTTTGAGGTTTTCAGGGGAACAGCAAACACTAACAAGCCCTGTGAGAAGCCCCTTCTCTAAGACTTACCTGCTTTTCTGAAACATAACTTCAGTACAATATTCACTTTTTCCTTATTGGAAACAGTTCAGTGTGGACAGAAGTAAATAAATACACCTGGCAGGTTCAAGCAGTGCTGTTAAATGCCCCGTTTCCTTATGGAATGCAGTGGACAACCTTCCCTCCATCCAACTCTCTGCACATCCTGGCCTCACTGCTGCGACAGTGGCAGGTACTGAAGGGCATTGATTCATCTCCACAGGTGGATTGAGCAGCTGAGGATCACTGCTGCCTCAAACCCACCTGCCAGAGGGACAAACACCCCAGCAGGGACATCTCAGTGGATGGGGGCACCACTGCTCACAGCCTGACTCCCAGCTACAGTGGTTCTCCCTGGGCACACACAGATGTGATTTTGGATCTCCTCTTCCATCACTGCACTTCCCTGCCTCAATCACAGCCTGATTATCTTGGTTTGCTTAAGCATCCAAGCCCTAAATTTCCAGCAGTTTGGCTCCCTGTGAAGTAGTAAAGTCACTTCTCAACTATACATTAGGACTTCGAAAAGATAAAAGTGACGTCTGAACCACTGCAAGCACAGGAGAAAGTTCTATCAGCCTCAATCACTTAATGAATTATTTACTGAATTTGTACAGGAAAGTTTTAGGAAATGCAGGTATTAAGGCAGTAGCCCACAGCCTGTACTTTGCCTGTAAGAGCTTTCAGTGCTACTAGCAGTCAGGGGAATCAAGAAGTTTCCACCAAAACAGTAAAGGAAAGCAAAGCCTGATCCTAAATATGGTGTTTGTTCCTTCAGTATCACATGCCCATGCCCCAGGAAAGGTTGCAGATCACTCCATCAAGGAGATATCACTATAAGCTATCATCTACCAAACGTATTTCTAGTCTTATGATAAACATTTCTGTTCTTAGGGCGTTTTATACTCATTTGGAAACCACATCAGCTGCTATACACATAACACTTCCACAGACGCCTGCACAAGTTGTTTCACAGCACTGCAAACAGAAACAAGCTGGGTAGGCTTGCCAGGCAGGAGAGGAGGGCTGCAGATGCTCCTCCCTGCCAAGCTCAGTGCCACCAAAGACCCACCACAGCACAGCCTGAGATTCCTGGCTGAAAAACATCTTCTCCCCACGTGCTGAGGTTAGCCCAGGGACTGCAGCACCAACTGCAGCAAGACCTGGGGCACCCACAGGGATCCCCTGCTGCTCACAGCCAGATCCCAGCTCACAGGCATGGAAATGCTGCCCCTCCAGAGAACAAAGAGGGAGAGAATTCTCTCTTCCCATCTCCTCATTCTCACCGCCCTGAAGGCCTCAAGCTGCAGCCCCACAACGCTGCAGTGGGTGAGGAGCTGTGTCACAGCCCTGGGACAAACCCCTGGAGTGATGGCTTCATTGCAGACTGTGGCCAGCACATTTTTCTCCCTCTCAGGATTTTTCATAGAGGTGCACAGAGAGAAATGAAAGAGAAAACAATTTCTATTTCTGTTCCTTGTTTTTCCCACGTGGAATGTGTTTGGAGAATTGTTTACCTGGGGTGATTGCTTGGCTGGATTCTGGTGAGGATTGTTTGAGCCTGGTGGCCAATCCAACCCACCTGGGGCTGGACTAGAGAGAGAGGGTCACAAATTGTGTTAGAGTCAGAGAAAGTAGTATGTAGTTTTAGTATCCTCCTTTTATATGGTATATTAATGTATTTTAACATAGTTATAATAAAGAAATCATTCAGCCTTCTGAATTGAGTCAGACATTGTCATTTCTTCCCATTGGGTTCACCTGCATTTACAATAGCAGCCCACCTGCAATGCCAGTGCCCCCTGCACGTGCTGGGACCTCTCCCAGCTGAGGAGGATGCTGCAGACAGCCTGGGTGCTGGAGCACTGCTAGAAACAAGTTTGGGAGCTTTGCTTGTTGGACTTTGGGGGTTTTTCTCCCCCCACCTACTAATGTTAGGCAGTTTGGACAGTGAGATCAGACCTAACATCCCACTGGTGCCTTGAGTGATCCCAGGGCAGCTCTTGACAGAGCTCACGTGGCTTAAATCATCTTCTCTGCTCCCTCTGCTACCTAGAGGGGAACCTTGGCTGCCTGTGCTCCCACCTAAACCCTCCAGTCAATCTCATCAATGTCAAAGAAAGCCAGGGAAGGTCAAAGAACATTAGATGAAATGACATCAAGCCTTTATTTTCCAGCTTCCACCTCCATAAAATAGGTATAATCATACTTACTTACTTTCAAAGAGAATTGTAAGGCTTAATTAGATAATTAACATGAAAGTGCCTTTAAAAAGCCTATGTATACACAAAGCTCTACTGTATTATTAGTGTAGGCAGGCATGGGGAGCTCTTAGAGATTTTCTAACAGGTTATTTGTTATTCTGGGAGAAGTCTTTAGCTGCATACAGCAGTAGTATAATTATTATCATCAGATCCACTTCCTAAAGATATTTATGAAACACTGTGGGAAAAAAAAAAGCACCCAGTTAAGCAGCACTGAGCTGAGGTTCTGTTTTGTTGCACATGCTGATTAGGAACGCTGTTAAAGTGTTGTTTTGCCATAGTGGAAATGCTGGTGCCAGGAAATGTAGTTATATGCTTGTTACTTGAATCATCATTATTTGGATATAATTGCTAGGTATCGGTGATTTCAACTCCTTTTTGTTTTTATCTGTGTTTCTTTGCAATGGGATTTTTTTTTTTTCCTGGAGGCTGCTGGATCATTACAAGAATGTGCAAAAGTGCAAAAACAGAAACCAGACTTGCACTGTTGCACAGCTGATTTTGACCACACACTCAGGAATTTCTCTCTCCTGTGCACTGCATAAATATGGTATATATATTTAAAATCACTGAATTATGACCATGAAAGTGGGGACTTCCACCAGGCAGTTACTATGCTATTCTATATAAATATACATATATACAAGTACATAAAAAATATACAAATTACAAGTACTCCACCTCAATTGTAGTATTAAGGATGGGAATGAGCAGACCAAATTTACTCTCTTATGTCATATAAATACTTCCGTAGTCCATAAAATTTTCATTAAGACCCATGTGAGGAGGATTTCACCCTACAACCCTATTTCTTTGGTTCTTTTTCAACCAAATATCACGGTAAACTATACTGTGACCAGGTTCACATGACTATCATACATTTACCCTCAACAAATTTCTCTTGACTGATTCCTATACCAAGTAAAATCAGATACAGTCTTATTGCAGATATGCCTGCACAGGTCAGGGCTGGGCCCTAAAATATTGCATCAGATTTATTTCTTCAGAAGTTTCAGGACAGCCCAACCATTGGACCCAGCACAGCTGCTCTTCAGTACCTAAAAATCAGGCAAACCCAAGATTGCTTATCCATTAAAAAAAACCCCAAAAAAACTCCAAACAAACAAACAAACAAACAAAAAAAGTAAAAAAAAAAACAAAACAAAAAAAACCAACAAACCAACAAAACAAAACTCTTTAAAGAGAAATTTGTACTGCCCATTCTGTTATAGCTTAAGGAATGAAGATGTCAATTCAACGATCAAGTTACAGAGGCTTCAATCCTTACTTTGTATCAGCAAGAACAAGAATTAGCTGAACAAATTCTTTTCAGAGTGATAGAATAATAAAATTGTCAGGAATTGGATTCACCACCTTACAGCTTCTAATAGTCCAAATCATTATTTGTTATTTTGAAGAAATCAATATAGCAACATATTCCCCAAAGAGAAAATATCTATAAATTTCATTTGCAATAACAAATTTAATTTTAAAATCTGTTAATTTTGATCATTCTCCATGATTCTGGTACAAAACTGGGCAGAAAATGTGTTTCCACCCAACTCTAATTGAGCAGAAAACCCTCCATAAAAGAACAGGAAAGGAATCTAAACAACATCAAATATTTATATCATGGGAGCACATCAAGAGATCTTTTTTGCAGCTTGTACTGTATATATTTTACATGTAAATTAAGCTGAGTGGTTCCTCTTCATAGTTTCAAGCTGCTGCTAATGCTTCATAGATTTTCCAGGCAGACAAATATTGGTGAAAAGAGTTTTATAACCTTCATACTGAAGATTTATGATTAGATGTGAACTGGAAGCCTAATGCACTGACATGTGGCCTTGGCTCAGTCTCATTATAATGTAATCTGTATCCCTGGTATAATTGCTGTTGTTTGATTGTAAATCATCCCTCCTTCCACGCAGCTCTGCCACTTTTGATGTTGGTGAAACACACGGGATCTGCTGGCATTCACATGGCTTACACCAGAATTAGTATCAGCTTGCATTAAAAGTGTTGCAGCTTTGGAAAGTGCTCAAAACCCTCTGGTTTTTGCTCTCTTTCCCAATGCAAACTGGCACTGCTTCTTCCTGCCCTGGCTCCATTTGCAAAAATTATCTGTCTGCTATTTGAAAATGCTTTCAGCTGCTTCAGTTCAGCCCTTGCACTGCTCCTGCTCGAGCAGCACAGCCACACCAGCACGGCAAGAAGTGCAGAACCTCCAGCAGCTGGCAAGCCCCACAAGTCAGCAATTCACTGAGATTCCCAAACAGCATTACACTAAATTAATGCTTGTGATGGAGATGTGCCAATGCAATTAGAACACGGTGCTTACACTGTGACATTTTCTATTAGCCAGAAACGGCCGCCAGGTACTGCGCTGCTACCAGGGGCCATTAATGCACTGGATGGCCACTTACCCAAAACAACAGACTTCAGCAGGAGCAGATGGCAAAGCCCTGCCCTTCTCCTACCTGCCTTCAGCCTCCATCTCTGCTTGGCCACAAAAGCAACCGTGCTTCTTTAAAACGCAGCGACCACTGTAATTAGCTTAGCCATCATCCCAGCGGATGATTTTCAAGCTCATGAACTATTGAGAAGTTTAAATGGTTTTCAAAGGGAGTTAACACAATTTTAGAGGGCAGGTCTGTGGTGCTCTAAACAGGATTGCTGGCTCAGAAAGTCTTTGCAAAGTACAGACTGTCAGAAATGAGGAGCATATGGCCTGGGATGGATCACTCCATCGATCCTGCTTGCTGCTGGTGTGTCAGCATCCTCTTCCAGTGACAGATAAAAGCAGAAATGCTCTGTGCTTTATCCAGACTGGCACCATGGTTCTGATGTCTCTAGGAATAATCCCTCCATGAACAGAGCAGGTTAGTGGGTGTTCCACAGAGCCAAACAGCAGCCAGGATGGGGGACAGTGCCACAAAGCCAGCCCAGCACATCCAGAACAGTGTCTGAGAAGACAGAGCTGCCTGTGAGATGTTTGGCACCATCCTAATGGGAGAAGAGAGACAAGACCCTTTAACCTGGGCCCATAAAGCCACATCTGCTTTGAGGTGTTTGCTTAAAGCTCACTGATGTGCCTGCTTAAGCACCTTACTGAATTCACATGGATTTATCAAAGCAACTCAATAATTTATGAAAGTAAAGCCTAAAAGTGAGAGCTTTTCTTGTTTAACCCAAAGGTGCAATTTTTGGCTAGCAGCTGTGGAAGGCTGATCCTCTGTTACAGCTCAGCCACCAGGAAAGTAAAAAGGCACATTCTCATTGCATTATACCCAATAGGTGCATACAATTTCTTTCCTTACTGTTTCAAACAAGTAATGACCTCCACCTGTGTTTGCTACTGGTAAGTTTGGGAAAAGATATAAATGTGGAGAAGATTGTCTTTTTTTTTTTTTTTTTTTTTTTAAGAGCTAGCTATGCTGTATTTAGCTGGGATTTGTTTCCCTCTTGAGGATTCTTGGTCCAGTTGCATTCCCTCCCAGTTTTCTCTGCAGAAATCTCTCAAACACAGGCTGGTCTTGCTGGGTTTCCTCGGGAAGGTGCTGCATTGGGATGGATCGTGCCATCAATGCAGTACAACCTCAAAGAATTTTTGCAGCCCATGTGGATTGTACTCTCTGTTCTCTACAGGATATCTTCAGAGGAAATAATATTCAGCAAGGATTTTTGGCAAGTTGATGACAGAATTCTGAGCTGGGGAGAGAGGAGCCTCAAAAAGACCCCAGAATTAGAACTGGGCTTTTTTGAGTCATGGCTGGAATTCTGAGATGCTGTTAAAGGTGATGGCAGCCGCAGGGCATATTTCAACAACTCTCTTCCTCCTCAAACTGTCTTAAATTCCAGCTAACTCTGGGCATCCAGCCCAGATTTCCTGAAAATACTCCGTGACAAAACCCAGGAAGGGTGACCTGACCTGTTCCTATGGCTCAATTCATGCTCTTGATGCTGTTTTGCCACCACCTTCACTCTGGGATATCAAGTCCAGAATAATAACAAGATAGGGCTACACCAACTTGCAGTCACTGAAAATCAAACCCATGGTTTTCTTACCCTATTGGAACTCAAACCATTAAAGAAGCAAATCACCTATAACCACAATAGCTCCATTATGACTATACAAATTAATTTTAACTGGAATATATATTTACTGTGGAGAACATGTGTATATACACACTCAGAAAGCTATTATGTATGGAAATATATTTGAAAATATTTGCACTACGATTATTTCTTCAGCGCCAGTATTTATCTCTTGAAAATGAATAATACATTTGAGAGATACTTTTCATTTTCAAAGCAGGAATATTATGCTTTGCTTCTGACAAAGAGTAAGCAGCAGGGATTGCACCTGATCTGTCCCCAGAGAGTAAATGGCTGCTCTGATGTTAAATCCTGCAGATGGGAAGAGCAAAAAAAACACCCAATTCCACATCACCTGCAGCGATGGCTTTCCTAAAACTTCCCAGTTAACCAGGACATGCAACCTGCTCCATGTCATCCTACAGCACCACGAGTTCCTGTCCTTGGTTACAGTCTCTAAGGCTGCCACAATACACTGGAAGGTGACCCTAGACAGCTTTATTCTGCACTCTGCTCCTCCCATAGCAATTATTTGTCCTGATCATCTGGAGCACATGGAAGATCCAGCAACAAGAGGCAGTGGGATGCCAGCAGCAGCACAGTGAAGAGAGAAGGGAAGCAAAAGAAAGTATTTTTCCATGTGAGTTGGAGGTTCTGGGGCCACTGCATGCTCAGAAATGCCAGGAGCAGATGGCAATGACAGACTTTTTTCTTGGTTTTCCTTTTTTTTTCTTGCTTCCCTGAAGAGCAGCTTCACAGAGCTCCATGTTTACCCCAGACCTCAACTTTTCCCCGGAGAACTCCCCCTTCATCCTGCCAGAGCTACAGCTTTTTGACTTTGCTGTTGTTGCATGGGGGATGTCAGTGAGAGCAGTCTGGAGAATATTCCTGTGGCTTTTCCCCCTCCAATTTGTTCAAAACCTTTCAAAAGAATAAAATCCCCGTCAGCTTTGCAGCCTGAGAACCAACATCACTCCTTTCAGCATAATGTCCTTCCTTGTGGGCTTGGTTGAGTGGAAAAAAGAGAGGAAAATCCCATATGAGAATCGACCTAAATTCCAATCAGCTCACATTTGGTGGGAAAAACCAGGAAAAATAGGAGTTTTCAAATGTTTAACTATGGTTTTTATCTTCCCTTTCCAAAATCTCTGTGTTTGCTTTATGTTTTAAGCCTCTGTGCAAAGAACAGCCTGAGGGAAGGACCAAAGGTTGGTATTCCAGGAAAATACTTCACCCCCTTCCTTCTAGAACCACCCTTCAGCTGAGTTTCCACCACTGCGTCCATCACCCTGAGCACATTCAATGCCTAAAACATTTGAAACCAGGACTGTCACAGCCCAGGAAATGTACAGGATTTAATGTCTACAGAAGCACTCTCTCCAGAGCACTTAACATATTGACAAACTGTGTGAAAAGGGAATGCTTTTTTCCAAGTTTCCAGTTATTTTGATCCCTCTGAGGAAAGCATCTCTATTACAATATCCCACACAGACAGGGCCCCGTGCTTCAACAGCCCCAGATGCTGCAGTCACCTCAGTGTATTTTACATCAAAATAATCACACCAATTAATCTAAACTGAGTAAGGAAATAAAAACTTTAGGCAGGGAAGTCTGTTAAACACAGCAGAATATTTTCCAGGGAAGAGCTTATACACAGCAAAGGACTTCACTTCCAAGCTCTTGGTTTAATAATTTGAAAATGAAAAAAGAGCAATCATGCAAGCAAGTGGCACTCTCCTTAATTAAGGAAGTCAATTCAGAATCAATAAAAGGCCAATTAATTTGTGGGTGTCACTGGCTCTGAATTATGGTGATAGCCCCAAAGAGGGGACCCAGAGACCTCCAACACTTCTCCCAGGGTCTGAAGGTTTTCACACCCTGCTCTGTTATTTTATGACAGACACAGATTTAAAAATACACTGATAGATGCCAGGAAACACTGAAGGAGGAGGGAAACGAAAAAAAGCCTCTGTCTTTTGCAAAATTATTGTGGTGGAATCTGTCATTGTTTTGGATCCCTCTAGAGACACATTGAAGGGAAAAAGGGGATTCAGTGGAGGGGCTCATGTGGAGCTCTCCTGGGGTCTGAGGACCCCCAGACATCCCCCAGCAGGAGCTGGTGCTGCTTTGAGCCTTCTCTTCCTCAGGGTTTTCCAACACGTCCCTGTGGCAGGAGAGGACCCAATTCAGCACAGTCCCCAGTCCCTTCCTTTCCATTCTCTGGGTAGAACAGGCAGGGCAGGTTTTGGAAGGGGAAAAAGCAGAGCAGTGCACAGCATCAATCCCTTGTCTGGCTCCCTCCCACACCTGGCACATGGGGATTTATTGGTGACACACACAGGTGGCACAAAAAGGAATCACTTGGCTTGTTCAGGGCTGCAGTTTAGCAGCTTATGAGACATCTCAGTGCTGTGGAAGGGAAATGCAATGAAATACAACAGCAGAGAAGGGTGGCTTGTGTGGAGTGACTCCCTCCACAAAAGACAATCCCTCTGACTCCACTTGCACTTCATTACTTATGGATATTTTATCATGCTACCAGAGCATGATAAAATATCACACTCTGAGCCCTTGTAGATGTATTATGTTAAAGAATATGTAAAAAGCCAGATCCAGGGTAAGCAGAGGTACCACTAAGCTGCAATCCAGGGGTGGCTTAAGAAGCTTATCTGCATTGTTCTGTACCACTCTCCACTGACAACTTTAACAGTCACTCTAAGAAACATCTTATTTCTTTTACTGTGTCCCAAGCATCTCTGGCTAATACCACATCCAGCAGAGACCTCATTACAGGTGTTTTTTTCCCAGCCCATACCCCGTGAAGCTCAGTTTTGACTGACATAGCCCCAAATCTGAGAACTCAGACTCGATCTGTCTCTCTGTTTCCATTCTTTTCCTGGTACAGGGTTACAGCTGGTGTTTTGGTGCCTCCCTTTGCCTCTCCTTTATTACCAATCCCCTGCCATCAATTCTAAGTTAGACATTTCACCTTCTCTGGCAGGAGCTCTCCAGTGTGAGATGACTAACAGACATTAAATTGTTAGTCTTATGTTCCCTTTAAAATGTGCTCAGAGCAAATGCTAATAGCAGCAGATCTCAAAAGACTCCTACCAGCATTTGTCTTGATCTTTCATTACCCATCTGTCAAAACCCTGGTGACAGTTACAAGTTTAAATCAAAGTTCAGAGGCACCTGTTAGTTTCAAAAAACTTTTGCCTCCAAGGCCTACATTTTAAGAAGCTGGGTGTGCTTGCCAAGTGCCAGCATTTGAAATGTTGGCAGGAAATGAAGTACGTGGGCATTGTACGTGGTGAGAAAAGCGAGGCAATTTTCCATTTAATAAACACATGGGGACAGATAAATCACAGCCCCTGGGCAGAGCATCCAGTAAATTTATTTTGTACCTCCTCAGAGGGGCTCATGTAGCTTCGACAGGACAAGCCAGGCAGGGTAAAGTGACAAAGAATAGAGGAAAAGAGGCACCAGTGAAGCACTGGAGTTACCAGAGGTGAGGAGGCTGCTGTTTTGAGAGGCTGGAGATCATTAACCTGGGCTAATCTGATCAGAGAGGGGGCTACAGGGGCACATCTCTGCTCCTGGAGCTGGGACACTGGTTGTGGTTGGGTGTGAGGGAGGATCATGGAGAGACAACCCGAGAAGGCTCTCAATCCTCCTCAGAATCCCCGCTGGAGTCCCAGCTCTTTGCACCTGACCTACAGTTTTAGCCTTTGGTATCTAAATTCAGCTTTCCAAACTGTTTAGAACAGAAATCAGGCTGAAAAGGAAACTCAGAACCAAGTAAGAAAGCCCTCCCCAAAGGAGTGGCAAGACTTTGGTGGAAAAATGATCTTTGTTCAAACAACTGGCAGCTGTTAATCACAAAATCATCAGCCACAGCCTGACACTCTTTATTTTGCCAACTGCTTGTTGTGCCTGCTGCAGACTCTCACACATTTCCAACAGTTGGAGCACATTTGCCACTTTTTTGAATGGTTTATTTTAATTTGAATGTCTCACATCTATTGAAAAAACACTTGGAAACACACTACTGCCTACATCTTCCTGCCCATTTCTGGATACTGATGAATGCCAGCGCATGCCACAGTGTGTCCTTCAGAAAGGACAGAGTTGGACTGCTCCTTTACCACATATCCTAAAAGTTTACTGGATTATGCACAATTTACTTTCTCTTATAAGGATAATTTTGACATAAAAACATTAGCTTTGGATTTCTATTTCCACTTTCCCTTTTTTTCAGGAAACTCCTACCTATACCAAACAAAATAATTCATGGTCATCACATCCCAGCTTTGTACTGAAATGGGTAGAGAAAATAGTTTGCAGCAAAGCCAAACACTGCATTCCTGTGCAGAAATCATTTTTGCAGCTCCATTATTTGCCATCAACAAGCAATGCTATGGTTCAAGGGTTGATTTTGATACCCTGAATAGAAATTCTGTTTCCCCTTGGAGGAGACTCAGCTCAGTGCGTGCCTCGTTACTAATCCTGTGGTTTTATCCACAGCACCTGGAGGTCACATCAGAGCTGCAGCTGCCAACCTCAGTGACCTGTGCATGTCCATGTCCTCATCAACCCTTCCTCAGCTTAACCTTCACCTTGTCTGCACAATCTGTCTGTTTTTAAAAAACAACCTGGAATTTTGTTCTGAGCAATGAGAAGCTCCCCAAAGAAAAACCCCAACATGCACCAGTGCCTGTGAGCAACGGGTCCTGCAGGAATCTGACTCACTTCTTGTGCCACTCTCTGAACTTAGACCTAATAAATCAAAACCAGGCTATAAGCCAAGCAATGCATCTTTTTCAGAGGGTGGCAGAATACAAATGCAATAATTTGTTCTGATTATGGTGTTTGATTACTGCATGTGAGACAAGGCTCAAACAGAATGTAACTTTTAATTACACCATTCTGTGGCAGTTCACTGAGAAGCCAGAAGCTCTTTCAGGGCCGTGCAAATGTTTGCCTCACTCCTGATAAAGCCTGAAATATGTCTTGGTGCCTTCCATAGCCTCTGGGCATAGTCTGTATTCATTCTTGCAGATCTCACTGTTGATTTGCTATATTTTACTACTGCTACCCTGGCAACCCTAGGAAACATAAAAAGCTGATTTCTCTGCCTCTCATTTATATAAAAAAATGTATTTAGATACTTCTAAATAAAACACACCTGCTGACTAATGCAAACTCATGCAAGAGATTAATATGGATGTCATTATGCAAATTGTGGTCGACCAAGAGTAGCAAATAAATGCACCCAGAAACTCTGCACTTTCTCTGCAGACATTACACTGAGCACTGCACAGGCCTCTGTAGGAAATCCTTGACATAAATATGGTGGCCTAAGGCAGTGGGAATAAGGCAGGATTTGAACTGAAGATGCTATGGCTATTTGAATATGTTATATGTGTGTAATTGAGGGCAGAAATAGCCCCAGTTGATTTTTTATGTTTTTTTTTTACTTAAGTATCTCAAAGATTAATTGATTCAATCACACAAACCCTTCAAGCCCACCCAGCAGGCAACAATATCCATTTGTGAACTTCAGGATAAACTTAGGACAGGCAAGAGCTCAGGGTTTGAGCTGCTGGCTTCAGCTGTCAGCAGGACATCCAGGGTCTGCCAAGGAAAAGGGAATGGGAAGAGAGAAACCTATGAATCAACAGCTCTGGATGGAAATTAAAACCTCCATGCCATGAGCTGCTCTAGCAGCAAGCCCTTCCTGAAGCATGGGGTGGAAGTTGCTCAAAACTCAGTATTTTCTACCCAGTTCCCAGAGGAATACATTCAACCCATTATTTGTAGCCACCTCCTAGTTATGATGATGTGGAAACTAAGCGTACATAGGCTGGAGAGGGTGGCATGGACTGTCCCAGCCAGCCAACCTGGTCTCCTGCCTGTAGTTCACCAGGCACTAGAGACAAGTTGCCAAAACAGAGGGATTCATACGAAAGAAGCAGGTTTTAGACAGTCACTCCTTTGTGGTAATTAGAATGAGCCAGTTGATTAGGCTCATGGTTAAATGAGCCAGCCTGCCTTTGAGGCTTGCTGGGGCAGCTCTTCTCCCAGAGTAGTCAAAGTTCTCACTTTATTTAGCACTGATTTGTTAGGACCATACTATGTTATCATCATGTCCAGCATCTGCTTTGATCATTTCTTGCTTTCTCATCCTCAGAATGGCCAATTTTCCAGACTTGGAAATCTGCAACACTTATGTAAAAGAAGAAAAAAGCAAGATGTGACTCTGTGTCTGTGTGTGTGAACCTTCCCCTGTGACACTGAGAGGTTTTATGCAATCACTCCCAGGTAGGTTTCTAGGTACAAACTACATCTGTTCCCACTGAACCTCCTCACCAGATTACAGAGGTTTGAAGCAGGTGTTGCCCTCACCTCTCCAACCTTCTGACTGCCAGAATCCCTGAATAAACCACCCTCCACAGCTCATACCAAGTCCTGAGTGTGTCTGTGTGTTTTTGTGGGGCTCTTGCCATGCTGTCTATCAGAGCTGCCAGGGAATGCATTGCTTTGGGCTGGTATTGCATTGCACAGCAGGGTCAGGAGAAGCCACAGTGCCTTGAATAGATGATCTACACCCCATGTCAGCAGTTGCAGGACATTTATTTTAATGTGTGATTCCCTCTTATGTCTTTAAGGGATTCTTGGGCCATTTCACATATCTTTAATTTCAAATCTTGCCAAAGATTTAAATGCAAACATTTTCTTCTCAGAGCCCATGAATGCCAATGTGAATCAAGCACCTCTAATGAGATCATAAATTAGGCATTTATGTCTCTTCCTGCTAGACAAATGGCACGACCTTGAAGTATAATGGAATGTTCAGTCTACACCTGTTCCCTAGGAAAAGTCCCCCACCCCACTCTCCAGCACCCAGGGAAGAAAGCTACACCCTGTTTCCACCATAATTGCCCTGCTGAGACCCAGGTGAGCCTCTCCTGGATGGAGATGGGCCCCCTGTATCTCAAAAATGTCTGTCAAGGTGCTACAGAAGGAAATCAGAACTATACAGAGCTCCCAAAATCCTTGGGAAAGCTTCATTGCTGAGCTTTCCCCCAGAAATCCTCCCTGTAATCACTTCACAACCACATTTGTCCATGGAAGCTGGGCTTAAGAAGCAGCTCAGGCTCCATCAAACTTTTCTGCTTGGAAAAAGGTCACCCTCCTGCTCTCGGTCATACAAAATGGGCCATGGTCCCTCCCCAGTCCCAGCTTTTCTCTCAGGGAAAGGAATGCCCCTGAGGCAGTGTTGGCCATGTTTTCAGCTTTATATTTCTTCTCTGAGTTCTCAGAAACATCTTTTTACAGCCTGGCCAAGGAATAGCCCCAGGGGGAGTCACATCTGGACCAGCACATAAAGTTAAGTCAGCTCCTCTGAAGTACAGAACAAGCAAACAGCCCCTTGACATACAGTTGAAGGCTGTGGGTGCAGATTTTGGATGGAAGTCAAAATTCAAAGCAAAGTTTAATGGCTGTTACTTTCAGAAACAAGCCTGTATTGTTATTATTTTTAGTACATTTCTCAGACTTGTCATTATATACTTCTGATTTACAGTTTTAATGCCAGGCAACTGTGTTACCTTTATCCTTCCCTGCAGGATTACGTGAGAATATTCTTTAGAGAGAATATCACACTGGGCTAAGGTTAAAAAACAAGACATGCAGCAAGCCCCAAGGTGCCTTCCCATATCTCTGAAATATAAATGATTCCCTGGCATAAAAGATTCTGAAATACATAGCCATAAAGTCAAAGCTCTGCTAAGCAAATAACAAATATAAGAGGAAGCTCTGCTTCCAAAGGCTCTGAATCACAGCGACAGCTACAGTATGTGCCAAGCTAAAATATTTCCAAAAAAGCCAAAAGCTGTCAGCAGAAGGTAGCAAAACACTAGCCAGTTCTTAGACTTTGATTATAATTCACACAGAAATACACACTGGGGGGATGGACCTACAGCTTCGAAAAAGTGCAGTCTGTGTTTCTTGGAGACTTTTATGTCCAGGTGTTAAAGACTGAGGGTCTTGCATCCTGCTGCAATGACACTCAGTAACTAACAGGTAACAGCTACATAGCAGCAGGTACCAGAATATCAGATGATTTGGGAATTTCTTCCTGCCTCCTGAGAGCCAATACCACTGCTGGGTACAATCAGTCAAAACACACACGCTCGCTTTGCCTTAAAAAATTCTCTCCATTAACAACTGCAGAATAAAGTCAACATACATTGAAGAAATTGGCCACTGTCTATGTCATGAAATGTGCATGAGCACACCTCTGGTTTAGGACTCAAAATGAGACCACAAGCCTCATTTTTCTTTGACAAAAAACATTTTTCTTTTGCCAAAAATTCAAGAAAATCTTGCATTTAAAAGCCCAGCTGGGAAAATCATCTCCTGAAGATTTAACAAAGCTTCTCCCACTGGCATGCAGCACACCTAAACAGAACAGTTTCTGGTGTTCATGATGAGCCTTCCAAATACAACTCCAGCCATAGGCCAAACACAGTAATCTGGATTTCTCAGTGCAGATGAGAATTCCTCCATCCACAAAGAAGACCCACAGTGGGCAGTCACCAGAGCAGGGGAAGAGGATAAATTCACTGCTCCAGAGAAGAACGTTTCCCTGGCTGCTTTAAGGGAAAATTAAGGAGCAGAGAAAATTACTCCAGGAGAAAAGAGTATAAAAACCCCAAGAATTTAACACAAAACCTTCAAGACCAGGGGAACAAGGTTTGAGTCCTTTGCAGACAAGGTCGGGCAGAATTTTGGCCATCTCAGCTGCATCTCGAGCCAAAGCTGCAGGAGGGAGCAGTCCCTCAGCCAGGTTTGGTGCCCCTGCATGACCAGTTTGCAGACAGGGATTTTCCACAATTTCTAAGGGCATGAAAGCCAGTGGGGATGAAACACAGCAGAAGTGGGAATGTTGGGGTTTTCACTTCCATCCAGAAAGATGAAAGTCTGAGCTGTCCCAGTCACAAGAAGGGATGTGCAGAGGAATTCAGCACTTGGGTATGCAGAGGGCTGGGAGGGGAAATCTGCTGAAGAACAGCAATATTGATCCAGTGGGCCACAGTCCAGGCAGGAATCACTGCCACAGAGAAGTGTAAACACTTCCACACCTTCTCTAAGCCCTACTCTCTGTTAGTTTAACCTGTGTCACTGCAATTGTCTTTTTTTTTCCTGGATCTTTTTTTCCTTTTTTTTCCCCCAGGCATATAAGCCTTTTGGAATGTGAAATACTTGCCAGAAGACATACAGGATTAATGTCAGAGGTCTGACATACAGCACGAAAGACAATGAGCTAGACTTCTCCCAAAATCTGAAACACAGCCTGCAAGGTATGTCCAACAGTAATTCTTCTTATTCCAAATTCCAGGAGTTACTGAATTTTTTATCACAGTGAGTTTTTATTTTTTAATAACTGAGGATACAGAGAGTTATGCATTGAGCAACTCAAGCTAAAGGTGTACAGCTGTGTCTGCTGAAGGCATATATATGAGATTATGCAGATCATTAGCCAGCTAACTTCAAGCACTGTAACATGCTACACACTGAAATACCCTGTAATCTGCTCTACAAAAGAAGTCACAGACAGTAGTGATCAACCTGATTTGCCTGACAGAACCCTACAAAATTTCTAAAGAAAGTGCAGACCAAGGGATTGTATTCAGCAATCCTGACTGGTTTTCCCTACAGAAAACAGAAGCCTTGTTTTCCCTATTTACCTTCTGTAATTCCCTACAAGGGAGCAGAAGCTGCTGCAGGTTCATGAGGAGCACAAGGCTGAAAGGCACTTCCACCACCCCAGCACAAAACCCTGGCATGCTGGCTGTGCAAACCCCACAGGTAATCGTCCATCAAACGCAGGATAAAAATCTGGCAAGTTTCATATTAAAAGTGCCAGAATGAAATAAGCAATATCCTGAATGCGCATGCAAGTATTTCAGTGCAAAGCAAGTACAAAAATGAAAAAGAAAGCGCCCCTGTTTGCAAGACTAATCCTTAAAATCATGTGCAGCCTCAAAAGATTGAGTAAGAACACACAGGCACCAGCATCATTTGTCACCAGCAGGTCTAGTAGCTCATGGTTATATTGCATAAAAAATTAATGTTACATACAACTCTAAATTCAAGTTTGCTTTCCTATCTCCTATTTATTTATGACAAAGACAGCTTTGGGAAGTGGAGGTGAAAATATCCTTTGTAAGCAAGATCCCAGTTCAGCACAGTGCTAGAGCACTGAGGCACTTGAAATTTGCCTGGTATTGTTCAGGCACCCAAACTACCAAGTAAAAACCACCAAAATTTTCAGAATGCAAGAGCAGCTTTCTCTAAACAAGCAATCCTTCTGTAGATGGATCTTTTCAATTCAATTTCCAAGCAAAGCAATGTTTTGTGATTTAGTCCCACTAAACCTTAACAAAACAGCACGAGGAACGAATCTTAAACTCAACTGTTGATACGGTCTATCAATATTAAAATAATCTGGCATGGCCTGGCTTGCTAATAAGCCAGCATTTCAGAAATGTTGCAAAACAAAACTGTCTTAAGTGTGTGATTTGTGGATGATACAAAACATAAAAACTACAAAGCAAAAAATACTGTCATTGGCACAGCAAGATTAAAAAAACAATTACAAGGCTGAGTACATTAAATTAAACTTGGTGCAGTCATTCCTGACAGAAGTCCTACTGTTGGTAATTGCGCATATTTGGACTTCTAATTGTTAAAAATATCATACTACAAGTGTTTGATGCATTCCAGATTCTGCTGCTGAAAAGCCATACAAAATTCCCAATAGAAATCTCAGGCTTTGTTTTAGCATGAGCTTCTGTACTTGATTCATTGCTGTTTGCCTTTTTACTGTTTATTGCCTTGGGATCAAGGATCCATTTTGTAGTGGAAACGAATTCCAAATCATTGTTTGTGTGCTCCTTTCCCATGAGAGACACGAGACTCGTGCCAGAATGATTGAATCCCAGTCTTCACCCCAGATTCCTGATCCTCTGGGGATTCCAAAGCCACAAGGTCAGATCTTGATGGTTTAATAGGACTGCTATTGTCTAACCACCATGGCTTTATCTTCCAGTCCCCAAAACCCAAACTGAACAAACCTGCCCAGCACAGGCAAGCAGACAGATCCCAGGTGAATGCTTAGAGATACTACAAAAAATGACACCTCAAAATGGATGTTAAAGTCCTCCAAATCAACTGTCATGAAACTCCAAAACAAAGCCATGCACCACCATTTAATTAAACAAACAGCCAGACACTTAATTTTACAAAGCAGGACAGAATCTAGAAAGTCCTGCTTGTGTACTTCAAGCTCAAGCTGATTTACCTGAAGCAAGAGAGGACAGATCAAGCAGGCTGGGGCAAATGGCTGTCTTATTATTTAGTTAGTAAATATATTCTTGCTTTTTTATACACAACTCACTGGTATTTACACATTCTTGTCTTACAGTTAGGTCTCCAGATGTTTTAATAGATTTACCAAGAGTTACATGGCCCCTGTCACATTCATGAGGTGATACTTGTGAGACACAAACCCATTTGTGCTGCTGTTTCCTAGGGTGAACTTCCTGTCTAAACCACACCTATGCCCTGCACAGCAAGCCCTGTTTTCCCTTGGGGAAAATACATTTTAGTAACAGAGTTTTCTACTATAGCGCCAGCACAGTTTCTGCTTGACACCTGCCATTTCCAAAATCTGTGAAGAACATAAGCACCCAATTTCTAGGCAGTGAAAAGTGGCATTCTAGGGCTTTAGAAAAGTGGTTTCCTAATCTGTACATCTGAATTCCTGTCAAGGACCCTTTATGCTCCCTTTAAACACAGGATTTTTCTTCTGAGCTTCTCAGAATCAGTAGAGACAGATGTTGGCAGAGGTTTGGGGAGCAACAAGTCTGCAGGACATTGGTGTCATCACTGACCACAACTCAGCCCAAAACCTTTTAAGCAGATAAATTAAAGCACATGTGAACTTTTCTTGAACTCAAGGAAATTATCTGTGTGCCAAGACTTGGGTTTTTGTGTCCCGCTGAACCAGAAAACTGCCTGGTCCTTTCACAGCTGTAGTTTGGAGTGAAGAAACGTGTCATCAATATATGCCTATACATATAATTTCCTGGTACACCAGAAAAAAAAGTTACTATTCTTGTTCAGTATCTTCAAAAAAACAATTTTGCCAGACTCCAGTGCAAATCAGTTATTCAGGCATGTGAGTGGCAGCTGGTGGGATCTCCTGTAACAACCCTCCTGCTCCTCTCAAAAACACTGTGGAAATTTTTAATCACTGCTCCTGAAAAAGCAAACTCCTTAGTGAGCCTTAAAGGAGCTGCATGTTTATGAAACGTCAGAAAGAAAGTCATCCAGAAAAACTTATCACGTCTCCTGTCTATTTAGGCACATCATGTTTTTGGTGACTGCTGATGCCAGATGTGTGCTGGTGTCACATTGCTTCTGTGGCTTAACTTGCATTAAAACCTTCACAAGGCCAACAAAGCTCCTGCCGCAGCTGCAGGGCCCACAGGGGCTGGTCTGCTTATCCCTCCCTGCTGGGCCAAAGTCTGAATGCAGCAGGCAGGACACGCCACCAAAACCTCGAGACATGGATCCCCATCCTTAGAGTCAGGCCGGAACGAGGTGACCACAACTGCCCTGCCTCACAAAAACATTCCCGTGGTGGGAATGCCAGAAACAATGATTAATTAGGCCTGGCAGGTTGTTGGCCATCACACCTCGGGTGCCTCCTGCCTCTCCAGAGGCTGAAGCAGCAGGGCCGCCACCCCAGGGCTCAGCAGTGGCTCTCTGCTGGCCTCATTAGCCAAGAGGAACAGCCAAGCAGCGTCCCAGATTTCCAGGCACCAACTCTGACATTTATAAAGGACTATCAGCCGTGACAAGATCAAAACCTCAGCATTCCTTCAAATCTCACAATAACTCTCACACACCCTCAGCACAAGGCTGGGGAAAGAACCCAAAAAACACCAACAACCCACAACTGAAAATGATAAAGCTCTTATGAGATGAAACTGGAGGAATTATGGGATTTCTCCCCCACCTCCACCTCACTCCAGGCTTCAATTAATTTCTGCAGCGTACTTTGCTCTCAGAGAACACTAATCACATTACCTCCTGGTCAGGCCTCATTTGCAATCACTGCAGTCCTTCCCATCAGCTCCTCTTGCCAGCAACTTACTCAGTTGCTTGTGGCTCTCGTTGGACTCTCAGCCATCTACTCCTATGATTATATTTAAATGCCAATGCTATACAAGCCCACTCTGCATGTTACAGCATCATCCTCCAGCCAAGCTTCACCAGAAATTGTCTCAGGGCTTGCAGTCTAAATTATTTGTTCTGAATTGTATAAAGGGTCTGTTTTGTATTATGAATTTTGCCATAAAAACTATTGATCAAAACTAGGGTTTTCACGTGCTTACACTTAAGAACTGCTAAAAGAGGGAGTCTCTCTTGGTCACAGCAAATCTTATTAACAGTACCAGTATAGAAAGACACATCAGAAGTTTTTTATTTGTATATGTAAAATTTTCAAGCTGTTCTTCATTATTATCCATAAGAGACAGAATGACCTCTGGGTCTCCCTTCCCTGTAACCACACATTCCCTGCTATATGAGTATTAAATATTGCTTTTGCAGCCTAAGATGTTATTTTATACTAAACCCTGCTCTTATAAAATCTGTGTAACTTTATGCCTGAGTAACATGCTGTAGCTTATCTACTGGCAATATTTTAGAAAAAATCCCAAAGAGCTGAATACTTGCGACAGGCTGTTTCCTCTGTCTTGTTGTAATAGCTCTATTGATAGTTTCCCTCTAGAGTAAGCTTCAGAGTCCCTGAAGTGCACATGAATCAAAGCAAAATGATGAGTGTACACATGGACAAAAGGATTGATGAATTTTCTGGGTTAAAAGGCATACAGCCTTGTTACTTACTTATCTAAAGACTTTGTTTTTATTTTCCTTTGGTTGATTCATGGCCCTTTCCTTTTTTTTTTACTTGCTTATTCTGCACATAAACCAGCTATTAAATCCAAGCTGTTCAGAAAATATACAATTGAGAACATTTGAACTATAAACAATACTTGCAGATTTACTCTATGAAAACCATAAATGAAAAGCAAAGAGTGACTCTTCAAGACAATAGAAACACAGACAAAATAAGCAGGAAACAGCTTAAGGAAGAAACAATAAACCACACATCACCATTCCAGACCTGCTTAATAGCATTCCAGGGCTTCATAAAAAGAAACGAGCATCAACTATAAGAGCAGATTTTTAATTAGCAAACTGATGTGTTCTATAGAAGAGACAGTCACGTTATACTATGTTCAGAGTCTCAGGTGTGTTCATATGACTTACAAAAATGAAATCTTTCATTCAGCCTCAGTTGGGCAACTGTATGCAGCATGAAATGCAAGTTTGTGTTTACATAGCTGAATTGTGATTAATGTGCACCGTATGGAAGCAGGGGAAGCAGAGGCCAGCCCCAGTGAACAGTCGTGTCTGCACAGGAACTCAGAATGCAAAGTGGAGCTTGTAGGGGATGGCAAAAAAAGGTTTAAACCAGAATATCCACCAATGGGTTGGCAACTTCTAAAATAGCAACACTGGCAATTAGAATAAATACAAAATCAAACATTAACCAGGCAAAACAATTCTGCAAGCAGCGCTTATGAACACGGTAGATAATGGGGACAGGTACTTAGGGCACGGGGATTATTTGTGGGTTTTCATTACTAGAAAGAGCACAAGCGATATTTCATGGAGCAAATTGCATAACCAAACTGAAAGATTAAGCTTGTAAATTAATTGGAACCAAGAATGCAAAGGAATGGATAATTAATGCCTTGTTCAGGCAGCTCCTGGCGTGACACAGAGCCAGTGGGCAGATCCTCAGGAGGTGTCAGTAACCCAGCACAGCTCTGGAACAATCCCCAGGGCTGAAAATACTCTCCCTACTGCCCAAAGGCAGCTCCCATCCTCCTGTGTGCCTGGCCACAGGGTTGGTGCAGCTAACAAAGTGGAATAAAGGTATTCCCTGAGAGCAGCAAGGGAATTTAAGCAATACTACCCAGATTCTTAGTAGTCCTTGTAGCTTTGCTCCATTTTTGCCTATTTGGCCCTGACACTGGAGCAGATAGAAATTTCTGGATTCCTGCTAAGTCTCACTAATCTGAAATAAATTATGTATAAATAGGATTGAAACAGCAGAGCCACAGACCACAGAACCTTTTCCTCTGGTCCTCCGGTGTGTATCACAGAGAGGAGACCAACTCCAGTCTAACAGCTCAAAAAGATTATTCTCTTTTATTTAGAGCTGTTGGACAGTAAAGAGTAAATCAACACCCAAGCCTCTGGAAAGCAAGCAGGGAACAGGCATCCCCCATGGTTCACCTCTCACTTGCTGAACCCCCTTCTGCTCAGGCCCCCAGCTGCTCTCAGGTGCTGCTGCCAAACAGATTTACCCGATGTGGTGCTCACAGGACTGTACAGCAGTGAGAGCAAAACAGGCTCTTCGTTTCAGGGATGTTTGTATGCTAAGGAGGGTGTAAAGGCATAAATCAGGCCAACAGACCTGAAAAAGTCTGCTCTGTATTCCTTCAATTCTCCTCGCCTCATTTTCTTCCCTTGCATATTTTTACCTCCTTTACCCTGCTCTTTTTGGAGCTCATCTAATTGTCACTTGAGATGACAAATATCCTCTGCCTCAATGCCCCTTCCTCAATAACGGATGTTTCCTTTCTGTATCACTCTGCTAGTATAATTAATTTTCTTCATTAAATGATGTCTGCATTTATCACTTTTTAACTTTTATTTTGCAGTTTTCTACCTCTTTTTTCCTTGGCAAATGTGCTTAAAAACCACTGCTTGTGCTCTTTTTTTTAAATAAATCAAGGCTTAACATCATAAATCCTCCCTTTAAAAAGCCCCAACTTCTTGTACTGTTGTTGGCTCCTACTTTAGGCTGCTGGTTTTGCTGTTTCCCATAAAATATAAACATCCATTCAGCCAGTCTTGGAAGAAAAATGAAGAATCTGTATTAATAAAAAGGTTTGAGGCCAAAAAGATCTATTCTGATCATTAGTTTGACAGCCCATTCAACACAAAACAAACATTTGTCCCTGAGATTTCTGGCACAAGCAAATTCCATTTAAGAGCCACTTGGCTGCTTTTAGGTATGGATTTTCAGTCTGCTGATCTGAAGCTGCCCATGTTAGAACTGAAAGTAACCAGCAAATTCTACATTCTTCACTGTCTTTTGATCTGTTTGTTCTTTTTTGTTTTCACTGCACCACTGTACCACTTCAGTCAATGAAGAAAAACACCCAATTCTCATCAACGACTGTGATTTAGTCTTCTACTTTTGTTGTCAAAACTGTAACCAAACATTTCATCCACCAATTGATTGTAAAAGAGGCCAAAGACAATAAGCTGCCTCCTACAGCAAAAATCAGTGAAGGTGATGTCTTCTTAACTGAATTAGGAAAAAGAATATTCTAGGATTAAACAACATCTGCCAAAGGTTTTGCCCTGCTACCTCCTATGACCTCTCTCAGCACTTGAACCCTCTTATAAATAGAACTTTCTTCTGCAGCAAGAAAACATTTACCTAGGACATGAAAATAATTGGCTTTTTAAACTATCCCTCTTCCTTTCCCTTCCTCTTCCAATTTTCAGCCATCAATACAGCAATGTCAGAAAAGGAGCAGAAAGCAAACATATTCCAGGGGCATTATATTTGGTGTGGGGGAAGCAAAATGCCATTTGCATTGATGGTGCTTGGGATTTCTTGGGAGTCTCCCATATAAAAGACGGTTGGGGTCACCACTACTTAACCTGCAAATTCAAATTAAACAGAATACATTCAATCTGTTCGATCTACAGACCTTGAAACATCTGACATCATCCATGCCAAAAGGGTGGATTCTAATTAAATTAACAGAGTGATTGTTTTAAATCTGAGGAATTAGCCATCCATACTCTGGGGAAAAGGAGACAGAGCATTTTCTCTGCAGAGAGCCAACCCTTCAGGTTCATCCCTTTGTGTGTCGCAGCACCCAGATCAGAGTCCCTTGGAACTCCTCAAATCCAGGGACTGGGACCATGGACAGCTCCCTCAGCCTCTCACCACACCCCAGACTGGGACAGAATTCCTGTGGCAGTGGCAAAGATTAAAACTCACCATGCAACCTATCTCCCTCCACATCTATGATGAAAATATCTCGATTTGGACAAGTTATTTAAACATCAATGGAGACAAAGAAGCCCTTCTAGGAGATGAGTCATCTATCCATAGGGATTTATACCTTGAAATAGAAGTATTGTGCCTAAAGGAAGGATACATTTCCACCCCTTGATTACCCTTGAAGGGAATCTCTTTGAGTAGGTCAAACACTGAGATCCATAATTTAATGAGATACCTAAATTATTAAAATGAATCTAAGTCCATGTCCAAGCTACTCACATATATTCAAAACAAACAGCTAAATTGCCCCAGAAACATGAAATAATAATTGGTTTAGTTATTCAGCTCACTTGGCTCACAGCTTTACTCTATTTCCTGGGGGAAAAAAATAACAGTAAAATATGATTCAATACATACTCCTACAGCCTCAGCATGTGCTGGGCCTCTGTGCTAACAGGGTAGGTCACAGTACACCCAAAATGTCACAGCAAATGATCCCATGAGGGAATTACATGGGTCACAGAAGAAGAAAGCCAAGAAAGGAATTTTATACCTGTCACTCCCTGTATAAAAACTTTAGACAGAGCAGACAGTGTGCTACACAGCCAGAAAAGAGAAGGAAATGAAAGGGAAAGGAGGGAAGAGGAAGCAAAGGGAGAGTGTTAGTTTTCTATGAAATACAAGATGATTAAATACTGTCAGGCTTTAATCCCTGCTGACAAGCAGAGCTGCATGAGAGATATGGGCTGATTAATTATATGGAAAAAAGGCTGTGACACAGGCATATGAGGCAGAAAGACCAAAAAGGATGGATTTGTAATTTATTTATTTATTTATTGCTAAATAAAAGGCATTAGCTAATGAAAGGAGAGTTGCCTGTCTGGATCTAAAACTTTCAGCCCTACTTCTAAATTCTAATGCAGACTCCCAGGAAGTACGGGGCGGGGGGGGGGGGGGGGGAGAGGGGGGAAAGAGGTCTCACAGTTGAATTTTCTTTTTAAAAAAGTATTGCAAGCAGGCCGTGTATAAACCTCTGTGGTTTGTGCACTGGGATTTATTGCCAGTGGCAGCACGGGACAGCTCTGGAAAAGCTGGATCAATGGCCAGTGGCCAAAGGGACTGATGCAGGACAGCCTCAGAGCCTGGAGGTGGAAGAGAGGAGCAAGTGAAGGCTTTGAGAAGCCAACATGTCGAGAGAAATGTGGTTCAGCAAGTATTGCCAGGGAACAAACTCTGATTGTCTTCTGCCTCCTTCAGGTAACTGTTCAGTGTTAGGGGCTTTTACACACTGTTTGCTGTAGTTAGGAAATTTGATCACAGCACTGTTTATTTTCATTTTTTCCTTTTTTTTTTTTTGTGTGTTTAACCACCTCTCCTCTAAAGAATATAATAATTTTGTCCTAAAAAGAAAAAAAAAATCAGAAATCTGTTGCTTTGTTTGCAATCCTAAGCCACATGCTCTGAAGAATTGTCCCTGGGGGCTTTTCTCACCTCTATTTGAGGCACCACTTTGTCTGAGACCTGGTTCTCATTTCACCCAGACAAACCCTGATGAAACTCAATCTCTTGTTCCAACATCCACAATTGATCTGGTGTTTGGAAAGCAGATTCTGTTGGTTTAGCACTTACTGAATAAACGGGGATTTAATTTTGGGCTTCCTGGAAATTAGGTCACCATAGGTCTGGGGATGGGCACTGCTGAGGTGAGTTTTTGACTTTTGACTTTGGAAAGATATGAGCAAACAGCTGAAACAGAAAGGGGAAAAAAAGCAAAATGAAAAGGAGAGCACAGTTTTCTTCAATTATACAATATGTCATATATTTGTTCAACATTCCTACTAGATATTTTAGCAAGAATCATAGCTCATTTGAAGTATGTTATAGCTGGAAAAAATGTAGGAGGCATTACAATAGTTTGGGGAGAAAGAGAACTGACTGAGACAGTATCTGCTACTGGCCCAACCTGGATGCTCCAAGAAACTTTCAAGCAATTTTGCCTGCTGAGAGAGGCACTGAAATCAGGCATCTTATCAGGAAAGGAACACATCCTAAACCAAGAAGCTCAACAACCTCTGTGTTACAGAAAGCAATAAAACCCAAACCCTATATGGTTTTAAAATCTGAGGAGGAAAAAGCAGATGTGCACATTCTTACTCACAGATTTCAAATGGGAATTTGTCCTTTCTGCAGACCCAGTATGGAGGTCCCAAGGATTTGAATGCAACCAAAACTCTCTCTCCTCCTGTGACAGAATCTCAGAATTCCTCCCCTACATTTCAGTGGCTCTCTAGCAGTGATTGTAAATGGTGTCCTGCTCTACTGAGTATTTTGGTTTGGTTTTTTAAACAAGAGCTTTGCTTCAACATAATTTAGCCAGCAGAGATGACCAGGGCTCCAAGATGTAAAGAGTTCAAAACAAATTGAAAATTTAAAATTTCCTGAATCACAATTTCATCTTTCCTCAGTAAACCACTTAAAACTTTTCAGATACCAATTCCAACACCAAGAAATAAGAGAAGATAAAGCAAAGAAAAAAAGATACAATAGAGGGAAGAGCAGGGAAAACAGAGACAATCTATTACAGCCCGTAATTTCATCCCATAAAATTTCAGTCAGCATGCCCCACCAATTCAATTACTGTACACAGCTTTACCCTTCAGCAGAACCAGAATTACAGAGAAACCCATTTTTAAAGGTTAGTGAGAGAGTTTTTCATTGACAGTGACCTGCTTCAATAGGGGCACGCAATGTAAGGCAGGAATTGCATTTGCCTCACTCCTCCAACACAGATATTTAAACTTGTTTTGGGCTGCCAGTGAAAGACGTCTGATGATCTTAATCTACTCCCCAGAGAGAGCAAAGCCAAGGAACAAACTCACTTCATTACCAGGTTCTGTGCAAGATACTGAATTACAAAAGCACATTTTCCTGTACAGGGGAGCTGACTCCTCTGGCATATTTAGGAGCATGTAAAAATTTAGGATTCTTGGCCACAGGGCTGGCAGATCAAAAAGGGTGAATTTTAAAGCTCCCAGCACTTGGAACATCACTCAAGGGGTTTCACAAGCTGTTTTTCCCAACACTCCACTGTTATTTTAACAAATTGTGTTTTCTTCAAGGCAGGTATACTGAGGTATGCTGAACAACCCCAGTGCTGGATCCAAATCCATCACTAAACCGTATCCCCAGGTGCCACATCTACACAGCTTTTAGATACCTCCAAGGATGGTGACTCAACCACATCCCTGGGCAGCCCATTCCAGTGCTTGACAACTCTTATGGTGAAGGAATTTTTCCTAAATCCTGACCTGAATCTGCCTTGGTACAAATTGAGGCCATTTCCTCTCATCCCATCACTTGGTATTTAGGACAGACTGATCCCCCCAGTCTCCCCCAGCCTCCTTCCAGGCAGCTGGAGGCAGCAGGAAGGTCCTCCCTCAGTCTCCTTTTCTCCAGGAAAAACACCCCCAGCCCTAGTAAATACATTTGCAGTTTCTCTTACTCATGGAAGAAGTTTTGAAAGCATCTCTGGTGAAACAGCAGCCATGAGGCTTCACTGAGCCTGGGAAGGACCGAGCTCACAGGATGCCACTAATGCCAAGAGAAGATGGAATTATTATCAGTATTTACATAATCAGCTATGCTAAGAGAAGATACTGCAAAAGCAGCAAAAGCACTACTAATTGTATTATTCTAAACTTAAGTGTTCTCAACCCAACATGGAGATCTCCAGGGGGATGATTTTTTTATTATTTTTTTAAATCAGCTAAATTACAGCCCTCCAAAAAACTCTGGGCAAATGACAGCTTATTTTTCAAGAAGACTACCACACAACTGGATGGGTGAAATATCAAGATCATTTCCATGGAATTTATTCCCATTTCCCATCCTAATTACTGATGGATTAGTTAGTGTCACTAGAATTATAATAATTTGCCTAAGTAGCAGGTTTTTAAATAATGATGGGAATTGCATTCAGAAGCTGCTCTTGCACACATTATTTATACATAGTGTGTATCTGTTTATGCTGCACACATGAGTGGCTATTTTGTCCCTGGAGATCCTCGATAACACGGTAACAAGGATCCTACAAGCACATCCACACGTTCATCTCTTCTCACTTGCAAACATTTCCCTTTCCAGGGTTATCACCACGTCTGCCAGCTGGTGCCCTGCTGCATTTCACACTCCCTCTCACCCTGCACAGGCACCTGCCAGCCCATGCAGGGGGCTGCTCATTCCAGCAGTGCCAGTTCTCACTCCACCTTCAAAAAAATAGGGATAAACCTCCTTCCAGCTTCAGTGAGGGTGGGCTGGTTGGCTAAAGCCCAACTCTGATGCCCAAGGAAACACTTCTTGGGATCCCCTGCAAGCCACTGCTCCTCCCCAGGTGATACCATGCACTGATGCCTTGTCAACAGAGATTAGAGAGGGTTAAAGAATAGAACAGAGACTAGAGAGAGTTAAAGAATAAAGTAGGGATTTATTATAAAGTCTCAAGAGATCCACCTTGGGCAGCACAAGAGCCCAGGCAGGGCTACACCCCAGATAAATCCAAAATGGTCACAAAATGGTCACAGGGTCTCACACTTTTATAAGTTCTGGTCCGTTTGTATATTGGAGTTCATTGTCCCATTCCAGCTTTAGTCCATGCAGTCCGATCCTCTTGTTTTTCTCTCTCCAGCCCACGCTGTTGGTGCTCTTGGGGCTGAGATTTGGATCATTTGTCCTTGGTGCCCAGTTGGAGATGGAATTGTTTTGTCTCCCTGCTCTGTGAAGAGAGCTTACTGTCCCTTAATATGAAGCCCAGACCCACACAGTAAAGCAGCACAGAATGTGAAAAATATAAAAGCTAAATCCTGAGGCATCAGCACCATTTCAGCCATTTGGGGATATCTTCCTCCTTCCCTCTTTGGCAGTTTCAGTCACAGCATGGCTTCCAAAAGGCTATGAGCTTTTTTTCTTTTTTAGTAATTCATTTGCACAAACAGAAACACTTTGTACTACACACAAGGAAGCCTTCTGGAATAGGCCAGGCATCACCAACTTGTCATGGCTAGGCTGTTTTTAGCTGCCTGACTGCTTTTCCCCCTTCAAAAATAAACAGAAATTATCTGGAGGAGAGACAGAGATTTGTTTTCAAACTAAACCAGTTTCTCCAAATCTCTGCCATCTGCAATCTCCCACTGCACCAGGGTAAGAGAGCAATGCTCAGGCTGTGCCCAGCAGGCTCCAAAAGTTGGGTGGGTACAGATCCAAGTCAGACATTGGGCTCTCTGCCCATCCCCTCATCTGCACCAGCCCTGGAACAGACTGTGAGACCAAAATCCTGCAAGAAAACCTGCCCTGAGCTGACCCCTGCCAGCAACACCCCCTCTATTTGACCAGACACTCAGCCTTTTGAAACTTTTCCCAAGTTCTGAAGTGTTCACCTTCACAATCATTTTGGCCAGTGTAATAATCTCATTTTAACTCTCGTAGGAGCCCAGAATAACAACTGAACCTAAAACTAAGCCCTAAAAAGAACCTAATATTTTCCCTCCTCCCAGAGTAAAGAAGAGCTCAAGTGTACCAGTCCTGCTCAGCCCAGAGTGGTTCCTTGAGCCTTAGAACCCCGTTGGTGCCATGGCTGGATGTGCCACCCTTGTGTCTGCTTGGGAGAGGAGGTCAAGGAGAGATTAACAGAAAAGCCACAAAGGGAAATCAGCCACTGAACTCCTGCCAAAAGCCACAGGGAACTGGGTGATTAATGCTTTGAAAATCCTCCTTACCAATCAGGGGCTATTCTAAAGATAGGTTCAAAACACCCGCAATTAGAGGGAAATTTATATTCAGTTATTGGGGAAGCAGGTTTGTACTTGCTGAAAGCTCAGAAAATTATCTATTTTTTATAGTTCTTGTATTACTTCCTTTCTCTTTTTCTTGGAAAATGGGCCCATTTTGAACAGCAGCAACTCATTGTTCCAGGATGGAGCACTATGAAAGAACATCACTGCTCTCATTTCACAGGGACCACAACAGGAGGCAGCAAGGGCTCTGAGGGCACCTTTCCTGCAGTGGGAGAGAGGATTACACCCTGGGAACACAGAGCCCCTGTTCCAGCCACAGCTAATATATAATACTCTTACATATGTAGGCAGCAGGTACAGAATCCTGGCAGGAGTCCTGCTGGGGCAATGCCCAAGCGTGACAGGAAACCTGAACAATCATTTAACTTTGGATGCAAAAGCAACAGGTCCCCACTTCAGTGCAATATCCCAAGTTTGGTAAAAACACCAGAGAATATAATTGAAAATAATTTTGCCTGTTTCTAGAAAAAAAAAAAAGAACAACAAAAAACAGAAAATCTTTTGAAGTTTGTGCATGTGATGTCAGTTCATTTTTTTCAAAGGGGCAACCTGACAGCTGTGCTGGAGATAATCAAGAAACCCCGGGGCAATTATATTTTAATGCTGTGACAGTGGGGATATTTATCAGCCTCCTTCTTACAGGCACATATTTCTTGGCAAAATCTTCTCTAATAAGGAACATGGGATATCAAAATTTCTTTGGAGAATATTTTATGGGCTTTTGTTCTGTTATTTGAAACAGCATCACCCTATTCCATGTGAGGCAACTGTTATTGCAATTATAAGCTACATTAGGTAGAGAAAAGGAAGCTTTGCAGACACTTCTGCCTTATACAAACTGAAGAAAAGCATGACAGCAAGCACTGCTAGAGAGAGCACTCTGATTTCTCTGCCTGGTTTTCTTTGGTGTCTACAGATTGGCCCCTGACTACCTCACATCTGGTAAATTACTAGTTTTCCCCAAATCCCAGGTAAGGGTGAGGGAGTGCCTCAGGCAAGATGGAAAATCTGAAGCACAGAGAAACCAGGAATTTATTCACAGAAAATATGTTCCAGAAACAGATACTCAACCTTAGATTGGTTTTCCCACTATGTTATTTTTTTCCGTTGGCACACTGCAACTTCCTGGTTGATTCACAAATATTTATGAGTGTGTCCTCCATGAAACTTGAACATTCAAGGTCTGCTTGGAGCACATTCTTGTCCTGAGGCACGGCTCCAACATCAAGAATGCAATGGCACACCTCACCTGTGAGCTACTCCCTGAGCCTAAAAGCTCACCTAATAATTATTAAAGTCATTAAAAGAAGAAAGTACATAATGAAATGCACTTTCATGATACCCCAGGGCAGATCAGCAGAGGAAAGGTTTGGGCACTCTGGCAGCTCCTGACGTGCTGCTCATGAGCACAGTACAGCTGAGGGCAGAGCTGCCATCCATCCACTCCCTGCACACTTGGGCTCCTGCTGCCAAATGCACGTGGCCCTGCACTCCTTGCACTTTTCCTTCTCCAGTTCCATGAGAACTACTTGAACCCTTGACCATTTCTCATAGTGGTCTTGAAGAGAGAGAAACTGGGAGAACACGAGTCAGTGGTCAGCAGGATTGTGCCTGAGTGACGTGCTGGGGAACAGGGAGGGGGAGCACCCAGCCCTGCCACTGTCACCCCCCTTCCTCCCCATCCCCTCCCAGCTGCACGAGTTCAAAATCAGCCTCAGCAAGGCAGCATGGCAGAATATAAACCAGAGCAGTATCAGCTTCAGCAAAAGGTCTACAGCACACAGCAAAGCACCAAGGGCACAGAATCCTACCAGCACACCTCACCTGCTCCAGTGGCCTGTGACTTCCAGATCCAGAGCTCCAACCAGCCCCAAGGGCTTCCAGCTCTCTTCCTTTCTCCCTGAAGGGCCCCCACAGCAGCACAGAATGCAAGATCCAGCCAGTGCTGTTTTACATTCAATTTGTAAATTGACTACTCAAGGCAGAGGAGAATCAGCTTTCTTTAGCAACCAAAGGTGAAGTGATGCTCCATTTCCAGGTGTGCAGCCTCCTTCTTTTAAAGCTGCCCAAGCCACACAAGCCTGCTCCCCTTTCCTTCCCTTCCCATGAAGGAGATTACACATTCCCACATCACAACCTGCACTGCCTCAACACAGCACCAGATTTCTGCAACAGAGAGAAGGGGAGCAAATTAAGGACCTCATGAGGAAAGGTTCATGTTCTCAGTCTTCCTTCCTGGTTCTGTGCTCAGACTTTGTGCCTGACATAATCTGGTTTTACATGCAGCTCACTCAGTCATTCTCCTCACATGTACATCAGGTGCTCCCGGAAAATGTGGCCATTATCCATCAAGTCCTTAGCTTCAGTCAGCTTCCAGAGGAAGAGTAATAGATGCACTTGTGTTGTCACATCATTGTCCGAAATGTCAGGGTAAAAAGCCCTGAGCATTAACAACTCCCTAAGGAAATCAGTTCTTAACAAAAAAGTAGAATAGAGAGAAAGAAAGAAAGAATGAGAGGGACAGAAGAAAAATGCAGAGCTTCCCTTTTCATCAGTGATGACTTGCACAGGAAAGTGTCCTGACCTGCTGCATGCCAGCCAAGCACCCACACTATCATCTGACTTCCACTTCAGTTTACATTTTGTCCAGATAAAGCAACATGTGAACATGTCAATTTTAATTCCCAGGATCCAGGAATGATCTTCTCTTTGGACATCACACATTAAAAGAGATGCATCAGTTTGAAGGGTGAGACTAATCTCGTCCCAGGGCACCTGCATTGAGATTCAGGCAGTGTGGAGAGGTGATAGCATCAGGCAGTGCAAATCTTCAGAGATGGTAAAGGGAAAGGGGGGAAAAACAGAAAAGAGAAAGATGAAATCAAAGATGACAAGAAACAGTAGTCAAAGTTAGGAGGAAGAGGAGGTCAGGCACCTAAACTAATCAAGGTGACACGGTGATATTTTCCTGGTGTGGTCAATTTTAAAGGATTTGCTAAAGTTAAGTGAGGTGATATTTTCCTGGTCTGTGATCTGCTTTTAAAGGATTTGCTAAAGTTAAGTGAGAACTACGCAAAGCTTCAAAGCTTTTAAAGGCAGGTAAAACACAGGCATGAACAAAGGTATTTCTTTGCTGAGATGTGAGGAAGAAAAGAAGTAAAATGAGAGGCAAAGCATACCCTGTCCTGAACAGTCTGAAGCTGAACTTTTTGACCTCTACTCACCAATTCCTAAAAAACCCCCTGACCTGGGACTACAAACCCTGCAGAGGAGTTACTGCCATTTCTGGAAAGCTTATGAAACTTATGGCACATATTTTTGCATTTGCATCTGCAAGTATACAATATCAAAACCTCAAATGACCAAAATAAGGTGCAGTAAATCCAAGAGTGCTTTGCCCTGCTCTCCTTAAGTACCCCTTTTACACAACCCCTCACCACAGCACAGACAATACAGCCAAGAAAGATGCTCATAAAAAAATAGGAAATTAAGGCAAAGTTAGACAAGACCACAGGAATCTGTCTCAGAGATAACAGCACCAGTTGTCACCTGCACCAGATAGATCCCTTCCCTCTCCAGACTCCAACAGGAGAGGCATGGCCACACTCAACTTATATCCTACCTCCAGTTCCTTAATTGGGCTTGTGGATTACTAATAAGTAATTGATACAGAGGAAATGAATGTGAAGCCACCACTGTGTGTGCTTCTGCATACAAATACAGGCAGCTGAATGTGCAGCAGCAGCAAACGCTGCAGTCCTGCCATGCCTATGGCATTTCCAGGAGGAACGTGCTTAAAATACCTCAGCATAAAGTGTTTCACTTTGTACAAATGATGCTGGCATGATTGCTCAATGTCTTTTCAGTGAGGAAACTGCAGAGGGCTGAGAGAGTCAGATAAAACCCAAAGATAACGTGTTATGCAGACACTGCTCTGGATGAATATCAGGAGAAGAGAGAGATTTTAAGGGGCAACACAATAAGAAATCAAGATAAAGATTTATTTTGCAGCACACAAAGCCAAGTACACAGCTCTCCACGCATTCAGTCTTCAGGAACAATATTCCTATTTTTTTCCCTGGGAGCCAAAAAAAGTCCCCAAAATAATCTCTGTGCACAGCCTAAATTCATACTTAATGCCAACTTTGTATCAAATTCCTCCACAGAGTAAGATGCAATGCTGTAAATAGACTAATTTTCCTTATTTTATCAAATTGCCTTAACTTTCTCTCTGCAGCATCCTCCGGGGCTGGCAACACGGAGACGTGCAGGAAATGTAAATCACTCCCCTTTTGATATGATAACCGTGGCAGTGAATTGCATCCCAGAAATCAGCTCAGGATTATAGCTGAGAACTCGCTGAAAGCACTTGGCTGTGGCGTGGTGCCAGCAGGGGAAACTTCAGCTGGCAGGTCACTGTGACACGGGCTCAGGGCTGGGGAAAGAGGAGTAAAAAATATCCCAATTCAGCTACCTGGGGCTGCACAAACCCCAAAGCCAGCAGCCTCAGGGTCAATCTAGAATCAAAATATGCAAACAGGTGCTAAAAAACAACTGTGTATTTATGTATGCAGATGCATGGGGGAGCTCAATTAAATATGAATAAGCACCTAGGAAAGCAACTGCCAGAGGCTGTAAGATAAAATCTACCTGCCAGACAAATACAGATGTGTGTGTATATATATCTAAACAACCACACACCAAAAAAATTGCATTTCCTGCGCTGACCTATTTGTGGTTACAGAACATTATGACAATAATTATAATCATATATCTTTCATTTAAATAATGTTTTCAGTTTCAAATATTCAGAGGATGTTGAAATGCAAATAAAGATAATCAGGACATGAAAATAATTGTTTTCCTAACACCTTACTTTTCATGTGCAAATGCCACTGATAACAGCTCCCAGCATTAACCCTGGGCCAGAACCCCACGGAATTCAGTAGTGCACAAACACTAAAAGAAAAAGCTCTCTGAACCCTAAGGAATTTGCAGATCTAACAGCAAAGAGGCAGCAGATGGATATAGACAGAAATAATCAAGAGGTAGTAGTTAACAAGGCAGGAGTTAGTCCCAGCAAACCAAATCCCTGATTGCTGTGAGCCTTGTACAGGCACCACAACAAAGAGGAGTTTTGATCATTGATGCCCCGCAACACGAAGCTCAGCACATCCTTCATCTCCACCGCTGTGCTCCATCTGTCGCCTCCACACTGGCTGGCAATCCTGGCTCCTTCTCCCACTGCACTCAGACTTTTCACACAGAAGCTCCCTGGGCCAAGGACTGTCATGTACAACCTCTCTCCCCAGCACTGAGCATAGCAGAGCTCAAACCAGGGCCATAGAGACACATAAAATCATTTAGGGACAAAAGTAATGATAATTCTTATTAATAACTAGTCTAACAGAGTATCAGCATGCATGCACACAAGCCTAAAGCCAAACCTCATGCACACAAGCTCCATGTAAAACAATGGAGACATCTGAGCACCTTCTGATGTTCTCACTGAGCCCACACTCCTCTTGCTCTCAGCAGGAACCGTGCAGAGGAGAGGAAGAGCAGCTGGCACACTGTGATCTTGTGAAACTGAGACACCCCGTCAGGAAATGCATGTACCACAGCCAATCTCAGCTGGAATCCCCAGAGGCACCACACGACATACCACAGTAATCAGAACTAGCCCAACAGAACGATAGCTGGCTGGTCATGACAAACAAGTGCCACAAAAATATTTAAAATATTTTCAAGAAGTTCTTTGTAACAGAGGTCATGTCTGCAGGATACAGCATTCCTGCCAGGGGTTTTATTTCAGCATGTTTGACTCAGTGACCTGCTAATTACAACACCCTTCTGACTAACTTTAAGGCAATGAAATATTTCATTTGTATAACCAAACATGTCTTTCATGACACAAGACCATTCCACATGGCTTTCAGGTTCTTAAATGCTTAAAACTAATGAGGTGGGGAAGTACAATCTCTACAGCACCAATCCACCCCTTCCTCATGCCCAGCCAGACCTGCATTGCAGGGAAGTGCTGCTCTTCCAGCCTCCACTTCCACATTGTACTCCAGGGGTTAAACAGCAGATATATATTTTTATTATGTTGTATCTGTTAGTTTGTTTCTTGCACAATTTTCTTCCTCCCTGGTCATCTCCCAGAAATCAAAAGTACCGAACAAGAAATACTGTTTATAGTCCGAGTTCACGGAGCCTTCACTCTGCAGTTAGGTGTGTTCCACAGCTAGGAATTAATTCATATTTTCAGTAAGACACACTGAGACAGTGAAGTGCAGGGTAGGAAGGCACCCCCTACATAAAGACATGCTCAGCAAGGCATCAGCTTCCACTTCCATGTTTTAATGTCCAACATGACCCGTTTTCCACTGCAATTCAAACCTCAAAAGTGGAAAAGAAATGGCATGTAAATGGACCTTGCTTGCACTTTAAATCACACTTAGCAAATCTTAATCCCTTTAAGTCTGGCCATTTAAAATCAGGCCTATTTAACTTGCAAAGGTAGGTCAGGTTTTATTGATCACCCCTAATGCACTCCTAAAAAAATGAGAGCAGTGAGATACACAGCTCAGTTGATGAAGGCTCACCGGAAAAATATCTGATAATATTTACAGCCTTCAAGCTATGCTGCTGCAAATGTGATTTCCATATGCACCAGAATGCAGATTACAGGCTTGCCAGTTCATACTGCAAAGGGAAAAGAAAAGCTCTGCCACAGAGGAGGTGAATTACTCTTTGCATTGACTGAAAGCACAACTATAAACTTCTAGAATACAGGCACAGCAGCCCAAGCCCATTTAGTCCTCAGTTATCATTCCTCAGTCTTTCTTCAGTGCAGTGTTTTGTGCCTGGATCTCCTACTCAGAGTCCATGCTATGCCCAGAGTTTTGAACAAACAACAAAACAAACAGAAGAGTTTTGTTACAAACAACTGATGACATTTTTCCAGCTGCTACAGAAATAAGGTGGGTTATTGTTATTTATAATATGGCATCACCTAGAGGTGCTCATAATTAATCAGAGTTCCTTCTTCTACACCTGTCCAAAGAAGGAGAAGCAATTTTTAATAAAGAAGTGCAGCATTTTCCACCCACATGGACAAGCTCAGATCAGACACACTGCAAGGTCTAGATAGTTCTACTTGATTTTTGTTTCCCTACTCTGGCTATTTGTGAAGGATTTTTATGAACCCCCATTCAGATAAATGAAAAGTATTTCTCCATGCAGAACTAAACATGATTTTCACTTTTTTTATTTTTCATGCTATGCTAAAATAAAACCACAATGGGTTTCTAATTGAAACCTGATACACCATCCTATTGCAACTATTAAATAGTCATTTTTGTGGCGTGAAAGAGATTCTAAATGTATTTACAGACACATAAAAAAACCACTGCAGTTAATATACAAGGGCAGAAGATTTCCAGGGTTACTTCTACTGCAGACTTCTTGTGCAACTCAGACAAGTTCCTTAATCAACCTTTCCTCCTTCACCTAATGAACACATGAGCTGCAGAAATGGATCACTGCCTAGGACATGCTCTGGAGCTACACTGTCAAATAGAAGACCTAAATAGGATAAATCCCCATCAACGACTTGAGGCAATTATCAAATGTTTATTAGCCTCCAAAGTGAAGGCTAATAAACCTGCTTATTTTAGCAGATAAAGTCAAATTACCTTGACTGAAGTTGGTAAGTGTTCCAAGATTAACAGCTCTGGCCTCATATGCTTTTAGTTATTGGTGATGAAGTGTCAGCTCAAAAAAACCTGAAAGATACTTCCTAGTTATTTAGGCAATGTGAAAACTGGGCAGTTATTTTCCAGGAAACATGGCCGGCCTGACAGGTTTTAAATGAAGAAAAGTGGTATTATTACAATTATCATTAGAAGAAGATGTCCCTCATCAAAATGTGTCTGGATTTTAATTGACAAGGTCCAGGTTAATTCTGTGAAAATGCCAATGAAAGCAAAGCCTGTGGCTCAAACTAATTGTCAGCACTGAGCAACCTCCACCTCTAACCCACCCCAGATTTATCACTCGCTGCAGACTGTACTCATGACAAGAAACGTTTGAATTAATCATTAACAACTAGAAATTCCTCCCAGACAGAAAGCAAGCAGAGAGCAGGGCTGCCCACCCCCTTGTGCCCCTGCTCCTGAGCCAAGGACAGGTGCCAACAAGCCTTCCTCAGGAAAAAGACTTTTGTTGTTGTTGTTTTGCCCCCTTTTAAGAGCATTCCAAGGGGAAACTTGCAGCTTTGGTGTCACCCCTGGGGGCAGCACAGCAGTGCAGAGAAGGACTCACAACCTCCTGACTTTAGACATAAACTCAAGGACACTTTGGGAGGTGTTACCTAATGGTGCCACCTCTCCCACCCAATCTAACATAAAATGCAAAAGGGTTTGTGGAAAACTTATGAATTGGCTTTATTATATTTGTATTTCCTCTTCCTCTTTATTATATTTACATTTCCAGCATGCTGGTGCAGACCCACCAGAATATGACTGGGCAGAAGGAGAGAAGCTGAGAACCTCCAGTACCCGACAGAGGCACAAGGACTGCCAAGGAAATGGCACAGTCCTAACCCTCATGGTGCTTTTTTATTCAGAATGCTTTGATTTTCAGCTTCTCCACACACGTGGGTGATGGCATCACAACACAGCTTGAGTGCACATCAATTTGATGGTTGCTCAAGCCCAAGCCTTTATACAGCATCTAACATAAAACTGAAGTGTTCCTTCTCACATGGCATTGGGACTGGAAATCACAGCAGCACTGGGAGGAAAGGAAGAGAGGAATCTCCACAAAAATCAGGGACCACTGCCTGAGGTGGACAAAAAGACATCTGGCCACTCATGTCAAAGGCACTGAGCTTGTCTGGAGAGATGTAAATTGAACTACCTTACCCCAACTAACAGAGAGAGAGAGGAAAAAAAAAAGTAAAATAAATTCTCCCTGTTTTTTCCTGGACAGCCAGGAGTAAAAAACAGATGGTATCTGGTGTTGTGAAGGAATAAGACACAACTTTGTTTAGAGGAGGCCAGTGCTGTGGGGTCTCTGCTGGCCCCTTCCCAGTAACTGGAAGGCAAAGACTGAGGGGGTGTCAGCCATAAAGAGAAATGCTGCTCACTTCATTGTCCCTTCTACCCCAGACGTGAAAGGCTCCTTCCATTCGCCTACAGCAACCCTGCTTTTTTGGTTTTGCTGTTATCTACATATTCACCACAGAAACGAGGAGCTGGAAAGTTCTCATTAAACGATGCCAACAAGAACACTCCATTCACAGCTAATGCTTGGCTGCACACATTCCCTCGTATTTCCAAATATTTTCAGTATGTTTTAGCTTCCCTTCATTAGGCATTCACAATTATTTGCAGCACATCTAAACCTGTGCAATGTGCTTCCAAATACAGTCCCCTGGCTGCAAAAAATCAGCATGACAGCACTAGAAAGAAAGTAGAATTTATGTCAATCAGGAGGCAGAGCTCAGGAAGAAGATGAGGCTCACACCATCATGATTTGAGTCAGTGACTTCCACCAGGCAGCAATTTGACCCTTCACAAGATCCTTGGTATTTCTTAGAGATCACCCCTCAGTTAACCATTAAATCAGTCAGCAACTGTAGCAATGAATTTTGTAATAAAAATGTACAAAGTGGAGATTACTGGTACCTTAACTGAAAACCTGAGCAGCCAAAAGGGTTTTTTTTGGTCTGAAGAGACACTATTGTAGAGAAAAGTATCTCCATAACACCTCACATCTGTTAATGCTGTGGCTTTCCAAGGCTGTTTCCATCACACCCTTAAATACCCTCTGAACTAAACAAAGGCTTCCTCGAGGAAAGTTACACTAAGTGCTCATTTCTTTAGCTCAGCCCCAAATAGCCACTTAAAATTTGTCAGGGCTATCCAAAACCCTCCCTTTTTCAGACTCTTTCATATATCCTAAAGGGCTCCCTAAGGAAGGGCATCTCTGGCACTCAGACTGGGCTGTGCTGGCTCTGCAGTGCTCAGTGCAGTGGGAGCCAGTCTTCAATTATGAGACCAGAACAGCCCCTGAACTGCCCATGGCGCTGGGGCTTCCAGCAGATGCCCCTGTGATCATTAAAACAGAGGCTGTCCAGGGACAGAGCTGCTCCTTTGGGTAATTATGTTCCCAGGGCTGCCTGGTGCCTGTCAAACTCCCCCCTTCCATGGACCAGGCCAGATTTTGAGGATCATTATGAAGTAAATATGTCATCCTGAGGGATGAAAATATAAAAAGCTGCAGCTCCTCTAAACCTGAATGTTACCAGGACACCTCTACACTGGAATACAAAAATGCTGCTCCCAGACTGCAGAGGGACATGGGTGACTTCCCCACCACACACACAAATCTTTATCAACTTGGATGCACAATTAAGCTAAACATGCCTCCAACAAAAGGTTAAAAACTACTCCTTGTGTGGTGTCACAGCTGAAAGCAGAGCAGTAAAGGCTCCAGAGCATCCTGAGTGATCAGTCCCGTAAGAGACATTCTCCACTAAGCTTTGTTCTGGCAGCATTCCCACTACTGGAGGAAGGAAATGCACAGCTGGATGCAAAGCTTGCAATGCAGAGCTGCCTTAACTACATGGCAGGAGGATGGCAGTTCATAATTAATTTTCCACATCAACTGTTGGCTGCCCTCCTCTTCCTCTCTGCTAGGCTGCAAACTGTCAGTGGATACTTATCCAGAAAGCAGGCCTGCCACAGAGCAAAAAGCATGATTATTATTAGTATCTTGCAGGGCATGCTAGCCAAAAATCAGAGGTAAGGGAGCCTGGGCAGAGTGAGAGCAGTACCAGTGCAAAGGCAGCCCTGCCAGAAGCTCCTTGTCCTCTGAGAGATGCAAAACCAAAGGGAATAGAAAAGCAGGATGAAGAGATCAAAACAGATAGGAGAAAGTTGCAAGAAGACAATAATCTCTTCTCAGACAAAGGTTTTGAGCCAGCTAATTTCAAAACATCTGCAGCCCAAAGAAACATAGGCCCTTTTCCACCCTGGCTGGACTCTGCCTAAGACATGGGCTGCCAAGCAGCAGCTCTGCAGAGGACAAGAGGCTCCAAACTGCTTTGACTTCTGAGAGAAGGAATGTGTGCAGCACTCAGAGCCAGCAATTCCACTCTGCACTCCAGGTCTCTGCACGACTGGAGTACAGAGTAATTACAAAGAGGATGCTGCTCCTCACAGGGGAAAGGTCTCCAGAAGAAAACAAACCCCAGCTTCATCACGCTCTCTGAAGCACCACTACAAACATCAGAGGGCAGAAGGCAGAGCCACAAGCTGGAGCAAGGCCATTTGAATGGCTTCAGACAGACCCACTGACTTCTCAGTACTTCAGGAGAACAGGTAAAGCACTATTATATTTCTGTTCTGTGATTGGTATCTTAAGAATCTCATGTTAGTATTGGAGTTTCTTATTTTCTTTCAGAAATTCAACTTGGTTCTGCCGCTGCTATCACCTCTTTAATTCATTTTACAACAAGATATTTGTTATCAGAAATTGTGCTTTGATATGTGTCAGGTTGATGGATTCAATAAAAGCCCTGTGAGGAGAAGCTGAGTGAATGGGGCTGCAGAAGTGGCGTCATCAAGGGAATTGATACCTTAACAGCCAGCCTGCTGATCTTGCAACAAAAACTTGCAAATATAATAGCTGTTTTATTTCCTCACCCTGGCAAAACAGTCCAGAGCAACATTAGAAAACATTTGCATAAATGTTACTCATGCAAACAAGCTCAGCCTGCTCCCTGATAAAAAAACGTAACGTAAAACACGATCCTGCATGCTGTCCTCTTGTCCTGTTTGGTGTGCAAAATTCTATCTAGGGGAATAAAGGCTTTAATCAAAATACAGCTTTTAATTTAATTTTGGGAATTCAAGCAGAATTCCGTGATGCTCCAACTAAAATTTTCCCACAATAATGTTGGAGGACAATTTTACTGACAAATTTTCAGACACCTGTACCCCCCAGCAAAGACACTGAAAAGTTGCATTAGGGTCTTACTGTGAGAGCCAAACCCACAAGCAAATAAAATCAGAGGTTTTTTTCCTGATTTAAGAAATTAAATCATATAAGAAACAAGAAAAATTTGAAGAAAGAAATAGTAAGTTTTCATCAGACCACGTAATGCAATAAATGAGAGAGGGAGACTGCTCTGCTGCAGGTCAAGCAGGGCTTGCAGTCTCTGCTTCACCTGATCAGAGCATCACACTGCAACACCACCCCTGCACTGGCCTGGGGCACAAAGAGATTTTTTTAACTGGAACTGATTTACAGAACATCTGGAAAAGGTAAAAAAATGTGATGTTGAGATTCGACTTTTAGAAAAGAAAAATAATATTACTAGTCTAAACAAAGCAAAGGGAAAATTTCCATAGAAATTAATCTGAAAAAGGTGAATTACATTAAGGATTTATGTTCATGTAATGAAGACAATTAATTGCTATGAGAGCCATAAAACACATTAAATGAACAGGTTTTTTTTCAATTCTACTTGCAAGATAAAATTTATTAACTGTGTTTAATGGCTACTTAAAAATTTCTCTTACATATTTATTAAAAGTGCCTTTTCAGCCGAACAGACTATTTTACTAACCAGATTCTACTAATCCAAAAATGAGCAATTTCAGAAAAAAACTACTTCTCTGCACATTATCTGCAGATCCATTTAAACTAATTCCTCATGCAATAAAATTACCATCAGCACAATTTCATAAATGTTCCTAAAAGGGAAATCTGCTCGTCTCACGTGAGCAAACACTCTGCTGCAAAGATGAATGAATTCAGCTCACATTATCTGAACAGATGTTTCAGTTTTCAGTAGAGATAGGGAGGGAAACGTTGAGTCCTGGTGTCATTAAGTGTTACTGTAATCACTTAATTAAAACCCTCTCTACTTGGGAGAGCAGGACACATGGAAGAAACTGGATTAGGTGGGAGCAGTGACCTCAGAAAGATCCACAACTAAACCTTGTGCTCAGCCAGGGCTGTGTGCCCCCAGCTGTGGGTGTGGGATGCAGCTTGTGCACTAAAACTGCCTGAAAATCAGGGACAGATGTTTGCCACTTAAAAGTGACCTAGAGGTGATTCTGTTTCTTATTCACCATTTACAAAATGGGGATAAGCAGCACTTCTGTCTTACAAGGGTGTTATGGGAAGAGATAAATTGATGGAATTCAAGTACTCTGGTAGTCACCTGAGATGAAGAGAATCAATAAGGAAAGACCTCATCTACTCAAGTGAGCAACAAGAATTTGGCCAAATCTTTATAGTTTGGCACAACCTTCTCAAAGTGCAATGTTCTTCTTAAAGAAGTTTCCAGAAGTGTGAGATTTAAATAAGAACCAAGTTTTAGATCTGATGGTCAAAAAGTAAAATGCAGAAGTATGAAGTCCAACCTAGACTATTTTTTATACCTTAATAATAGTTTCACACAAATCATTTATCTAGACCTTACAGTGAGACTTGGACTGGCTTAGGAATGACAGGAGAGCTCATTTACTGCCCCCCACCCAAGGCAGGAGCACCACCACCAACAACCAACACCTCTGGAGCAGATCCTCACATGCCCTGGGACACCCTGGGTACCCAGCAAAACTCACTGCAAGGAAGATTTACATATTTCAACTCAAAAATCTCAAACCCAAACAAGGAATAAACAAAACTGCTGTGATTTCTATATTCTAACAGTGCCAAATTTTTCTCTGCAAGAGTGCAGAAGCTCTCTTGATTAAGAAATACCTCTCCTACAACCTTCCCTTTAAGTGTTATAATCACAAGAGCAGTAGATAGGAAATAAACAGGAGTGAAGAGGATAATAAAGGCAGGAGCAATGTCTAACAAGCTCTTCTTCCAGAATCCAGAGCAGGCAGACAAGCAGAGCTGTGCTGTGCTGTAATGATGGGAACCTTGCCCTGGAAACTGTGTTGTTTGCTTGAAATTCCTGCACAAATTAACAGCATATGCTGTGGTTGGAACAGACCTTTCTTGACCCTCAACATTTAAAAGTTAAGCACCTAATTTAAGCTATTCCAACCAACTTTTCCTTGCAATTGCCAGACACTGGCAGAGCTTTGCTGGAGCATCAGAGTTAGAGCCCACAATTTCCAGAGCCAACATGACAAGTGCAACCAGAGCAAAAGCAGGAGAAGTAATGTACACTCACCTGCATTGCTATTTATTTTAGAGGCTTTTAAGGAAGTCTTGACTTCTTTTCCCTGCTCCTCCACTAACACCAAGCACAGGTGTTATATTGCTACTGTACTTTTCTCAACAAGATTATTATAGTGCTGGTTCAGTCATATGAAGGAAGTCAATACCCATGTGCTAAATGAAAAAGGATAATATCATCTTATACCACTCTACTGAGATCTGGGAACTATTGCTTTAAATCTGTTTGCTTGCCCTTTTTTTTTTTTTTTTTTTTTTGACTCAGAAAACTTTGCCTTTACAGGAATAACTTGATGTAGGCAAAAGAAGCCATAGAATCAGAGGCTCTATTACCTTAAAAACTCATCTAGCATGATCTTCATCAACAATATGTCCTGGCCTTCAGTTTCTTGTTAGAAAATGGTTGCATATTGCTTTGCTATAGTTCCAGCATAGCCAGGGCAACATCTGTGTGGATATGAGAACACTCACACAGGCAAAAATTTTAAGTGCTACACAACAAAGGGGGAATACAATTATACAGGAAATTGGTAGTGGTATTTCCATCCTTTGCACACAGTGAGAATATACAGAGCACAAAGAAAAGCACAGGGCTAATTATAAATGGGCTACTTCATTTCCTTTTATACTCCCCAACTCTGACCCTCAGAATTATAGTCATTAGTGAAACACAACAAGTGGGATTTTCAAAACATGGATTCCTATCACCAAGTATCCATCACCAGCAGCAACACACAACCATCAGCAAGCATTTCGTTTAATAAAGAACATCACATGAACAGACACCCCCTCAAGCCCAAGACAATAAAAACACTTCACTCCTGGTGAACGCTTTCTAAATTCAGGGAGAGCAAAGCTTATTTACAGACACAGTATGAGCATGGCATGAATACAGCAATAAACTCAAAGGCTGCTAATGCTCTGTTTTCCCTACATGTAGATACTCAGAAAAGAGCAAAATACAAGAGCAGGGGGAAAAATACATACCTTACCAAACCTGACTGTTGGACACGACTCGTTTCAGAGCAACATTGGGGTGAAGGTAAGTTCCTCAGGCGACCACCAACCACAATTCCCTTCCGAGCCCCCCAGAGGCTCCAGCTCTCCCTTGCCCGTGTCCCTGAGGAAGATGCAGTGTCCTCCAGTATTTCAGAGCCTCAGCTGCAGAGGATGCTGCTCAGAAAAAGAAAAGAGAAGAAGGTGTGGCATTAAATTCTAGGGTCAGTTGTCTGGCAGATTCAGAGCAGAACACAAGACAACATTGGATAGGAATGAAATGTCAAGGCAGGACAGAGAGTCTGTGACAATCCATCATGTGTGGCACCTTGAGAGGGCAATCACTGAATTCAAGAAATGTGGTGCAAAGCTATTCTTGCTTTACAGTACTTTTATAGTGTCCCTAGACCAGGAAATGAATGACAGCCTGGCTGCTTTTTATTCCAGTCCAATATTGTAACACAAAAGTAAGTAATGCACTTCTCCATAGGGAATATTTTAATTCATTATGGCATTTCTGAAGAATAACAGGACTTTCATATTAAAAGCAGAGACATCACTTCAGTCTTAATACTCTGCACGATAAAATGGCTCTTACTCAAGAAATTCAAAGCTTTGGAGCTCACAGCAGATGGGAAGTTGTGACCGCCAGCCCAACACGCTGCAGTTCCCAAAGTTCTGCCTCCAACGCAATTGTCAGAGACTAGGAAATGTGCTGGGGTTTTCTGGGTGCAGGGGGCTCAGCATCACCACATTTTGTAGCCACTGTCACTGCTAGAGATGCTCAGAGTTTCCAGGAGGTCAGCCCCTGGCACTGAGCAGGGATGTGCGGCTCGCTGCAGACACCAGGTGAGAGACAGCGATGGAGGCACCCAGCAGCAGAGCACTGCCAGCCAGCAGAAACCTCACAGCAGCACTGGGAAGTGCAAATGCTCATCCCTAAGCCCTGGCAGATGGGAAACACTCAAAGGATCATCCTATCCCCGTCCACATAATACAGCCTGTGAAGGAAAATAGGCACAGCAGCACAAAACAGGTGAGGACTGAGGAGAGAGCAGGATCTGAGCTCCCTGTGTCAGACTTACATCCTCAAACCACACCCAGAGATGCTCTTCTAAGAGTAACTCAGAAGCCATGAAGATACTCTGACTTTGCCTAGGAATTTTATAAAAAGCAAAGGGAAAAAACACCAGATATACAAGAGGTTTCCCTCAGAGGAGAAAGCCCATGGCAGTTCAAAGTACCACAAAATCCCAATACACCTTCACAAGAAACCCTGAACCCACAAACAGGTTACACCTATCTGGAAAACACATTAAGTTTTGGGCTTGCAAGAAGGAAGATTTCAGCAACCAGCACATGAAACTATGCATACTGGAAGCTAGCATCAATAGTGCCTTTTATATATATATATATATATATATATATATATATACACACACACACAAATGTTCATAATGTTTGTGGTTTTTTTTTGTCGAGTCCACAACAGCATGCACAGACACACAGATCAGAACAATCAAATAAATTTACTTTATTTAGCACTAATTACTTTACTGGACCTCATATGTTTCATACACCCCTGAAGGCTTCACAACACCTTGGGGGACCACCCACAACAGGAGCCAGGGTGGCAGAGCTCAGCCCTGTGATTGTTGTACACATTTGCAGACTTCTTGCCTCTCTTGAACTCCGACATGAAGGACAAAAGTGGACCTGCAGTTCCTGTCCTCTTCCAGGCCAACCATGAAAAATCAGACTGCCAACTGAAATGGCTGCTGAGAGCCCACAGGAAAAGCTGATGCAGCAGTAGGACCTAATTCTACTGCTTTGAAGGGATTTTATCTCTGGAGACCACAGCTACAATTACTTTTTCATTTCTACTCGTAAATTGTAACATAGAATAGTCACTAAAGAAAATCAGTGCTACATTTTTGTGCATTAACCAGAGCATCAGCTGAGCACAGGAAGTAACAGTAATAGGACCAGACCATCACAGCAACCTGAGTGCAGGGGCTGGGCTCAGGCTGGGGAAGGGGGGCTGTGAATGTTCCTGTTCAGTACAGTTTGCCAATGAGTAAGCAGCATTGTGAAGAAGAAGTAATGGGAGGTGTGGATGTGGAGGTAAAAACAACTTTATTCATGACAAAATGCACTGAGTGTGCACAAGTCCCATCTCTCGTGATATAAATGAGACGGGGCAACTTAATGAAATTAAATCAATGGCCAGGTTTCCAGGGAGCAGCAAGTGTAGATGCTCCAGTGTGAAGGCAGTGTGCTTCCTCCATGCTCTGGTGATGTGTATCACACAATAAGGCAGGGAGCCAGGCCAGGGACCATCCTAGTCAGCAATAAAGTAAAAGACAAATGCATGGAAACTCTCATGATCTATAATTTGTGTTGGCTCAGAACCATGCAAGGAAAAAAAAAAAAAAGGAAGAAAAATATAATTTAAAAAAAAAAAACAATGTATGCCATTTGTGTTGCCCAAACACGTACAGTTTTGCAAAAAAAAAAACCCTTCACATTCAGTAGGTCACTCCTGACCTGATGGTCAGTGTCCAGCTGGTTTCCCTCTCACAGCCCCAGATCCAGGAGAGCCCATCACAGAGCTGCCAAGGTGCTTCTTGCACCTCTTTGGCTTTGGGCAGCTCTTGCCAAGCCCAGAGCTGCAGAGTGAGAACAGGCTGCCCAAAAAAAGCTGTGGCTTCCCATCCCTGCAAGTTTCCAAAGCCAGGCTGGACAGGGCTTAGAGCAGCCTGGGACAGTGGAAGGTGTCCCTGCCCATAGGAGGAGGAGGGACTGGATGATCTTTAAGATCCTTTCCAACCCAAATCCATATGATCCCTGACACAGAAATCATCCATTTAAGCCTGCATCTGCTGTAGGAGCTGGCACTGTTCCTACCTGAAACAAAACCAAGTCTTAACTTGCAAAAAATGCCCCAAGTCCTAGGAATGCCACAGTCTGGTTGTGGTGTGTCTAAGTTGCTGTGCTCCCCCACTCTCTTTGATCAAAGGGAACATGTCGACAAACTGCAAATTACTTTCATTATCCCACCACTTCAGATTTTTACATTCAGTTAACATAGTTAAGTGGTATCAGATCCGTCTTCCACTCACAAAAGCCAGCATATGGATGTTCTCATTAATCAGAAAAGGCAGACAAGACATTTTTCCAGTAAAAAGAGAGTATTTCCCTTGGAGGAATCTCAGTCCTTTGCTGATGGAAAGCATGAATTATACAAAATAACTGTATACTTTAGACGTAACAAATAAGCTCAAATATTAAATCTGAAGACACCATTTCTATCTTGGGATGTTTCCAGGCCACAAATCAATGAAGTCTGGGAGACTTTCTGTCTCTCAGGAAGCCTTGCTGTACCTTTGCCCTCTTCTTAATTCTTGTCTTTAGGCATCAACTATTGATCCCTGTTGGGGTGAGGACAGGAGCTGGCTGGACCCTCCTCTGACCCAGCACACTCACCCTTATATTTGTGTGTCAAATAGCTTAAGGTGCAGCCTGGGCCTTGTGGCAACATTGATGAGCATTTGCAACTTCACCAAGGGCAAAAAAGAGGCATTGAGAAGCTAAACAACACATCTGTGAGCAAATGTTACAGTGTAGTAGATATTCCAATTAGTATTAGTTTGTCTTATCAAATATTAATTACAATCTACCTAACTGTAATTGAATAATTAGTTGGGCGGTGAAAATATTAAATATTTTACGTGGCTGGTGACGAATAAAAATAATTTAAAATATAACTTCTTGCTTAAATATTAAATTTCTTTTGTTTTTATTGCTAGTGTGGCCATTAAGAAATCAGAATTTCATAGGTGTGTGCATTCATGTAGATGTATATGACAAATATGGAACATGTTCATGTGTATTCTTCTAACTTCCCTCCTTCCCTGAAACTAAACTTGAGTAAGTATTTTCAATTAACAAAGAAGAGTTCCATTGGCAGAGCCAGAAGAAAGGCTGCGAAACAAGCAAGGGAAAACACATTTTTACTGCTAAGTATTTAGCAAGGTCACCTGCCTCTGCAAAGGCAGGTAAAGAGATCCCCCAGCAGCCTCTGAGCACAGCAGGGGATTACACCAATTCATTAGCAGGTCTATCTCCTAATTACAGCCTGGACACGAGTCCCCACACAGCTGAGCAGGGAACAACTGCTGCTTTCTGCTTTTTCCTCGGGATCAAGCTCAGAGTTTCCCGCTGAGCTGCAGGACAGCCCCAGCCCAGCCCCAGCCCAAGCCAAGCTCCCTGTTATCCCAAAGGATGCTCCTGACTCCTCACACCCCAGTCCCAGGGGAAGCTGTGGGAGCAGCAGCTCACCACGTCAGCTCCATCTCTGCTGAAGATCTCACATTAATTTACTGCAAAGGTGACACGGGTGAAGAAGGGAATAAAATGAAACTGAATCCTTCCTTCCAGAAGGCTAATGGTAAAAAATTGGTAGCAATGCAACTCTGGCAGATTTCCAACTATAACACTCAGAGTGTTGCCCACAGCCGTGTCCCAGACACACTTTATCATTCACCATGGCTCAGTGCAAAACATAAATAAAACAGAAGTCATCAGCACTACTGGCACTCAGCTGTTGGGAGGCCTTTTTTTTTTTCCCCCTTCCCTGCCAACAAAAAAAAATAGTGGAACAGGAGAGCTGCAATTCAAGTGGTAACACCCACCATTAGGAATTTGGTGGGGGCTGGTGGTGTGATAGGATATGAATTCAATTAAAGAATGCAGGCAATAATAAAATGAAGAATATGTTGACTGAGATTAATACAACAGAATACTGTGATGCTGCTGAAGATCAGCATTGATTTTTGTTATCCAAGTACAAACTAATGGTATCCAGGTAAAAGGAAGTAAGTGGTTAATCACCCTTTTTGAAGGAACTATTCCCATCACAAAAGCATAAATGTTACATTATCAGGTTCAAGAGTGTAATGATTATCTTGCTGTGATAGGAAATGTTATGACACTGAACAGGTTTTGCTGCTGTTGCACATAAGTAAATATTTTCTGAAAATGAACCAAGAAATGCCATGGAAATACTTCCTGTTTGAAATATAAACTCCTTTCTTCACCAGGCACTTGGTTTTAACCAAAGCTGCTCCCCAAGTTCAAAAGCATTAAATTGCAGGTTACTGTCTAACTCCCCAGCTGCCAATGCTGCATTACACTATTAAGTGTTTTTATTATTATTACTCCTACAGTCTGCTTGGACTATAAAATAAGATCTCTTGGGCTCCTTAGATGTTTACATCTGCCCTTGTACTGAAGCTCTTTCAGCACATTATTGTTTCTTCTGCCAGTTCAATTGAAAGCAATGATGAAGTTACTGTAATGCATATGTCCTTGTCAAATAATGCTTTCAAAGGGTTGGAAGCACATTTGTGGGGGGTAAAAAGCAATTCTGAAGTCTCTTCAGTGGTGAGTAGCAACCAGCTTCCACTTAACCAGACAGATCATCAAAATAATCGAGTAATGAAATGAAGCCAGTTCTCCCAACAAGAGCTGACAGGTTTGTACCAGAAGCAGCTGTGTGATACAGCCTTCACTGATGGAACAAGATCTAAGTGGATTTCCTCTTACTCGAACCTAAAATGGGAATCTGACAAGGGAACAATCCTGTCACTCATCTCAGTGTCACAGTTAAGCTACAGGTCTCACTTTCACTGCTAATGTCTCAAGCAGGTCCCTTCATCACAAACTTGAAACAAGCTTCTCCAGCCCCAACAGCATCAACATTACCTTGTTTTGCAGCTCACTAAGAAGCTTCATTTCCAAATTCAGGATGGCAGAGTCTTTTAACTCATTGGTAAGGCAAAGTCAGTGCATTTCTTATCCTCTACCCTCTTTGTTCCATTCACACTGAGCCAGGGACAGACTATTTCCAAAAGGTGGGACACATTATCACTTTTCCAGCTTTCCCCTCTCCTCCCGTGGCTCATCTACACACCTCTGCCAGGGTGTTCCCATGGCAAGGGCTCCACTCTGCAACCACAGCACTGCAGAGCTGGGATGTGCTGTGAGAACCTCAGCTGACCCAAGGGAAATTAAATTTATCAACCTGTGCGACCACACAGGATTACACTAACCAGAGAAAAAAACATTCTTTGATCCATTCCAACAGAAACTCCTGCCCAAGCAAAGTAAGCAGGATCAGGACATTAGAGCATAAGCTTTTCATACATATGCTATACTTCTCTATCTAAGGTATTAACTTGACCATTATTGACTTTAATCTCATTTGAACTCAGTGCATTTCTATTATGCCACCCAAAACTGACTTCTCTACATCTTCTTCAGATGAGCTTTTGCTTTTTTCTTATTTTTCTCCCTTTTCTTTTCTTTTTCTAAAAATTTAATTTGATTTGTATATTTTTTTTAAATTTAATTTAAAAATACTGTCTTCAGATAAAACTTCCCAACCTTTTTGGCACTGGCTGCACTCTGCTCTCACTGGAACCAGTGAGCTTTATGACTGGCCTGCATTAACAATGGTCAGAAATAACAACTGCCTTTGCTGTCCTGATCTGTCACTACTCTGAGATTTTTGTTTTATCTTACTGCCACTTCTAACACGTATCCTGATGGAAAATTAATAAGGAAATGCATATACCTCCATCTACTATTCAAAGTCACTGCTAAGAAAACCTTTTGTCCTTTGCTTAAGATACTTAGCTCCAAAGTCACTTAACTCTGTAATGTTATTGTTATTGTTTATCTCTGTGGAACATAGTAGGATAAGCTGGTACCCCAAATGTTTGAGAAAATACAAGTATATTAGATTCTGTGGCACCTGGAGGACACACACCTGTCAGCCAAGTGTCAAGCCAGAATCTGAACAGGGTTTTCCATTATAAATTCAGGCTATTATTTTCAAACTTTTGAATTTAAAAGCCACACTTTTTAATAGCATCACACTCTGTGCTGCATTTCCTAAGAATGTGCTTCTCCTTTGATGCTTTAAGCCAGCTTTAGCTGTATTAGGAAAAACAATTGTGTTTTGGTCATTTTGCAAACTTTGAAAAGTTTGGATAAATTTGTTATTTACCAAGTCCCACCCATTGCTGCAGCTTTTGCAACCCAGGGAAGGCAGTAGCCAACAAAGTCCACAAATGACAAGAAAGGCCTCTCACTCAGTGCAGGTATCTGTTAGCCTGGAGAGTGCATCAAATTCAACAACACTTGGAACACACCACCTGACTTCCAAAATGTCCTTTTTCCTGTGTGGGTTGTACAATTGAAGAGAAAGAAAGTAAATTTGAACTGGTAACCAGCACAGAAGCCTGGTAAAGCCCTAAAGCCTTTAGGTGCCTTAATTTCAGCAGAAAGGAGAGAGCAGGAGGACACAGGAGAGGGGGGGATGTGACCTGGCACAGCATCAGGGATGAGAAAAGGGTGAGCAGGTGACTGGGGAGTGCACTGGGGAGCCAGAACAGGCCAGAGCACACCTGGGGCTGTGGGAGGATGCTGAAGCTTTCTACAAAAAGCACCAGGTGTGGAAAAAGTAATGCAAGTTAAAAAGGACAACAAAGAAAGGAAAACAAGCCCCTGAAGCTGCCCTTCCACTACACAGCCACAATGCACCTGCAATTGCAAACCACAACTGCCTGGATGTTCTCCCTCCTCTCCAAACACACACACACACACAGACACCCCTCTTCACCTCCCCATGGGAGAGAGCTCCAGTTCACCCATGCAAACACCTCCTGCTCCTGCTCTCAGAGAGAGAAGGTTCGCTGGATTTCGACAAAGTCAGCAAGTACCTGCAATACTCTAATTCATCCATAAAATAAGGCAGTGTCACAGTGCTTCCGTGGGGAAACGCTGCCTTAAAGTGCTGTAAATCCTAAAAAAAGGAGCAAAAATACAGTTCCCAGCAGTGCCAGCCTGAACAGCAGTGCCTGAAGTACCTCAGGTGCCTCAGAGCAATCTTTGATTTGTTCTGAAAACCAAAAGAGCTAAAAGGGGACCATCAAACGTCAGGGAGCTTAGAACACCCTTGTTACAGAATAGGCTGGATTCCTGTCAGACACAGCTCAAGGCTGCTGACTGCAGGACCAGACCCAGCCAGAAATATGTTATTAAACCCAGACAGAGCTTGGCTTGACATGAAAAGACTCATTTAGCCACCACTGGCAAAGAAACCATACAGGGCACCTCAACCCCATCTAAATCTAGACATGGCTCAAGTACAATAATTAAATACAGATTAAAACTACTTCTATCAGGGCTGAATTTGAGATAGAAATTGGCCTTTTCACTCATAAAAATTTGTATTTCCTACAGGTGCACAGTGACACACAGAGTTAGCAGTGCCTACAAGAGAATTGCTTGTGCCATCAGGTGCAGGCATCGCTGCTCTCCCACCCACAGCTCATCACACCAACACATAATTGTGTCCTGTTAAAATAGCATTGGAAATATGGAACCACAGATATCATGCCTGAGAGGCTTGCATGCTTTCCTGCTTTTTAAAGTGCTTCTAAAACTCCAGATAATATTGTTGTCCAAACCACACCTGCAGCTCTGCGTGTATTTAAACCAAGTAGGACAAATTCAGCTCAAAGGGTTGTTTTTTTTTTTTTTTTTTGAGCCCACTAAAGTTTAAACAATTGGATATTGAAAAAAAGTATATAGCTACCTATTGCATAGCACTGCAAACAGTTTGAACACCACTAAAATAAAATTCATTGACTTGAATTTATCTTTGGTGTGACTTCAGTGATTTCAGTGGGCTTTTGCAGGGATAAATTTGCCCAGAGGGTTCTGGGACACGAAAGGACTATGAAATCAGAGCTTGTAGAAATGTCAGTGAGCAGGTTTGGATGTGGGCAAGCTTGTGCATCGAGGAATTCTTCTCATTACGTATCTGCAAACCTTTGGCAGTTTGCAAAATGCTGCTCTTAGAAACGTTTTGAGGAGCTATAAACAGACGGTGAAGACTCCAAGACCAGAAATGTCTATAGCTCTGGGTTCTCAGTACAAGCTTTCAGGACTTCTCTGAGGAAATTTTCAGACTTCAAGTTTTCATCTGTGTGTGTCCTTGTCTATAGATGAATGTCAGAGTCAGCTCTGAGCTTTTCCCATTTCTAAAAAAATGTTTTTAAGTCAAAAACTGGCACCAGTCATACAAACACAAATGCTCTTGTGACATTCCCAGCTTAAAAACAAAATGAGAAAGGCTCAAGTTCTACAGTCTGATCCCTGAAGCTTCTAATTTTCAGAAGCCACAGAGTTTCACTGCGTCTCTCAAGAAAATTCAGAAATTTTGACGCAACCTCCTGAACCCTTGAGCCAGCTTGAAGTTACAGCCTCACACTCTGCTCCTGGGGATCAACTGCCCCAAGGGCTGAATTTCACCAGCTCTGAGCTGCATTCAGAGTAGAAATATCTGAACACTCCTACTAACTCATCTCCTCTTATCAAGAAAAGCTTTTCTGCTCTGACTGCTCACTAAGCTGGAACAGTGACACAGGAGGACAGCAAACACTCCTCAAAAATATAAAACAAAAAGTATAGGAGGAAAAGTGTATAATCAAAATTTCGGTTGGTGTAACTCAGACTGGAGTTTTTAAAGTTAGTGACTACAGAGTAATTTTTTTTTCTTTCAGATTCATACTGTGCATTGTGGTTTTCCAATCAATCCAAAGAGATGTGACAGCCACTATGCACTGACAGCCATTGTACAGTGGCCATTACAATTATACACAGGCAATTATTGCTGGGCCAGAGACTCATGGGAAATGTGCTTTCCCCTTCCTATTTCACTCTGCAAGGACAACAAAAAGTAGTTAAAGTATATATTAATGGTTTTTCAAATAATATACTTGATTACATCTACTGCAGAGTAATTTTTCTTCATGTTTCTATAATGAATCTGACCATGAAAAGCAGATTTATGCCCACAGTTTGTATCATTATAAGCTCAACTCATTTGATGTGAAAAACCTACAGTTTAATTGCTTGATTTAGATTTTGGCTGGTAAAATGCGCACTGAAACATTACTATTTTAATTATGCTAATTTATAAGTGAAAAGCTAAATTTGCAAAGGCAATAACATTAATTATTTACTTGCCCATTAAAGCTGAATATTTATTACCAGGATAATTGGCTTCGTAAGTCTGCCAAAAAAATTAAAAACAAGTTTATGTACTGACTTACAGAGGAGTGAGTGATACTGTAGCATCTCTCAGCAGGTTGTGTGTGTTTAATGGATTGCTCTGATATACAGCTACATTTCTTTCATTTATACCCTGTTACATTTAGTTTTTTCAAAATATTTTTTTTTTTGCTTTATAAAGATGACAGCTGTGACTCAGAGCAAGCTCTTTTACTGCTCTGCAGCCAAAAGCCTTTGTGCAGTGTGAGGGACTTCCACTGGTCTTAATAATTTATTAAGATTGCATCTCACCTGGTCATCTAAATTCTCACTGAATGTAGAATTACACTGGCTTAAATCAAGAGAAAAAGGAAACAGTGACCCAAAATAATCCAGCTCACAGCCAGAACAGGAGAGTTAAGAAAAACCAGTACTGAGGAATCTCCACCTTTGCTGGTACTTTAGCTTCATTTACATTTGCAAGATAGCAAATATATTCAATGCTTATTTATGTATGCATCCCCAAAGTAATACAATTAAGTTACTAATGCTTACAGAACAATTTGTATATTACCTTGATGGAGGATGAAAGGCTAATTTTGATTGCTGTCTAGACACAAATCCTAATTCCATTTGGCAATGTCTCACCAAGCAGACACCTTCCCTTCCTGCTTATGCTCCTTAAAAATGTGACTTTCCCAGCAGGGGCAGGATCACTAAAGAGCTGCAGCACCGTGGCCACCAGCAGGAGCCAGGATGGACTTTTGTGGGTAAAAACCCTCTTTGAGTGAGGTCTGCAGAGGGCACAGGTTAACCTGAAGAGCCAGCCCTGAGGCAGCACTCATGGAGACAGTAACTAGGATTTCAATCAGTATTTATTTATTCAGGTGCCCTCAATACAGGATGATTACATCCAGATCACAGTCTGAACTCCCAACCATGCTGTAATTATATTGCCAAGGAAGGGCAGAAGCATCCATGAAAGAGAGGCAGTAGGTCAGTGGATTTGACATCTCTTCTTAAGTGAGAAGGAATGGGTTGAACCACAATTTAAAACTTTACTGTTTTTATTTTTCTTTTTCCTGCAACTCCTCTGCAGCTGCCTGCAGCCCAGAAACATGGAATGTCTGAACCTCAGTCTTGGGGGATTGAGGCTTTAAATATCTGCATCTCACATGGCTGGATTCAGGACAATTATTTTTATTAGTATTTTTGTTGGTGGTATTATTATTATAAAACTGATACAGGGGAAAGAAAAATCAAACCCCAAAACTTCTAATTGAAAACCTGAGGTTTCTTTGTCCATGTGTCGCTCTCACACTACAAGAGACTTCTGTTTTTTCTCAAATTATGCAGGACATTGATCCTCTTGCCAACAAGGCAGACATTCCAGCATCTCTCAATACCAATTTTCCCTGACTACACAAGCAGCACAGCTCAGTATAACCCAGCACTGCATGGCTACAAGACACAAAAGGGGAAAAGCCAGAAGAATTTGCTCACACCCACACGCAACCAGTGATGCTGAAGACACATTTTTTGACAGGGCAATTCAGTGCCCCCAGAATGACATGGGGTGATACTTCAAGTGAGAATGTTAAATCAGGCTGGAGCTGGAGCTGCTCCATGCCCACATCCAGGACACCCCAGGGGCTGCAGGTAAAGGCTCCACGTGCACAATTCCCATGGCCACCAGCACAGGGTGCAAGGCTCCCCACTAATTCTGGGATTTAATCAGAGCTGGAGCTTTCCCTGCTCTGCTCAGGGCTGCAATCAGCTCACACACACCCGACAGCCGTGGAAGCAACCACAGCTCCTGTCTGTATCTGGGAGTTTGGTGCAACACTTCCTTCCCTGACAGCCTGAGCAGACTGGAAATGATCCATATGGTGACACTCACTCACACACAACGATGCTACTTTCCAGGCTTCCCCTCAGAAATATCTGACTTGCCTGAATACATCTGCAGCTTCTCCCTCTCAGCAAAGCACATATCAGTGAGGGAAAATAGCTCAGAATCACTAAGGAAGGCAGAGTAAGAAATTTTTCTAACTTTAAAGATTTGTTACTTAGACCAAAGGTCAAAGTTTCAGAAATACTAATTATTCAGAAAGTTATTATGAGATCAAGTCTATATACAACTCGTTTATTTGTAAAATGCGTCACATAAATTTAATTTTTTTTAAAGAACTTTGTTAACTCTAATGTAACAAATATTTCTTAGGGAAAATACAGTATTTCAAACTAAAACCCAAGCATTTTTATTTAAGAAAGCTAACTCCAGAAGTTTTGTGCTGTTCCACTTTGGTTTCAGCCCAGTGTTTGCTGAACCTGGCCTTTCCCTTGCTATCAAGGTATTAATGGTCTGGCACCAACCAGTGCCAACACATCAGACTGTGAATTGCAGATCAGCTCTGGCACGAAGCTGCAAACCTCGCAGATAAAGACCTGGTACGAGGCAGGGGTGGTAAACAAGGATAATACTGCATGACAGACTACTAGCAGCAGAGAGGATGGCAAACAGAAGATAATTGTCAAGCATGTGGCATTTTTAGCAACAATCAACCAAAATGCCTTAGACATCAATTTCAAGTCACTTAATCCTCTTAATGACATGCTATGGCATTTGTTTGTGATTAGGGTTTCACTTTGTTTTCTGTAGAGGATTCCCCCCAGACTCCTGCATTCAATGTGCTTTGTAAATAGTTCTGCCAGTATGCTGAGTATTAGGTTAGAGTTTACTTATCACAGTGCTAAATTATTCCAGCTGGGTCATTATTAATTCTCCTAATTTTACTGTCATTTGCTATCATTACAACAACACAGCACCCTATGGATACATTTATTACAGAGCATAAATCCAGGGCTCGTCTAAGCTGCTGGAATGCCTACTCTGCAATCTTTATGCAAAAGCCTTAGGAGTGTTTAAAAAGAATAATCTTTAGGAAAACTTTTTCAAGGCTTACCTCTAGCTCCCCATCCTCCACGCACCCATCACATTTCTGCAGGATGTTAGGTAAGTTTTCAGTATGTGATACTCCCCTGCAATACAGGCTATGGCCCACGGCAAAGCTCTTTCATAGTAAATGCACTGGGGAAAGGGATGCTGGAGAGAGAGCAAGAGGATGGTACTGCAGTCTATGCAATTTCCACAGAGAGAAAGCATATATAAAAATAGACATTTAAAAATATCCTAATGTATATTCCTCCCCCCTTCAGAGAACTTAAGCACTGTATATATCCTTTTCCTAACACAAGCATATGCTTGATTGGGTCTCGATTCAGCAAAGTAATTCATTCAGGGCAGAGCTTTTAGCACCTGTTAAAACCTGTCAGAAAAAAACTTAAGCAGATGCTTCAGTGTTTTTCTAAATCAGTACTGTAACTGGATTTACCAGTGCATTAATTGCTCCATGTAACACAGACTGTGAAATTTTGGTTCTGTTATGAAGGCAACTGTCTACCTGTTTTGAGTCTGGTAGCACGAGGCCATGACTCAGGTTTTAAGAAGCTGCTCTGAAATAGTCCTGAATGTGCCAGCACTTCTCCACGTCACCTCCCCTCAGTAAAGCTGCAGCATTTTCTCAGTACAGTAGACCCCAGATTCATAACAGAGGTACCAGATCTGGCTTTATTGCTTCCCTCCAAAGCTGTCCACATCCGTAGGGAACACCGTGTGACAGCAGCCACCCCTCAGTTCAGGGTCCACTGTGACATCCCCTGAGCCACCTGAAGCAGTGGTCCCTATACAACAATTCCATTTGTGCAACTGGGCTTCACCTTTAATGACTGGGGCTCACCCCCACTTGAGAGCTGTACTTTTTGGTCCAGCATTCAACAACTGATCAAAACTATTAAGGCAGACACTGCTCACACCCCATGGCTAAAATGTCCAATAACATCTGAGTTAAATATTAATATAGTTCTTTTAAGAATTTGTTAAGCCAGTGGTAGCTGTTGCACAGTGAAATCCTTGCTACCGGGGCATATGGAGCTCTGCTAGAAGAAATTTAGTGATCCACTGATCAAGAACTTTTACAGTCACAAGTCTGAGCTTTCTCTCAGGTATGAGAATGTGATGCTGAGGTGAGCATCACACTCCTGGCTACAAAGTGCTTTTGCTTTCCTCCTCTCTTGGGTATTAGTCACACAATCAGAAAAAGAAATCAGATTAGTTTGGGCTTGAAGCATGTCAGTTACAACGTGCTGCTCACAGGTATGTGCTCACAGGTAATTTGCTCTGTATCTTCTTGGGTATTTACAAATCTCTGTTTCTCTTGTAGTGTCCTCTGCAATGACAGGTACTGTGTTTGCTTTCCTCCAGAATTCTGACAATTGCCCTATTCTCCATAAGCTTCTGAGAGTTGTAAATAATTTAGTGGGTACATTTCATAAGGCCACACTGACCCAAATATATCACAGTTACCTAAATACTCCTTATCTTGTTCTTGCCTTTGCTCGTAAGCCCTTTTACAGGGAACACTGTTACAGATCTGACACAGTTATTAACCTTTCTGTGAAGAGCAGTGCAAAATAATGGCATTTTGTATTTCTGTCTTCTCTTCTAGTCCATTTATTTGCTTCCCTTTCTTCCTGATGGACTTCTGCCTTCCTCTTAGTTCCAGTGTGTTTTAAGTCATTTTATTATTATTTAAGTCATGTAAAGTCATTTATAGCCATAACTGATTTTGCCTCTATGTCCTTCTCATTTTAGCCTATTTGGCTGGTGGTGTTCTTGGCCACACATCTTTGGTTTGTCCCATTTGTACCAGTACACAATACTGAAAAAAGCTTTCTTTGCTGTGCCACTCCCCCAGAATTATCTTTGTGCATGGAGCCCCCAAAAGCCTCTATTACACAGCACTGCTTTAGTTAACAAGTTTGCACAAAGCATTTTCAATATGAAAACGTGGGACTTTCACTCTTCCAACACCTGGCACCCCAGCTCATTATTCCAAACAAGCTCAAAAGGTGAATCCCTTTGTTAATCCATTACTCTCTGCCCAAACCCAACCCACTCAGACATTCCAAAAAGAAGTTACATGATGTGTCCTATAATTCTGGCCTACAACAGCTCTGCACCCTAAGTTGTCTGCCTATAGCCCACTGATCAGCACAAGTTAATTTTCCTCACCAAGAGCAACACCCTTGAAAAAACGTCCCACAACCAATTCCAATCAAAATGCTAGCTGCTCTCCACTTACCCCTGTCTTCACAGCTTCCCTTTTAAATATTCTGGTGGCATCATTTTTTCTTCAATACTTTTTGGATTTTGTACACCTTGGTCACGACCCCTCTTAATCTCTTCTATTCTAATGAATATAAACATAATTTTCTTAACCTTGCCTCCTGTTTTATAACCCCTGAGGCCCTTTATCATCTTTGTCAAGACTGTATCCATAATTAGGGTATGTAAAAAAGGATCAAAAGGAACGAACAAGGAAGTGCCTACTTGACAGAAATTGTTCCATGAATAAGCAGACTCGCCCCTCCCATCCCAACCCAGTGTCAAAGGACAAGCTGCTGCTGATTCCTGCACATCAGGTGGTGCAGCCAGGACAGGATTTTGTCACTGCAGGGTGCTCCACTCCCCCAAGGGCATTCTGCAACATTCACTTTTTCTGCTGCTTGTGCTAACTCATTCCAGCCGCACACACGGACACCTGCTTTTACATTCTGCACAGGTAACCCAAAATGTTTGGCACCAGCCAGGCTGCCCTCCTCCCTCTGTGCCATGGACACTCTCCCAAGGCAGCAGACTGCTCCCTGCAGCTCCTCACAGCACACAGGTGTAGGGGCATGGCCAATATTGCTGTTATGGGGAAGAGAACACTGACCATTCTTCATACAATAACTACAGATGAAGATAACACAACAACTGGCTTTCACAGTGCTCACAGTGACCAGCAGTCCTCAGCTGGACAGACCCTTGAATACCCCACTGATTAGCAGAACAGAAGTTCCAAAGGGATGCAGGTAAAACCACGAAAATGCCCAGGCCTGGAAGTTGAACACCTTACAGAGAATATCACTGTTTACTTATGGATTATTCTGTATGATATTCAGAATTTGAAATTTGCCACAGCAGACCAGACAAGTGCTCTGTTTAGACCATAAAGCCGAATCAGACAGCTGCAAAAGCAAATGCTCAGGGAAGGGTTTGAGAAACCTTTGCAAACACTTACACAACAACCTGGGCTGTTTTCTTCCTCATCTTGATTCGCCAGAGAATAGGCAGATAACCTGAAAAGGAAGAATTTCTCTACCTCTCTCAAGAATCTCCCTTTCACTCCTCACCATTGATGTTGAATGGTTTCACTGCTGTGAAATCAAGTCCAACTCTCTGCACTTCAGCTCTTGAGCTTTTGTCCTTGGTGCCACCTTGCCCCAGTTTTTCCCCCCGCCTTGGCAACTCATCCCACAGCCACAAAACATGAAATCCCAACCCCATGACCAACTGTTCCACTCTTCTGAAAGAGGCTCCTTGCAAAATTAGTGAATCACTCCAAATCTGTTTTGCACAGGCAAATTTAAGGTGTTTTATTATGGAAATGTATGCCCCACATCTCCCCACAGAGTGTGGCAACTCCATGGTGTGACAATGGAGTACATTTTACAGAACACAAGGCTGCAACCTGTTTGTAGTGGGGTAGCAACCTGTTCAAGCATAAAAGGTGAAAATGAATTTATTTGCCCTTGGCACGCTTTGAAACTACGTATCTGCTGCTCAGCAGGTACAGGCAGTAGTTACAACCTGCAGAAGGAAATGGTACTAAAACTGCAGCCCACGCCAAACTTATGACTCTATTTTTCTTCACCATTATTAGCTATCAGATGGTTACTATGAAACATTATCTGCGTATTTCATCATGCCTACATTTATGCTCCACGAGCAAATCAGCGGCTGAAAATAGCTTTGCACTCCTCCAAGAAACCTCGCTACCTTTACAAGATCTAAAGTTGGTAGTTCTTTATCAGCACCTTATTTACTGAGGCAATTCCCACGCTGCTGAGCTTCAACAGAGGGTGGGAGGCCTGCACTGCTGTTAATGCCACTGACCTTTGAAAAGAAAATGCAGCTGCAGCTTGGAAGAGCAAGGGCACTCACTGCTTGACTGGGTTAGGGCTGTAGGATTCAGCAGCAAACATTTACAACGCTGCTACTTAGTGCCAAAATACCACTCATCAGCTTGGATACATTAAGAAAAGTATTCTGTTACATTTGCTTTGTGGGTTTCTTTATTTCATTTGAGTTTCAAAAAGGTTTTACAGTCCTCTCAGATAAAGCAACAACTTGCTTCTTCCCTCCCACCAACTGCCTGCAAATTATGACTTTAAATCAACTCTTTGTGGATGACTGAGTAGCCGCCACATTATAATACACTGGATCAGATTTTCATATTGGTATGAGCTTAAAATAACAATGAAGTTCATATTTCTTCACCAGATACATGTTTGTAGATAAGTTCTGCTCATAATTCTGCTGTCCTCCTGAAGATCTGAGGTACAGGAGTTCATACCTATTCCACAACTGCTGCCTGGGAGCAGGGACAGAGCTCAGCCTAGAGAGGACTATTATTAAACTAGAGTAGGTCCACCACTTTTTGGCCTCTAAACCAAGCAAATAATTTCATGAGCTCTTCTCCATTTCTTAAGCCACAAATAATAGGTGGGGAAAAAGCAGTTCACAGAGTTCCTGGCTGCAACACAGCAAACATGGAGCGAGATCAATGCTCTAATTCCTCCCTTTAGGACATAACTGGTT